>NW_017728918.1:23790605-23792686 GCF_001723895.1 Crocodylus porosus | reverse complement strand
CCTCGAAGCACCATTCCTGTAGCCTCCAGTTGGTCTCCGCTATGCACATCTCGTGGCATCTGCCTCGACCGCTCACTGGCAGGATGGAAGAGAAGACCGCCTGTGCGCCCATCTCCCTCAGCACGCCTCCCAGAGCATGTTAGTCCTCCATCAGGCGATCAGGGGCTCTCCTGTACTATTCAATATCTTTATTAGTAACTTGGATGAAGGAGTAGAAAGCACCCTGTCCATGATTGTCGATGACACCAAACTATGGGGTCACACAAACTACGAAGAAATTTTTTACAGTAAGGGTGTCCAGAATCTGGAATGGGCTTCCAGGAGAGGTGGTACTATCACCTAATTTGGAGATCTTCAAGAGGAGGTTATCTGACCTTGGTTCTCTTTCCTGCCAGGGGCAGGAGGTCAGACACGATGATCCTTTGTAGTCCCTTCCAACTCTACAATCTATGAATTTAGATGGCAGGGAGTGAATCTAGGCTGATTTGGACAGGCTGTGGAAATAGGCTGAACAGAATAGGATGCAGTTTAACAAGAATAAGTGTCATGTGTTGCACCTGGAGAGGAAGAATCATCAACACACCTATAGCCTGGGAGGTACATTCTAAGCACAACTGTGGAAAGGGAACTCAGAGTAGTAGTCCAATCCAAAATGAACATGAGTCACCAGTGTGATGAGATAATAAATAAAGTTAACCACACACTTTCTTGCATAAGTAGGTGCATCACAAACAGATCTAGGGAGGTGATACTTCCCCTTTATGCAGCATTGGTCAGGCTGCAGCTGGAGTACTGCATCTAGTTTTGGGCACTGCACTTCAGGAGGGATGTCCACTCAGGACATGGTTCAGAGGAGGGCCACTCATCTGGTTAAAGGCCTACAGAAAAAACCCTATGTGGATTGATTGAGAGACCTGAACCTCCTCAGCCTCTGCAAGAGGAGGCTGAGAGGTTATCTCATGGCTGCCTACAAACTCATTGGGGGGTGGGGGGGAGCAAGAAATAGGGGATACAATGTTTACCAGCGCACCCATTAGGGTAACTAGAAATAATTCTTTTCTGGTGCCTCACTGTTCTAATGGTGAAAAAGTTTTCCCTGATGTCCAATCTAAACCTTCTTGGCTGCAATTTCAATCTATTGGTCCACATCCTGTCTCCAGCAAAGAAAAAGTGTTTTCCCTCTTCTCTATGGCAGTCTCTCAGACATTTGAAGACTGCTATTATGTCCCCTTTAAACACCTAATTTGCAAGCTGGACTTAACTATTTCCTTCAACTTCTCTTATGGCTTCCTTTATCATTTTTGTTATCTGCCCCTGGATCTCTTCTAATATCTCCATGTTCATTTAAAAATGCAGAGCCAAAAACCTGAACATGATACTTTAGATGAAGCCTAACCAGTGCCAAGTAAAGAAGCACTATTAATTCTGATGTCTTGGACTTAATGGAGACAGCCCAAAAATGGTTGTAAATGGGCAGGGATGTGATTGACAACATAACAGAGGTAGCTTGTATATGTTGTTGATGATTATGTCATTGACCTGGACAGTGCTCCATTCTGTTGAACTCTGAGTTATTTTGTTCCTTGATAGTATATGGTAGGGCTATGCGAAGCTTTGGCTGCTGATTTGATTTGGTGGAGATTTTGCCCAATTCAGTGGCCAAATCTCTGAATCGAATCAGGAGACTCTTTAATCTCTCTGAATCAAATTGGAACCCTCCAAATAGATTTGGAAAGATTCGATGATTCAGACATAGACACAGCTTTAAATGTTTTTTCTACATACCTCAAGGTTTCAGGTGGCTCATGAATGCTAAGATGCTGGGATGAATGGAGTATCCCACAGGAGCATGGGGGTGGGTCTCCAATGCACTCAGCAGCAGACCCAGAAGTGGACCAGAACCACTTCTGGTCCACTTCCTGGTGCACCAGGCAGCATGCTTTGGGCCCCCCCTTGCACCCTCCTGTGACTGGTTCAGAAGTCCTTTTTTTAAATACATAGGGGGTAAAAAGAAGGTCCCGGGTAATGTGGGGCCCTTGCAGGACGCGATGGGAAACTTGGTCATCACACCAGACGGCAAA
>NW_017728918.1:23785397-23790344 GCF_001723895.1 Crocodylus porosus | reverse complement strand
ATCCTAGGCAAGCTGTTTGAGAAAATTATGCTGGCACACATCCAGGAGGGGCCAGCAGGGGACTGCATGCTTAGGGGCAACCAACATGGGTTCACCAGTGGCAGGTCCTATGAGAAAGCACTATGAGTTACAGTGAACTTTCCCTCTGCCCTCTCCCCCCTGCTCTTGACCCAACAGACATTCCCTATTGGAGCTGATCTCAGAGGAGATACACATCTGCAGCCTCTCTCCCTGAGCCCTGCCCCCCCCCCCCTCCGTTGCTGTCTGCATGATGGGAGGGGATAGAGGAGATGGGTTGGAGCTCTGGGCTGGGGTTTGCCCAGCCTGTGCTGGAGGTGGGGCAGGTCGATTGGAAGCCCCCTCTCAAATCTACCCAGCCCCCAAGTGCAGGCTGGGAAAACCCCAGTCCAGAGCTCCATCTTGTCTCTTCTACCCCCTCCTATCATGCAGCTCACTGGGGATGGGCCTGGACTGCTTCAGCTCAACCCTGGTGGGACACAAGTTAATGAAGGCACTCCATGTTGGAGCACCTTCATCTGAACCATTAATTGGTCACGCAATTGGGCAATTTTAAAGTGCTTTGCAGCCATGCATTTGTCAGGACAGAGCTCTAGAGCACTTTCAGGGGGCTGATCACATGACAGATGTCACTTCTGTCAGCACCCAAAGACAATCTTTGTCTCTGGGCAAGCCTGAATGATATAACCCTCATATATGACCCCCAAAGAGCCATGTACCTTCCACTCTGGATTATAGACCATTCAGACAAACCCAGATCTTGCCTGGTGGAAGGGCAACTCAAATAAAACACTGAAAAGACAAGTACTTGACAAGTTTCCATTATCTGAGCACAGATCCTCACTTATCAGTATTGATAATATGATTTTTCAGCCCACACTATCCAGACCAGCTTTAAGATGGAAACTTCAGAAGATAGATTGGCAGAAATACCAAAGGCTGACCAACAAGAAAACCAACCAGTTAGAGGATCCATCAGAAACCAACACTGATCAAAGCTATAATACATATACAAACTGCCTAATTGAAATCTGTGTACCTTGAGGCTATAGAAGCCATTATGTGACATGCTGGGATGAACAGTGCAAACAGCTCTTTAATATCATCAAGCAATGCAATGACCCTGCAACCATAAAAAGAACTACAGGACAGTTGGATACCGCATTGAACAATATCAAAAAGGAGAGAAGACTTACTACCATAGAAGGATTAGATATATGACCCACTCAATCAGACATGCAAGATGCACCATTAACTGCCTTACAGGCAAAGGCATAACAAAACTACATTGCCCTGTGTCAGCAATCTCCATCACAAAATACTGTGCAACAACAGTAACCCAAGCAAGCAACACACAGAAATAATTAGATATCTAACCCAAGAGCAACTTAAATCCCCCTATGCCAACCTTAATTTAACAACCCCCATTTCTGATAATAAGTTCAGCCCAGCCATTAATGCAAATCAAGACTGCACGGCTGCTAAAATCAGATAAGATTTCCAAAATTTGTTACCAAGCTTGGAACCACAATGAAGAGATGGCTTCAGAAATGTATGTATAATGCTTAAAAAGTAAGCGATTTCCAAAAATCTGGAGAAAAACTTACATAACTGCTATCCTGAAACCCAGTAAACCACCAGAGGATCCAAAGAGCTTCCAACCCTATCTCACTACTCTACATTATATAGAAAACCTGTGGAGAAAATAATCCTGAGTAGAACAGAGAATATCATTAGCTCCCAAAAGAAAAAGTTGGCTTTTGGAAAAAGTGGTGTACCACTGACCAAGTTACATTACTTCTGTCTGACACAGAGAATGTATTTGAAATGAGACATGGTCTTTATCAACCTCACAGATGCCTATGACAGAGTATAGCATCAAGGCCTCAAATATGAACTGCATCTATGATACCTGACTGCAAGCTATATGATTTCATCATGAACATAATTTCCAGCAGATCATTCAAACTCACAACTAGCCAAGGAGAAAAAAGCTGAGTATGAATTCTGAAGAATGGAGTCCCCCAAGGGTCAGTGCTAGCATGAATACTTTTCAATCTATATACCTCAGACATTCTCCATACAACATCTAAGCAATACATGTATGTTGACGATGTTGTCACAGTAGTCCAAAGAACAGAAATGACAGAGCTGGAAAAGACATTGAATACTGGCATGGAACTCATCACTGACTATTTCCACAAGTGGTACTTACAGTTGAGCATCAATAAATCAGCATCTTCACTTTCCCACCTGGACAATCATTGAGGCACAAGCATGCTGTATATTAGTAGAGCAGGCAACCACATCCTTCCCCATGAACATACCCTAACCTACCTAGGTGTCTGTAACAGGGTCCTGCCCCAGGGGTGGTTATAATGCCCCAGAGTGCCCTCTCAGCCCTTTGCCCAAAGGAAGCAGAGCGGACATCTCCCCCTCAGCTCACCTACCATGCCTTGATGGTTTTGTCATTAGGAAAGGAGCCTGCCCTAGGGCTCTCCAGGCAAGAGCTCACTTATGAGCACCGGTGTCGCTGGTCATCACTGTAAGGGCTAATCATGGCCTCCAAACCTCTTCTATAGCCAAGCCCATGCTGAACAAGTGTTTATCAGTCATTACTTAAGTGCCCATCTTGCCTCTCAGCACCAGGCTGCCTTAGGCCTCCACTCCCCTGTTGGGGCCTTGGACTTCTCCGCTTCTGTTCCCACTGCTCTGGCTGGTCCCTTTGGCCTAGACACACTACACTGAATCTGGTTCCTTCCTTGGGCTCCAGCCCTTGTCTCCTCCTCTTAGGTTCTTGTCTCTACTATGCCTGGGCTGTGGGCCCTCTGGCCCCAAACTCTGCTGCTTTTTGGGCTGTGGCCCTCTAGCCTGAAGCTATGCTCCTCTCAGGGCCAACAGGCTTGCTAGCCCTCATTCTTGATTCTCTAGACTGTGGACTCTCTGTTTCTGCCCCTGTAGGGCAACTCAGGGCTCTCTGGCCTGTGTCAGGGCTCTCTGAACCTGGCAGGGCCCAAGGCAGTCACATGTCCCTTGGGCACCAATGGGACCTTGAAGCCACACCTTTCTAGTCCCACCCAAACCACCTATCAAAACTCAAACCAAAAAAAACCATAAGTACTCTGGCTATAACTAAATATTTAGCCCCTGGTTATATACCAAAACTACACAGCTTTGGGCCTTAATCTGCTGCTAACCCTGCAGCCCCCTTTCACTTGTTGTCTCCAGACATAGCATGCTCAGTCCATCCTCAGCAGGCAGCTTCATGCATAACTTCTTTTCCTTCAGCTTCCAGGGCCAGACTGTTTGCTCTGGCCTGGATTTATATGCCCCAGAGCCCTACCCCTAAAACAGCAGGCCTGCTTTAGGATGGCCTAAAGCAGCAGAGCTAGCTCTGCAGTTGTTTTCTCCTTTTAAAGGGCGCTGGCTGCCTATCACACTATAGCTAGTTCTTTTCTTGACTGCCCGAGTGCAGTTTGCCTTCCTTTTCTCTCTCTAAGTAAAAGGAACTGTATGTTCCCTGTAACAGTGTCACATTAGGCTGCTCTTTCACCTATAAACATCACATTTAGAAGGTCAGCAGTAAAGTCACTGAACGGGTAGCTGCCCTAAGATGTTTATACAGCATGACATGGGGTGCCAATTTCAAAGTGTTCAGAACTACTACTCACAATGCCCCAGCAGAATATTGTACTCCTGTATGGTTCAGAAGTTGTAACACTAAAAAGCTTGACAGTGTACTTAAGAGTGTGCTGAGAGTCATAAGAGGCTGCATAACTTATACACACATGTACTCTCTGTACTCTTGGGCATTAGACCAAGTGATATAAGAAGACAAATCCTAACATCACTACTGGCAAAAGAGGCAAGAGATGATGAAAATCACCTGCTCCATCAACTGTTAGCTGAAGACCCAAACAGATGGAGGCTTAAGAGGTTTAAAAGTTGTAAACTGTTTATACAAGAAGTCCACAAGCTCCTGAAAGAGATGAGAGATGCTGAACCAAACCTATGGTCAGCAACAGGGTGGGGCGACTGCTGGGAAAGATCAGACCCATTCCTACAGTATTTTATACCATCAGAGTCCCTCCCCCACTGGGCATGACCTTGACAGAGAAGTGTAGGTCAAGCTGACCATACTGAGATCTGGATACAGACACTTCAAAACAACACTTCACAAGTTGCACATCTTGCACAGCCTCCCGTGTGCATGAGGTGTCCAACAAACAGCACAGAACTTAATCAAAAGCTACAATCTTTACAAGTACCCAGATGGGGCAGGTGGAATCTGCACATTGAGTGATAATACCAGAAAGTGGCTCATAGATTTGGAAGCTGATATTTGACACCAGGGTTCGAATTACACTTTGACTCTTGGCGGAGAGGTCTGCAAAAAAAGTTGGGTCGCCTATCATGAAGCCCTAATAAAATCAGAGACCCCCCACCAATGTTATGATTTTCAAATCTTACAGGGGGGCTCTCATTTCTTATGGGGGGCAGGGGGCTCAGCACTCAGCACCTCCCCCCCAAGCTCTGCAATAATTCAAATCCTGTCTGATGCCATATGAAAGAAGCAGCAGCCCAAAAATCACTCTTGCCTTCTATGCAGCTGCACCACACTGCAGGCTTAGCCAAGACTCTTCGATCCTTTTCCATAATGCTGCCATCCAGCCAGTTGTTACTCATTTTATATTTGTGTTTTTGATTTTTCTTTCCAAGGTGTAGCCCTTGCATCGCTCTGCATTGAACCTTATCCTGTTCAAGTCCAACTTTCATAGATTTTCATAGACATTAGGGCTGGAAGGGACCTCGGGAGATCATCGAGTTCAGCCCCCTGTCCAAAGGGCAGGAAGTCAGCTGGGGTCATAGGATCCCAGCAAGATAAGCATCCAATTTACTCTTGAAGGTGTTCAATGTAGGTGCTTGAAC
>NW_017728918.1:23733799-23785083 GCF_001723895.1 Crocodylus porosus | reverse complement strand
GAGGCTCATGTTCATCTTGTGGTCAATGATGACCCCCAAGTCTCTTTCTTCTGTAGTGCTATCCAACGTCGCACTGCCGAGCCTATACGGGTGCTGCAGGTTTTTCCTCCCAAGGTGGAGAACCTTGCATTTTTCGGTGTTAATCTTTCAGGATCTTTCTGAATTGTGCTTCTGTCCTTCACTGTGTTCACAATCCTTCTTGGTTTCATGTTATCTACAAATTTGCTCAAGAAGCTCTCTATTCCAGCATCTAGATTGTTAATCAATACATTGAACAGTATTGGTTCCACAACAGACCTCTGTGGGACCCCACTTGAAACCTCCTGCCATTCTAACATGGATCCATTTATAAGCTCCCTTTGCTTGCAGCTATTTAGTTTTCAATCCACCATTTCTACAGTTTGTTTATGGCACTGGCTCTTAACCTTTTTAGATTCAAGGCACCCTCCATTACTGTTGTGAATCGAGTAGCACCCCATTTAAAAAATAAATATATTCATTACAGTGCTAGCCTGTTGCAGAGGGGGATTTAGAATTGCTGATTTATGAGATGATGTGGGAATCTGTCAATAGCCTTGCTGAAGTCCAGATACACTATATCTACTGTATTCCTTTCATCAAACCATCTGGTTAGTTAGGAAGAGAGCAAGTTTATTCAGTATGATCTATTCATAGCAATCCATGCTGGCTGCTTATCATTAGCCTTTCCTTCTCCAGATGCTTGCAAGTGGACTTCTTTATGATATATTCCAGTAATTTTGCAGGCAGCAAGGTGAAGATAATTGGTTTATAGTTCCCCAGGTGCTTTTTTGGCCTTTTTAAAAGAAAAACATTATGTTGGCTCTTTTCCAGGCCTCCGGTACCTCAGCTGTCTCCAACAGCTTCCTAAATATTATTACCAAGGACTCCAAGATCTCCTCTGCCAGTTCCTTTAGGACTCTGGGATGAAGTTCGTTAGGCTCTGCTGACCCTTGAATTCATTCAGAGACATCAAAAACTCTGACTGTTTCTGTTGTTATCTCATCCCTCAGCTTGTCCTCTTCTTTATCTAAATAATCCTCATTAGATCTCCAATTGCAGCTGAAGACATGGATGAAGAAACCTCTCATAAAAGACTCAGGCAAGCTTGTATTCTTTTAAAGCTAGGTACAGTAAACATTCTGTTAACCGGCATCTTACAAGCCAGCATGCTCCACTAACTGGCAAACCACCTTGTAAGATAAAGTGAAACCGGAAGTGCCCACCATGGCACTTCAGGTTTCTCCGAGCCCCCATGGCTCGGGGCAAAGCAGCCTGTGCTGTTGAGACCCCACGGCATGGGGGCATAACAGGTGGTGTTGGGTTGTGCAGGGTCCTCCTCCCTGTCCTGTGGGGCCTGCAGGAGGGGTGGCAATGCTGTGGGAGGGGCGGCAGGACACCCCAGACACAGCACTTGAAGCAGTGGCCAGGGCTACTCAATTAACCAGCATATTTTGTTATCCGGCAACCCCCATTCCCAGGGGATACCAGATAACAGAGCTTGTACTGTAGATGATTTCAGTGCTTGAAGCTGTCACTTCATCTTATTTAGGACATGATTGACTCACATCGACCCCTAGGGGCGCTGCATCTGGCTCTTGAACGCTTGCTTAACTACTGCATAAGAGCAATGGGAGTAGAGTCAATGGGATTATTTATGTGCTTAAAAATATTGGGAGCCTATACATGTGCGTTGGGACTGCTCCAAAATGCTGTAATTACAGATTGCAGATTAACTGAGTCTGCTTGGAGCATGGTAATTGCCATCTCATTCCACAAGCTTCAGTTAGTTAAAGTGCACCTGCTGCTATTTTTCATCATGGGGAGGCTGATACACATGATGCTCCGGACTCTTTAATTAAAGCGGCTCCTCCCACCCCCACTTCCCAACAGCACATGTATAAACACCCATTAAGGCTTAAATTCTTTGCCAGATGGGGGCATTAATGATCTTTACTATCAACATGCTTGATCAAATGGTGTTAGTTATAATACAACTCCAGGAACAACAGCTTCTACTGTCTATAAAAAAGATTGCAAGAATTTTGTATCAGTATTGTTCGGATACTACTTAACAGATGATGCCGAATGCTCATGAGAAAAGAAATTCTGAATGCATACCATATGCCAACCTTTTTAAGAAAACAACAGGAAAAATTTAGTCCGCTGATGATACTAGGTAACTGCATTGTCTGCACTTGGATTATCCTAGAATGACAGAGCTGCATTTGCTCCCTTATGTTACATGCCCTCTTCCTCCCTTGCCCAAAGAAGAGAAAGTGTGTTATGCCATAGATAATGAATTATGCATTATTTCTTATTTTTATCACACGACTTGAATGCGTGCACACACATACCTTTTCTGCATGTTAGAGAATTTCTTGTGCTCAGGATTCCTTAGCGTATTTCAGGGTCTGCTTACTATTAAACTGTCCCTGCCTTGTTTTTAGCTAAGCTTTAATAAACATGACCCTTGGTTTTGTATAGAAATGTTTTAATTGAGGAAATATGTTATTGATGGCTAGTCTCATTTATAGTACTTGCACTCTTCATGGCTCTCTGCAGCTGACTGCACTGACGTCATCTCTAGTGTTATTGACACATTCTTTTGTGGTGTGAATGAAAAAGTAAATTGATCCCAGTGGGGACTGTGTTCACAATGAGCAGAAGAAGGCTGCCATTCTGCCCACTATAGATGGCATTACGCTAGTACTTGATCTGACACCCACATCAGTTAGAGCCAGGGTTTAGTGCACATGGGAGGGTTTGGGGGGTGTTTTTTTTTGTTTGTTTTGGTCACTCACAGAACATTCAGATTTTTTGGCTCATCACACAAAATGTAATAATTAAATGATAAAAGGATATAAATAGTAACCTGTTGATAGAGATAAACGTGCTTTTGCAGAAAAGGGGCAGGTATTCCCATTTTAGGGCTAGGGAAGGTCCTTGGGGTGGCACAGCAAAGGAAAAGCTATGAATAGAAACCAAGGACCAAATCCTCCGCTGGTGACAAATCAATCAGCCTAGGTTTGCTGACGTCAATGGTGATAAACTGAATTCCACTGACTGGAAACATGGCCTCAGGTCTGTAAAAATCCTAGTTCTGAGCAATAGGTGTTTACTATAGAAATCCTGTTCCTAATGTACTGAAAGTGAATCATCTGAATGTTATTTATGCTACATTTTTTGCATTAGAAAGGAAAAAAAAGGAGGAGACTTTGCAAGCTTTTCCCCCTCATATTGTTTTAAAATATCTTTGGTACTTTATATATAGTTTCCATCAGAATAGTTTTTCATAATCTAGGGAAGTTCTCTTATGCGATGAACAAGTATATAAGCAGATTGGGTGTCTGGCTTTACTCTTGTTGGAGCCCCTGAGCCAGTCCTCTTAATACAAACAATAGTCCTTTCCCCTAACAAATGAGTAAAGCAAAATCTTAACTTTTCTCCAGGCAGCAGGAGAGACCCCTGTACCTCTAGTTTTTTCTTAATAGTAAGCCCTTCTGGGTTCTAGGCTAAATCCTTGGCCACAAACTGCTCTTTCCCAGGTAAAGCTTGTTGCTTTTTCTGTCCTTGGGCTTTTAACTCTCAGCTAATCACCTACCGCTGTCCTACAAGGGTTGGCTATCTCCCTTTAAAAGGCTAGACCTGCCTAATACAAGGTATTACATTTGTACTGCTAAATACACTCTTTTTACCACAATGAAAAGTGAGTGAACAGCATTCAAGCTCCTTGAAGTTCTACAAAGAAGGCAAAAGAACTATAATAGATCATCTCATTCAAAAAAGGGAATGTCTTATTAGGGCTACATTTTGTAGAGTAGCCTGTACAGTTACATATAATGCTACAGGAGCCTAGCTTCCCATAGTGCCTTGTTCTCTTTTCCTCATTCTCCATTCACTTGTCTCCTTGACATGTTGAGTGCAGCCTATCCACTGGCAAGCAGTCAGGGAGTGGAAAGAGTGGGGGCTTCTAAAGTGGTGGCAGTAAATCCATTTTTCAGATGCTATAAATTCCTTGCCACACTAAATCCCAACCTTTGCTAACTGTGGGCATATCTACATGTGTGCCCAACTGCATAGCAATCACCATAGGGTCACCATTTCTAACCCTACTGCATAGGGTACACAAGAAAGTTACATGACCAGTAGCAATGAGCTACTGTGCAGTAGCATCAGCATCACAGTTCATGCCCACTGACTCTATGTTGCTGTAGCAATGAGCTATGGTGCCGTGGCTCATTGCTACAGAGATGTAGCATCTTGTGCAGACACACTGTGTGTTCCTGAGTGTGAGATGGTTCATTTTACTATGTGTAGTCTCCAAAGGTCATTTTAGTATAGAGTTGATTTGAAAAATAGCTATATATTATCTTCCACTAGTCATGGGCAACTGATGCCTGTTGAGTCTGGGGGAGGGCACCTGTAGAAGCTGGTGGTGGCATCAGCAGCAGGGATGGGGCTAGTGAGCACCCACGAAAGCTGTCGGCGGAGTTGGCAGTGGGAAAGGCCCTGTCTGGGGGAGGCATTTGCCCCCCCCATGCACCCCCTACCAGTCACCTATACCTCTAGTAGGTCCTAATCCCATATAGTCCTATTCACCAGAACTGTATCAGGGGACAAGCATTTGGGAAGTGCTGGGCTTCCTTTTTAGGAAGCAATTATATATTTTCCTGCCCTAAGAACCCTTATCTTGGCAAGATCAGTCTAGTACAGAAAGAAAAAGCTGGTTATCCCATGATCTACCACAGGGAAAGGAGATAAGACAATGAATGGAATGGGAGACTTTAATACTCCTTGCCAGACCAGAGAGGAAGTGCTTCTTTTACAGTAGTGGTGTTCCTTTGTGTTGCTTTCCACCTGAATTCTTCAGGATTCCTCTTCAGTCCTCACCAGTATGGGCCTACTGAATACTTCCTTAAAACTCTGCAGTATTTGAGATGACTGGTGCTCCACACGTGCACACATGTGTACTCTATAGGCTTATGGGATAATTTTATGTTGCCAGTAATGACCTATCTTAGATATGTGCACATTGTATAGAGCTGACAATTTAGCAGGACTTTGTTTTTGTGTAGTTATCAGTTTAACTGGAAGTCTCCACTCAGGATTTCTTTATAATACTGCTTGAAGGACCTAGAGATTTATGTTCCTTTTCCACCCAACATAAATAATTCAATCTTCTGAGATAAGAGAGAAAAATTAATTTCTATCATTGCATGTGTGTGGGTGTGCTGTTTATACACACAGGAATACCATTGAGTAAAATCAATTTAGAACCATATGAGAAAGAGGGCAAGCAACAGGATTTTAGAAATAAGATAATCTTTTCCATTAATATAAGTTTCTACATGGTAAAATAACTAAAAGAGAAAGATAAAGGAGTACAACTTATCTAAAATAATTCCTTGTCAAGAAGAATTTCTTGCTTTCTCGACCTGATATAAAATTCCAATTTTGTTACCCTTGCATTTTAAAAATGTTAGTACCATTCAAAGTTCTGAAATAGAGTTTTCTAGAATAAACTGCAAGAAGCCTGTGAGTATGTTAACAAGTGTGAACCATATCAGAACCACAGCATCTATGGAGTGGATTAAAATTCTTGCTTTGGGTTAAAATATTGGGGGGAGCATGGGGAAGGGAGTATACAGACCTCCTAACCAAGAAGAATAACTGGATCTCAAATTCAATAGGGAACTGGCTACAGCTACACACTTCCGGTGTATGATCTTCATAGGATACTTCAAACTCTGAGACATCTTATGGGAAGAGCTCATGGCTAAGTCTGACCGGTCATGTAACTTTCTTGCCTGCATTGATTTTAGGTCACAATCTAGTTTGGCACCTAAGTAGACACCTAATAGATATCACTCCCATCATGAATGGCAAAGCTCATGAGGGTGGTGGATGGGTCATATTCAACCTGAGGAGAAGTGGGCAGCGGAGTCCCCCAGGGCTCAGTCCTTGGGCCTGCTCTGTTCAATCTCTTTATCAGCAATTTGGATGATGGGGTAAAAAGCACCCTGTTTAAATTTGCTGATGATACCAAAATTTGGGGTGAGGTGAGCACGCTAGTAGGGAGGGAAAGACTGCAGCAAGACCTGCATAGGTTACAGGGGTGGGCTAACAAAAACAGGATGCACTTCAATACTGACAAGTGCACGGTGCTGCACTTAGGCAACAGTAACCAGCAGCACACTTATAAGATGGGGAAACTCCCTTCTTGAGAGCACGGAGGCAGAAAGGGATCTTGGAGTCATTGACTCCAAGATGAACATGGGCCGACAATGTGAGGTCACGGTTGGCAGGGCTAACCAGAACTTGTTGTGCATCCACAGGTGCATCTCAAGTAGGGCCAAGAAGGTGATCCTCCCCCTCTATACAACACTGGTCAGTACACAGCTGGAGTACTGAAGGGTCCCTCTGAGTGCGACCCTTCAGCCAATCTGCAATCCATCTGACTGTGTAGGCATCAATGCCACAGTCACCCAATTTCTTAATGAGGATGGGGTGGGAGACGGTGTCAAAGGCCTTGCTGAAGTCCAGAAAGACTACGTCCACGGCGACACCTGCATCCAAGGCTTTTGTGACCTGATCGTAAAAGGCAATCAAAAAAAAGGAGGTCTGACATGACCACCCCCTAATGAAACCGTGCTGGTTGCCCTTGAGCATCATCTCTGAGGCCGGCCCATCACAGATGTGCTCCATTATGATCTTCTCAAAAGAGTTTCTCTAGGATTGAGGTAAGACTGACAGGGCTATAGTTGCCTTGGTCCTCCCTCCTCCCTTTTTTAAAGATGGGGACCACGTTGGCTGCCTTCCAATCATCCGGCACCTGACCCAAGCACCATGAGCGCTCATAAATCCATGCCAAGGGCCCTGCAATAACCCCTGCTAGCTTCCTCAACACCCTGGGGTGGAGAGCATCTGGACCCGCTGATTTGAACACGTCTAGCCCCTCCAGAAGCTCTCTAACCCAGTCCTCCCCAACCTGAGGTCTGGAGTCATTCCCCTCGAGTCCGTCTTGCATCACGGTGGGGAAGTCCCAGTCCCTGCCCAAGAAAACAGAAGTGAAGGATTGGTTAAAGAGATCTGCTTTCTCCTCTGGCGCAACTACTAGATTGCCCAGAGGATCTTGCAGGGGCCCCACATTTCCTGGTGCTTTCTTCATCCTCCCAATATATTTGGGAAAGGAATTTTTGTTATCTTTGATTTTGGACGCAAGTCCTAGCTCTATGTCTGCCTTAGCTTTCCTGACAGCCCCCCTACAGGCCTGAGCAGAAGGGGTATACTCCTCTTTGGAGATAGCACCCCCCTTCCACCGGCTGTATGGTGCCTTTTTGGTCATCAGGCATTCCCGGATGCCTTTGGTGAGCCAGGGGGGCTTTTGGGCACTCCTCCCCCCTTGCTTTTTGTTAGAATGTTTGCCCCTTGGGCCCTGAGTATCGTCTCCTTAAATGCAGGGTACTTCACCTTGGGACAAAAAAACGAGCATCATACTTAGAGAGCTTAGCACTGCCAAGCCTATATCACCATGACTGAAAGACTTGGGGGAATTGATTGACTACAACATGAACATGAGCCACCAATGTGATGCCATAGCTGGTAAAGCAAACCAAACTCTGGCATGCATTCACTGATGCATCTCAAGCAAAACCAGAGACATCATCCTTCTGCTTTACTCAGCCCTGGCGAGATCACAACTGGAGTACTGTGTCCAGTTCTGCCCCCCTCCCCCCCACTTCAGGAAGGATGTGGATAAGCTTGAGAGAGTCCAGAGGAGAACCACCTGTATGATCAAAGGCCAAGAGAGCAAGTCTTATGAGGAGAGGCTGGGGGACATGGAACTCTTTAACCTGGTGAACAGAAGGCTCAGGGGGGGACTGGGTGGCTGCCTATAAGTATAAGGGGGGGTGCATCAGGATCTGGGAGAACAGTTGTTTACCAGGGCTACCCAAGGGGTAACTAACAACCACAAACTTCAAGAAGGCTGATTCAGACTCGATATAAGGAAAAAATGTTTTTACAGTCCAAGTGTCCAAGGTCTGAAACAAACTCACACCAGAGGTGGTGCAAGCACCTACTCTGGACTCATTCAAAAGGTGTTTGGATGCTTATTTTGCTGGGATTATTTGATCCCCACAGACTTCCTGCCTCTGGCAGGGGGGCTGGACTCGATGATCTCATGAGGTCCCATCCAGCCTCTAATGTCTATGAAATCTCTAAAATGATATGTATAGGTGCAAAAAAACCCAAACCAAAACAAAACATTATTTTAGGTCACAATCTCGTTTGGCACCTAAGTAGACACCTAATAGATATCACTCCCATCATGAATGGCAAAGCTCATAAGGTGCCTACATTTCAATCAAGTACCTATCCAGTGCTAATCCAGTTTCATCACCCACATACGTAACTTGTACCCAAGCTCCGCTGAGATCTAGTTTGGTTCTGGGGAGGCACTCAAGTCCTCAGAGTGAGCTATTATGTCAGGCATACACTGAGCATGCCTAACTCACTATCAGCATTGAATTTAAACAAAAACAACAACATTAAAGGTAATATCCACCTCTTGCCAAAGAACCTAGTTGCAAGAGCTCTAACCCTGGCATATATATACACTTTGGATATACTTTGTATTTTGTTTTTCATTCATTATATTTTATTTGAAAAAGTCTTTTAAAAATTCATTTTATAACATTAAATTAAAAAAAAAGATTGATGTTTGAGTCATGATTTCAAATGACTTGCATATTATTTTTAATATTACATAGTTGGACATTTCAAACTTTTTATTTTTATTCCGTTTTGGAATAGAGAAAAAAAAATGTTGAAATCATGGAATTTCTGGCAAAATGGAACAGGTGACTTCTTTCTGAGGTCTACTGTCCAGTAATTAACACATCAGATATTTGAAAAGGAAGTTATATACAACAACATTCACTGTCAGGGCAGCTAAGATCTGGAACCAACTTCCAAGAGAAGTGGTGCTGGCTCCTACCCTGAGGGTCTTTAAAAGGAGGCTGGATGAACACCTTGCTGGGGTCATTTGACCCCAGTACTTTTTCCTGCCATGGTGGGGGTTCAGACTTGATGATCTGCTCAGGTCCCTTCTGACCCTACCAACTATGAAACTATTACTCTATAGAGTATTGCTAAAGCATTCAGACAACAGTTATGGAATAACTACAGTTAGAATAGCAATTTCCACTAAAATGTTTACATAGCAGACATTTCAACCTTGAAGGTCATACCATTCATCCAAATAGCACTTGATTGAAGATTCCAAGAGAGTGTGGTATAATATGCTAATGATTTTGTGTGTATGTGTTTTTATATTGATAACCTGGACAATAACTCAGTCACTGTACTTTGGTGCAAAAATTAATGATTTTATATTGAACACATCACTAGATACCACGGATGCCCTTATCAGCTAATACCTGCAGAACACACAAAATGACTAAAGAGACAAAAGGTTACTAAAACTCAACCAATTTAATTTTACTATAGAGCTAAAATGGTAAAATTCAATAAAGGAAATATACTCTACCTAGCAAAAACTATGATAAGCAATGCATAATGCATAATCAAGCTGTTAAGTAGCTATTGTGTAGCTAAATGTGTGGATATGCTCATTCTCAAGCTGGCAGGAAAAGAAAGGCAGGAGAAAGAAATAATTTCTGAAATACGGAAATTATATGTTTTGGAACAAGTAAAACACAATGGTTTGTGTTTGTTGGGACGCTAACATTTACAACATTAGTATCTTTTTCTCTCCCTTTTGCAAAAACACTAATGAACATTTAATCAAAAGTGAATAAAATCAGTTACATACGCAGTTCAGATCCAGACCAAGCCATTCCTATTGTCTTTGTAAGCTCCATCTCTTAGATATTCAGAGGGTTTTAAGGACTGAACAAACCACTGTGATCATCAGGTCAGACTTCCTGCCTAAGTCAGAATTTTCACATATGAGTAAAGGAAGACATCTCACATCACACTATATTTTGTACTGGTAGCTCAATATGGATAGAAAGTTCATCTGAGGCTCACTGCCTATTGGGCTAATATGTTTCATAGTTTCTAGGGTCGGAAGGGACCCGAGTAGATCATCTAGTCCGACCCTCTGCCATGGTGGGAAAGGGTACTGGGGTCAAATGACCCCAGCAAGGTGCTCATCTAACCTCCTCTTAAAACCCCCCAGGGTAGGAGCCTGCACCACTTCTCTTGGAAGTTGGTTCCAGATCCTAGCTGCCCTGACCGTGAAGTAACACCTTCTGATATGCTGATGTTAAGAGACACCAGTTTCTCAGCCAACAACACACGAACTCCCCAGCCAAAATAACCAGATATCCATTTAGAGCTTGTTAACTGAAGGGAGCCTTTTGACTTGAGAGCACAGCAAGGCTTGAACATATCTCCAGAGACAGTGAGATGCCTTCACTGCTCTGCCACCATTGGTTTAATGAACTAATAAACCCGCATGTTAGTGAAGTGACTGACAAAAAAATGAATAGCCCACAAAACTGGAAGGGGTATTTTGGCTTGTCCTTTAAAATTACAATTGCTAATGCCTACTTCCTGAATGGGAAATTTATACATCTGTTGCATCTCTGAAGACTTTCCTGTGACTTAGGAAAACACCTTGTTGAAGGCCTAGCAGCACACTAGAAATGAATAACTTCAGCTCCTAAAATCTCTAGCAACAATCCAGGTTTCTAGCATTTGTTACTAGCATTTATTCATATTACAGTTTTAACAAGTATCTTCAATGAGACCTATTAAAACCACCCTATTTTATACTGCAAGGTTGCATGTAATATTTTGGTCTTGCTTTACAGTTGGAGATAATCAGGAATAGACATTCTATATACTTGACCACGGGGGGAATTTATATGATTTGGTTAGCATTCACTGGACCACTGTTCAATGTGTATATGATATAAGGCTACTGCGTGAGATTATGTAAAGAATTGGAGTGAGGTGCCATCAGTATGCTGAGGACATCTAGTTCTACCTATTTTTCTCATGTGAGCCTGGCTCCACAGTCCAGAAGCTGCAGCTGGTGCAGAAAGTGGTAGCCCGCCTTCTGACAGGATGGGTCACCAGGAACCCATAGCTTCAGTGGTCCGGAGCACACTAGTTTCTAATAGCTTTCCAGGCACAATTCAAGGAGCTGATTTTGATTTATAAGGCTTTAAATGTTCTGGACCCTACATATTTAAGGGACTGCCTTCTTCCTTATATCTCACCATAATCTCTAAGATCAGCTGAGAGCAACCTCTTGAGTGTACCAACAGTATGCCAAGTCAGCTTGGTGAAAATGTATGGGAGGTCATTCTTAGCCCTCTGCTCTGCAACCTCGAGGCCCTACACAGTCTAAGCCTGGATTATCATACATAATCTCTGTCAAACCTTCCTATTTGGACAGGAAGTTAATAAACAAAGCTAGGTTGAGATATTATGTAAGGGGTTTCTGGTTTATGTTGATATTCTAGTTCCCTTGTAAGTTGTTTCATTTTTTTCCCTCCTTCTCCTGCCTTATAAGAAAAGTTATTTGGTTTTCTTATTGTATGCCACCCTACACCTTTGTTGAGAAGTGTTACATATATACCAAATAAATAAATACAGACACACACACACACACACACACACACACAACTCAATGTGTGAATACTCTCAGGGCATGAACATACATATGTCCTCACAATCACTCGTGACTCAACCTCTGGCCTAAGCCTGTCTGCAGTAACTGAATTTCTGTGGGTGCAACTTTGGAAACTGCTGCTCTAGGAACAGATTTAAGAAAGTCAGCTGGTTCAGAAAAGCCACCAGATGGTAACATCTTTCAGTCACTGCTGACACAGTTGGGATTTGAAATGGTGACGTTGTGAAAAAAATCCTATTTTGGCAGTGTCTTGAATCAACTTGGTTTCATGACTATGTTTGTCTGATGTCTTAAAGAAGTTGTGCAGGTTTCTGAACAACATGAATTTCCTCCTTTTAATTAATAGGCCTGGCCTGCAGTCCCTAGTTTTCAGTGGTATCTTTCTACATTTTAAGAAAAATAGCCCCCCACACACTTTGGGTTGAGGTTGATTTGGTCATTTAAAAATCCAGTTGAGAGACAAGTGGATGGATGCTCATTCTTAGGCGTTTCTGGTCAATGTTTTACTCAGTACATGTAAATAAAATAGCTCAAGTTTATTAGTTTGCTCCCTGTAATGCAAAAGTCATCTTTGTTCATTGACTGAAGTCTGTTATAGAACTTGAAGCTGAGCCAATGAGCCACCTTCACAATGTTCCAGTCCTGAGCAACTGAAACATGTCAGTGGAGGAGTTAGCAGATTTGTTGAAACGAACATAATTTTGAAACAGAAGGCAAGCTGTCTCAGTGCAATTCAGGAAATTCAAATTTAATATCACTATTCAGTCTACATATATGCTTTTTTCTCATACCACACAGCATCTGAATTATGCTGATATAAGTGGCATCTTATTAGAGAACCATTTGTGTTGTCATGGGATGGCGGGGGGGGGGGGGGATGGAACTGGTACTTACTGGGAGCTTCTACATGTGAACTTTACTACCCAGTAGATTAATTTACTGCACAGTAAAGTGTCACCATCTACGTGTGCCGCAATTAGGGTGCAGTAGATTAATTTACTCCAGTGTAGGATACAATAATTGTCCCTCATCCTTAGGTGCCAGCCTGAAGCTCTAGGCAATCCTCTTTTAGGCTATACCTTCTCCATAAGCGGGTCTGTTTGTTTTCAGATTCTTCTCCTAAAGTCCTAGCCATGTTTTCCTCTTCCAGCTGTTACTACTATCTTTATGCTAGGAATGGTCTCCATTGCTTAGCTCTCTCTCACTACTAAGGGATTTTCTCCGTGGTTGAAGTTTTCAGTGAAAACTATTTGGCCATGTTGGCTTTTAATAAATTTAAAAAATATTTTTATGTTGGTTTTATAAAACCTATAATTATTGCTGATACGGTTCAGCTGAATGTCAATTAAAATGCACAAAGAGCTTTCTTTGTTAATTTAATTGAGTTGTCAGATTACAAGCCTAAATCATATAATTCTAATAAGTAGCAAATAGTAATATATGTAGTACAACAATACAAACCTTTTTTTTTTCCTTCCAGACTTGGGAGAAGGGATTTGAACTGATACAGGAGCCAAATTCAAAAGAGGATGCTTCAAAAAAACTCAACCAAACAAACAAAAAAGTACCCCAAAAAACTAGGCGGCTAACTCAGCTTCCCCCTTTGCCCATTAGCTGTGTTCTCTTCCCTGGGACCTTCAGCTCCCCCTTAGGCCCTGGCCCTGTCTCAGGCCAATTGGGACTCTGAGCTTCTTTGGTCCGTAGGCATACCTTGCGGTGGGCCCTCTTGCCCTTTTGACTCCTCTCTGGGTCCTGGCCCCAGCATTGACCAGTCAGGTCCCTCAGGACAGGTCTACGCTGCATGCCTGCTTTCAGGGTTCTCCCATCCTGCTTCAGGTGCTTCACAAAACATCCCTGGCCCCAAGGGATCATTCACCCCAGCAGGCTCAGGTGCTTCAAGAAGCTTATCTGGCCTTCCCTGCATTAAATAACCCACCTGATGGTGAGGGCTGAGATTAAGATCCCTTGACTCACTTTCCACCAGGGAGGTGCTCACTCCTGGCATTTACATTGGGACTGCTGCACCACCAGCAGCCCCACCAGACCTTTCTGCCCCAGCAGGGTGCAGTTTCAGGTTGTACCCAGGACCAATGAGGCCTCCGAGCCATCCCATAGCCTCACCCTTACCTCCAAGTTGTTCCTGGCACAGCTCAGCAGAAAGACTTGTCTCCTCTGCTGGCTGATCATGAACTGCCCTCAGCTCAGGGAGCTGGGCCTTAAAATGGCCACCCTCATCAGGCACCTGCTTCTCCCTGGCGTGCTCCTTAAAGTGGTAGCACTACCAGCGCCCCACCACCAGGTGCCTCAGCAGGGCTTTTTGGCACTCTTATTTAATAGATGATTCCATCAACTATTAGATAAAAGCACCAAACTAGCCCTACTAAAGCACCTGCTCTATATAGACATTGGGTGACCTGGGTCTAACTAATGCATTGCCTCTTCTGGGCATGCACTAGGCTTGGTGCAGGGGCAAGCATAATTTAAAATAAAGCACAAATTTGGGGGTTTTTTTTAACATCTGTAAGCAGCCATATAGCACCTAAGAAAGGTAGCTAGCTGAGTTGTTTGGCATTTCAGTCCCAAATTTACTTGCATATGAAATAAAAACAAGTTCAGCTGCTGGAAAGTGTCTTTGTATTATTCTATTGTCTCTCAAGAGTTGAGATACTGGGCATCTGTACATACAAGAGAAATGAGAGTGTAGGCTCTGATTTACTGTGCTCTGACTGAGATAAATTGGTAATAAGTGTTCTAGAGTTTCTGCCAACTACAGACACTTTTCCATTGGGTACTAAGTTCAGATTACTAAGCTAGTGGGTATCAACATTCAATTCCTTTTTGAACAACTAACCATTAACTAGGATATATTAACCCACTAGACCATTAATTTCCTTCCACAGTTGGTTTAAAAGTAATAGGTTAGTTATCAATGGATTCATGGATTTATGGTACACATTGTGAAAAGCAAAAGGAAATGATCTAATCACCTTGAAATACATCCCTTGTGGTGCCATTTAGAGGTTTCTGTTCATCACAAGATCAATTATGGTCCATACAATGACCAACAATGAGAATAATCATGATCATTAGTTTTGCTAGGGATTCAATAGGAGATGTTATATGTTAAAAATAATTGTTCCTGTTTGATAGAAAGATGAGAGAGTTGTATAAAATAGTGCAAAAATAGTCAGAATTGGTACCAGCAGTAATTATGCGAAAAATCCCATCCATTATTCAAAATTTGTTATGAAAACTTATATTTTCATTCTACAAGTGTTGAATAAGTCTACAGAATTAATAATTCATGCACTTTATAAAGTATCTCACTTTTGTATGGGTTTTTTTGTCTTTTCTTTCTAAAATCTGTTAAGAACTAGATCCTAAAGACCTTTACCAGAATTTTATTTATTCTTTACTTACACAAAACTCGAGTTAATTCCAGTCACGTTCTGGCTGAAACATCATAGATTTGCTGAATCATGTTTTACAGATTACAGATTATAAATCAAACTGATCACAGTTGATCCTAAGGGGTGAAAGATAATTTCTGTTGAATGATTAATAACACTTTGCATTTGTACTATGCCACTCATCTAAAGTCTCCAAGTGCTTTACAAACATTAATGAGTGCAATTTCAGAATAACCCTGTGGTTAGGTTTATCATAGTTTTATAGAAAGAGTGCTGAGGCACAGCTAGATCAGGTGATTTAGCCAAAATGAAAAAAGAAGGTATGATTAAAGCTGAGAACCAAGCATTTAAGGCCATGCTTCAGTTCCCTTTCAGTCAACAGGACATGCTGAGATGAAGCCTACATCTCCTAAATCTCAGTCATCTGCTTGAATCATGAGACTATCTGTTCTTAATTCTGATTTCTTGTGCAGTACATTCCTGTATCCCTCTTATACTTTTACAACTCCAGTAAGAGAAAAAGTCAACAGGGCATGTTGCCAATTTCATTTTTTATTGATAGGATAGAAAATATGCTGAGTTCTGTGTGTTCAGACTTGCAGCATACAAATTCCCCATTTCTCATTTCAGGGATTTGCAGGTCAAAACAGTAGGTGATGTCACCCCCCAGAGAATAACTAGGCACAGTGAACTCTTGACACCTACATACAGGGAACAAAAATGTTTCCCACAAATGTAAGCTTAAAGTTACTCTTGCAAAAGGGTAGTGTTTGCTTCATTCTCAAAACCATCAGGCTACTTTATAATACTTCAGCCAGTTAATTTATATTTGGGGCAAAATAATAGAGGCCACTTTGTGGCAGATTCAGAAAACCGTTTCCACCATGCCCTCTTGGTCCTTCACTTTTCTTTATTGTCCTTTAAACACAAGATAAAAAAATCCTGACTCAAGAAACCTGAGCCCACAGTACAATGACAAATGTCATAACAAAATTCCATTATGCTTTTATAGTGTTTTTGGACCAGCTACACGCTCTCTTACATACTTGAGAGAACAGAGCCTGATATGGTAACAGATTTGCAGGAAATGTAGAAAAACACTTACTATTTAATGAAGGCTAAAGCTGGAGCTTTATTATGCTATATTATATAGTGTTTATTTTTAAACTATAATGTGTCATACCCATAATAAAGTTCTATTGGAGATATATTATCTGATGTGAGTAATAAGGACATCGGTTCATATGTGCTAGTGCTAGAAGAGTTGTGTTAGGTCAGAGAGTCTTTCTTTTTGCCTTTGCAGGATAATACATTCCTCACTTCATCTAACTGATGTCAGCTTTCACAGATGTGACTGTCAAGCCTTCTGACTTAATTTCCTCTTTCTGATCTCTACAACTGACCTTCAGCTTTGGGAAGTTATCCCACTCAGCATTTGAATCATTCCTTGGGCTTTGTCTTTACTAAGAATTGCTCCTTCTCAGATGTCTCACTGACTACACTACCACTTCTGGATCAAGTCACTTCCTCATGTATTATATGCATACCCTCTGTCTCAGCCTACTCACATACCCCCTTTGTGACCTTCAGCCAGTTTGCAACTGTGACTTCGTTTTACTCTCTTTTGGACCCTCCTTTCCCATCTCCAGGAAATCCAAGTTTAGTTTCTCACCTCTCCCTTCCCCTCCTCTGCTCAGTCTCTCCCAGGACTCACCCCAGTCTCTGATGCTAAGAAACTTAGCATCTGTTTCTTCTGTTTCTGTCTCCCTACTGCTGGATACCTTTGGAGAAAAGATGTATGTTCTGTCTTCTATTAGTATCAACCACTTTCCTCACGAAACAGTATTTCCTCAACGAGCTACAAGTTTATAACTTCTTGAATTCATTTATCCCAACATCTGTGCTTATATTTTCATTAAATATAGCAAAGAAATATTTTGACCCACACATTAATAAATAACGGTGCAATAGGCAAAAGAGGGCTTTTTTCTGTTAAATCCAATATTTTGTTGAGCAGTGGAAGACGAAAGACACAGTTCATTATGGCTGAGTACAGTTAGATGAAGTGAGGAATGTATTATCCTGCAAAGGCAAAAAGAAAGACTCTCTGACCTAACACAACTGTTCTAGCACTAGCATATATGAACCGATGTCCTTATTACTCACATCAGATAATTTTACCCTATAAGTGATAAGAAACTGGTTTATACCTGTAACAGAGCAGAAGTCTGGCGCACACAGACTGGTTTAAAAATGGCAGAACCCAGTATAAGATTTGCCACCAAAGGATGAATGTGTATTCTGTCTGCTACTGATCTCAACTGCGCTGGATACAGAAACCTGGGTAATTTAGATTGATTCCACCTCAGCCTTTGTGAATGTCTGTACCTAGCCTATAAGTCTATTTAAATGTTTACTGCTACTCTGTATTAGTTGCCTGCCTCACCATTAACATGACTGAAAAGCAAGGACTTTCAGATGTGAAATCTAAGTCATAGCATTTATTTTTCCAAAGCTGCCATTGTATTTGGTTCAGAAATTAATAAAACATTTTCTTGTTTATTGATTACCATTCTGTAGAAACTATATTCATTTTCATGTAATAATAACATTTAAAATATCCCTCAAGCAGTTGAAAATATTTTACTGTCAGGAAGGAAGTGATATACATTTCTATTCCGTCTGTTTCCTGAAAGGAACCTTCCAGTCCCAGAGTGACCCCTTGATAGCTATTCTCAGTACTGGTGAGTCATTCATTAAAGCCTCTGAGTCATAGATGGTATCAGTTTCATATAGGCATCAGAATCACAATTGTGCTCACTATATAAGGAATGAAAGTAGCAGTAGGGGATAAATTACTTCAGCAAAATATTTCTATTTTCTTGCTTTCCCTCACCCTAATTTAATATCTTTTGGTGCCTGTGGACATTCATTATTGAAATATATTGTGTCACCTGCAAACTTTATTCTGATCAGCTTGAAAGAGAAAAAATAATCAAATGTATAGGGCTCTGTTATGCTGTAACTGGAACAGATGTCTCTAGGCAAAGGATATTTTAGAATGACATTGAATGTGTCTTTATCCCTTTGAGAGATTATAGCAAATAGGCAAATGGATAAGTGAAGTGCACTTTCTGATAGAACTAATTCTAGGGCAAAATTCATTTCTATCTACTGGCATCAGGAGTAGAATTACAGGTACATCTATTTGTCAGGAGAATTTCAATGAATGAAAGACTGAAGAAATAAATGGTATTCTCATTTAACACTTGCAGTTCTGGAGCTCTTTATATTATTACCTTAGGTGAAATTAAAACAGAGGGAATTATCAATGCTGAAGGAAATAAGCCCCTATACTGCAATAGCTGCTTCTGGCATCTTTAATGCCAGGCTCATTTTGGGTTCAGGTTCTGTTACCTTTAATTATGTGTCCAATTAAGATGATCCATTTTTTAGAGTTAAAAGAATCTTCCTCCCCACATTTTATTCAAGATTACCAATGCCTGCATGAGTATACCATTTCAGGCACAATCATTTTTAGACACACAAAGGCAGATTCTGATTAAATTATAAACCTTTGTTTTGATAAATTAAAATAGCACACATAGAAGTATTTGCAAGTAATACAGATAGTTGCAGCAGGTCTAAGAGGAAGCACTGTGTGGGAACGGTCACAACTGCTGGTGGACATGTGCTTGCATAGTTCAAGCATGCTCTAATGGCTGAGCCCTCCTCTTTTACCAGGGTTGCAGGTGGTTGTGGTTAGTGAGAGGCTGGGGGGATAGGATGGAAGCAACCGTGTTTCTGGTGGGTGGTGCTGCCTGTCACTAGATCTCCGGAAGGGAGCTTCTATTGTGTCAAAGCTTTGGCTGCATTAGAAATAGAGATGGTTAGTAATTTTCCATCCAAATCCTTTTCTCATAGATAATGTAGTTTCCACAAGATAAAAATTACATTTTACCAAAATTATTCATATGCTCAGAAATGAAATATTGAACCTCTGGTTTGTTACAACAAAGCATTAAACTACATTTTCCTATTGGAACACATTACTTAGGGAACCTCTCCTTCTGACCTACATTTTTCCCCATATGCCAGGATCACTTGAGGATTATGTTTCCAATAAGGCAATACACAGAGTTCATCCCACTTGAGCTGTATGATGCATCATACAATTCATATACCTCTGGGTGCACCGTAGGAGATTCAGTTTAATGAGGGAACCTTTCTTACAGAGGAAATGGGAGAATCAGGTTCCCAAGTTATAGCTGTCGTGAGGAAACACAGTTTAACAGTGAAATGACTTGCAACAAAGAGTTTTGGGTTGTTCCAACAAACTGTATTACAACATTTTCATTTTGCTAATGTTAAAAAGGCCCTTGCAACAAAAAAGTCTTCAATAAAAAGGGTTTGTTTCAATCAAAAATTGCCAAAAATTTGAACAAGGAATTCTCAAAATTAAAATAAAACATTAAAAAGGTCCATTGCACAAAAACATTCAAACTTCAACTTTTGATATCACTGTGGGATGAAAATATGTTTTCAAAATTTCTTGTTAGATCAAACTTGTAAATTTCATGCAGCTCTGAATAAAATGTGTTAATTAATAGATTAATAGATTATATGGTCTCAACCTATTCATTCAAATTCCTTGATATTTCAGTATTAACACAGGTGACATTTTGGGACATTCCATTTAAAATCATGAATGTGTCTATTCATTTATAGATATATTTGGGCAAATAGAGTTATTTCCTCATTTCAGTGATAACGCTCTCATTATCTGTCAGTTCAAAAAAAAAAAAGAAAGAAAAGAAAAATCCTTCAGAAGGAGTAACTCTCTCCTTTGATACCTGGGAAAAACATACCTAATAATCAAATTTCCTTTCATCCTTTTCTTCCCTCTGAAATCTCCTATCATAATTTATGAAGTCTGGAAGCTTTTTAAAATATGCATAAACCCATTACAAACTAGAGTAAAGACGCTTTGTGGAACTGTGAAGAATGTATGAGAAAATACTAGAGGTTTTGAAAATATTAATCTCTGTCCTCACAATCCTGATTTCAATTACAAAACTGTGACACTGTTTGGAAATTAAAATGGCCATTTTAAATTATGCCCAGGCTTGGCTTCCATGCTGCTTTCAGAAATGCTTGTTTTGTTGAAGTAGCGAAGATATTTTAAAATGACAGGGTTAAAAGAAAACCTCCCTGGTTTAAATGAAGTCATTATTTTAAAGATTGAACCTATACTCTGTGAACTGATCTTTTTCACAAGGTCCCTGACAATAAATTCACCCTAGCTTAAAGCCTGTATTTTCAACTAGGTAACAGCAGCCTCTCAAGGCAAAATCAGAACTGGACATTCCTGACTTAAGCAAGGTTATTTTGAGAGAAATCAACATGTAAACTTATGTTCTGCAAACACTATGGCTGCCTATACATGTGCTTGGGGGTTGCAGGGTGGGGGCATTTTAATAAGAGCTATTCCCAGAGAGCCAATCTAATTAGAAGGGCTCACTGTCATGTGTGTTAAGCCCTTGGGAATTTTAAAATGGGCATGAAATGCTTTATCTAAAACCCATTCAATGAGGTTTAGATAAAGTGCCCCTGAAGCCATTTAAAAATGCATGGGGTTTAGTGCACATGGTGGTGAGGCAGCGCTGGAGTGATCTAATGTGAACGCAGAACAGACTTGACTAACCAAGTCTGCTCTGATGTGTTTAGGGTTACCATACGTCCAGGTTTGCCCAGACATGCCCTCTTTTTTGGCTCCTTGTCCTCTATCCAGGTGCATTTTTTAAACTGTGAGCAAATGTCCAGGTTTTTGCCCTGCCCTTGGCTTTTCCTGGGCATGAACAGCTTGGATGCTTGGGCCTGGGAGCAGCAGGCAAGGTGATTGGCTGTTGGGGGTCACGTGCACTATGCCTGGGCCCCAGCAAGCCGTTTCCAGCTAATAATGTGTATGTGAACGCGCATGGGAGCTGAGTGGGCAGCAGGGCTGGGGAGCAGCGGGCTGCAGGTTGGAAGTGCAGAGCAGTGGCAGGGTTGGTGGGAGCAGGCAGGAGCTGCGGGTCAGGAGTGCAGGGCACCAGCCAGGTTGGGGACAGAGGGAGGCGGGTTAGGCGTGAGAGGCATCAGCAGAGCTGGGGGGCAAGGGCTGCATGTTGGGAGCAAGGGGAACCAGCAGGGGGGCTGTGGGTTGGGAGTGAGCAGCACTGACAACACTGGGGAGGCAGGGTTGCAGGTCAGGAGTGAGGGGCACTGGAAGGGCTGGGGGGCAAGGGCTTAGGAGTCAGGAGAAAGGCAGGGCACAGGCGTATCACCCCCCCAATCATATTTCCCCCTCTCTGTCTCCCTCCCCATCCCTCCCTCTCACAGGTGTTCTCTTTTTGATCCTGGAAATATGGTAACCCTAGGTGCTATAATTTGAACACAAATGAACATACATATAGATAGCCTGCCTATATTCCAAAAAACAGCACCCCCTTGAAAATAAGGAGCAAGGGTTTGCTTGTGTGTGTGTATTCTCAGTAGTGTAACGAGAAGGGGTGTGTGGGGCAGCATCCCTGGGTGCCCTCTCCCAGGGCTTGTGTGAATAGCAGCTACTGTCACTCACAGTCCAGCTGCTGCAGGTACTGCAGCCAACCTATCCCAGTGCCTGCTGCTGTAGCTGCCCAGCACATCCTGGCTGTAATGTCTCTGCTTTGTTGACTTCAGTAGGAACTGGACTGAGCCATGTGAACAAAAGTGACAGAAATTTTAACTCTGATAAACAGGTTGCTGTAAACCGAGAAGAACTAGATGGGCTTGCATGCCTGGGAAAAAACCATCTTCTTTGATCTCCCCCACCCACTCTTCCCTCCCCGGACAACCATAGGGTAACTGAATATCGAATGACTCAGAGAAATTCTTACTGAAGTTTGTGTAGAAACTAAATTCCCCCCAACAAACAAATGTATTGCCTTTTATTTTTAAAGATGCATGTTACAGATATTATCCAAAGATTGCTGTAGTCTGTGGAAACTTTCCATTAATTTCAGAGATTTTATACCATGTCCTAAGTGCAAACCACAGCCTGGAAAATCTTGGCTGCGGTTTGTTTCTTGTTGTATATGGGAGAATCAACATAGCTGAGCATATTTCTTGTATAACAGTCTATTTGTGAATTATCTTGGGCTGTCAAGCATGAAGTAGAGGTATTAAAAATGAACTGAATGAGGATGCTCAGCCTTGCAATGATGGCAAAACCCCTGACAACAGCATGCCCTACGACGATGGGGTCTGAACTAAGAGTTATGGGAAAGGAAGCAAAGAGAATTTATCAATAAACTAAAGTGCTATAGCATTATCGTCTTCAGTGACAACTGCCAGGCTAGATCTTGATGACATCTAGAAAAATTTCTAAGAGTGAAAATTCAGAGGTATTCCGTGGGAGGCGAAGGAGACAATAAAAGACCTTAGCCCTGTCTCATTCACCTTGTGCACACACAGTCCCAATCCATCTGCTGAGTTTGATAGATGTGATCATAAAAGCTTTTGCAAAAATGGTTACTTGTCTGCCAGTTTAGCGTTACTAAAAGACTCATTTTTTTCATCCATCTGTTTAAAAATAATGACAGAGGATAAAAGAATCTAGAAATGTAGAATCAGAAACTATGTTTTAATCAGTAGTTCATTTGTTCCCATAAGGCCCACCAGAATTTAAAAGAATATATATATGTATATTCTTCTATATATATTATTATAAAATAGCAGGCCATGAACATAGTCGAGGAAGCAATGAGCATAGCTTTAATATAAAGAACCAAAATTTGTGACCAATACAATATTCATTAATATCAAAATGTATAATAACTATTATTTTGCTAGAATATTTAATTTCTGAACTGAAATAACTAAAAGTTCAGTTTGGACAAATTTTACAGGACATTAAAGATGACTACAAAGAGAGGGGAAAGAAAAAGAGGGAAGAATTCCAAAAAAAAAATCACATTTTCAACTGGACAGTTTCACCTTTTCCACTTTTCTTTTTTCTAGGAATCAGAAACGTCTGAAGTCATGACTCTGGCTTTTATTTCCATGCACTCTTAGGCTGGATCCAGACATGCAGGCAGGTGCTGTTTGTGGTGCTACAAACCTTTTTGCAGCACTACAAATTGCATGAGTTGTATGTTAATCCATGTATGGGGCGGCTATTTTGCAGTGGTGGGGCAAAATTTGCTACTGGGATTTCATTGTAGGGAAAAACCAAAAATAACCCCCGTCCCGCACTGCAGAGCAAAGTAGTGGCACAAATTTCTGCTGCTAAAAATGCACACAGCTCATGAGAATGCAGCTTTAATGCCTGTCCACACTGAGAAGACCTTGTCATATGTTCATTTGCAGTAGTTGCAAACATTGGAATGCAGTGACCTATGAAAGTTAGTACACATTAGGAGATAAACCTTGCCAGAAAAGGACGAATTTTGCAACATCAGGAGGGCATGTTAACACATGCTAAATTGCTTCAACATGATTCTGCTTGTATTTTAACTGCACTCAGTAAGTGTTAAGTTGAACATGTGACACTACCTAAAAAACAAACATTCCTCAATATAGCAGAGGAAATCTGTGATCTGAGCAGCCACAGTGCACAGAGCAGCACCAGCTGCCCCAGCGCCAAGTATGGTGACATGGTTAGCTGCTGATGTGGCAGGAGTTATTTTTGTGCCTCCTTCTGAAGGCAGCACTTGGGGCTGCTGTCCTGGTTGCCTCTCCCCACAACACCAGTTACATTATGGTTCCTGGATTCTGCTATGCTCGTGGTGCCCAGAAGGCAGTTCTGCCCCGCATTGTGAAGGGTGTGTTATGGTCTTGTTTCATGGCTGAACTAAATAGAGCTGAAAGTCTGACACTCCAGAACTGAAATGCTGCTACGGTCTGCTGGGTGGGAATGTGGTGGCTGCATGTGTGTGACAGATTTTTATAGAAAAAACTATTTTTACAAACTGTGTAATTCACTCAGTGACAAATCATTGTGTAAAGTAACTTTGCAATGTACAAACCATGGTAGCCTGCAAGTTACCAAAATACTTCAATATAGGTGTTTCACGTTTTAGTTATGTATTATCTTGCCTCATGAACATTTGGGACCTGGTCAATCAACCATGCTTACTATATATATAAATTATTGCAAATTAAATTTTGTTTAGTGACAGGACAGGCTGCATTTGTACTCATATAACCCATATAAAATGTTATAATCAGGGACAGCAGAAGTAAAGGGAAAAGTCTCTTGCATTCCGTAGTAGTTTCATTTTATCACAGTACTATAACACTCAGTAACACTCCTTCTAAACTAGACTTTCTGTTCATACACTAACCTTTTATAATACTTTAACTTTCATCTTCAAGGAACAATGAAAAAACTATGTACCCCAATTTAAAACTTGATCATGGACCTCAGTGTTGTCAAGTCAAGATTATTTACCAAACACCTAGACGTTTTGAGAGCCACATGTGCTGATATATTGATACAAAGACCACCTGAGGTCATTTGTAAAGCTCTGTGTGTGCATTTAATGAATACTTTGTTACTAGATTTCCAGGAAATTACATAAAATGACAAAAATCCCCTATCTAGCCCATATGTCAGTACAGATTTATTTATTGCAGTATATTTCCTAAAGCTTTGTTCATTTTTAAATGGCTTGAATCTGCTGTATGTTCCATTCTGAATTCATTAATTCAGTTTTAAATACTACTGGGCATGACGATTATTGGTAGAGGCAAACAAAAAATAGATAAGTATGATAAAAACTGGATGAAGAGAGAATTCAAGAAGAAAATTGTATAAAGTTGATTTGATTAAAAGAGATTGATTAATATGATTTATATTCAGAAGTCAAATATATAGGAACTGCCTGATCCAAGTATTAGATGATTCTATAATAGCATCTCACAAGACTGCTTTTCCATTATGTGTTAAATAGTCGCTAGATAAAATGCCTAAGAAGCTTTCGAACTAAGAGGCTGTCCCTCTGAGGACAAACTGGGCCACAGAGCTTGCTTTCCTTTTGGCCTCACCTCCCTTTTCTTTTTTTTTGTTGCCAAGTGGGCTCCAAACTAAGTTTATTTGGTAATTTACTTTTCTACTTTTTTACACATGAAACAGTAAACTCCATAAAACTCTTTTGAGGTCAGATGGAATATTCCATTGCATCTAAAACAAATAAAGCACAGGAAATGAAGGGCTACCTTCACAGAGTTGCTATTAGCTCTTCCCAAAGCAGTGGTCATTGGTGCAGACTCCACCTTGGCTTACAGCCTCGTTAACAAAGTGTTTAGGATCCTTAAGTGGTGGTGAAGAGTGTTGGGGGTGAGGGGTCTGGGGGAGCAGGGAATAGACATGAATTCTCTAATAGGCACTGCCAAATGTATAACTAGCAATCCTAGTGCTCTAGGCAAGCAAGCTGTCTGGTCTCAGAGAGCAATTCAGGGGTGGGGGATAGAGGAGAGGGAGTGGGATTTTTACCTGACCATTGTTTCTATATGGTATCTTAGAGATCCTAGCTGCTGCCACTGTGGGGCTCCTTACATCCAGCTGCTGCTTGCATTGTGGGGGCATGCTGGGGATGCTATTCTGGTGCTCTAGATTGGCACCTGGAGCTGGTAGCCTGGTAGTTATGCTACTACCCAAGCTGTACTACCCTCAAATCTCATGAGTATGAATGTACAGAAGGTGCTCGAAAAACTGACACTTCCTGATTAAAAATGTTGAAGTCACAGGGTAAAATCCAACCCCTCTGAAGTGAAGGGGAGTGTGCCATAGTTTAGTATGCCATTGAATTCAGCGGGGTCTGAAAAATGTGATGTATGTTTACTTCAAAATGTGATTTTTTTTCCTGAACTGATTTAAATGTATGTCAAAGACAGTGAATTGGCAGCCTTGGAAAGTGATGTCCTTTATTTAGTCATATAACAGATAAACTCATGTAAGTAACACTAGTGTACCTTTATCCTTCGTTGCCTTTCCAATATGTCCCTGCAGACTGCACCCATCCCTCTAATGTCTGCATTGCCAATAGTTTATAACCCTACCACTACACTAGTCTAAGATTAACAGTAAAATTTCCAATTGCTGCCAGGTGAGGTGGTGTTTTTCTTTGCAGTGCTAACAAGTCCCGAAGGTGAAGATGAATATATTTCCACCATTGGCATGGATCTTGTGAGGAAACATCTTGAGAGGCTGAACCCCCATAAATCAGCTGGTCCAGATCAGCTGCACCCAAGAGTGCTAAAGGAGCTGGCAGACATCATAGCACAGGCATTGGTGAGGCTATCTGAGAACTCGTGGTGCTGAAGATTGGAAGAGGGCCAATGTAGTGCCCATATTCAAGGAAGGGAGGAAAGAAGACCTGGGAATCTACAGGCCAATCAGTTTGACCTCAATCTCTGGGAAGATTTTGGAAAAAATTATCAAAGAAACCATTTGCGACTGGCTAACAGAAGGCAGTGTTATGAGAGATAGCCAGCACGGGTTTGTTGTGGGTAGGCCTTGCCTGATCAATCTCATTTCCTTCTATGACCAGGTGATGTTTCACCTGCACAAAAGTGACGAGGTTGATGTCATATATTTGGACTTCAAAAAGCCTTTGACCCAGTGTCCCATGATGTCCTCATGGAAAAATTGGGCAACTGTGGCCTTGACTACTCTACAGTCCAATGGCTAGGGAACTGGCTCTGAGGTTGGACCCAGACAGTGGTAGTTGATGGAACCAAATAAACATGGCATTCAGTGACTAGCAGTGTCCCCCAAGGCTTCTTTCTCAGACCTGTACTCTTTAATGTCTTCATAAATGATCTGGACACTGGTGTCAAAAGTGGACTGGCCAAGTTTACTGACAACACCAAACTTTGGGGAAGAGTGTCTACACTTCAGTATAGGCTGGTGATCTAGGATGACTTCAATAGGCTTGCAAGGTGGGCGGCTGAAAAACTGATGGTATTCAATATGGAGAAATGCAAGGCACTCCACCTTGGGAATAAAAACCTACACCACACTTACAGGCTTGGCAATACTATACTTGCTAGCACCAAAAGAGACTTGGGGGTTGTGACTGACCACATGGTGAATATGAGCCACCAATGCAATACCGCAGCTGGCAAAGTGAACAAAAATATGGCTTGCATCTACTGATGCATCTTGAGCAAGACCCAGGATGTCATCCTCCCATTGTACTTGGCCTTGGTGAGGCCACAGCTGGAGTACTGCATCCAGTTCCGGGCTCCACAATTCAGGAAGGATGTGGAGATGCCTGAAAGAGTCCGGAGGAGAGCCATGTGCATGATCAGAGGGCAAGAGATCAGGGCTTATGAAGAGGGGCTGCAAGCTATGGGATTCTTCAGCCTGGAGAAGTGCAGGTTCGGGGGTGATATGGTGGCAGCCTATAAGTACATAAGGGGTGTGCATCAGGATTTCGGGGAACACCTGTTCACCAGAGCACCCCAGGGGATGACAAGGTCCAATGGTCACAAATTCCTGCAAAACTGTTTTAGGCTGGACATAAAAAACTTCTTTACTGTCTGAGACCCCAAGGCCTAGAACAGACTCCCCTCAGAAGTGGTGCAAGCACCTACTCTGGACACTTTCAAGAAATATTTGGACATATATCTTGCTGGGACCTGATGATCTTACAAGGTCCCTTCCAGCCCTAAAGTCTATGAAATCTATGAAGTCTGTGACTGTGGAGGACACTAAACACTAAACAACTTTCAATTACTAACTTCTCCAAACTGAATCTGAAGTGACAATCTATGGGCACAAACAATCCCATATTCTAGTCCAGGGATTGTTCAACCTCTAAGTGGCTGAGGGATGAATGCGCCACAGGCTGCACCAACAAGGGTTGCAAGGCTGTGAGCCACACCATGGTGAGCCATGACCCTCACTGAGTCACTGTGACGAGGGTACCTTACTGTTGGCTGGTAACCATACTGGCCTGCCACTTCATCTAGAGCAGTCTGCCCAGTCTTGTCTGCCATGACTTGTTGGGAAACAATCTGTTAGAATAAGCAGCAGGCTGCCCCTTTAATACCCTGAAGCCAGGGGGTTCATGCATGATTCTCACCTTCCCCTATTGTGCCTCATGCCTTGCAGATGGCATCCTAGAATACCTCTTTGCTCCAGCTCATGGCCCAGCCAAACCCAGCCCTTTGCTAGGCCTCATACATTTGTCCTTTCATTCAACCCCATTGGGCCTCATTCATACCGCTCCCCTCTCACTGGGGCCTCTTGCGCTCCACCCTCTCTCATCAGGCCTCTCTCATGCTTCTCCTCATTCAGCCACACCCAACCTGTTCTGTATCCTTGTACAATTGTGTAGACCATCAGGCTTGCCTACTCACACTCCTTGACTGGCTCTGGGGCAGTCTTCTGGGCCTCTCCCATGATCTTCATCTGAACAGTGACCAGCCAATTTGCCTGGCCCTGGACAGAGCTCTGAACCAAGTCCCTCTCCAGGTAACTTGTCACTCTCGCCCCCTACACTAGGGCCTCATGGTCTTACACCCCCTGGGCTCAGGTGGCTCTCTCTGGGAATGTCTGGCCCCACCACACACTATGCCTCCTCCAGTAGGGCTTGGGGTCTTACACCTCCTGGGCTCAGGTGCCTCTCAGTAGGCATGCCTGGCCACACTGCTTTCACTATTACCCACTGGGTAGTGAGGGCTGGGGTTTTAAGGCACCCCTACCTCGCCTTTCACCAGGGAGGTAACTGACCTGAAATTTCTGAGAGACTATTCTGCCATGGACAGACCCACTAGACCACCCATTCCTGGCAGGGTGCAGCTTTCAGTCATACCCAGGACCAGGAGCCTCCTGCCATCCCCATAGCTCCTGCCCTTACCTCTAAGATGTTCCAAGCAGCCACTCGGCCAGGTATTTCTCTTTCAGCTGCCAGGAGCAGGCTGCTGGCTCAGCCCTGAGGGCTTGGGTCTAAAATGGAGGCTGCTCTGCCCCCTCCTCCAATCCCAGGGCCCTCCAGCAGTCTGGTGACTGGCATGTTATTCCAGCTCACACCTGCCACTGCACTGATGGCTACTCTATCCCTTAAAGTGACAGGCACCCAAAGGTTCTCTGCCACAGCTACATTGTGCAAATTTCCTCCACCCATGTGCCCCCCTCACCCATGCCCTGCACTGCACTGAACTGCATGGCCTGCCCCCACTGCTGAACCATGCATCTTACCCCCTCAATGACCCAACACTGCACTGCAACCCCTCAGACCACTGCCCCACTACCCACATTGTCCCAGGCTCACCATCTCCTCTTCTGGCCACACTGTGCTGCACCGTGGGGGCAGGCAGCAAAAGGAGGGGGAGCCCAGAGACACCACCTGCTGTTGGAGCCAGAGCAATGTGGGGAGCAGTGTCCATGGGAGCTTGGGGGCTGCAAGTTACTCCCTTGCATGTGGCTTGCTAGTTGGACAGCTGTCTACTCACTCTTCAACATATGCATTTTAAAAATAATGTAATTATATTAGGAGATTTTAGATTAAAAGAAACTATTCAGAGCTGCCTCGATTACAATTCTGGTGTCGAGTCTGTGATCTCTCACTTCTGAACTAATATCTTATTCCCAGTACATGCATAAGATTAGAAAATATTTTAAACAGGGAGATTTAGGCATTAAATTAAGAGGACTACTGAAAATGATAATTTAGTGTGAAGAACGATGCCTGGAGAAATTGTAAGTTACACACAAGAAAAAGTAGGAGGTTATCACATAAATCCACAGCATACAGAAGGAGAGAGTACTCTTAACACTTTACTTTCCTTGTACTTCCCAGATAAGATTGTTAGCTGGTAATCTCTATGGCTTTTTAGAAACTTGGGGTCACATCTCTTATGATGATATGAGCCAGAACAGCATATTTTGCCATTTTTAAAGCCCGAAGTTATAAACAAAGTTACAGATCTTTGAAAAAGTCATGAAAACAAATATATTGTTATGAAACAATGCATTCTGCTACATTTTTATATTTTAAAGTTTGATTGAATTAAGCCCCAGACAGATATTGACTTAAAGGCATGATGGGATCTGATCTCTAAAACTGCTTCCTGCTGTGCCAGGAGGAAGAATTGTGATATCAGGAATCGTGCCATATTGCCTGTGCATGGAGAGCCTGAGATCATGAACCTGGACTTGCCCTGTACCAGCAGGTTGGGTGCCCAACAATCAGATGATGTACAACTAGCTTTGGAGCCACAGAGCCATTCAAGCTGGCTCTGGGGGCCCTCTGTGGCTTTGGGGGCCCCAGAGCTGGTTGATGATCAGGTGATAGTTGGCAGATTGGGACTGCCCTGGGCTCAAGTCTTGGGCCCTCACAATTTCCCATTAGCTTCCAGGGACAACCCTGCGATTCAGGTCCCAGGGTGGTCCTACCATCCAAGGATCAGATGATCCAGATGGCCCCACAGTTTGAGCCCCAGGGCATCCCAATTTTCTATCAACTAGCAGAGATGGCTCTGGGATTTGAGCCCCGGAGCTATACCAATCTCCTGTCAACTGAAGGGGACTCAGCTGGCTGGGTGCAAGTCCTGGGGGAAGTCTTTGCCAACCAATGATCAGGTGATTGGGAGACTACCCTCACCTGCCATCAACTGGCAAGGTCTACACTGGGTCTGAATTCCTGGGCCATCCCTGCCAGCTAATCAGGATTGCTCTGGCGTTTCAGCCCTGGGGCAGTCCCTGCCTGGCATCCCACATGTTCAAATTATGGCACCATGCCAAACAGTCACAAAGATATTACACTTTTAAAGTAATATTTTTGTCCCTGGTTTGTGATTCTGTGGGGCCATAAATTCTATTAACTTGTGGCCAGTTGCTATTTCTGGCATGATTAATGACTTAATTGTGCCAGAAACATAACGTGTGCCAGGGGCCTTAGATAATAATAATACGTGGCTTTTATCTAGTGCTTTTTATCATTAGCTCTCAAAGTACTTTACAAGGAAGAATTATGCTACAGAAAGAACTATCCTAATCTTATGAATGAGAAACTAAGACTTAGGGTGGAGACATGACTTGTACAAGGGCACCAGTAGGCTAGTGATCAAAATAGGATAGAACCCAGGCTCCCTCAGTCCCAGTATAGAGCTTTGTCCACTTCTGACTTTGCATCTAGCATATTCTGTGTTTTACCCTAAAACATGTTAAAAATGATAACATGTTCTTTCCCTTGTATATCACCATTGTCTTCATTTCATAAGAACTCAAGATATGAAGCACTGGGCTCTTTACTTTCCTCTTGCGTTAACTGGAACCCCATTATCAAACTTAGTTTTCTTCAGCCTCTGAAGGGAAATTAAAACTGCATCATGCCCTTCAGTTAATGGCAGCTGCAGCAGCAGTTAGGTATCTATATTTAAGGCTTAGATTTAGTGTGCAGCTGCATCAGCATTTCTCTGAGCTTGTATAATCTTGGGATGATTTTATGAGCCATGACAAAAGTGATACAGAGGGTCATACATAAGCACAGTGTGGATGGAGACACATTTTTAACATCATTATTTTTTAGTGGAGTCTCCTACTGGCTGCTCTTGAAAAGTCCAGCATCTTAAATATTCTGGAATTATATGCTTTGTCTGGATAAATTATACACATGATGAGAAACCAACCATAATCATCCCCTAATGTTTGCATGGATGGTGATTTTTACCTCTTTATTATAGTGCATTCATGGGCTTGCTTGGAAACAGGTGCACAGAACGGATATATGCATCTATCAATAGTTTCTACACAGTTCAAGTAATTCTCTTAAATAAAACTCAGTAGTCTTTGTCAAATGGGCTACCTTGGTAACAACCCGTTCAACACGTCATGTTAGTTACCATGCAAACTTCCTTAATAGCAGCATGTGATTTACCAATTCCAAATGCTGACTGATCAGAACATATCAGGAGTAGCTTGCTTCCATAAGACAATGACTGCTCTCCTTTTCATATCATTGGTACTTTCATTCTTTTTGTCTGGCACTGCAGCATCAGGCCTAACTTACCATGGAGCTACAAGAAAGCCTCCATTCTCCTTTGGAAGATGTGTAGCCACTGCTGCTTATCCCGGGTTTTGACAACAGCTTGGCTGCATCAGATTGTGGTTTTGGTAGAAGCTGCAACGTCTTATTCCACTTGGTAGACACCATGCTCAAGCACTACATAGACCTAACTACTTCAGGGATGGGAGTACTACTGTTGGAGGAATTTCTCCATGAACTTTTCGGCATGTTCCTCCCTTAACAGCTTCAAATGCCTTGTATGTACTTTCAAAAACTCTAGTTTAAAACTTTCTTAGAAAGCAAGGGCCAAGCAGTTATCCTGGTCACTGTTTTGAGAAAGGCACCAGTTCCAAGAAATTTGTAGGAATTTCACAGTCACTTTTAGAATTTGTCCTTTTATCCCAGAGCTCTACTGGATCTTTAAATAAAAGACCTTTCAATATCTGTGGCAAGCCAACATTTCAAAGATCTGTGCTGTGAACTGTGGCAATGTGAGCAGGTGGCACTATGATGCAGAAGTGTATGTAGGGCAAAACTGCAATAGGGATAAAATCCTGTTGCTTGGAGCCTGGCCGGCAAGTGGCTGGCTAGGTTCTGGTTTTGAGCAGCATGCACTGTCCCCACATATCCAGGGGTCAAGCCGCCCCACCCCGCCAGCTGGTGCTGCTCCCTTGCAGCATGGAGAACAGCTGAATGTGTGGCACCATATACTGCATGGCCATGCTCATGCGGATATGGCCCGGAGACATAATATTCAATGAAAACCCTCACCTGAATAAGAACTGCAGCATATAATCAGTTTTTCAAGGGAGCGTATCTATATGTGAAATATGCAAGACTATGCAAAGATTGCAATGTCCACATGACCTGTGTACAGTACATAAAGGAATAATATAAGGTCTATAAACAAGGTTATGATACAGGCTGTGTTCTAATAGCAGATGTATAACTTGATCATTGTAAATCTCCTGAAACCCCCAACAGGCCCAGTGGAATATATGAGACATCTTTGAGATACATGACTATAAAGTCAACCTGAGTTTCCATTTTTGTAGAACAAAATTTCCAAAAACATATATATGCAAAATCATTAAACAATATTGGTTTTTTTAATGTCAAATTATTTTATTGCTATATTGTGAATTCATTTAATTTGACCTGTATAGTATGTTAGAACATGATACTAGTGTATTTTATATATCATATTAAATATACTTTCAATGTATTATACAAATCAAAGAAAACTAATTAAAAAGACAGTCAAAATAAGACACCAGACCAGATCCTATTTAGCCTGTTAGGTATATAAATGGCATTCTACTCCACTTTGAATTTCCTGAAAAAATGTTAATGTATATGTTTTTGTACCATGCTGGCCACTTCTACGTGAGTCGCTGACTGCAAAGTTATTATTCCACAGTTATTTAGTACTTGCAGACCCAAGTAGTAAATGAGTATGCAGTGACCAGTGTTACAGCACAGTAGCATCCCTGCATGGCTTCTCTGTGATGCTGACTGCACAGTAACTCATTACTACTGTGCAGTAGTGTCGTGTCACAAGTTCAGGTTGTGCAAAACTACTGCGCAATAGTAATGAGGTACTGCACAGTGAGTGTCTCATACAGACATGGCCACTATAATCTTAGCCTTATGACCGAGTCCCAGGGACTTGAGGAATGTGAATAGGGCCACACTTAGGCACCTAAGTCTACTCTGATACCTAATAGGTGGAATATGATCTGGCCTTTTTTCCCGTTAAAAAACCCCCCATAATCCTGAAATCAAGATATATAAATCTTCTGATTTTATTCTGCATCTTTGACAGTAAAGTGCTCTGTAGAAACCTTGTAAGAATTTTTAGTTATAAAAATAATCTGTTTGAACCTGAGTAGGGAGGGTGCGTGGGGAGTAATAAAGAAAAAAGGCCAAATGCAATGTAAATTTGCAATCAGTTCACTGAATCTTCATTTTACACCTGTGCAAGATGAGAATCAGATCCAGGGTCTCTTCATTAGAAAAATCTGTAGAACTCTCTAGAGCTCAAATGACTTCTTATAAAATAGCATAAAACTTGGTAACTGGAAGGATACAGGAGAGATGACAGTTACTTTCCTTCCTGCTTAGTTTAACTCAGAGCTCAGCAGCAGGTACAGGATGTTCTGAGGCATTGCAAAAACTCATTAGTTCCCTATAAGGAAAGCTTGCCCTGGAGTTCACAGTTATTATCCTTGAAGCTAAAGATGTGAGTTGAAATTCTATGCAGCTTCAGTGCAGCATGTTTCTGCATTTACTATGTCACCTCAACTGAACCCTTTTGGCTCTCAGAGCCTCACTGTAGCCCATCAGCAAAATTACAGGCTACTGTGAACAAATGCTTCAAGTTATTGGGTAATTTCTGGATTAATCAATGGAAATTTTTACAGCTCTAGTATTTTTTGCTGAAAGGATAATTGATTTTTCTGTTTTGCCTTGAAATGAACAAAAGGATAACACAGAGACTCAAAGACCAGAGCACAGATAGATTTGTATGACTGTGTGTAGTGTGGTCACAGCTTGATCTGCTCAAAACTTTATTTGGGTTGCATGAGTGGTGAGCTGTTCATTGTATTTTCTACAATCCTATGTAGCCTGGTATTACTATTGGCACTGCATGCTGGGCAGCGTGCTGTTTGTTTAAAGAAGCAGTGTACCGATCTCCATATTTCATTTGTATTGTAATCCCCTGATTTCCATCACATTTTAATCCAAAGTTGGTATTCATTTTAGGCTCCCATGGGATCTCTACAGGTAGTGTAATTATGTGTATACATGATGTGTCTATGCATGCTGTGGGGCTGATTGTGAGGGCGCTATGCCTGGTGGTAGGAGGACTGAGGCCTCTAATTTGTACACAGATCTCTCTCACAATAGCAGTGCTATCTTTTCTCTCTGTAGAAGGCAGGAAGCAGGAAATGGCTGGGCAAGAGGGAGGGCCATAGATTCTCTCTTTCCCATACCTCCCAACACACACACACCTGCACTATCCCATTAACAGAGCCAGTGCACCATGAGAAACAGCCTCCATAAGTGTGTCATACTTGTTACCACTATGTGTCAAAATCCCTTTGGTGCTTCTGCTGTGCAGGTTCACATCTCCCTGAATGCAAGGCTTTGACATAAGTGGCACAATCCCACCCTGTATACATGTAGACTGTAAGCAGGGCCATCAGTATTAATAGAACATACTGAGGGAAAATAAATACAGCAGCCCAATCAAACAGTCACAAAATTCAGAGTTGAATCTAGATTTCATATGCCCTCAAAATGTCTACTGTAATTTCTGCGTTGAAACGCTTTCAACACAGTACCGATCCATGAGGAACTGATGAGATATTGGGGTTTGGGCCATCTCATTGCAGATTTAGCACCCAGCTGTGAAATTCAGGTTGAGAAACTGTTTCAGATTCCAAACTTTTCTCCATAAAATTTGGTAGCATTCATACCTGATACTGGCTTGGCTCACTTTAATATAGAGCAGGCTAGAAAAGGGGAATATTTAAGAGATATTGCACCGGGGATAAAATCTGAATCTTATAGGATGCACTGAATCTATACAAAAGTTTCTGAATATCTTTATAAACTGAATCAAGGTCAACTGCACATACATGATTTGCAACCTCAGTCTGCAATTTAATTCACAGCCTGAACAGGAGTCATCATTTTACATTAGGAACTAGGCTAATTATGTTGTTTTGTAGGTAACAGAGGAAGCCCAAATGTATGGCTTGAGAACAAAATATACAGAGTGTTTAAGGAGGGTATTATCAAGGGCAATAGTAGATGAACATCACATGCTTAATGGTCATTTCCATTTAGCAGGTAATTAATCTTAAAGTGATCTGCAAACCAGAGCATAGACCTCTATCTCGAATGAGCTGCTTTTAGAATATAAAGCTGGAATGTCAAAATTATTTGAAATATGTTGAATCTTGAGATAAAATCCCATAAATTTGACAGACTCTGCATAGCTAGTTAAATGTAAAATGCACTTTAAATGCAATGGGCCTTACTGTAACACCTCACTGAATAGACCTGAAGGAAGCGAGCTTAGGGACCATGGAAATTTACAGGCTAAACTTTGTGTTGTTTCCTTCAAATTCTCTGTGCATAGGGAATGATTAGAGAGCTTTGGAGGCACTGGGCCAGATCTGTAAAGGTATCTGGGACCTAAATTGGGATTTCAATGTGTAAATCCCTCCTAAGTCCAAAACTGCAGTCCTTAAAACACATGGCTAGAGCAGGGTCAGCTGCCTAACCTGACTCAGGTGTTCATAGATTAATCAGTTTTCAACATTAAATCTCTCCAGGTGCCTGTAATACTGCTTCTTTCCATACACAGATGTACCTCATTCCTGAGAGGTCTGACTGGCTTGGTGCCTATTCCTTGCCAAAGACCTGTTAGGACCTTATCTCATCTGAAAGGCTTGGCTCAATACGTAGACCCTTCCAGATTGGGCTCTGCATGAAATAGAGTGCCACTGCCACTTTGTTTTGAAGGAGGCGACGGTGGTGGTGGTTCCAGCCTCCCCACATTTGATACAATAGTTTAACACCTATTAAAGCAGCCAAAGTTCAACAGAACTTAGTGACACACTGATCACATCCCCTTCCCTTAGCTACATCCTTTGTATGGGGACTGATGATAAAGAGTGGACTTGCTGCTACTGTGGATATTTTAGGCCACTCAAAGATTCTCTTAGATAAAGGAAATCCTCAATGTCCAATTAAACTATTTTGTGCCAGAGTGATACAAGGCATGATGAAGAGAACAAAAGGTCTGGCCCTAAGAGGACCTATCTAATAGTAAATAACCTACTTCTTTTTTTAATTTCAAATGTTCTTTGGATTACTGTAATCTGTTTGCTTGTCTGTTTTGGCAATCTTGCAAATGCAGCAGTCTTGCATGTAGCATTTGTGTTTTCTTTGAGAAATGCAATTGTCTGTCCTTGAACTTTGTCAGAACCAAAGGCATTTAACACAATTAAACAATTGTACTCACATAGATACAGGTCACAGGCCCTTCAAAGCTGAAGTGGTTGGATGGCAACTTTGCTCTTTCTATCCCATATATTTCTGAAATGTTAAAAAGAAATTCCAGGTTTCACTGGGTTAGTGCAATGTACCGCTTGGGCCACGATTTCTTTGTTTATTCACCTCCGAACCTTGAGAAGAGTATTTTTCAAAGGTCTTGATATACTTTGACAAAGAATCTGTAGTGGTGGAGGGACAAAATTAAAAAGGTGTACTGAAGTCCAGTCATAACACCACTCAAAGGGAAAAAAAGCTAGGCTACGGGCAAGATACAACCCTACCACTGTAACAGCAGAAAAAACGCTAATGATCTGTATGATTTCCAGGTTATAGAGCAAAGGAGACAAGAACATATATTACTGTAATTATAACAGGTAACACCAGTATGACAGAGACCATCAGAGCTGTAGTTACAAGAAGTACAGCAGCACTTTAGAGAGCATATTCTCTTATTCCCTTTGGCTACTCCCCAGATTCAGAAGCAAATTGTTGGCCTCATTCCTTAATTTGATACAGACCACTCCAGTGTTTAGTACAGTCAATGAATGTCTTTCCATGGACAGATTTGCAATAGGCACTTGCTGTGATCTAAAGTAGTCTTCACTTCCAAAAATTATACTCTACCAGCAACAGGTAAGTGGCCCTGGCAGATATTATATTTAAAATGAGATTAACTAGTCAAGGGCTCCAATGTACCTTGGAAACTGGGAGTGCAGAGTGATCAAGCACTGTCAGCCTCCAGGTCACAGCAGAACCTCTGGCCACATCCAGACATGCAGGGGCATGGGGTTTGTGGTGCTGCAAACCTCTTTGTAGCACCACAAACCACATGCGGTGAATGTTAAAATGTGCCCCACACTGTGAATTTGTAGCACAGGGCCAAAATTTGGTACCAGAATTTCCAGATAGCAAAAAAAAAAAAATAGGGAACAAAAAGTGGCTCAACACATGCACGATAATTGAGCACCGGCACACATGGAGGCCAGGCCTCCCAGAGCAATGCTCTGGCTGCTGGCCAGGCCTCCATGCTACCTGACCTGTGCCTGTGTTGCTCTAGGGCACCAGGTAAGACTGCTGGGCCAACAGTGGTGCTAACCCCAGCCTCCAGTTCTCCCTTGCTGAAGAGCTAGGGAGGAACTGGGAAAGGTTGGATAGGTAAGACTACTGGGGCCAGCACCAGCTACAGTGGTAAGACTAGGTAAGAGTTCTGGGGCCAGCAGCGGTGCTGGGCCCAGCCTTCAGCTATTCCTGGGTAAAGAGCTAGGAGGAGCTGGGCAAGGGCAGTTTGGACATTGCAGGGCAATTTGTCTGCTCACAGGCAGGGATGTGTGCTGTGGCAATTTGTGCTGCTCCAAGTGCACATGCCTGCATGTCTGGACGACGCCTTTGAGAAGGAGATGAGAATGAGAACCACTACTGCCAGGGATTTAGGAGGGGTATCCATGGTCAACATCAGTGGAATCAGATGCACCACCTATGTCACGGTTGATACAATAATTACAGAGATCTTATTGGTACTGAATGCACAGGCTAACTAAGGCAAGAAAATCTCATGGGGTCAGCCTCACCAGTAAGTTGCAATGTTTTGTTCCGTTCATCATCTTCAAAGCAGATCCTACTGTGATATAGCCTCCATGGGGGTTGAATGCTACCTAAATCAGTCTCTGGCTGGGTCCCTTCTAACTATCTGGCTGGATGGTCAATCTGTGTCTGTTCGTAGCACTCTTACCATGTCACTGAAGCTTTTGGTGATCATGAGATTGATAACCACATAGTGGTATTACTTGGAAAACATGCTTTGTAATTAGTTGGACTTCTATCCTAACATCACCATGGAAACAAACCATGGCTGATGGATGTGGTTGCTGGGTTCATCTATGAATAACTTCATTCCTGATGTTATTTTGCCACTAAATATTGAGCAACTGATAAAGAGCATGAAAATAAAGCCATGTCCAACTGTTGTTGTTTAACCTTCTTAAGTTCCTACATTTTACTGCCATGCAATTAAATTGGTGAGATGATCTGCAGCTATGTAGAAAGTGTGACATTGTAACATATTCAGAGGTCCAAAACATGGTGGCAGCTGCTGCTAGATGAGCATCCACATTTTCAAACACACTACAGCATTTTACAGCCCATACACAATGGCTGTGTCTACACAAGCGAAGGTCTCCGCAGTTGTTACTGTGCAGTCATTTAGTACTTGCGTAAGCAAGTACAAAATGACTATGCAGTAACTGGCGTTACTCCACAGTAGCATACCTGAATGGTTTTTTTCAGATGCTAGTGCACGGTAGCAATGAGCTACTGCATAGTAGCTTGTTACTACTGTGAAGTAGTATTGTTAGTGCCCAGCAACACTATTGCACCATAGCAATGAGCTACAGCGCAGTAGCTTGTTGTTACTGCACAATAGCATCTCGTGTAGACGTGCCCGGTATCTGACACAGTAGGTTGTTGCTTATGAGACCTCATGCCTCCCTGAATCAGTTAGTCTAAGCTATCAACCACTCTGCTCTAATTTTTGCCTGACTTCAGACTAACGTGATTTACCACCTTTCCGCAGCACTGTCTATAATACTACCCAGGTATTTGACAGTTGTTACTCAAAGAGTTAGTGGTGAGATGGCTGTAATCTAGAGCTGGAGGCTTCATAGATGTTTGACAGATATGGCTATGAACTTAATTTTTTCCAGGATAACCAAACCAATGCACTCTGCTTGTTGCTTCACCAGATTAGCAATCAGCTCCACTGAGTCACTAAACTGTCACCAAGGTATATCCAAGGTCTTACAGCAGAAACATATTCAACTCATTGCCATCAACAGCTGCTTCTTCATCTTAATCAGGAATCAATGGCAACTCTTACACAATAATGGTAACAGGATTTAGTCTTGCTGAATGTCTGTGAAAGTAGGAGACCATGCTGTGTATAAGTAATCTGAACACAGCTTCCTTTGATAGAGGCCTTCACTATGAATGCTGCTTTCCAAGGGACAGTGAGTTGTCTCATCAGATCCTTTTAAGCAGTACAAAGCAGCCATAAATCTAGTTTAATGGCTGTTTACATAAAAAACCCATGCAAGGCAGATAAAAGGTACCATCTCTGATACCTACCAGGCTGATCTCACCAAATGTAAACACATATAGTTAGATGAATCTGCAAATCACTGGTAGTTGTGTGAGTAAGTATGAATCTTTTGATGATGTAATGGAAAATCCCATTATTCTTAGTATTTTAAGTCAGTAAAGAAAATGTATGAGTATGGGAAGGATAATTTATATTTTAGGAACTTGAGGACATTTAGGTATTATTACATCAGTAACTAGGTTTCAGATTTCAACAAATAACTAATTATGCACAAGTTTTTAAAATATATGTCCTGTATTAGAAGCTTGTTAATCATATTATGGAGATGTCTGCTGCTACAATGCTGTGATCCTTAGTTTCTGTATGACCCATAGAAGAGCCATTGTGTGTTGTGTGTGCATGCACATGGGGGGGAGGCGGGGGAGGGGGGGATGGGCAAAAGTACAGGAAACAGAAATTCTTCCATTTGCCCTGCCAGACGTGAGAATGATTACTGAAGCCTTTATGGAACAAGTCATCACCCGTCACCATCCTGGGTCTTACTCAGAAACAGTGTTGAGTCATTAGATGATGTCTCCAAGCAAAAGCAGAATCCAAAGTCAGCAACACAAAGGCTATTTAAAGCATGGACTTTGAGAAATGGTATACGAATTCTGCCCCGCTGGCAACACAGAAGAGTTCAAGGAGACACCAGACAAACAGCGACATCCAGACAAATAAAATCTGAAGAAAAAAATGAGTTTTTTGAGTGCTGAAGGAAATGCCAAAAAGTGAGGCCATTCCAGCTTATAACTTAAGGGCTGGCCAGTTCCCATTTGCTTGGGAAACAGACGTTTGTAGCCTGTATCCAGAATAACGCAAAATATAAAATTCAAAATATGAATGCTCGGGGCTCTTACTGTATGGACTGTTATTCTTTCTCTACAGTGCCACCTAAAATGAGTAAGAATGGACACCCTCACCTCACTTCATTCTGCCTCATGTACTATAACAGGATCCCAGTTTAGACAAGTTATCTAATAGCTGTTTATAAGTTAGATGGCCTGGGTAGCATCTAGGGATGGCATATGTGTCTCTGTGCCCCTTGCAGCTCTCCTTCTAGGTCCAAAAACACACTGTGGTGGACAAAATATGAAATGAATGGTTTTTTTTCTATTTAAGTAAAAATGGTATGAGATTAATCTATATCCAAAATAAGGCAGGTACTGGAGATTCAATTTACAGTAGACATAATTCTTTGATCTCCTTTGATAGCTCATTTGGTACACAGGGCTATGTTAATTACATTTCTATCCCTCCACAACAAAATCCAGTTGGCTCATCTCTTAAATGGAAAATATAGGTGGAAACAGAAAGACTCCTTAAACATGCGAATTCAATAATACATAATAAGCCTGTACAGTAACTACCACAACCCTACTTCTACTTCTGGATTTTTCTGGACTGTAATGGCACCCAGTCTGAAGGGTCACACTGAGGTGGGGCCTAGGTGCCACATCTCAATGGGTGTTTATCTCCCTTATCTATATCCCACCTGCTACAACTTGCTGTTAATGAAAAGGAGGTGGTACCTGACTGTAGTAAGTTGAGATGGGTGCAGGTATCAATGTCTGGGCATCTTCTGTGAAACTCCACCCCCCCTACACCCCACTCCTTTCCACTTGGGTGTTCTTGTGATGGTATTGGGGTAGGTTCCTTAGGTGTCTCCCTTCATGTGACTCTAGACAGGTCCAATGTGGGAAGAAAAACAGGGTGTTCTGGAACTGATGTGAGCTGGGTAAGCCCTGTGACACTGTATCGCGTAGAACTTAATAAAGTAGTATAACATAAATAGTCATGTCCATCGTTTATTCATGGGTAAATGTCTGTTCACTTTTGTTTCGATGGGATAACTCTTCTGGGTAATTTGGGACCATAGGTAGTACGAACCCCTGTGAGGCTCTTGCAGGTTCCTGGCATCCAGTGTATGCAGGGTAGTCAGGTTTCCATTGTGGAAGCCAGGGTTGGGCTGGTCACTGATAAGACATCCTCAGCTCCAGTGGAGGGAAGCAGCATAATCCGGTGCCTATGCCAGTGCCTCCCCCTTCCTGGGGCTGGTGCTGCCGTAGAAGGGAAGCTCTGAGTTGACTTGTGCCAACCCAGACCCCTGCAGGCCTCCATGTGCCCTGTGGCTATTTCTGGGTGCTGATAGCTAATCATTGTCTGCAGCAGCAGCCTTTGGGCTCTAGGCAGTGTTGGTCATGCCTGGCTTCCTGTTCTCCGTGTAGATGAAGCCTTGATTCCTGCTCTCAGCCCTGCCCAGGTGAGCATTTGGTGGAGAGTGGCATGCTGCCTGTCCATGGGCCTGTCACCTGCCACTGGTATGGCTTGGGATCCCATGAACTGTGGCGCACCCCAGCTGTCATCACCCCACTAAGTGCGGAACTTGGCCAGGTCCCTGCTACATGGACTTTTTAAAGAAAAACTGTTCTGCACACGAGCAGAGAGACGATGGTTTTAATTCAAGTTTTTCTCTCAATGGGCCAAAAATAATCAATATAAAACAGTAAAGCACACTCTATCCACCATGTGCTACAGCAATAGATGGTGACAGAAGCAGCAATGTGTAATAATAAAGACTGTTCCTTGTCCTTTTTTGCGTGGGATTTGGCTCTTGTTGGTTTGAACTCCTTTGGGCACTTCTCTACCATGCCATGAATGACATGAGGGCTATGTACAGACAGTCAAAAAGTAAGAAGCTGAATCAATTTAATCTTCATGGCTTAGTTTAAGGTGTATAAATTAAATTGATGAGCAAGTGAACAGGTGTTCACTTTTGATTCCAGAAATGCAGCAATATGCCTGCAGTGGCCCAGGCCAGAAGCTGCGGGATGCTAGACAACAACTCCTTGTTCAGCTGGAGCAGACAGTTTGGGCCAAGGCTAGCCCACCCACCCTGCAAAAGGGGATTTAGAGGTGCAAAGCATCCTGGTATGTGGAGGGACTATGAGTTAACCTGAATCTGAAGGGGATTGGATACAGAAGTTCAATAAAATGATTTAACTTAAATCAGTTAAATCTGATATTACATCCATCCAGGTTTATCTTAAACCAGTTTTGGCCATTTTGATAGTGGTTTACATGCAGTGAACTTGTGGGCTAAATACAGAGAGTCAAAAAGTCCAAGGCTGAATCAGTTCATTCTGTGCAGGTTAGTCTAAGCTGCTCAGACTAAATTGAAACAGAAGTGAATGTAGCCCAGGTAACTCGGGTATATATTCCCCTTCTCCAGTTGAAGGGGATTGTTAGCTGGCAGGTGTGCTGGGGGGTGGGGACTGCAGACCTCTCAGTTTCCCTCTGTCCCCATAGAACCAGGCCAGGACAGTCAGGGGACTTGACTATATACACATTTATTTACATTAACTTATCACAAGGGAAAAGAGCATGGTTATAAACATATGTACAATATATATTTATAAGATATCTAAACAAGTGACATAAGCAATACCCTCTGGGTAAATGACTTACAACCTTATACCAGTGCTCCAGATACAGGTAAGTATCTGAGCTGAAACAGATAAACCCCAAAGATAAATTTAATCCCAAGGGGAAAACCCCATTGCTTTTGGGCTTTTCCTCAAGCCCTACAAGGAAGCTGCTAACTTTAGCGGCCCCCTCCCAGTGGGACCTCAACTTTCAGGAGCCTTATTTAACCAGGGGGGACTCTTCCTCCCCTATGGAAATCCTTTTTTCCCTGCAACTCATGGCTCCCAGGCCTGGAAGGTGGCCCTCATCCTCTGTGCCAAGCTGCTGTCTCACTTGCAGTGAGTTTGGGGGGGGGGGAGGGTCACTGTCCCCTGGAACAGGGCTCCTCTACGCAGGGCTTCTGGGGCCTCTGGCTCAGCCCTGTCTGTGGGCTCATCTGACTCACTGGACTCAACCTTTTGCTATGGGTCAGAGGCCTGGGCTGCCTTCTGCAGCACTAGGCTCAGTCCCCTCCCAGACCCTCCATGCAGTGCCTCCTGCACCAAGCTCCCAGCCTCGTTCCAGGGGGAAAGCACTCCAAAGGTCCTACTCCATGCACTGGCCTGTGCACTGTGTCTCTGGCCGCACACCAGAGGTTGCAGACCCAAGCCGCCTCACACAGCTCCCTGGGTCTGGATGCCGTGCTGCATACCGAGAGCCTAGCTGCTGGAGCCATCTGCTGTTCCCCACTGACAGAAGTCTTCAGGAGTGCTTCTGGGCTACTGCTTTGCCTTGCTGAGCAGCTCTTCTTAGCTCTTCTAAGCCCCGCTCTTCTCTCTTCTCTGTCCCAGATGTGTTCCCTCATGCTGGGCATGCAGCTCCTTTTATACTCTCCAGGGTTCTGGCCCTGAAGTGTTACAGTCTTTAATCAGGTCCACGGGGGGGAGGGGAGGGCGGGGGAACTCCTCTCCCCCTCCCCTCAGGAAAGCGGCATGACTTAACTCTTCTTGCTACCTCCTCATTGGTGGATGGGCTCCACCAATGAAAACAGTGAGATTTCAAGCCTGGGACTCAACCCAAGCTCCAAAAGGCAAGCCTGCTACATGAACATACATTTACCTTTGATTTGGAAAATGCAGCCACATGCTTGCAGTGGCTCAGGCTGGAAGTCAAAGAGAGCTCAAGCATGGCTTTCTGGCTGTATGTCCAGTTTCTCTTCCTGCTGTCCCCAAGGTCTCTGGGATTTACAGTCCAGAATTACAGCAGCAGGACTCTGCAGGGTTGCTCATCACTTCTTCTTCCTGCTTCCAGCTGCCTTGGGGATTTGTAGCTCACAGTTGCAGCCAGTAGGAAGTTTGAGCAAGAGAATGGGTGTCTAGTCCCCCTCCCTGGCCCCAGATGGGATTTGCCTGGAGGTGGGGGACAGTTCCCCCTTCATAGACTGTGCTGCACCCCTAGCTGAGCTTTCCCCTTCCACCATCTTGTCAGCCAGTCCTCACTGCCCCAGCTAGGAAGCAGAGGGGTGGGGCCAGCCTTGTTCTCTGGAGCAGACAGCCCAGCCCAGCCCAGGTCGGGGAAGCATGCTGAAGGCTATGATTTAACTTGAACCGGGAAGGGGTCTGGGACAGAAATTTCATGAACCAGTTTAACCCAAATCAGTTAAGTCTGATACTACATTCGACCATATTTATCTTAAACTAGTTTCAGCCATTTTGAAACTGGTTTATGTGCACTGAGCTTCTGTTGTTTCAGGTTTAAACCAGTTTCTGATCACTTACATTGGTTTATGTGTAACTTATGTCCCTAGCCCAGGTGTGTTACAGATTTGAATCAGTTTCCAATCACTTGCACCAATTTACGTATGTAACACGGGCTGTACTCCAAGAGGTACCTCCTCTCCAGTTGAAGGGATCAAAGCAGGTGCACAAGTGTTGTGGGAGGTGTAGGGACTCTCCTCCCCTATAGAGAAGAGCCAGACCACCAATGGGGACTTAACCATATACCTTTTAATACTGGGAACATAACAGGCATAAATCAGAGGGTATAGTGGATGCTACAATGACCCAAGGGGGCAGGATTCAACAAAGGTTAGACGCTTACAATCACTGACAAAACAGGGTTAACAAAATATAAAATTCAAACAGCAGAACAAACAATATGGGTTGGTGAAATATACAAAGGGCACAAAATGCAAAATGTCAAATGACAAGGAAACATAGGGCCTTGGTACCTGGAGGGGGAGAAAACACAATGGCCCCTTTCCACTGCAAGAAGATTTGCTTCTTGTTATCTCACTCACCTCAAGTCACCTCAGCTGGGAACTTGACCCCAAATCTCCCATGTCATTGGCAGGAACACTGCCACACAGCTACCACTGGTGGCACTGCTCCAGCCTGCTAGGGGTCTTGACCTTTTCAGAGCCCAGCCTCACATTGAGCTGCCTGGCCTCTGATTGGAGGAGCTAGAAGCAGAGCTGGGAACCCCTCAGGTCACTGCTCAGATCCTTGCTGGAGCTGCGGAGCCTCTCCTGCTAGCTGCAGCCTCTCCTTGGGGATCCTGAAGCCCAGTGGGGAGCCTCTGCTGCTGGCCACATGCCGTGCTGCTGAGGGTCCCACTGCTGCCTGCATGGCCTGCTCTTTCAGGCTTTTCTAGGGCACTGCTCCTGCCCCGGTGGCTCAGCTCTTATCAGCTCTGTGAAGCCCCTGGCTTGTTGTTCCTCACTGGTCTGTCCCCTGAGTCAGCCCATGCTGCCTCTTTTATCCCCCTCCAGGTGATCCAAGGGGCCAATTGGGACACGGTGGCGGGGTGAGTCTCTGGGGCCTGATTGGTGCAGAAAGGGAATCCCAAGTCCTCCAATCATCTTTTGCCCTTTCAAAACCCCTGGGCCAGGTCACTGCCAGCCAGCTTGTCACATATATAACTTCTGTCCCTAGCCATGAAGACTCCACAGTGCTCTACTAACTTTACTCTCTCCTGCCTTGTCTATTAAGGGTAGGAAAGAATTTTGTATTGGACAGGCCATATTTATTTTTCTTATCCCCTTTATTCATGACAGTGGCTGTGAAATTATGCAGTATCCTCCTAATTATCTTAATTATGTCCAAGAGAAGACCTCCTATTACTATTGCTTCAATTTTAGCTTTTGGGCCACAGAATACTATTTAGCTGCAGCTGTGGAAGTTGGCTGTATTTTTCTGATAGTAACTGTGGAGGCTATACTATGTCTATGTTAATCCTACTACTTATTTTAGCACAAAAGTAATTGAATAGTTAAGCTGCTCAATTTGCATTACAAAATCACGCCAGTAAAATAAGAGCAAGTATCATTTTCTATTCTTAAGGCATCAAGTAAAGCTAGCTTTGTGTATAAGATTCATTTCAAAATGGAATTAACCATGGAAAGATCCACAGGGAATTCCTATAATTTTTTTCATGCCAGTTTAAGCAGCATTTGCTAAGTCAGGAGTCAATGAAGATAATGTTATAATTCATATGGGAAAAATAAACAAATAACATTTACTTTAATCACCTATGAATATGCATAAACAAAATATGTCCTCTGTGGTTTGATATAACAGTTCTGTAAATGTAGAAAAGCTTAAAGAAAGGATTGCTAGGGAAGGCTGATCAGCTGGGAATTTGACAATCAAAAAAATGTGTTTTTACCTCATTTAGATTAAGCAGCAAGATAATGTAGGTGACTGTAATGGGGCCCCTACCCCATTACTAGGCTGGAAAGGGAGCCAGGTACCCCTGGCCCTTTTCCTCTCCATCACCCCTCTCCCTACACCTTTTCTTCCCTTACCTTTTGTGTATTTGCCAGTGCATCCTTTCCCTGGTAGAGGTCCTTTCCCCCGGCTTCCTGGTTATGTGGTTCTGATTCCCCCGCTTCCCTCTCACTTCCTTCCACTTTATCTATGTCTCTTCTGCCTGTGCCCTGGTGGTCATCTCAGAGGCAAACTCACAGGCGAGGGAGCCTGCAACAAGATGGCCACTGGATCCAGGTGCAGGCAGAGCCTGATGACCTAGGGAGGGGAAGTAGAGGGGTCATGTGAGCCAAAAAGGCCTGCATAAACCCAAGCCTCAAGCCAGGAGAATAGTCTAGCAATGGAAGTCATCAGGGCTGGAACCTTCTCTGAGAGGTGTGAGGACTGGAGCCCCAGGTTACAGAGAGAGGACTCAGGAGGCAGCCCGGAATGAAGAGAAGCTGGGAGCCTTCATAGGAAGCAAGCTAAATACCCTGTGCACTTTCTGTTTTGCTTTCTTTTCTACATGGATCCTACCTCCACCAAAGGGGTGTGATGACCCCCACGTGGGACATTCCTTTGAATCAGGACTAGTGCTTGCATTCTGTGGTTTTCATCTTCCCTTGAAGGGCTGATGGGGAAGTGAGGCCTCTGAAAGGGGGTGGCTGGGGACATCCCAAATTTGAAATTGCGGTAAGTGGAATCTGAGGTCAGGGGGTGTGACTGGATTGTATTCTGTGGCCACAGAAAGCCAAGCTTGCCCAGACTGTAGGGCAGGGGATGGTGGAGGAAAAACAGGACTTAAGACCCCTTGCTGGGTATGCAATAGATACTGCAGATGCTGGAACCTGAGGTCATGAGGCATGACTGGAGCTGAGCCAGGAGCTTGTGCCTTTGAAGTAGGCCCTGAGTTAGAGGGCTCAGTGAGAGTAAAATTGGGACAAAGTCAGGAGGGAGCCTTGGACCTGGTCTCTGCTGGAAGTGACAGGGAGTCCTGCTACCTGCTTTCTGGACAAGTCCCAGGAGCTGCTTGTGGCAGCAGGCAGCGGGGAAGGCAGCTGGATCCTTTGCACGGGGCTTCCCTCCAGTGGCATGTGAATCCTGGGAGCTGCATGTAAGCCCTGCACAATAAAGGCAGGCTGGCATGGCTCCACTCCTTGCTGCCATGTGCAGCTCTCAGAACTGGCTGGAGCTGTGCACCATTGGGCAGCTGGGTCTGTACAGGCCATGAGCAACCCAAGGGCCTGCTGCCTGCTGCTGTTGCCATTGGTGGGGCTGTGTGCCATGGGGGGGGCATATGGGGGTCCCCCACACCTCCCCATCCTCCCTCACAACCCACACACCCACACTCTGCCCATCCCCTACAGCCCCTCACATACACACATATCCACATCCCCCAACATACCCTCCACCCCTCCACACAGAGTCAGACCACCCACCACACACACCATGCAGCAGTAAGACTATTTTGAACTTTTATGTAATCACCTCTATATACACTACACAAGCACATATAAATCAGGACAAAAATATTTTTGAAATAAAATTAAAATATAATAGATGTTTGACTTTTAATATATGATTTGGGTTTTTTTCCAGTTCCAAGATGGCAACCCCTGCAAAAAGGAGTACTTCTGGAGGAAAGGGGAAGGATTTATGGTGGCAAAGGGCTGGGGGTGGGACTTTTATTCCCAAGACGGTGACCAGGTGGTGGGGCACCCATCAAGGGGCGAGGCTACTGTTGCAGCCCTCAGCAGCTCACCAAAGCTTATTAAGTGGTCCTCCAGCTGAAACAATTGCCTATCCCTGGTGTAGGTGCTATTAGGCCTCTAGAGGCAAGTACTCTGTAGTGGCACTCATAAGTGGCCTTCAGTGACATATACATTTTACATACAACCCAAAAGATTTGTTGTTTTGTAATAAGAAAGAATCCTTAATAGCTGCTGTAACAGCTTAGAACAAACCATGACATTTAGAGAACTGCATGCCTATTTTTTAATTTTTATAGAATGACTCGGCTAACTTTGTCAAAGGAAGAACAGATCCATCTGGATACATGACACAGGGCAAATAAAGTGACACGAGAGAATCTTTGATGTAAAGAGCTTATAAACTAATTTTAGACACTATACAAAGAGGGGAATTGGTACCAGAGGAAGCTTGGGGTAAGATACAAGTTACACTAACAAGGTCACAGAGTTAGTCAATACTCAACTGGCTGGTATTTGTTTCTTAATACAGAAATGAACTGTAAAGAACTAATTCTTATTTAGGATATATCTATACAGTGCGAGATGCTGCCATGAAGAGATACCTAGCTAGCTCTGCATACAATATCTCCAGACCTGAAAGCTATATAGCCACATATGGTGCTGTCCACAGGGTGGGGATGATCTATGCTGTTCACAAGACTGCTGCTGAAAAATAAGCCCTAGCCTCCTACTTATGCTATGCATTCTCCAAGCTTGAAACCAAGGTGTAATGGTGGCGCTTAGGATGCCTCTTCGTACCCTCTTATAATCTCCCAAAGTACTATAGGTATCCCGACTTTCCCACCTGCCACATCTTGGATGTTATTATTATATGTTCTAATTTATGATGTCACTAGTCGGGAGGGTTATTATATATAGTTCTTTTTTGCTGTTGTTGGTTTTTTTTGTATGCCTCTATTAGGGGTCCCAGTATTATAGAGGAATACTTCGCTCTCCTTCTCGACTATTCACATGCACTCACCGATGTATATATATTCACAGTCTGATTCAGATGAAGACTTGTCTTTATTTTTATCTTTTATCACTCTATACAAACTTCCTTTACTTTTAGGCAGAAGTTGTCCATTTATATCCTTTTCCTTTTTTTTCTTTAGCCTTATCAGTCATATCAACTTTGTAATTCCATCCATATAACGTTCTTATGTAACTGCTATTAATTTGGTTGGACTGAACTTAGTATTAGAAAATGAAGTCTCTTTCTCTCTTGTTCATCTGTCTATCTTTTTTGGGCAGGCTTTTATCTTTAAACCCCACCGTATACTTTCTCTTTATTTTGTTGCTATAACTGTGTACCTTTTATCCTGCGTGTGCCTGAAGCCTTGAATCCTCGTGACAGAGAACCAGATGCCGTCTCCAAGCTGAGAGTGGGTCAATTCACTCTCTTGTTTTCTTTGTTTACTTTCCAGGGCAGCAGCCAGATGCATCCTATGGTGTGTCTCCTCGGGGATCTGCCCCTCTTCCTCAGAGCTCCGCTCTCTCCGGCATCGTGAGAAGTCTTAAGGTAAGTCTCTTATCCCCTGGGGATTTTCTTTCTCCCTCTTTTTCTCTTTCAGCCCCTCTCTCTTTTTCTTTTGAAGCTCCCATCTCCTCTCCTTTTCCCACTCTCGGAGCATCCATCCTAATATGGTAATGGCTCCGGAAGTGGCATTTTCTGGCTCTTTTCACCGCGTTGGTGTTTGCTCTTTCACACAAGGCCATGAGAAATGCCCCCTACTCCCCCTCTCAAGATTTTTCTCTATGGTGTGTGCTTGAAAGCAGCACTGAAGGGCATTTTCCAAATAGTTTGTATAGATATCAATTATGCCACAAGATGCAACAGTAAGCAATCAGGCCTAGTGTTAATCAAAAACTTCTGATACCCTCAAATGAAAGATACTATTTTATAGATTCATAGATTCATAGATGCTAGGGTCGGAAGGGACCTCAATAGATCATTGAGTCCGACCCCCTGCATAAGCAGGAAAGAGTGCTGGGCCTACATTACCCCAGCTAGATACACATCTAGCCTTCGCTTGAAGAT
>NW_017728918.1:23717974-23733788 GCF_001723895.1 Crocodylus porosus | reverse complement strand
GTCCAGTTCTGGGTGCCACACTTCAAGAGGGATGTGGACAACATAGAGATGGTCCAGAGGAGGGCCACTCACATGATCAAGGGGCAGCAGGGAAGGCCCTACGAGGAGAGGCTAAGGGACCTGAACCTGTTCAGCCTCCACAAGAGAAGGCTGAGGGGGGAACTATTGGCTTGTTACAAACTAGTCAGAGGGGACCAGCAGGCATTGGGGGAGTCCCTGTTTCCCCAAGCACTACCAGGAGTGACTAGAAATAATGGTCACAAGCTGGCAGAGGGTAAATTTAGATTAGACATCAGGAATCACTATTTCACTGTCAGGGCAGCTAGGATCTGAAACCAACTTCGAAGTGAAGTGGTGCTGGCTCCTACCCTGGGGGTCTTTAAGGCAAGGCTTGACAATCACCTTGCTGGGGTCGTTATGCTTTTCTGCTATGGCAGGGAGTCAGACTTGATCTGCTCAAGTCCCTTCTGACCCTACTAACTATGAAACTATGAAACTATATGATGTGGAGTCTCACTCCTGGTAGGGTCACCTGTGGTGAACAGGCCTGAGGGAGGCTCCAGATAAACCATGGTTCAACCTTAAGTCCTCAATGGTGGTTCAGGTGGAAGATCTCAGGATCATAGTGGCTGTAAAGTTGGAAGAAGGGTGCTGCAAGATGGAGGTCTTCATTTAGAGTTCTACCTTGCCACTGGACCCAGATCTCCACCTTGTCAAAATTGTGTGGTTGCCATTTCCATGCAGATTCCTCATGTTATACGAAGTCATGTGCAGGCTTCTATCTTTACTCCCAGCTTAGTTATGGCCTGAGATCTTCCAGTGGCCAAAGGAAATGTTACAAGGACAGATTGAAGACGTACCTCAAGAAAACTAATACTGACATCGAGAGCTGGGATGAGCTGGCTACCAGCCGACTCCAATGATACCATAACCTCAACCAAGTGGTAACCCATTCTGACATAAAGCATCTTGCCCTGGTAGCAGAGAAAAGAGAATGGAAAAAGGAAAAGAAGAGGAATCCCAGCCTACACCTTGCTCTCCCCTGTGAGGAGACCTGAAAGTTCTGTGGATGGATCAAGGATTGGACGGTTCAAGGACTGGACTCTTAAGGTGCCTTGAGACCTATAAATGAGTTGTGGTACAGACATCCTCAAATTGAGGGATTGCTGACAATGATGGCAACAGCTATGGGGTCAACCCTCTCATAGCCACAACCTAATTGTATGAAGACCAGTACTGTACAAACCTTATTTCAGCAACAGCTGTAAGAGGGTTAAACTAGTAGCTCTTGGCTGCATGGCAGAAGAAATGGAAGTAAAGTCTAAATGGAGTGGAGCATTCAGACCCTGTGGATATCAGTTTCTTCATTTAATATGTATGCCCCAATTTTTCATTGCTAATTTTAGAGAAAAAGATGTGTGTGGCATGAGAATAAATACAATATGCAAAAGCATACTGCTGCTGTACTGCAACTATAGTGCTGTTGACATAGTGGTGTCACAGATCAAAAAGAAGGTACGGCCTCTACCATTTCCCTCCATTCCATCTCTTGTATGATAACATTTGAGAGATAATACTTGTTTTTGCCTTGTGCCAGAGCATTTATGAGTGCAATCCATCTTTGAGTTCTAGCCTTTCCCAGCTGGACTCCACATAGCAATTGATGAACAGTCATTTTCTTTGACACACATGATATTGGCCAGCCAACAGTACATTTCCCTTGATAATATTAATGAACACAGCTATATGATTCATTCCCCAATAAGCTTCTTTGTTGATGACATGATACAATCATTGCATAATAGGTGCTTCTTAAGGTGCTTCTTAAAGGTAGTTAGGGTCAGTTGTTTTCCATCTGATGCTTTGAGCTGGAGTACAGGAAACTCTTTTAGATTTCCAAATACATGGAGGACAGGTTCAGTCTGAGTTCGGGGCTATGCTTTTTTCTGATACTTTTTAAAATTCCAACTCACTCTCGATTCTTATCACAGTCATTACAGATTAGGCATAATAAATAGATGCCATTTTCATTCACGTCACGTACAGTTCTGATTACAGCATAGCTCTTCAGCTCCCATAGAAGGATACATTTACCATCAGCTTTTGTCCTCACTGTTTACCTACCCTTTACAATTTGCATTGAGTCTTCATTATTATTGATATTACCATACCAACACATAGTTAGCATGTTTCTGCTCAGTTTGCATTTGCCTTAGAGCAGTTCCCCTTCTGGCCCCATGAGCCCCATGAGTGGAGCAGGACTGGTATGCAGGCTGGATGGGACCCCACACACCAGGATGAGACCTTGGGGTCCCATGCTGTTCCTGCCCTATGGGATTGGGCCTTGGGATACTGTACTGCATCTATGCACTGGGATCAGGCTCTGGAGCTCCACACCACCTCTCTCCAGCCCTGTGCTTTGGGATGAGGGCCAGTTTGCATGCCTGATCTATCCTGTGGAATTCCCTATGGACCCATGGGGACTCCTGTGAACTAGACAGCATAGTGCCAGGGGGCAGATATGGCTAACAGGCCAGAGGTTGGGCACCTCTGCCTTAGAGTTTTTCAAAAGATTTCAGCAGAAAAAGAAAATAAGAAAGTGAACATTTGTATAATTCCTCCCACATCCCCCTTTTTTTCTAACCTGCTCCAATTTCACATTTTCCTCAATAATGTTAGTATGTGTAACCAAGGTACAATAGTTAGCCTGTGTTAAATCATGGTGGTGGCCTGCCCAATGTTTTACTTGAATAAGCCATCGGGGTAGAGGATAGAACTGCCACCACCGATTTCCAATATTCTTTTCTTTCCTGCCATACCTTGGTGTTCTTTTAACTGTTGGGCTGTTTGTGTGGGCTGGTGGAGATCATGGATGGTCCTCTTGGAGGGTTCTTTTTGTGGGGTTCCACCTCCCCTCACACCCCACTGTTACCACTTTCTGAATGACACACACTGGGGCCTGGATTTTGTAGCAATCCTCTGTGCCACTGGCAGCTAATCTGGCTCGGCTGAATTAGGTTGTAACTGCGTAGACATCCCAGAAATCCAGCCACATGTCTGCAGTGACTCAGGCTCGAAGCCAGGGTGTGCTAGGGAAGCCCTCCCTTCTCTCCCACTGTGCTGAATTGAGGTGGTAGCGGGGCAGATGTGGCCAGGCCCAGGCAGGATGCTCTGATTAGGGAAGTGTCCCCCCGTTTCTGATCAGCCCACCATGAAATAGTTAACACAGAGTGTATCACCCCTAACTCCATGTTTATCACTCCATTAAGAAAACAACAGAGGGACATTACCAGCTACATGTTGATTCTGCTTTTCTCCTGTCTGCCACAGCACAGACCATAGCAAGCATGTGGTCTGCTGCTTTCTGAGAAGTGTCTGTGTAAAGCAGAGGGGATGGGGATCCCTGCTTAGCAGGGAGTGGGGAGGGAAGCAGGGGGAAGCCAGGCAGACACCTTCAGTCTCTGCCGTGTTCCAGCCAGGGAGCAAAGGGGAGGGGCCAGATCTTCTGTAGAGCAGAGAGCCCTGCCTAGCCCAGAAAGTATGCCAGGATGCGGGGAGAGTCTGATTTAACTTAAACCAGCAAGGGGTCTGGAACAGACATTGCATAAACCAGTTTGACCCAAATCAATTAAGCCTGATACTACATTCAACCAGGTTTATCTCAAACTGGTTTCAGTCATTTTCGAACTGGTTTATGTGCACTGAACTTCTGTTCTGTTACAAGTTTAAACTAATTTTTGATCACTTACACTGGTTTATGTGTAATGTCTGTCCCTAGCCTAGGGAAATACATTCATTCAGGCTCCATGAAGCCATTTTTAAATCAATTACTCACTGGTTCATAGATCCATCAATTAAGATGTCTGCCTAAAGTCTGTAAGAAAAATTAACTTAAATCAGTTCATCCCAGGTTCCTGTGTTAATCAGCCTGGATCAGTCCCTTAAGGATCCAATCAGATAATCAAGTAGATAATCAAAATGAAATCAATGCATCCCAGGTTCCTGACTTAGTCTGGCTCAGCCCCTTAAGAATCCAGTCACATAATTAAATAGATAGTAAAATGAAATCAATGCATCCCAGGTTAATGGGTTAATCAGTCCAGCTCAGTCCCTTAAGGATCCAATCAGATAATCAAATAGATAATAAAAATGAAATCAATGCATCTCAATAACCAAACAACAATCACTTCCATTGGGGCTTCTACCCTGCCTTGGTTCTGCAGTGATAGGCAACTTCAAGGAGGGGAGCTCTTCTTCCTGTCAGCACAGTGGGAGGGGAGCACAGTTCTCACAAAGAAAACAAAAAAGAAGAGAGAGGGAAAAAAAGCAAAGGGGGGAGTGCCCCTGAAAACTCATGGACCCATTCTCAGTGACTCCATCACTTTAATCTTCACAGACCCATTCACGGTAGCTCCACCACTTTATTCTTCACCCAGCTGCCCTCAAGCGGTTCCCTAGCTCGGCATGTCCAGGGGTTTGTCAGTGGTCCTCTGACCACTCTGGCCTACTTTCCTCACTCACTGTTGGCCGCAGGATGCTGATGGCTGGAAAGGCCTCTGGCATCTCAGCCCACTGGCCACAGTCCTCTCTGGGGCTGGAAGTACCCATCTTTGTGCTCCCATCTCCAATGTGCAGGGAACATATGCTGTGGAAACATGGCAACACACTCCCTGCTCTGTCTAGGCCTCTCTCTGCACTTGGGGTTAGTGTCCCTTGTTCAGGCTTCCCAGGGCCCTTTCTTCCCTTGCTCTTTTCTCCTTACAAATCAATATAACTGCATTGAGTTCAGGTGAGAGTTTGGATCTTATCCTAAGACTGCAAAATGTCAGGTCACAGTACTTGTCTAACAAGTACTATTATTCTAGTTCAATTCAGATTGCTACATTACCCTATTGGTATCTACTGAGAGAGAGAATATTTGTACCTCCCTCAATTTAGGACAAAGGAAGAATCATCTGTTTATATATGCTTATAATCATCTGGTTATATATGCTTGTTTATCTGGTTATATATACTTGCTTATATATGCTATGTAAGGTCTAACATAGCATTTCTAAATAATTTCAGATAGAAGGCAGGGAAGATTTGCACCTCTGTTCTTAGAAAGGTATACAATACGGATAATTTAATTAAGATTTTCATCTTATTAATTCAGGAAAACGGATCCCAAAAGTGATAGACTTTTGAGGATCAGGTTTTTCAAAAAGAATTTTGTTTTACTGTTTTGTTCTGACTACTTCTGACTTCTGTCTCATATCACCCTTCCTCATTCTGAGTTCTATGTAATACCCCTTTTTTTTACAAGAACAATAGCATAGATTACCTTTCTGCCTGATGTCATTCTGTAGCCCATTAATTATTTCAATGTGAAGTTCTACCTTCCTTTGAAATTGTGATAGCATCTTTGGAGGATTATGTTTCGGTGTTGCTTCATTTTCCCCATCTATGGTAAAGTCAAAGCAGTCACTTTGTTTTTACAATGTTTTACCTCAATTATTTTAATGGAGACACTGTTGCACTTTCCTATTTTCATCAATAAATACTTTTGTTACAACATGGAAATAGTTAACCTACTGAAGACAGGAGATATCTTTGTGCTGATTTTATGCATGGCTTTGGTTTGGGTTCTACTCATCATTATAAATTGTGCAGTTTATGGTGCCTATAGTTACATTTAACTCACACTTCTCATTATAAGACCCTGATTTCAGTTGCTTAAAACTTTGCCAAACTTTAATTTTCCAATATGGGCACCTGCCTCAGGCTGAGATTTTAAAAAAAATATTTCTATTAAAATAGCTCTGGCACGTCTGAGAATGAGATCAGGGAAAAACATCTTGTTTTACCCATGTTAAAAATATTCATACAAACATTTCATTGAGAAGCTCTAGTTCTTCCATGCATTGGGACAGGAACTCCGATGTTAGCAAGAGGGGGATTCTGTTTCTTCTCTCCCTATGAAAATTGTCCAAATGAGATTATGTTGTAAGCCTCCAAAAATTTAATTTCACACAGTCAGTAGATACTTTTAGAATTTGGCAGCTCAGTTTTCCACAGATGATACATTTATCTTGTTACGGCTCTTAGGTGTTGACTGATCACACTCCATTTTTGGGCTGCAAGGGCTGAATAGAAATTCCTCCGCAATTCTTCCTCTGTTTGTTGTGGGTCACTGTGCTACTTTGGACTGGTATGGCCAGCAGGAAGATGGTCTTCCCTGAGTTCTCAGTATCCTTCTTCTTCATGTGGATATCCTGGCAGCACAGAACTGGAAGCATGCTATTTTAAATGCCAGGAGGTTTGGAGAAAGGGTGAAGAGGTGGGGCAGGGGAAATCAGTGATAGGAGATTGGAGAAAGGGAGGAAAGTAGGACCCAGGGCAGGGGAATGAAAGAAGAGGAGGGCAAAAAAAAAATGAGGGATAGGTGCAAGAAGGGGAAAAGCAGAAGAAAAGAGAAGGTTAAGGCAGGGATTTGGGGAGGATAGGAAGAGAAAGGAAGTGTAGGAGCCACATGTTTGTGGAACAGTAAGAGCAGTAAGAGTGGAAATATAGGTAAGAGCTGAAGAGAGAGTCAGGAGCAAGAAGATAGGACAGGGAGAAGAAGGGAAAAAACAGAAGAGAATATGGAGAGAGATGTATATAGAGAGATGTGGTCACTGCACCCAGCATAACTGACTCCCTGTATTCTTTTGCTAAGTGGTGACTGGGAAAACCACTGACAAAGTGTGTATCTCTTTACCCTTCTGGAGACAGGATGCACAGAAGATAACAGCTTCCTCCTCCTACCCATTAATTACTCTCTTCATTCAAGTGGTGGAGAGCTGTGCTGCAGGTCTAAAGATCTCAACCTTGCTGATGACCACATTAGTTCCACAGGACATACGGCACATTTTGCTTTTCAGGTTTTAAAAGGTAATTATCTTCAGCATAAATCCACATTAAAAAAATGCAAACTTGTGAAGTCAAGCGCTGAAAATGGGAAATGCCTGAATTAAGGTGGCTTGTGACACACTAATTTAGCTCCTTTGTATATATACACATTATGGCAGTCTTTGACAACCTGATTGGACATTATTTTTTTCCACAGGATTCTTGAACTAGCAGGATGGAAGATAATCATCAACTGGGTAATTAATGAATATGTTTTTTAGTTTCAAGAGTCAACTTATGTGTCACTTACACAAATAATGCAAGAATTAAGAAAAAAATGAAAAAGCCAATAAAAGATGGATATCACAAGGGACTGAGGAATAGAATTTGTTGGGGGAAAGTGTTTTTTTGTCCTGAAAAATCTTTCCCAACTTCAAATCTTTCCCATTCTACACAGAAATTAATCTAAGACCCTGCATCCCAGGCTGAAGGGAGGTCTCTATATTTTACCTAGTGGGTGGCCGAGGGGCCCAGGCACAGACTTAGAAGCCCGCACCTCTAGGTCTCCTTTATCTGCTGGTTTGTGCCCTGGGCCAGTATTACCCAAACTCAGTGGGCACTCTTGTGCCCCCTATGGGTCCCCTCTGCCTCCTCATTTAGTTCATAGGGAGATGAGCCTGAAGGTAAATGACAGGGCTGCAATAGCAGGATGCAAGAGCAGCCATCAGTACAGCTCTGGAGGGTTGGGGAGGCAGCTGGCAGCTTGGTGTCATGGATAGGATACAGAGAAATGCACAGAGAAGGGCAAGGGAGGTGGCTGTAGGACAGCAGGTAGAGCGGGGTGTGAGTGTCCAGAGGGTATAGGAAATGCTGGTCCAGGAAGAAAATCTACTAGTTATGTCTCTGGGAGGCTGGGATACAGCTCACAAATCCATGAGATCCTGGGCAGGTCAGGTGAAAGAGATGTCTGCTGCTCACTGAACTCTGCACTTGCAGTGCAGCAGTGCAGGAGCTGTCCCTCTCCTGGGCTATGTCAGCATCTGATAATGGACACAGGGGAGGAAGTCTGCCTGCCTGTGCAGCATGCAGCTTACAGGTCTGCAGCTCTTGCAACATGCAGCCACCCGCTGCCCTCCAGTTGGATAGTTAAGAAAAGATATAGTTAGATGTATCAAAGAATTGGAAGTGGGGGGTGGGGAGGACTACCCATAGTTACATAGGTAAGTTTGGTGCAGTTAGAAGGCCTGGAGTCAAATGAATAGCATTTTGTGCTTTAGTAACACAGCATATTTGGAACTCATGTGTTAAGTACCATAAAACAATAGGTGAATTTCTTTGCATGTTTCCTTTCAACTGCAGTAAATAACAGGAGTGCCTGAGTGATTACATATTCATTTCTGAAGCACAGAGCAGGAAAGTGCCTTCTTTTGCTGTCTCACTTGTGCTCTAGTGATTTTAATTGGAAAAAAAATGTGGTTGTTAAGTAGCATTGACTTCAACAAGATAAATGTGTTATACTCCTCTTGGAAAGAAGCATTTACATTTATAAAGCAATAAGCAGTATGAAATGTGGCAAACAATGCATAGCCGGCAAATATAATCAATGCAACTAGGATAGTTTTTTCTTTTTCTTTTTTTTTTCCTTTTTCTAAATTAACTGGGAACCTCAGGAAAAAAATCTACTTCCACTACAATATTTTATTTACTCTTCAGCTATTAAGGGCAGGATCCTTATTAAGTAGGATTTTTTGATGTTAAGGTAAGTAGATTTATGTTTCCGGGGGGGTCTGGCCTTATATTACTCCAAAGGTCAGATTCAGCTCTGGGTGAATTGGAATTTACAACTATTGGATCCAAAGATTACAGCAGTTAATGGAAATGCTCTACTGAGCTCTGGAGCTGGCCTATGATTCCTGTTTGGCAGCAGCACTGGTGTAAGCACTTTGAAGAAGGTAGGCAAATATAACATCAAGGAAGTAAAATATTTTACATTGTATCACTTTTTCTAGCATGAATCTGAAAAAACTCCACTGCAGTGTGTGTGTGTGTGTGTGTGTGTGTATGAGAGAGAGAGAGAGAGAGAGAGAGAGAGAGAGAGAGAGAATTTACATGGGTGGATCTAGGAGTTTGAGAAGGTGGGTGCAGATAATGTAGTGCATCATCACATTCAGCAAATATATATCCAGTTAATAAGAAAATAGAAGTTTTATAATATGCTAGTGGCCTAGGACTATATTACTTAGTTTAAGATCAAAGCAAAAACAATACAACTCTATTGCAATGTGCATGTGCTATATCATATATTATGTATAGAAACAAATGTATTGCATACTACATTAGATATTATTACAACCTAGACAAAAATAATCAAACAATATTGTTTCATTAGTCTTGTAGTCATTAGAATTAAATATACATCTCTTTTTCAGATTCATAAAACAAAATGTAACCTTCTTGAGCATCTTGATAGTGCATCCAGTGCTTCACTAAAAGTTATTTCCACACCTGAGTTAACATTTCCATACCTGTGTTAATGTTTTCAATTGCAGTGTGTAGGCCTATGAAATGGGAACTACATTACCAGGAGCCACTATCAGACAGCAAAATTACAGAAGAACGGCTAGTCTTATAAATGGAACATTAAATAGGTGAGATGATTGTTAACACCTGTGGAATGAAGCATTCAGAAGGAATCAAGTAGATAATGAGCTATGAAGTCAAGTGACTTTCACTGCTACATGAATCGAAATGCTACTGCCACTGCCAGGCAGTTGTTCTTCAGGTTTGGGCTGGCCAGAAATGAAAGGTGGGTGCAACAGCATCATTGAACCTCCCCTGGATCCACCCTTGTATCTCTCTCTCTGTCTTTTATAGTCCAGGGTTCATTCTCTGAGAAGCTTATTTTATACACAAGCAAAAAGGAACATTATGCATTATTTCTTATGCATTTGCAAATGGACAGAAGGGGGAAGAATCTTCTCAGCCTTTACTATGCACCTCGATGTTGCTGGTTCACATGCTACATAACATACAGTGGGCCTGAAGCAGTTTGAGTTCATTTGTATTAAGTTTGTGTAACAGCGTGCAGAGCCTACAGTCTGCATTTTACAACGAAAGGAAACGAGCTATTTTTTGTCTGCACAGCAGCAGCCTTTTCCTGCTCCCATGGGTTTTCAAGTCACTCTGAGTTAAACTATCTCAACCAGATCTGCTTCTTAATGGTGAACATGCTGATGTCTGCCTTGCAGGGGGAGATCATTATATATATTTAGCTTCTAAAATGTTGGAGTTAATTCTTCTGAATTGATCCTATCTTCTGACATGATAGTGAACATGACCTTGTATCTTGAAAAATCAACACTTCATCCTTTCAGCTAAGCAGCTGCTTTTACTTCCTACACTTAGGAATTGTTTGCATTTGAAATCTTATTCAGATTAAGGTAGAGTGTGAATTTAAAATACAGTTTATTTCCTTTCCCTTCACTTTGAAAATGGATTAAAGTCAACAGGAATAAGATCTTATCTAACAGTAAGAACTTATAGATATGGAGTTATTCAGGAAGCATTCCAGAACAAGCTCAGATACTACTGAACTGAACTACTGGCAAATGCTATTCGAGGTTGCCCACTACAATTGAACAGGTTCTTCACAGTGTTGTTGATAGAAAATTGTTTTTGATTCTTCTAGTAATAAAACAAAGCAGACTTTTGGAATACACTTCAGGCAACAAAATATAGCCAAACTTACAGATGGCTTTGAGTGATCTCCATAATAATAGGGGCTGATCTTTACTAAAACAGCATTACTTGTTTCCTTTCAGAGTGGAGACATTTATTCTCTTAAATTGCTAAGAGATTTTCCAAATTACAGTCTGTCGAAGTATAACTGTGGAAACAGTAGAGCTTTTTCTACCTAGCTTTAATTTGTGACCTTACCTCTAGAGGCCTCCTCTATTACTTACTTTTATATGGTAGCAAATGTTTTTGTCATTATTTTACTATATTTTACAGTAAAAGAAGGGAATAGCACAGAAATACTACATGTATTCCTCAGGGAACAGCTAACCTGGGTCACATGGAGCCAGTGGAAATATATATTGTAGACTCCGTATTTTTCTGCTTTCAAAGTCCAAATGATTTAACATAAGTAAAATCAAATTTTAAAAATAACTTTCCCAGACCATTTGATAGTTTTTACAGATGTGGTAAGGGTCACAGGAAGACTCTAAACAAGGTAGATACAATACATTTTTTGTTAGCATCTATAGAGAACTAACCTATAAAGAAAATCTAGATTTCTGAATTTCCATAAGAATAATGCTAATCTTTGAATCATTTTTTTCTTTTTTTGTGGCTTACAGAGATATCTACTGAGTCAGGCTTTGCATAAAAAATAATAGCAGTGGATAAGTTTGTTTTTAAGAGCTCTATAACTAACCCCCTCTCCACCCAAAAAGCCATAAAACTTCTTCATGGCATATTTGTTTATAGAACCATAGAATCACAGAAAATTAGGGTTAGAAGGCGCCGCAGGAGATCATCTAGTCCAACCCCCCTGCTCAAACTAGGGCCATCCCCAACAAAATTATTCCAGCCAGGGCTTTGTCGAGCTGGGCCTTAAAAACCTCACAGGGTGGAGATTCAACCACTTTTCTAGGTAACCCCTTCCAGTGCCTCACCACCTTCCTAGTGATAGACTTTTTCTTAATATCCAAACTAAACTGTCCTTGCTGCAACTTGAGACCATTGCTCCTTATTCTGTCATCTGCCACCACTGAGAACACCCCAGCTCCATCCTCTTTCAAACCCTGCTTCAGGTAGTTGAAGGCTGCTACCAAATCCCCCCTCACTGTTCTCTTCTGCAGACTAAATAAGCCCAGTTTCCTCAGCCTCTCCTCTGAAGTCATGTGCCCCAGCCCCCTAACCATTTGTGTTGTCCTTCACTGGACTCACTTCAACTTCTCTACATCCTTTGTATAGTGGAGGACCCAAAACTGGACACAGTACCCCAGATGTCACCTCACCAGTACAGAATATTGCAGAATAATCACTTCCCTTGATCTGCTGGCACTGGTTTTACTAATGCAGCTCAGTATGCTGTTAACCTGCTTGGCAACAAGGGCACAGTGCTGACTTATATCCATCTTATTGTCCACTGTAACCCCAGGTCCTTTTCTGCAGAGCTGATGCTTGGCCAGTTGGTCCCAAGCCTGTAGCAATGCTTGGGATTTTTCTTTCTTAAGTGCAGGACTTTGCACTTGTCCTTGTTGAACCTCATGAGATTTATTTTGGCCCAATCCTCCACCTTGTCTAGGTCACTCTGAATTGCAGCCCTATGCTCCAGCATATGTTCTATACCCCCCAGCTTGATGCCATCAGTGAACATGCTTAGGGTGCAATTCATCCCCTCTTCCAGATTGTTAATGAAGATATTGAGCAAAACTGGCCCCAGGACCAACCCCAGAGGCACTCCACTTGATACTAGCTTTCAGCTACACATTAAGCCATTGATTACTACCCATTAAGCCTAACAGTCCAGCCAGTATTCTATCCATCTTACGGTTTATTCACCCAACCCATACTTCCTCAGCTTGCTTGCAAGAATTGTGTGGGAGATGGTATCAAAAGCCTTGCTAAAGTCAAGGTATATCACATCCACTGCTTCCCCTGAATCCACAGAGCCAGTCATCTCATCATAGAAAGCAATCAGGTTGGTCAGGCCTGACTTGTCCTGGGTGAATTCATGCTGACTGTTCTGGATTGTTTTCTTCTCCTCCAAGTGCTTAGCAGTGGATTCCTTGAGGATCTGCTCCATGATTTTTCTGGCGACTGAGGTGAGGCTGACTGGTCTGTAGTTTTCTGGATCCTCCTTCTTCCCTTTCTTAAAGACGGGCACTATATCTGCCCTTTTCCAGTCATATGGGACCTCCACCAATCGCCATGAATTTTCAAAGATAATGGCCTCAATCACATACGCCAACTCCCTCAGCACCCTCAGATTCATTGCCTCCTATGTCATGGACTTGTACACATCCAGCTTTTCTAAACAGTCCCTAACCCGTTCTTTTAACACTGAAGGCTGTTCACCTTTTCCCCAAACTGTGCTGCCCGGTGCAGTAGTCAGGGAGCTATCTTGCTTGTGAATTTAGAGGTAAAAAAGGCATTGAGTACTTCGGTCTTTTCTGCATCCCCTGTCACTAGGTTGCCTCTCCAATTCAGTAAGGGACCCACACATTCCCTGACCTTTCTCTTGTTGCTAACATACTTGTAGGAACCCCTCTTGTTACCCTTCATATCCCTTGGTAGCTGCAACTCCAATTGCACTTTGACCTTCCTGATTTCATCCCTGCATGCCTGAGCAATACTCTTATACTTGTCTTTAGTCATCTGTCCAGACTTTCACTTCTTGTAAGGTTCCTTCTTGCATTTAAGCTCAACGAAGAGTTCCCTGCTAAGCCAAGCTGGTTGCCTGCCACACTTGCTATTCTCCCTGCACTTGGGGATGGTTTGCTCCTGTGCCCTCATTAAGGTTTCTTTAAAATACAACCAGCTCTCCTTGACTCCTCTCACCTTCAGACTGGCCTCCCAGGGGATCCTACCCATAAATTCCCTTAGGGAATCAAAGTCTGCTTCTCTGAAGTCCAAGGTCCACACTCTGCTGCTCTCCATTCTTCCTTTTGTCAGGATCCTGAACTTGATCATCTTGTGGTCACTGCTGCCCATGTTGCCATCCACTTTTACATCCTCCACCAATCTTCCCCACCAATATGAAGCAAAAAGTACAAGGTCAGCCTCTTAACATGCCTCTGTACAACATCTACTAGAGTCAATGGAAGTTGAGCCTGCCTTAGTCAAGTTAGAATGTCATATACTATAAATAACCTGTAATTTACATAAAATTCTCAAATAATTTGGAAGAAGCTACTGCTCTCTGTTTCCTCTGAAGTCTCCTTGCTACATCCTTCTATGCCGGTGTTTTCAAACTGTGGGGTATGCCTCTCTTGGGGAATATGAGGGAGCATAGGGGCAGGGCAGTCAGGTGCTGTGCAGGGGGTTGCAGGCAAGAAGTTTGCAAGAAGCTGGTGCTGCTGCAGCCTCTCATGGAGACTTGGGGGTGGGGAGCCCTAGGCAGGCTCCTCCAGTGGGCTGCTGCACCTCTGGGGGCCCAGCGCAGTGGGCATACAGCATAGTGCTGCAGTGGGGCCAAGGCAGGAAGCACTGAAGCCATGGCGGGTGGAGCTCATCTTGCTGAGCTGAGTGAACGCACAATGGTTGCTAGGATGAGGGCACACTGTGCCTGGGTGCACTGCTTCTCTGGGATGAGGGAGGTGGGAGGGTGGGAGGCAGTGCAAAAAAAAAATTGTATCTCAAAGAGGGGTGCTCAGCTCATAAAATTGAAAACCACTGTTTTATGTTGTGATTAAGGGGAAATCAGTGGAGGATTAGGACTCAGTGGTGCTGCTGTCAGATCTGAAACTGGTGAAGGCACTTTTTTGACGTTTCAGATCATTCACCAGGTCAGTATGGTACCTAATTTATATGAAATCCAATAATAATTTGCTTCTACAACAGCAGAGCTGGGTCCATTTCCTCCTGTGGATAAGTTTCTAGTCCAAATATATTGTAATGAGTTTATTTTATCGTAAGTGTTACACAGACAGTTCATGTCTTCTCACTTACTGCACCAACTCATTATTGTGTTGTAAAAAAAAAAAGAAACAAACCTTATCTAATTAAACACAAATGAACGTGTAGCTAAATTAGTGATTCCTTGGAGGTTGCTTTGTCCTGTTTCTGCTCACAGCAGTTTCTTGAGGGGCATTTTATCAGCAAGTTATTCTATCAATAGATGCTCTAGCTGCTATGGGTGCAAACAAGCATTCATTGCACACAGTCTGGGTGTAGATTGTTTTAAACTGCCTACATCTAGCCTGGGAGTAGACTCATGCAACTGTTCACTGGTTCCAGAAGTGACAGGCATAGGTATTCACTACTTCGGGAGAATGTGTATAGAGAAACCAGTGTAAATAATGTGGGGTGAGGAGTGTATACGTAGGATCACGGGGGGGGGAAGGGGAGGGGACTCTCCAGCGTCCATGGGAAAGGGGGTTGCTACAAGAAAGGTTGGTTGGGTAAAAATAGACCAGAATTGGAGAAGTGGAATTAGCACAGCCCCAGGGCTGGGGTGAAGGGCTGTGCTGAGAATACAAACAGGTGTTCATGAGATTGGGTTAACCCTCTCCTAGTTTGGGTTAACTCACAAGCGGGCAAGATATGGCCTGCGGGCCAGGTCCAGCCTGCAGCAGGTCTTTGTCCAGTCCGCAGCTGGTCTCTCAGTCCTGCCTGGCCCAGACACAGTCCAGCCATGGTACATCCTGCTGCCCCCGGGTACACAGTGGGGTCAGGTGGCTCTGCAGCTGGACTGCCATTTTAGGCAGATGGCAGGCGGCTCCTTCTGGAAGCTGCTGCTAGTAGCCCCAGCCCCACAGTACCAGCAGGGACCTGCACATACTGTCCTGACCCCATGCACCCTGCACCTGCTCTGGGTTTTCCCACCCAAGCTCAACAGTGGCAGTGCAATCCAGAAGCTATTGTTCAGCATGGGGGAAAGTGGCCCCAACCCCTCCCACTGCTGGCAGTTCCTTGCTGCAGCTACTCAGAGTGCAGGCTTGGCTCCTTGTGTCCCTGCTGCTGCCATCTCCAGGCTGCCTCATGGGGTAGCAAGCGTGGATGGTGAACTCAGACTGGTGGGGCAGGTGGAGCATCACACAGGAGTTGGGTGGGGCATTTGCAGCTGGCCAGGAGTGGGGGTGGGATTTGCAGGTGGACAGAGGTGGGGGGAGGGGTTTGCAGCTGGCTGGCCATTGTGGGCAGGAGCAGGGAGGGTGCAAACCTGCCCTCACCCACTCCCGGCTGGCTGGAACCCCCCCACCCCCACTCCTGT
>NW_017728918.1:23681440-23717606 GCF_001723895.1 Crocodylus porosus | reverse complement strand
CACACACACACACACACGTCCCCGCAAACACTCTCCCCACAAACCCCACATACCCGATCACCTTCTCCCCCACACCCCACATACACACACATTCACAGCCCACACAAACCTCATACTCACCCCTCTATATTCCCCCACACCTCCACACTCCCTTACAATATACAAGAGTAAGACTCCATTTTATACCATTATGCAATCACCTCTATATATACTATACAAACACACACAAATCAGGACAAAATATTTTTTTAAATCAAGATTAAAATGTGTTATTGTTAATGTTTGATTTTTAGCATATAATTTGTGGGGGGGTCCAGTTCCAAGATGGCAAACCCCCTTCCTAAAAGGACTACTTCTCAGGGCCAGGGGAGGGACTTCCAGTGGCAAAGGTCAGGTGTTAGGGGGGCAGGACTTCCAGTCCCAGGATGGTGACTAGGAGCTGGGGCATGTGTCAAGGGGCGAGGCTACCTTGTAGCCCTTGACAGCTCACCAAAATTCATTAAGCGGCCCTCCACCAGAAATAATTGCCTGCCCCTGCGTTAACCAATCTCAAGCTAAATTTCTGCACCTACTCAGGTGAACTCGTTTAGATTGGGCACAGCATTTTTTGCCCAATATAACCAATCTGATTTCCTGTGAGATTGAATTAATCAAAATGTAATGCCTGTATGTACCCAACAGAGGCACTTTTTAGGCTTTGCCTTATCTGACTACACAGAGTACAAAAGGATGGACATTGTTCTCCCTTGTTCTTGCCTGGTCATGGAGGGCAGGACTTGTGACAAGGGGTGTAAACTGTAACAAATCAGATTTAGATTATATCAGTGAAAAACTGTCTAATGGTAGAAGCAGTGGAACAGGCTTCCAAGGAACATTGTAGAATGTCCTTCACCAGACTTGGAAGAAAAGACATCTATCTGGGATGGTTTAGGAATAGGAAATCCCATAGGTTAGACTAAATGATCTTTGAGGAATCTTCCAACTGTATTCTTTTATGACAAGTTGTTTAATGACAACTGGTACAGGCTAAGGACTGCCTGGCTAAGCAGCAGGTCTGCAGAAAAAGCCCCGCAGATTACAGTGGGTGGTAATAAGCCAACAGTGTGCCCTTGCTGAGAAGGCTAATGGCATACTGGGTTGCATTAGTAGCAGTGTTGCCAGCAGATTGAGAGAACAGATTCTTCCCCTCTCTTCAGCACTGGTGAGACCAAATCTAGAGTACTGTGCCCAGTTTTGGGCCCCCCCACTACAGAAAGGATATAGATAAAAGGAAAGAGTCCAGTGGAGAGCAACAAAAATGGTTATGGGGCTGGGGCACATGACTTCTGAGGACAGGCTGAGGGAACTGGGCTCATTTAGTTTGGAGAAGAGAAGATTGAGAGGGGATTTGATAGCAGCCTTCACCTACCTGAAGGTTGATTCCAAAGAGCTAAAACTGTTCTCAGTGGTGGCCGATGACAGAACAAGGAGCAATGGTCTTAAGTTGCAGCAAGAGAGTTAGCTATTAGAAAAAACTATCTCACAAGGCAAGTAGTAAAGCACTGGAACAGGCTACCCAGAGAAGTTGTGGAATTTCCATCCTTGGAGGTTTTTCAGAACTGGCTAAACAAAACCTTGGTTGGGATGATCTAGTTGGGGATGGTTCTGGTTTGAGCAGGGGGTTGGACTAGATGACCTCCTGAGGTCCCTTCCAGCCCTACTTGTATATGATTCTATGAACTTTTCCATTTTATGAATCTGTCATTTTTCCTCATACTTTTAAAGCTAGGAGAGATCCTTTTGATGATCATGTCTGACTTCCTATTTAAACTAGGTCAAAGACCCTTGTCCAATGATTCCATTATCAAGCCCACTAATTTGAGGGTTAGCTAGAGATTATCTTCTACCTAATCATCTAGTATTCTTTTAAAGATTCAAGCAATATGAGTGTTACCACCCCATTTCCTAATGTGTACATTACTTTTAATTAAAGAGAAAATGAACAAACAAATGTGTTCTGACTTTGGTTGGAATTTTTCAGATTTTCTAGTTTGCCATTGGATCAATCTTCTGTGTGTGTGTCTACATGTTCATTAATGCACCGTAGTTACTGCACATTTAGTTTAGTACATCCTTAATGAAATACTAATTGAATCCACAGTAACTACATATACTGCACATTAGCGCCAGCACATGGATTTTTTGTGATACTGAGCAGTAGCCTAATATCTCTGTGCAGTAGGTTATTATCATGGTTTTTGACAGGCATGCTACTGTGCAGTATTAGTAGGCTACTGTGCAGTAGTCGTCTCATGTAGATGTGCCCTGTATGTACATTATTCTTGGAGACAAATGGCTTTTTGATATTCATAGTCCTCTCACTCATAGTTGCCTGCTGTAGATATTATTTTTCTGGCCATAGTCAAGTACACTTATAAGCCTGGTTATGCTGCTTTCTAATCAGTCTGATGGGTCACACTTTAACCAGATGCACTTTAGCATCTGAGGGTGCTGATTTCATAGGTGAGCAGCTACTGGGAGGAAAAGCATGAGGTACTAACTAGTGATTGAAACTGGTGCTTACATGGGAAGTTACTGTCCTGAACCACACGTAAATGTGACCTGTAATAAAGAATTCTAGGAATGTCCCTTAAGGTGAGAATGATATTTAAACAGAAATAATTTAGAATGCAGTGGTTAAAAATTACTCTTTGAGGAATAGCTTTTTTCAAATATTACTAAAAAGAATATAAGGAACTAGTGTCGCTAAGTCAACCAACACTCAATTTTTCATGATTCATTTAAAATTCTGAAGAGGGTTTTAATTCCTTTAACACATCAACAAGTCTGAAAGATGCTTTTTCTTAAGACAGTAATGCTGAGTTAGTGGTTTATCCTTTTATGGTTAGTTTCTAGTTCATTAGGGATTGCTATTTCCTATGAGATACGGAAGAATCGGGTATTGTGTTTAAAATCACTAACAACTGACACGTGGAGTATATTCTGAAGCACAAACAGAGCTCTCAGTCTACAGTACGTAACACTGATACCGTTTTAGAGGCTGGTGCAATGAACACATGTTTTGTTGGTATTAGAGTAATTTAAAAGTCACATTATTGAGTGTCACAATTGCTTGTCCTTTATACATTTTAGATAATTAAGTAAATTAATTCAAAGACCTCTCACCTATAGTTCAGGATCACAGAGCACAGAAAAGCTTGTTAGTTTTTATTTGCTGTGCTTAGTGGAAAAGCGCTTACTTTGAATCATAAAGCAACTGCAATAAATTAATACAAATCATGAGACTCCCCTTTCAGGCAAAGCTAGATTAGTGGAGCAAAGTAATAAGCATACATTTAATATTTATTTTAGGCTCTAGGAAATCATGGAAATCATGTTAGCTCAGTTCCAAAGCAGAGTGTCCTTTTGAGACTGTTTGAATCAATTTAATGAACTCCAGAGACTTCAGAGAATCACTCTGCAGGGAGAGCAGGTATTCACTTACCCATCTTATAGCACAAGATAGCACTGTCATCATTATTGTTGTTATTGATGTTAAGAAGCACCAATAATGTGTAGAGAAAGCTATCAAAGAAAGATGCCTGCACCAAGTAATAGGCCTGTGTGAATAGGCAAGGATTCGATTCAGATTCGGCCGATTAGGATTCAGCTGAGTTGATTGGGAGATTTGAATCGCTTTTCCGATTTGATTCATCCAAATCGATTCGGAAAAGATTTGGAGTCGATTCAGAGAGATTCGGCCATAGGGTATAATAGGGAATCAATGAAATATCTATAACTTTGTTGTTTTTTGGCTGATTTGAATGAACCTTGCCAGAGTGTTAGGGGTGATCTTTCCCCCCATGTCCCTTCCCTCCCCTTCCAGACCTAGGCCTGTGCTAGGCCTAGCTGCAGCTGTATCCAGCATTGTAAAGACAAAACCTGTGTTGAAAGCTCGAACCATGGTGTCAATTTATAAAAGTTGTGCTGTTTGTCATACCTTGAAAAATCATAAGGACTGCCTGTATATTGTAATATAAAAAAAGCCTTAGTCTGTTTGTCTGTCTTTCCACAATTCTTTTGCCCAACTGCGCATGCACTGATAAAAGCCTTAGTCTGTCTGTCTGTCTGTCCCTAATGCTTTTACTGAACTGTGCATGCCCCTATAGGCTGCTTGGGCTGGGCAGGTGGGGGTAGGGGCAGCTGAGTTCAAATGGCAGCCCCTCTGCTGGTGCCACTTCCTCCTGCAGCCTCCTGTGTGGTGACTCCCTGCGCCCCACCTCCACAAAGGCAAAAAAAACCCCAACTTGCCACGAGCACTTTGCAAGTGCTGGGGCCAGCTGAGGAAAGACAGGAGTCACTCTATCAGCTCTGCCTCCTCCCCACCATCATTCTTGATGGAAAATTGGCTAGTATTTGTTTCCTGTCATCTCTGTATTGATAACTTCTGAACAAATATATATATTTGTTTCCTGTTGTCTCTATATTGATGGTTCCTGAATTTAGGCTACCAGGCTAAATAAACTACTATTGAGTCCAGTGTTCTTGATGCATTGGAAAGTAATGTGGGCTTTATTCTTAAGAAGGCCAAAAGAAACACAGAGCATTCACCAGATGTAATTATTTAGAATTGATTAAAAAAGTGATAAATAATATGTAACAATACCTCTTCAATAAACTGAATTACATCTTTTTTAATTTGAAGGTAATGTGTTTCTCAGGTGTTTACTATTACATTTATGATGCCATACATCTTACCATTATGATATTTTAGTAGATTCACTGGATACCTGATAAAATGTCTTCAATGCAACCATACCAGTTTATACCCAGTTGTTTATACTCAAAATAACCCATATTTTGTTAGAACATTTCTCCCCTTTCTAATTAAATTAGGATATATTAATTTAGACTGTTGTGTCTTGGGTTTTTGTGGAGTTTCACCAAACGTCAGAAGAGCATAGCAAATGTAATCTCTCCAGCACCGCCTAAAGTGAATCCCCATTTCCTTTGGTGACAAAGAATTTCCAGTAAGATTCACCTGGTATCATGGATGGAATACTGTTTAAAAGTAAAATCATCATTCACTTTAATTTAGAAGACAAACATATCAAAATATAGGAAAGCTTAAAAAAGAAAATATCCAATATGCACATCAATTTATTTTAAGGAACTAAAGACATTCATAGAAAAGAAATTAGGTCTAATTTTTTGGTTTAGAATTATGCATGTACAGTATACTGATTGGAGAAATGTGTGAATTATTCACCTAGAATCTCTGATCTTCCTGGAGTCAAGCTTGGTACAGGAATCTACTGATAGCCTGAGCAGGAGGCCATGTTTTTGAATGTACAGCAAACCTGGCTTCAGCTATTAATAAAGCAAAAAAAAAAAAGCCCTGCACTCACCAGCTCCTGCCAGGCCAGGCCAGGGGTGGGGGGGTGCAATTCCTGCTGCCCCTACTGCTCTGTGCTGCACTTGGGGGTGGGAGGCTCTGCCACAAACTCCCAGAGGCTCCAATGCCGGCTGCAGCCGCCAGTGAGTGTGACGCTTTTTTTTTTTTAAGTGCCAGGACATGGACTGGCTGAAGCAGCCATTGATGGAGCTGGGAGAGCAGCCAGAGGTCAAGGGGTGCTCAGGGAGATTGGGGGATAGGGCTGTGTGAAGCTTCGGTCCCTGATTCAATTCAGCAGAGATTTGGCCCAATTCGGTGGCTGAATCTTTAGATCTGAATCAAATCAGAAGACTCTTTAATCTCTTTGAATTGAATCAGAACCTTCTGAATTGATTTGGAGAGGTTTGGAAAGAATCAAAGATTCAGACATAGACACAGCTTTAAATGTTTTTTTCTACATACCTTTAGGTAGTAGGGGCTCATGAATTCTGTGATGCTGGGGGGCATGGAGTGTCCCACAGAAGTGCGGGGGACTCCCCAGTCTGCTTGGCAGCAGACCCAGAAGTCGACCAGAAGCACTGCTGATCCACTTCTGGGTCCACTGGGGAGCACGCAGCCCCCCCCATGTTCCCCCTGGCTCAGCAACTTGTGCCTCCTCAGTATGGGGGGGCAGGATCTCTCTGCAGCCCATTGCCAAGCTGGGGAGGCATAGGGGAACCCCCCCAGTATCCTCCCCTACAGACCCAGAAGTGGACTGTGTTCACCACTGAGCATGTGGAGGGCCCCCCCCCCCCACTCCTGTGGGGCACTCCATGCACTCCAGCATCACAGCCTGTTATCTCATGACCCCAGCATTGCAGCCTGCTACCGTCATAACCCACACCTGCTACCTCAAGGTATATAGAAAAAAAATTTAAAGCTGTGTCTGTGTCTGAATTGCTGATTCTCTGAATCAGCAGTGAATCTTCAGATTCAGCCAAACTGAATGAGGGACAGTGATCCAAATCAACAGATTGAATCACTGTCCCTGATTCGGGCTGAACCCGAATCCAAATCGAATAGGACCCACTTTGCATATCCCTACTGGGTGAGCAGGCAGGGGATGGGGCCTGGCAAGAGTCCCCCCATGATCCCTTCCTCTTCCTTCTCCTTTAGCACACCCCCCTGCCACCTCCTACTTACTGGCGTGAAGCCCGGGTCCAGGTCCCTGCAGTGGTGAGCAGGGACCGCCTGAATCTCCAAATCTCTGAATCTTCTCTGAATCTTTTCTGAATCAATTCAGAGGCTTTGAATCAATTCAGACCTTTTTACTGGTCTCCTGGTTCAATTCAGATTTGGAGATTCGGCTGCCAAATCAGGCTGAATCTCCTCCAAATCAAATCAGCAACCGAAGCTTCGCAAAATCCTAGTAATTGCTTCAGTCTTGAAGTCTTGTCATGTGCAACCCTTTCTACCCAAAGTAAGGGACATTATAACTCCTGAGTCTCAATCAAAAATGTCTCTGGATATTGGGAGCTTTAGGATCTTCCCTATGTAGTTCAGACCAACAGGAAAAAAGAAACCTTCCTATTTCCATTGTTGCCTTGTTGAGAATAGGGTCACAGATGTTCCATAGCCCACAAAATAGCTCAATAGTTGGAGAAGAATTACCCAATGGAATGAAATGAAAATGATACTTCCTAAATATGGCATCTGAATGTTCTAATACTTTAGCCACATTTCAGGTGAACTATCCTGGTGTTACACAACTTTTGAAAAGCTAATTCAGAGAGCAAAGGGCAGAATATTTATTTTATGGAGTGTAAATAATACCTACTACATGAAAATGCTTATTTATAGTTTGTTATTTAGCTTGAACGCCTGCATAACAGTAGCTAATCACATTGTACAAATGATGAAATATGCAATTAAATGTGGAACTGCCAGACTGATGATGGAAGGATACACCTTAGGGAGAAACAAAGTAGTTAGGAAATAATAAATTATTACTTGAGAAGAAACTGCCAGGAGGAGGAAACTGCAACATGTGCAAGATGAAAGGATTTCTTGACTGCAGATTTTTCAACAAACAAAGCATTGTATTTTCAATTAAATTATTTTAATTGTTACAAAAAGCTGAAAATATTTGATAAATATGGTTCTCACACCAGTGCCTTTAAAGAAATGTGTGTAAAGTAATGACTGTAGTTGTGTGTGTATGATCTTCTTCCAGTTTACAATCTAAGTAGCATGGAGAGAGTTATAGCCAGATAGCAATCTATTTTAAAATTGGATTAAAAAGTTACTGAAAAGATACTCATGTTCTATTACGGAAAATGGCAGGATGACCTTATGAGCCTCTTCCACCTGTGATGTTTTGTGGCAAAGAACTGTATACCAGGGACGGTATAGGAAGTTCTGCTGATGAACTAATACGGGACATGCTTCTTTCTGTAATCTATTGTAGAATAACACTTACTAAATACTTTCTACACTCTGAAGCACCAGGAACTAATCCCAGATGCAGTCTGTTTTGTACATTTGTAAAGCACAGTGTGATTTTTGTGGATAAAAGTGCCATGCAAATACTAGTCTTTTTTAATCAATAAAATAAATTGGGTAATGTACAAGCCCTTCAAACTGAACCAGCAATTAATTAGGTCTTGGATACGAATAAATGTTTTGAGTAATGACTATGAATTATATCAGCTTATTGTCTGAGTATTTACTGATCCATAATGTCATTTTAACAACATTAGATATACAGTATGCTCTGGCATCCCATCTGAATCTAAAACTACCTCTTAATGTAATTGTGCCCATTGTAGGCCTGGTATTTTTGACATCCTTGCTATTGTTTATGAAAACAGAGATCACAGTTGGCTGACATCATCCCCTAAGGTCATACTTGAGGAAGATAGAAAGACCACAGCATCACAAATTTTTCTTCAGTGGAAGGAGCTGGCCCTGCTTACGCTTTAGTTTGACTTGCTGAATAAGCAGATTTTGGGAGGCTAGATTTTTTTCATTGTTCCTGGATAACATAATTAGTGTCTCTCTCTTGTATAAGCAGAATACATTCCTGGCTGATCAAGCAAAGCATAATGATGTGCTTTTTTATTTTGTATTTCAAAGTCTTTTCCATATACTGACAGTGTACAAGAACTTTTCACCTTTACTCAGTTTTCTCATAAATTATGATTATGAAGTTATGCAAACCACTGGGCATTGATGCACTATAGAAATATAGATGCTCAACATTATGGGAGAAATAAAAAATAGCAAGAGATTGGAAACTAGTTTTGATACAGAGTGGATAATAGATTTACCATTCAGGAGCTCTTACAATCTTTTATTGGAATCAGACTGCTCAAATATAATTTTAATTTGCCCACATGTGACAAGGTTGGATTTGTCTTGGCCAGATAAAATGAATTTCAGGTAGAAACTGAAATAGAGGCAGAGAATAATAAAATAGGTGTGAGAATGCATATACTGTGGGAGAGGCAAGGATAGCAGGTACATTAAGGTACCATTTCAGGGACTGGAATGAGAAGCTAGTAAAATCTGCTCTGGATTTGAATATCCTTTTGGATCAACAAAAGGTCCACTAGAGTCATGTTAAATGAAGGTCTATTAATAGCAGCTAACCTGATAAAAATATTTTCCAAAAATATAAAGGAAAAGCAGAGACATTCTTGTCCATTAGAAAAAAACCCAATGGAGACAAAATTTGTGGTAGTTCTTTAATAAGTACTTTCCTCCCCTTAAAATAGTGTGTGTTGACATAACAGTTAATAGTGTCTCCAGAAACATTGAAAACCCCTAATCAACAGTACTTACAGTGTAAACAAAATCAATTCATGCATCATTTTGGCTCCATATTTTACTTGCTTTCTACAATATCTTACAATTTAAGCCTATAGGTAAAAGCAATCTTTCTGACACCTTTCTGCATCATGAATAGCTTATGGTTTCAAACAAAGAGTGATGTTCTCACAATGGGTAAAATCCTAGCCCTATTAATCTTTCTCTGGTCTCACAGGCCTTAAGGGCCCAAAACTGCTTTAACTACAGCCTTATATCTCCTCCTTTCCTGCACAATCTGCTTGTGTCTTGTCTCATCTTCACCAGCGCAATTTTTATGTTATCTTCCCATAGTTGCCTTGGTCTACCTCAAGATCTGATATCCTCCAACTAAGCTTCCAAGATCTGCTGCACATGCCTTTTCTAGTCAGTTCTTGCAATATGCCCTGCTCCTTTCATTTTCTGCAATATTATCTTGCTTTAGACATCAAGTCTTTTCTAAGGGTCCACAAATTTTTGATATGTCTTCTCCTCCATATTCTATTTTATTGAACTTCAAGTATTTTCCTTAGCACTTTGTTTTCAAACACTTGCAACTTTATTTTTTCCCTTTGTTGGTATCCAGTATTCACATCCATATAAAAGGATAGGTTGGACAATTGTACTATAGAGTTGGATTTTGAGGTTTTTTGAGATTTTTTGACAGCATCATTTTAGCTATGCTCAACTTGCAAATGAGCACTATAAATTCTTGCCTTGATTTCTTCAGTTGTTTAATTATCCTCAGTGATCATTGTTCCTAAATATTTAAATATCTCTACATTTTCCACACTTTCATTCCCTATCTGTATTTTGCTGTGATCTTGAGATTTATTTTGGATGGATCATGTATTTAGTCCTGCTGACAGATAGCAAGCAAAAATTCTTTGGCATTTGACTATTATCTCTGCATTTTTGGTACCATTTCCATTTCCTTTCCTACCAGGCAGAAATAGCATCAAGCTGAAAAGCATCACTGGATGTGTCTACATAAGATGCTTAATGCCTATTAGAGTAATTCTACTGTGCATAAGCATGGCTGGTAAAAACAGTGCTAATGTGCAGTAGATTAGTCCAATGGGCATTAAGTGTCACACAAAAAGCATTCATCTGTGCTAATGTGCAGTAGTGCCAATTATGGTGCATTTAGTACCTGTCATTACAGGTACTAAACTTAATGTGTCATAATTATGGTGTGTAGATGTGCCCAGTGAACGTGTAGATGCACCTAGTGCTAGGCATCCTCTTGTTTGAGCCTGCTGAACTAGCCCTATTAATGCCAAATGCAAAATTCAGATTGACTTCATTAGGGGTAATGATTTCTCCCAACTAGTCCAAGCCATACACGAAGCAAATACACCAACTATCACAATAGATGTTGTACATGAAAAATGAAAAAGTTGACTTCAGTTTGGGTCCAACCCAAAACAAAACAAAACTTGGTTTGCTGAAAGAGATTGGGGAAAAAATAGTTCTGAGGCAAACAACATTTTGCTTGACCCCATGTAGAATGTGTCATTTTAGTTTCAGGCTTTTCAAACAGCTCTTTAATAAAATAAAATTTGAGTAGAAAGCGATAGATTGATAGGGGGTAGTTTACAAAATGGAAATGCTCTAGTAGTTCCATTTACTGTATAGTTCTGTAGGTAGGCTAGTTCCCTGGGCTCAGTTCTGTTCTCTAATTCTACCCATGCCCTTACCATAGACCGATTTATTGGTCCCTATTTGCCAAGAACACCCTTTAACTATTTAACCCTTCACTGATTGGGAAGGCTCTTAATCTCTCCTCTTGAAGCTTTTTCCATGTGTATGTACATGCACAAACTGAGCATGTGTTTTCATCAGTGCATGAATTGAACACTGGAGACTGGAACTTGGGTGCAGATAAGTAGCATGCTGCAATACTTAAGCGGTGGAGGAGGGCATGCCAACAACTTCCAAACAGAGGCAGAGATGACAAAAAGGTAAGTCTTACTTACCCCAGCTCTACATAGTGAAGGTAGCTGCTACTGATGCCACCACAACTGCTGTAGCAGCATTGGCCCTGTGGCTTGGACTCCTTGAGAGCTCTTTACAGGGCCCCCTATGCTTCCCCCTCTCACACCCCTCTACCCCCCAAGTGCAATTAGGTACAGGGCCGTACCTGGTGTGGCAAAGACTCCCCAGGGAGGTGGGAGAGTACCGTTCTTTTCATCCCGTTCATCCTCACCCTGCAGACACACTGCTGGGCGTGGGGCTGCACCAGCCTGACTCAAATGCCTGGGCAATGCAGGACTGCCCCTGTCATGGCAAAGGCTCCTGCAGTGTGATTATGGTGCCCCCATCAAGTCTGCACCAGGTACCAGTGCCCTGTTTGCCCTCCTCACTCAATTATGCTACTGCTTGGGTATCCCCCCCAGATGTGTATCTTAACCTCTAGCTATGGGATCATTCTCTCCAAGCCTTTTTCTGGTACAACACCCAATTATTTAATGCACAGTGGAACAGCTTTAGCAGAAGAGACTAAGAGAGTCCTTATTCCAGAGTAACCTGGATGTGTGATCTTCCTCACTGAAAGAGGACACACCCAAATTCAAGTCTCCCACCGACATCAGGCAGAGGAGGGATTTAGACCAAGCGCTTCCACACTAATTTGGATTATTACTTGAACACTGTGTATAGAAACATCACTATTTGACTTACTATTCGGCAGAAAAGGACCTGGGGATTAGAGTGGACAATAAGCTAAATTTGAGTCAATGGTGCGCCCTTGTTGCAAAGAAGGCTAAATGCATACTGGCCTGCATTAGTAGAAGCATCGCCAGCAGACTGAGGAAAGTGATTCTTGCCCTCTGTTTGGTACTGCTGAGTCCAAACCAGTTTTGGGCCCTCCACTACAGAAAGGATATAGACAAATTGGAAAGGGCTCAGTGAAGGGCAATGAAAATAGGGGGATGGGGCACATAATTTATGAAGAAAGGTTGAGGGAACTTGTCTTATTTAGTCCACAGAAGAGAAGACTGAGAGGGGATTTAATAGCAGCCTTTAGCTACCTAAAGGGGGTTCCAAAGAGGATGGAGCTGGACTGTTCTCAGTGGTGGCAGATGACAGAACAAGGAAAAATGGTCTCAAGTTGCAGCCAGGGAAGTTTAGGTTAGGGATTAGGAAAAGCTCTCTCACTAGGAGGGTAGTAAAGCACTGGAACAAGTTACCCGGAGAGGTTGTGGAATCCCCATCCTTGGAGATTTTTCAGATCCGGGTAGCCAAAGCCTTGGCTGGGATGATCTACTTGGGGATGGTCTTGCTTTGAGCAGGGGGTTGGACTACATGACCTCCTGAGGTCCCTTCTAACCATAATTTCCTGTGATTTTATATTTCCTTCTCAGTTTTTGAATGGTATCTAAGATCCCTTGTGAATCTAGCATGAAAATGAAAACATTTCATTTTAGAACTGCTGAAAGTGAACTGTTTTGACATTTTAAAAATGTGTTTCTTTCCAAAATTACTTGACTTGAATTTGAAAATAGTTTTTGTGTTTTGGAGGTTTTTCTCCTAATTAATTAGCTGCTGCAAACAGTTTGCATAGGCTATTCCATCAGTCTTATTGGTCACAGATTTCTTCAGATTCCTCTCTGGACGAGTCTATTGAGGGCTTGTCTAGGGTGTCGTGGGGTGCCTCCAAACCCTGGTGCATTCAAGAATACTCTATCCATGCCCTGTCCACCAAGTACCCGCAGGCACACTATAAACCCAGAAATATCCTGGTGAGTCCACTTCTGGATCATTTATCTTCACTCATAATTGAGTACCTGGTTGCAAATGAACCTTGGAGAGGAGCCCAGAGGAGCATCATGGGTTTATGTTTGCAGGTGTGTGTGGGTGGGGCATGCTTGAGTGAGTTGGAACCAGGACTGACTGCAGCTGGGGGGTAAAGAAGCCCTCACAAGGTCTACAAAAGATGCAGAAAGGCAATTTGCCCTATTATGGTGCCAGTAAGCAGAGGGCAAAATTTGTACAAAGTAAATGTGCCAGACATCCTGCTGTGAAAAACATAGTAATGTTCCTTTTTCACAATCCCCCTTTTCTAATTCATATTATGTACTAGGGGACTTCGTGAATAAATGACTGATTCCTATTATTGAGCAGGTCATGAGAATAAAAATGCTAAAGATAATGCAATTCAAAATGTTTTCCTTATTTTTATATTGTCAGGTTAGATTGCTTTCTGATAGTTCATCATGTGCTAGTAAGTGTTCTATGTATGCAATACTGAATGCTTACTAAAGAAAATATTTTTATAAAAACATAACACTATGTAATAATATTGGCTGATATCAAACATGCCAGAATGCGTAACTATTTATATATTTTTATGCTCTTTTTTTTGCTGTGGGCATAATACATGGCTCCAAACCATCCCCACACCATGTCCCATGCCTTGTAGATGGCATCTAGATCCACTATTATTCCCCTGGCCCCTTAGCTGGGCCACACTCAGCCTCTGGCCCAAACTTGGCCTCAGGCATCCTCAGACATACTTGGCCCCCTGCCTCACACTGGGTCCTCTATTCTGGCCAGCCTCTGCACAGTCCTTCAGGCCCCTACGGACCCTACTTTACATGGCCTCTGGCTGCTACTTTGGTTGGCCTACACACAGTCCTTCAGGCCTCCACAGACCCTACTCTGTGTGGCCTCCAGCTCTGTGTCCCACACTGGGCCTTATGTAAATAAGTTAATTTGATAAGTTAATATATAGTTTTGACAAGTCGAAGTAGTGCAGTGGAAGGAAAATGCAGAACTTCCTAAAAACTGAACTTAACCCTGTATGAAGTTAGTAAAATAACATTCATTAAAACATGGATGGAAAACATCTGGTTATATGGCAGATGGTAATTCAGCTATCAGCACATCCAACTGTTAAATGAATAGACTGATTTAATACAAAAAGTATGGCTTGTCCCTTTACCAAAACTCATTCATTTGTGGATTGTTGAAATACTTTTTCAGATTAAATTGAGTTCTTCACCCATTCGATGATTTATGTTTTATTAAAAAACCTTCCCCTTTGGCATATACTTTCTCAATTCTTTTTCTCAGTATTGTTGCTAAAAGAAAGAGAGATGAGCCATCCTTACTGCATGAGTGGAAAAAGCATATGGAATTCCAGGCGTTTCTGCACACTGGTCCATATATCGTGCCTATTATTTCACAGGACTCAATTTTACCTTGTGCCAGACTTCTTTAATATTACTGAAACCAAAATCTAGCTCATTGTTCCTAAGGAAGGAAACAGACACAATCTGAGAAACGTCTATCCTATATTAATTTTGTTAGCCACCAGGCGTTGGGTTCTCTCTTGTGTCAGGTCTGTAGCTGCCCCCTTTTGGAGGAGGACAGTTTCTTTTAGCTTGAAGTGCTTGACTTCAAAGGCACATCCCAAGTTAGGCTTTGACTCTCCCCGAATGCCTCTGAGTGCCTTCCTCTGATCTCCACTTCCCATTTTGCATCTTGGGCTCTAGAATCAAGGTTTCTAGGATTCACTTGCCACAGGTGGCAGCTTATTGTTCCTCTTGTGGCATAGCATACTTAGAATTACAGAAGTTTGGCTCTTTTTCTGATGTATGATTCATAGAGATGAGGGGGTTTTGTGATATCTGCTATTGAAACAACTGAAATCATGGCCTAATTTTGGCCACAAAGGAAGACCTGTGCTTCAGGTCCCACAGATATGCAGTTCTAGAATTCTAGAGAATAATTTGTGGTTGAATAATGACAATCTGTACATGCTGCAGGATAAGCACATGAGGAGTCACATGGACTTAAACTGGCCCCAGTTGTGCAATGCATGTGTTAAAGTTAGCCTGTGTTAACAAACTTTCATGTATCAAGGCCAGTATAAGTAGGAAGAAGGATGGGTTTGTGGTTAAAGCACAAGATTGCCTCTTATGAGGTCTATGTTCAATATATACCCATTTTCTGACTTCCTGCATGACTCCTTGTAAAACTTTTAGGGCCACATTATGAGATCCTTACTCATACAGCTTGGTATTTTATTTCAAAAGTAGTCTTAAGGGAAGACGTCAGTTCCACTCATGAGATGAGATGCTACATTCCAGAATAAGGAATAAGGACTTCTGTCACTTGTCTTTTGTGTGCCTAAACTCCTGGTCTGAGGATCAGAGTATTCCCCTAGCTTAGAGGCACTTATAAAGCTTACATAATCCATATTAGTGAGAAGTTTTTCAAAGAATAAAGATATAAAGAAAACAGACCTTTTGATTGCTGTAGTGGTTGCTGCTGTGACTTTGCTCCTTTAGACTCCCCAGAAGTATCCTGCCGACCTCAGCAGTGCCAGGTATTATATCCTAGGGGGCAACATCCTTTCCCTCTTTGGCCAAGACTTCAGGTTAAGATCTCAGAAAATTAAAAAAGCTTTCTTCATTCCTAATGGCTTGAGAATACATTATGCTTGTAAAAAATGGCATAGCTGTAGGTAGGGTTTATTTAAATCATGGTTAGACTTATCAATTTTCACAGGTTGTTCATGGCACAAAAAGCAAATTTGATGGATGTTATATGGATGTGCTACAGTGGTCCTGCCTGTCAGTGCTTGTCTGTCAGGTTGGCAGAAAGGCCTAGGGGTGGGGGGGAAGAAGAAGAAGAGGGTGGTGGACATCTTTTTTACTGCCCTTTGTACCACCTTTCAGCCATTGCCTTCCCCTCCTGGGCAGGCTGCAAAGTTGGTCAGCAGCAGCAGCAGTAAGGACTGCTGGCTTACACTGGGGAGCCAGCATTTTACTTTTATTAATTTGTTGTTGTTGTTGATTTTGTGGACAATCATGGATTTTGCAAACTCCACCATGAAATCGGTGAAACTGTGATTTAAGTAGACCCCTAGCTATAAACTTCCCATAGACCACATGAAGAACACATAACATTTTTCAAAGTAGTAGGCTTTCTATACAGAATCATGCAGTGACATAAGAATACTACTATGAGAGTATAAGTTATTTCAGTTTTCTTTGCTGTACAGTTATGTCCAACCAGAGAGGCTTCTTAAAAATTCTTTTCTAGAAGAAACTAATAAACTGCACCTCTGTCAACCTTAACACCAGTTGCCTCCAAAGCAAAAATGTTTCATTACTTGTTCTTTGAACTCTATCAGAAATCAAGCAAGCTTGTCAAAGATAAACAACCATCTCCTAGAAAAGAGAATAGGCTTGCATGCAAACCATTGCTAAGCTATGCCAGGAATGTAGTATGTTGGTACCTACTCACATTTTAATTTGGGAGAGCTTTTTGGAGTTGTCAAACTAAGCAGTGCCTTGAAACCAAGTTTGCAGACATGAATAGTCTATTCCTCACTAAGGAATTTGGCCTAAGCATCTAGCTATATATCTTAAAGTACTAATCACTACCTCAAGGCAGAATTTATGTTCATGTAGACAGGAAGCTAAAACAAAACCTTTGTTTACTATGTTGTAGATATGAAACTGAATGTGGTATGAATCTGAAGTTCAGTAAGGACCTTGGACTTCAGAAAAACAGACTTGAACTCACACAGTGAACTCATGGGCAGGATCCCCTGGGAAGCCAATCGAAGGGGGAGAGGAGTCCAGGAGACCTGGCTATAATTTAAAGAAGCCTTACTGAGAGTGCAGGAACACAGCATCCTAAGGCACAGGAAGATTAGCAAGTATGGCAGAAGAACAGCTTGGTTTGGCAGGGAACACTTCAGTAAACTAAATCACAAAAGGAAGCTTATAAGAAGTGGAAACTTGGACAAATAACTAGAGAGGAGTATAAGATCATTGCTCGGGCATGCAGGGATGAAGTCAGGAAGGTCAAAGTGCAATTGGAGATGAAGCTTTCAATGGATGTGAAGGGTTACAAGGAGGGTTTCTACAAATATGTTGGAAGCAAGAGGAGGATCATGGAAACTGTGGGTCCCGTACTGAATGGGGGAGGCAACCTTGTGATAGAGGTTGCAGAAAAGGCTGAAGTGCTCAATGCCTTTTTCACCTCAGTTTTCACAGACAAGATCAGCTCCCTGACTAACGCACACAATTTAGGGAGGAGATGAGCAGCCAACAGTGGCAAAAGAACAGGTTAGGGACTATTTAGAAAAGCTGGACATATGCAAGTTCATGGGGCCAGATGGGATGCACCCAAAGGTGCTGAGATAGTTGGTTAATGAGATTACAGAGCCACTGGCCATCATCTTTGAAAACTCATAGTGATCAGGAAAGGTCCTAAATGGTTGGAAAAGGACAAATATAGGGCCCATATTTAACAAAGGGAAAAAGGAGAATTCAGGGAACTACAGATCAATCAGATTGACCTCCATCCCTAGAAAAATCATGGAGCAGGTCCTCAAGGAATTCATTTCTAAGCACTTGGAGAAGATGAAGGTGAAGTCAGCATGGATTCACCAAGGGCAAGTCATGCCTGACCAACCTGACTGTCATCTACTGTGAGATGACTGGCTCTGTTGATGCGGGGAAAGCAGTGGATGTGATATACCTTGATTTTAGCAACACTTTTCATACAATCTCTCACAACATTCTTGCAGGCAAGCTAAAGGGCTGGATGAATGGATTGTAGGATTAATAGAAAACTAGTGGGAGCATCAGGCTCAGAGGGTAGTAATCAATGGCTCACTGTGTAGTTGGTAGCCAGGATCAAGTGGAGCGTCGCAGGGGTCAGTCTTGGGGCCAGTTATGTTCAATGTCTTCATAAATGACCTGGAGGTTGGCATAGAGTGCACCCTAAGCAAGTTTGCAGATGACACTAAGGTGGGGGGAGTAGTAGATATGCTGGAGAGTACAGCTAGAATTCAGAGTGATCTGGAAAAATTGGAGGATTGGGCCAAAAGAAATCTTTTGAGGTTCAACAAGTACCTAGTCCTGCACTTAGGACAGAACAATCTCGTACAGGCTGGGGGCTGACTGGCTGGGCAGCTGCTCTTCAGAAAAGGACTTGGGGGTCACAGTGGACAATAAGCTGAATATGAGACAACAGCATGCCCTTGTTGCAAAGAAGATTAATGGCATATTGGGCTGCATTGGCAGGTGTGTTGTTGGCAGGTCAAGGGAATTGATTTTTCCCCTCTACTGATCACTGGTGAGGCCACATCTGGAGTACTGTGTCCAGTTTGGGGCCCCCTGCTACAGAAAGGATGTGAACAAATTGGAGAGAACCCAGCAAAGGGCAATGAAAATAGTGAGGGGAGTGTGGGGACATGACTTCTGAGGAGAGGCTGATGGAACTGGGCTTATTTAGTCTACTGAAGAGAAGACCGAGAGTGGATTTAATAGTAGTCTTCATTTACCTGAAGAGGGGTTCGAAAGAGGATGGAGCTAGACCCTTCTTAGTGGTGGCAGATGAGAAATGGTCTCAAGTTGCAGCAAGGGAAGTTTAGGTTAGATATTAGGAAGAATTTTTTGCACCTGGATGGTAGAAAAACACCAGAACAGGTTACCCAGAGCAGTGGTGGTACCTCCATCCTTCTAGTTTTTTAAGATCCAGCTAGACAAAGTTTTGGCTGGGATAATCTAGTTGGAAATGGTCTGCTGAGCAGGGTGTTGGGATAGATGGCCTCCTGAGGGCCGTTCCAACCCTAATTTCTTTGATTCTATGAAACTTGTAGAATAGCACAAAGTTGAGCCCCTTACTAAGGAATGCAGCCCTGATCACAAAGTACCTCAGCACATGCTTCTGTCCAGTTGTGGAATATAGACCGAATTTGCCCTATGACAACAGTTATGAGTGGGTCTATGATTTTAGATGCAGATAATATGGCACATCTGCCCATATTTGTTTCCAGTTAAAGAGAAACTAGGTATTTTACTATAAATATAGGGACTGGCCTTATATCATTCAGTTTAAGTATAAAGCAAAAACAATTATAACTATTGGCATATCCACTAATTTGCTATATTATATTAAAAATAGAAACCTTAGAAAGTAGGTAAAATGTCTTGATAGTACCTTCAATACTTCACTGTTAGTCATTTCTAAAGCTGAGTTAATATCACCACACCTGCGCTAAAAACAGCTGGCAGAGCTATGAATTGGAACAGACATTACCAAATGTGGCTAACAGACCACAACATGGTAGAGGATAAGGTAGTTTCAGTAGTGGAACATGAAGGCCATAAAAAAGAATAAAGCATCATTAGCACCTGTGGAGTGGAGAGAGATTAGCAGTAATTAGGGAGATGACAATGAGCCTTTAAATCAGTTGACTCTCTTAGAACTGCCTGAATAGAAATAATGTTCCTCCTAGGCAGTTGGTTTTAAAGGTTGGGTTGAGCATGAATGAAACAGGGGTGAAAACAGCATTATTTCACCCACCCTGGATCCACCCCTCCTAATGGTATTGTTAATGTGTGTCCCTAATTTTATACGTTGCCTGTGTAACCTATTTTTTGTATTGGATGCACACGTTGATATTTGGGAAAAAAATGAGGAAGCTTCACATATATGATCCTGCTTCTAACATAAGGAGGAATTCAATGGGGCTGATTATTCTACTGACTCATTATACTTCATATAGTAGGGATCATTATTAGGATCAGACTCCATATTTGTGTCTTTGCTCAGAGTTCTATATCACCTCTATAATTCCATAAATATTATGGCAGATTTTTTTGGGGGGGAAAGACCTAAATGACTTTACTATTTTTGCTTTTGCTTGCTTCTCTGTTCTTTCCAACACCTCAGTGAACACTTCAGATGGAACCAGCATTCCTCATGTGCAGTCTGATCCTATTCTGGGTATACTTGATCAGAACCCTGTGTTTAAAAATAATACCCTTTTCCCTTGAAGAGAATAAATGACTCATGAAGGGAAATGTTTTGACCAAGAATTTACACTTGCTGGCATGTTTCAGACCAGGGATCAATGAGTGGGCACAGCTTGAGAAGCTAATCAACCTTTGGATAGTGAAGAGCCTGAAAAAATTACTATTGTAGTGCTGCAATTATAGGAAAAGTAGGTATCTGTTTTCACTTATAGCAGAGGGGAAGAGGGTGATTACTTGGCAGACTTATGATATAAATACTTTCAACTTTTTTATAATTCTGACATCATAATATTTCATTGATACATGTGCAGTGAGTGTCTGAAGACCCATTGTTTACCTGGGAAATCTTCCCATACTTTCGCCTGATGCAAATACATTTTAAATTATATAATCATAGAAAACTAAGGTTGGAAGGGACCTCAAGATGTCATCTAGTCCAACCCACTGCTCAAAGGAGGACCATCTCCATCTATATTATCCCAGCCATGGCTTTGTCTACCTCAGTCTAAAAAACCTAGAATGATGGAAATCCACAGCCTCTTTATGTAGCCAGTTCCAGTGCTTTACTACCCTTTTAATGAGAAACATTTTAGGAAAAACTAACCTAAACCTCCCTTGTTGTATCTTGAATCCATTGCTCCTTGTTCTGTTATCTGTCATCACTGAGACCAGTCAAGCTCCATCCCTTTTGGAACCCCCCTTCAGGTAGTTGAAGGCTAAATCCCCCCCTCAGTCTTCTCTTCTCCAGACTAAATGAGCTTAGTTCCCCCAGGCTCTCCTCAGAAGGGGTGTGCCCTAGCCTCTTAACCATTATTACTGCCCTCCACTGGACTCTCTCCAATTTGTCCCCATCCTTTCTTGGACATACTTCTCCAGATGTGGCCTTATCAGTGCTGAATAGAGGACAAGAATCACTTCCCTCAATCTGTTGGCAACACTCCTACTAATGCAGGCCAGCATGCTGTTAACCATGTAAGCTCAGTGTGGAAAACAAAAGGAGACTGCTTCAGAACAATGCAATAAAATGTTTTCTATGGTACTTTTCCTATGAACTATTCTTCACAATTCTTTGAAGTGTTGTTATAAAGAACATAATTAGAGTTCAGGAATAAAAAGTAGCAAAGTGATGAAGGAAATTAAAAGTCAAGGGTTACACTTGAAACAAGGTGAAGAACAGGAAGGCCCCATGATGTTTTCCATTGGCTGCCAGTGGCTTCATTTAATCAGGAAGGTGTTTTTGGTACTTCCAGGCCTGTGGCATAGTAATTACGACACTATCTTGTACTGTGAGAGTTCAGGTTTCAAACTGTCCTCAGGGACAGGTGAGTCTAGAAACCTGGGTCTCTTCTTCTCTGGGTAGATACTTTAATCAGTAGAATACTTAGTGTGGAAAGTAAAAGAAAAATCAGTTCAGAACAATGCAATCATTTTTTTAAAACTGCAATAAAAAGTGGGTACAAGTGAATAAAAATAGGGCAATATAACAACAATGTTGGTCTCTGTTCAGTATCGTATATCTACTATTCATGGCTTATGATCCAAGGGTTCATACAGCCTTTCTGGGTATCTGCAACAGGAAACCCTAGCCCTGTCACCAGAAAGAGGTCCACCCCTTTAAGGCCAGAAATTTCTGGGCACAGAGTGCTGGTAAGGAAAGGGTTAAATGCTGAACCTGGCCAGCTAGTCAGCTGACCAGAAAGGGCAGGACTATAAAAACCCTGGGCAGAGCGGCAGCAAGAGGAACAGCAGCCAAAGGGGAAGGAGTGCCTCTGAGAGCTCCACAGAGAAGCTGGGTGAGTGGTCCAAAGGCAGGAACTACAAAAGCTGTGGAGAAACGGCAGCTGCACCACAGCAAGGATTGTAGCTGATGGTAGGGAGCTGAACCATGAACTCTGCAAACGTAAGCTGACCTGCTGCTTTGCTTGATCACATTGGTTGGTGGCAGTTATTATTTTTTCCTTTTGTTTGATTATTGACTAAGACCAGTGGCTTGCGTGGGGCTATTAGGGGATGGAGGAGGCCTCATAGGGGACCAATGGCAGTTTGGGGACCCTAGCACCAGAGAGGGCACAGAATTGGGGGTGCACCAACCCTGGTGCCAGAGAGGGCTCAGCATTGGGGATGCACCGACCCCAGCGCCAGTAAGGGCACAGTGTGAGACAGGGCTGGAGAACGCCCAAGCACCAGTGAGGTGCGGTGCAAGATGTGGCTGCAGAGAACCTGAGTGCCAGTGAGGCGCAGTGCGAGACAGGGCTGCGGACAGCCTGAGCACCAGTGAAGGTGTACTGCGAGACAGGGCTGTGGAGAGCCCAAGGAGGACCAGGGGGCCAAATTGTAACAAGGCCCAACACTGGGAAAGGCTCGGAGTCAAACCTTGTTTGGTGGGTTCTGGACAGGGAGGTCTAGCTAGAGAAAGACAGAGGTCAGTCCTGTGTAGGCAGAAGACCCCAACATACAAAATACAATAGGCAGTCTCCTGCTCGCAACAATAATTTCCATCAAGACGTGGCAGGCGAGTAAAGGGCAGGATATAAGAACTCCAAAGAAGACTCCAAGGGCACCCCACGTAAGGTGCAGATTAACAGGGAAGATGGCACTGGGGAGGGCAACCTGTTACAGTATCCATGGTAAAGCTGAATTACAGTGGAGTGTAAATGAAGTCAGCTGCCCATTGGACTGTATTGAATTACTTTGCAGCATGTACAGCAGAAGAAACAGTTGTACAAGACAGAATTCCAGCCACATGAGGGATTTGGGCCTCTAGGAATGATTCAGCCATTATGTGCAGGGCCCTGAAAAGATTTCGGATTTCTTTTTGAAAATTTGCGGCATGTGTGTGGGTAAAGTCTCATTTTGCATGGAATATTCATGGAACTACCACTCATCTTGGCAAATGGGTCCCAGTAGTTTGGTGAATATTCCATGAAAAATAATACTTTACTCATGCATGTGCAGCAGGCAGGCACACACCATAGGAGGCAGAAGACTGGGATTAATGGGGCTTAGCTCCCTCAAACATGGGGCAGCGCAGAGGGTGGCGGGGCAGCCCAGGTACAGGCTCTGGGTGACTGCAGCAGGTGGGGACAGGGTGCGCACATGGAGCCTACAGATGGCCAGGATAGCAGCCATATGACATGTGGAGCACAGCCCACCACAACAGCTAAGTTAGAGAAGGGGAAGTGGAAGGGGAAAGGGAAAGGGTGTGGGAGGGGGGCAGATTGAGGCCCCAGCAGTGAAGGCAGGAGTGGAGCAGGGGCAGGGATAAATGGAGTCCCAGTGTGGGTCATGGGATGCTTGGAGCCTGGGCAGCTTGTCCAGGGGCCCAGGGGGCTCCCACCACTGCATGCACCTATGCCCCCTGGATTTGTGTGCATGGCAGAGGCAGGCTACCAATGCACACTGGGCCCTGTGCCCTGCTGCTAGTGCCTCGGGATCTGGCTCTGAGAGCTGGCAGCGGCAGATACATAGCATCATGTGCAGCAGCCAGCTTCCAGGGCAGTGGCATACAGAGCTCAGCATGCAGCAGCAGCCCTCCTCCACCCTGCACACAAATCCAGGGCGCATGTGCCTCCCAAGGTGTGCGCAGTGGCAGGAGTGTCCCCATGCCCCTGGAGGAGCCTTACAGGTTCTGAGCATCCCATGACCTGCCCTGGGGCCCCATTTACCCCAGCCCCTGCCCCTGCTGCACTCCCTCCCTCACCATGGGGGCCTTGATTTCCCCCCCCCATTCACCTTCCATGACTTCCCTTCTGTGGTGGGCAGTGCTCTGCATGCCATCTGGCTCACCTACAATCTGGGTCACCTACAGTCTTCATGTATGTCTGTGCACACCCCTCCCCCAGTGCTGCAGCTGCCCAGAGCCTGCGCCTGGGCTGCCCTGTGGCCCTTTGTGCTGCCCCATGTCTCAGGGATCTAAGCCCCGTTAGCCCTGGCCTTCCATTGCCTGTGCTCACAACCCTTAAAAACTGTGGTGTGGGGCAAATTTCATGGTTTCCGTGCAGTCCATGAAATCACAATTTTCTCAGGGCCCTACTTATGCGATGCAAAGTAGAATCGCTTTGGGTGACTTGGATACTTGAAAACTGTGTGAGTGACACTCATAGTAGCATGACATAGAATTCTGCCCCTGCTGTTCAGCAAAAGTGAAGATGCAGAGAGCCCTGGAAATATTATCAGCTCTGTCTTGATCTAGGAAAACCTATGTATGGCTTTGGGTATAAGGGCACTCTTCTGATCTCACTTTTGCCTGTGCTATACCATTGTGGCATCCCTTAACTCAGCAATGACTCTTGATTTATTCTAATGCATCTAAAATTGCAATCAGGCTCTAAGCATTAGAAAAAAAATTCTGAAAAACTTCATTAAAATGCACTGAGAGGACTTGGGAGCAGATCTAAGTGAACATGACCCAATTTTTTACTCATATCTTCAGAATTGTGCAGAATGAATAAGTGAAATGTGACTGAATCACTGTGTTTCATTTTTAAGTTTTGACCCTGAAACTTGCTTTGCTCTACTGATACTTTTTAACTTGTACATGAAACCACCTGCTTCCCCAAGCCACTTTGCAGTGGTCAGTGCAGGTCACCAGGGGGAAGTTTCTTGCAGTCAGACCCTGTTCCAAAATGCTTTGAAATCAATGGAAAGTTCCCTACTGATTTAAATGGACTAGCTCCAAAAATAAAGATTTTCATGTCTACTTTGTATTGTGGATTTTCAAATGTTCTTAATGTTGAATTGAACTCAATGTTGTGTGAATGCTGGCAAGCATGTACTCATCAATAGCATCCAGTATATAGTAAAAATGGCTGAAGTTTACCAAATGTACCTATAGCATGATCCAAAAATAACAGTCAAAAAGTGTCTCTTTTGCTGCCTCCTTGCTTGTAACCAGTTTTTTTTCCCTTGAGACCAAAGAGTAAATATTTTTACACCTGAAAAATGAATACTTCAAAGTTACAAGTGGTGAACATATAGTTATAAATGACAAGTGTTTAACAACTTTAATTATAATAGGAACTACAAATACTGTATGGCAGGGGTGTCAAATTCATCTGGTCCCATGGGCTGGATGAGGGTCACTGGACAACTCTGTAGGCCAGATCAAGACCTATCCCCCATGCAGCATCCATGGCAATGGATCCAGCTTGTGTACTGCATGCACTGGCCCTGGGGCTCACTGTGCATGTCACATGAGGAGCAGAGCCTGCACAATGCATGTGGCTCATGGGGTTGGTCTGGGGCTGGTGCATACTGCACACATCATGCAGGGCTGGACTGGCTGTGTGTGTTGCATGCAGCACAGGGGGCCAACGTAGGATGTGTTCTGTATGCAGTGCCCTGCCAAACCAGTTCTTTAGGTTTATTCTAGCCTGGCCTGATTTGGACTGGTTCTGGAGCCAGTACGTAGAGCTGGCCCAGTGGAGTGCCCCTGTGCTATGTACAGGGCATGTGGTGCTGGGTCCAGCCCACATGCTGTGTGTGAGTTTGGCACTTGCTGTGATCTAGTGACCAGTTGGTTGGATCCAGCCTGTAGGTTGTATGTTTGATACCCTGGCTATATATATTACAATGAATGTCACAAGGTGAATGCTATAGATATTGGTAGATCCAGGGTTAAACAAAATTAAATAAATAGGTAAAGGATAAGGAAATCAGACAGCTATAATGAAAAACATGTATTTATAGTTTTTGTCAATGATTTCTAGAAATGACTAACAAACGCCTACCCGGACACCTTCAAGTCTGCAATTTGCTGCTTCCTGGCTAAGGGATTTCAAAAAAGGAAATGTGTGGTTTGCACCTCCATGACCTTTGGCCTTCTCAGAGAAGCAGCTGCCAGGTAAAGCCAGCTGTAATGGTAGCATGAATTCAAAATACAGTTCAAACTACTGCAGGGCAACTGCAGCACATCTGAGGAGTAGCTTTTGCTTTCTGAAGGGTTGCTTGTAGCATGTAGATTTTTTTGAAGGCAAGTAGTCAGAGGAGTAAGGTTCCTTTTCTGTTTTTAGATATGTAAAATGTGCCCTATTTCGTGGCCCACAGTGCATGTGTGCAGTGCAATAAAACACAAATGGGTGCAAACAAGACTCTGACTGCTAAGACATTTTCCCCTCATACTTCAAGTGGGTACCCCCTCATACCTCAATGGATACCTCAAGTGGTACACTTTCCTGGAGGTTCCTTATGCTGATAAGGGAATAGGGTAACTTGATGTAAACCCTGCTGGAGGTCAGAGGGATATGCATCATTTCAGTTATACCAGAAACCAAATGCGTGCAAGACTTTTGTTTTCCCTTCAGATTTACGTCTATGAAGAAATGAAGAAATGGAAACAATGGACATAACTCTATCAGTAAATGGATCACCCACTAGCACTAGTATACAATATATTGAGACCAAGCTTATCTGTTGATTCCAATGTCTGGCCACATCAGTATTATGAAAGGGACATTTCACTTGGCTATGCCTTTTCTGTATCAACTTGACTCTTTCTATCAGACCACTCAGTAATACAAGAAAACAAAATTCTTTAAATGCAAGGCAGATTGTGAGATTCAGCAGTAATGTAGTAATGTACTCATTTTATTGCTAATACATCAGAACAATTGGTTGTTACCATAGCAACGTAGGGCAACAATTACTGTTGTCCTGTGAAGAACCAAAGTAGAAGAAGGAACCCACAAAATTATGTGTAATAATCCGGACTACACTACTGTTGACCATAGAAGAGAAATAAGAAGAGCCCTGTAAAGTACTAGGCCAGACAGACTCATCAGGAAGGAGACATGAGCTATCTGTGATGAGACGCATTAGATCTGGGTCACCTAAACAGGAGAAGCAGGACCAGACTAGACCAATCTTTAGAGGTACAAAGTCAAGTTGGTGTGTTTGAGTTCCAGAGGTATGTGAGAGGGATCAGCCCTGTGGCAAAGTAACTGAGCAGTTTTGTGGTCACCAGTGATTTGAGAGGTGGGGGTAGTGATCAGGGGGCACATGTGGCCCAAGAGGCAACGGGCACTGCGCTTCTCAGCTTATAGTGCAACTAGAGAGTTGACGAATAGGGCAGGCACTGAGCAGATTTGTAGCTGCTAGGCATGCCTCTGCTCATCAGTCATCCAGCTGCAGGTCTGAGCAGTGCATGTTAGGGCACTAACTTTTAATATGTGACTGCTCACAGTACATGATAGTTTTAACATAGTCACAGATTCACACAAGTTTAGGGCTGGAAGAGACCTCTTGAGATCATCAGGTCCAGTCCCCCTGCTGTGGGCAGGAAAGACTGCGGAGGCCTAATAACCCCAGCAAAGTGTGCATCAAGTCTCCTTTTGAAGATCTCCAGGGTATGTGCCTGCACCACCCCTCCTGGGAGTCTATTCCAGAGTCTGGTCACATGAACTGTGAAGAAGTTTTTCCTTCTATCCAGTCTGAAACCTTATTTTAGGAGTTTATGACCATTGCTCCTGGTTTTCCCCTGGAGTGCTTTGGTGAACAGTTGTTTGTCTAGCCCTTGATGCTCACCTCTGATATATTTGTATGATGACACCAAATCCCCCTGAAGTCTTCTCTTTTCTAGGCTGAACAGTCCCATATCTGTCAGCCTTTCTTTGTATGGTTTGCTCTTCAGGCCTCTAATCATACAAGTGGCTCTTCTCTGGGCCCTCTCAAGCTTCTTCACATCCTTCTTGAAGTGTGGCACCCAGAACTGGACTCAGTACAACAGCAGCATACATTCTGTACACTCCATCTCTAACACTCCTTTAAAGTTGTCACATGCTAATTGTAATCGTATAACCTTACCCATGTTGGTACTGTTGAGATCTCAGCATATACCTTTTACTAATAATCAGTCATGTGTTTAGAAGGGAATGCCATCTCTGTTGCATGGAATTTACAACATACTTTTCTGAAGTGTGTTGAGGGCATTCACTAAACAATACATTGTAGTTATGTTTAATAAGATTGGTTATTCACATAACAACAAAACCTTTTCAGTACTGAGACTGAGTAGGGGTAGTGAGAGATGAAGAAAACAATTAGCTCTGTTCAAGATAAAAGCCACTTGAGTCATGCTATTTCTGCTGCAGTAAATGTTAAGAGTAGCTATTGATTCATTTTACTAGTACCTACATAGCAAATCAAAGACCTTTTAACGGGGTGGGAACTATGATGCATGGGGGCAGTGCAGTAACTTTACATGGTCCAAGCTTGTAATTTTACAGTAATTAATATAAGTGTCAGAACTAAAATACAGTGGGAAATACACTAATTTCTGTCTTACACCACATTAAAAAATGGTTTTCCCTTTGGAACAACATAACTATAAACATGAATTTAAAATTACTATATTTTGATACTTGCTATTCTTTAAAAAAGTATTTTTGAGGTAGATTGTGCAACCTTATTCAAGTTGACCTTCAACTGGTTTTATTGAAATAACTTGAAATAATTTAGGAGTAAGGAACCATTACAGAGTGTCCATGGCATAATCTAGCTGTTATGAATTGAGGGCTATGTTGTGTCCCCATTTTGCTCCTTTACATCAAAACAGCTGTTGCTCCCATGCATTCCTTGTGCATGTGGAAATTACTTGAGTTGGGACAGTGACATGAGGGAGCCACCTTCCATTCAGGATGTAAAACCACTTGTTGGTTGCTATCTGTAACAGGGAGCCCTCTCTGGGGATGATTTACCTTTGGCCTGCCCACCTGTTTCTGGGCTAACTGCCTACCTTCTCTCCTGCCATGCCTTGTTGTTAATTGATTAATGATTTTGATTAGGCGGAAGGCTGTTCATTTTCTTGCCTCGATGCCAGGGGGCGCTATCTGTGGCTCTGTACCTTCCCTACACCACAGCCCATGCCTTGCAGATGGCATCCAGCTGTTAATAACACCACCAGCCCCACACTGGGCCCCAGAATCCTCCTATCAGGAGGCCTACCCTGCCCTCATTCAGGGCTGCCTTGCGCCCTGAAACTATTTCCCCTCTTGGGCGTAGTCCCTTCCTGGAACCTTTAGCCACTCAGGCCCTCACCTTGCCTCCAAGGCCAGTCAGGAACTCCAGGCCCTCCAAGCTCTGGGCATCCCTCGCTGTGGGCCCCTGGCCCTTTTGATTGTTCTGGTCCTGGCCCCAGTCCAGACCAGTTGAGGGTACTCTCAGTCAGGCTTCTGAGCCTCTAGCCACACTCTCACTCTTGGGGTGTGCCTTCTGGCCCCTATTCAGGGTTAACCCACCCGGTTGTGGGAGCTGGGGTGAAGGTGCCCCAACCCGCCTTTCACCAGGGTGGTAACTGGCCTGGCATTTCCTGAGGGCTCCCATGCCACTGAGAGTCCCACCAGGCCACCCACTCCTGGCAGAGTGCAGTTTTAGGTCATGCCCAGGACCAGGAGCCTCTAGACCTTCCGCTACAGCTTCTCCCTTACCTCCAGGTTGTTCCAAGAAGCCTCGCAGCCAGGCGATGTTGCTGCCTGGCTGCCAGCAGCAAATTGCCTTGTTTATATGGGTGACCAGAGCTCTAAAATGGCTGTTGCAATTAACCACCTGTTGGCTTCTTGGCTAAGGCCCTTAAAGTGGCAGGCACAAACAGTGCCCTGCCACACTATCTCAATGCATGGTGTAAAGTCAGTGGGCTCATCTACACATGAGCATCTACTGCGCAGTAACCAAAATTACTGTGCAGCATAGACATGCATCTACATGTGTAGTGTGCAATAAATATGGTGACTTATGCCAACTTGAGCATAAATTTGACACTTGAATTATGCAGGTATCAAATTTACGCCTGATTAGTTACTACACAGGAATGTATGTGTATTGTGTAGACACCTTACTGCTCAATAATACTGTGTGTATGGACTGACTTGGGACTAACTTTAGTTCCAAGTCAGTCCACACACCGCATTAGCATGCTTTAACACCTGTATGTGGAGACACCAGCCTATTCCTGCTTACTGCCCAGTAATTTATTGTGCAGTAAATTTAAGCTGGCATAAATGCACATGTAGACATGTCTAGTGAGAGCCAGTCTTTCTGGCAGGTGGGCCACAAGTTAGCCCTGCAACTTCTGCAAGTATTACTCTGATCCTCTTCCCCTGCCTCATCTGTCGCTCTGCTTGTTGCTCCCTCCCTATCTGCCACTGTGCTACCTATTACCTCCTCTATATGTTGTGTATCACACACAGAAATTGTCCATGCTACTTGTGACACACATGCTGCAGGTTTACATCCATCCGTAATGTAAACTATGACACTTAATATTATGGTGTATTATGGTGGGGGGGAGGAGAGGGAAGGAGTCTGTTTTTTTGTTTTTTATTTTTTTGCAAATATGCACGTGTTCCATTTTGGCTTAATTCTGTTGCAAATTTACCACTGATGTCCATAGAAGTACAGATTTATTTTCACTGGGCGTATCTATACATGCATTAATGAGCTTTTTAAATTAATATGCATTAAATCTAGTATCTCCATTGTGAGGTACTAGGAAAATATGCACCCTTGCTAGGGCAATATGAGCTAACCAGATATGCCGCACCATAAAAAGTGCTGCATAGAAGGTCCAATGTTTTGTTATATTACTAGAGAAAATCTGGTTTAATATCTCTGCTGTTAGGTTACATGCATCTCCAGAGCTATTCACTCTTCACCTTCTTTGAGGAGAATGCTTACAAAGATGGTAGTATAATAGTGATTATCCTAAGTGCCGTGTAGTCCCCATTTATTAATTTTTATATCCTGCTCCCTAACACTATTAAATTTTGTTCCCCATTACTTCTGATATTAGGATAAGAAATTATTTTGTAGGAAACTGTATATCCACTGTATTTCTGGAAATATTGCTGTATTTGCTGTTGATTAGAAATAGGTCCTATTTGTGTTCACATTACATGCAGGAGCTTAAAAAAAGTTATTCTGTAGAATGAATATGCCCCATGGGATACCTATCCTTTCCTATTTTTTTTCTACTTACCTATTATTTTCTTTCGCATTGTTTTGTTTCAATCAACATTATGGTGTCAGTACATTGAAGGACTATCTTATTTTCCATTGATGTAAAATGTGCATTGGAAGAAGAGGTCTTTTATGTTTTCTGACATGTGGGACAGGAAGAAAAAAATCTTTGTCTGATGCAGCTATTACCATCAAGTATTATGCCAATCTAATGATAATGAAAGCTATTTCCTCCTTTGGTTAAAAATATGCTTTTCACAGTAATCATTTCACTCCTCCAGGCACTTACGATGACTCATTGCCCTGAGACTGGGGGGCACAGCATTGTTTGTAAAGTTTACCTACCAAAAGAATATTAAAACTGTATCACTCTGTGGAAAAACAACATTTTCCTGAGAGTGAAGACCAATTAATTCCAAATGGAGACAGGGAATAGTTCCCCTCCTAAATTATTAGGACAGAAAATGCAGTCACAAAGATATATCTTTCAATTTCCAGAAACTATGGAAGGATCCCTGCATCCAAATATTTCTGTATTAAATACAAGTTTGAGTTTGGTAAGGTCCAGGTTTAAAGGCCTTAAAGGTACCTAAATATGTAATGAATGCCTACCAGGATTTTCAAAAGCACACAAGCATGCAATATAGGTTTGCAGGTGCTTTTAAAAATCTCACTAGGCTCCTATAGGTAACTAAATACTTCTAAAACATTGGCCCAATGTGTATTTCTGTTGACTTCAAGGGGATAGAGATCAAACTAAATTGTGTGAAAGGCTTGATCTTTTTAATTAATAATACCCAATGCTTTTCAGGATCATAGAAAGCTTAATCGGTTATAAAGAATTATGGTTGCGTCTACACAGAACTCTGTGTTGGTGGGCACTAACAGTGATGCTGCTGCCACTGCACAGTAGGGTAAAAACTGACCCATGTGCCACCAGAACGGCGCAGTACCAGTGAATACTGCATGGTCATTTAGTATTTGCTGAAGCAAGTATGAAATGACTGCGCAGTACCAACTGTGAAGTCAGGGACACATGTAGATGTGCCCTGTATGTTACAATTTGGGTTGGTAGAATAATACCCATAATTCTGAGAAACACTTACAAAGGGCAGATCCTAACCTGGGCATTTCAAAATCTGTCTGTGGATGTTGGCTAGTTCCTGATGTTGTCTTATTGTGGACTGGGCTATCAGCGTAAGGCTGCAAACCACAGTGGAGTTCCCACTGATGTTCTATAATGAGCATTCTTATTCTTAACATTAGACAAACACTGAACTGAATCCTTAAATAATTTCATTTCAAATGAAACCTATTGATCCTGTGAATTATGCATGTGGTCTGCTATCTTCTGTAAGTGACAAAACAGGGAAAGTGCGAAAAGAGTTGACAGATTCTACGGGCAAGAAATAGTAAAAATAATAAATAAAAGGCTCTAAAGTGGGACCAGAACCCAAGAGGGAAGAACCTATAAAAATGCTGAACCTATAAAAATGCTTTCAGGAGCATAAGTCCTACTTGTGACTCTCAGTCATGATGTGTGGTGACAGAAGGTGTTTCACTGACTTCAGCAGCCTGAGCCTGTATGACTTGGATGCATTAAGGTTGTGGCAGAATGCCACCTCTGTCTCTCCCCAAAAACTCTACTCTGTGACAATTTGGTTCACACAGGCCCTGCACAGGGCAGACATCCCATCTCTTTAGGTAACCTGAGTTGGATACATTCCTAAGGAAGGGGGAAAACCTGCTCCCTCTGCCTATATGACTGGCATATCATACCTGAGTGAGGGGCTTATGCTCCCTATTGTTCTAAGCAATGCCAACCTGAGTGGGAGGGGGCTAGAGACCCAGCCAATCTACCCAGCAACCAGTGATGCATTTCAAATTGGATGGCTGGCAGCCAACAGGTGCTGGCCTCCATTGGACCAGGTAAATGTAGTCGTAAGGTCTATATAAGTTAAGGACTGCCCAGAAGGAGGTCAGTAGCCATGATGAAAACTCAGAGAGAAGAGGTGGACCATCTGAAACTTGCGCTCTCTCTTGAAACTTATGATCAATGAAGTGCCTGCCTCCAGAGGGAATCTCTACCTGCCTCTGGATGATATTTGTGAGTAGGCTACCCGAGATCTAACTAGATCTATAGCTTGCAGTAACTCAGATGCATGATCAAAGGCTATCCAGCCATGCCAGTTTGCTCTATGGAATTTCTCTGATATTGCTCTACCTTGTACCCTATTCCAAACCTACTCCTTGTAACCGATAAAGTTCTCCTTTGTACCTAGCATGGGAGACTTATTGGGAGAGGAACTAGATTATGCCTTGGGGTCCCCTTGGTTCAGCTGACTAAGGGAGACCACTATTTGGGCTTCAGACTGAGGGAAGCACCCCAAGTTCTTGAAGAGGATCGAGTACCCTCAAGGACTACCAGACCTGTGTTTCCCAGGGGGCACAGTGCCAGGATCAGGCCAGACCCTGGGTGGTAGTGGCATTACCCCTAGGCTAGTGGGTGTGCTCCAGGAAGGAGGTCAGCCAGACATGAGGTGCACCCTGGGAGTCACCCGGAGCCTGGGTGGTGATTGGGTGCTGTGAGGTGGGTGGCTTAGGCTGAGAAGTCAAAAGCAGCTCCTCATGCGATGCAGGACATATAATTATTTTCTGTGCCACTGACTACAGGATTGGGCATGCCTTCATCATGCTAAACTGATTTGCAGTTAGAGAGCAAAGTTGCATTCCTTCTTGCTCTCCACTTTTGTCCTGTACATCTGGAAGGAAGCATTCAAGCTATGATCAGACAGAATCCTAGTTAGATTTTCTCAAATTCAGGAAACTTACATCTGGGATTGCTCTTGCCTCCACAGCACTGGGGCAGTTCCAGGGTAGTACAATTCAGTCTTTCCTTTACCTGTCTCTAGTTATCTTAACAGTTCAAATCAAAACAAAGCACATAACCAGTTATATTCCCTGAAAATTTCCATCATACTCAGGCTGCCAAATGAAGTGGAAGGGTAAGTAGGATGGAGGCATAGGCTCATGTAAAAGACATCTTAAAAATGTTGCCAAAAAGCCCTTCATAACATTACTTACCGATGCTGAAAATCATGGGAAGGGGAAAAATCACTCGTCACTCCTAAAATGTAACTTGATCACATAATGAAGATGTGCAGAATCCTCTCCATTGGCAATATGACACACATTGCCTGGGAAGAGATGCAACTTTTTCTGCTTCTGTACTTTATTAACCTTTTCCTAAGGGGACCCCTGGAGAAACTGTATAACAAAGAGAAATAAAATCTGTGAGAAAGGTGACTTTACATCAATCATTGCAATATTGATGCTTTGGAAATAGAGCTCTGTACATTGCAGTTCTTTCATGTTTTTAATCACTGAAAAAAGCGGCTGCTGTTATTGTGGAGGTGGTGTGTTGGGTCTATGTAAAGCAAATCAGCCAGCACATGTGTAGGCAGATATTTGATCATAGCTTAGAGTGGTTTGTCAGTTAGTTGAAAGGCTGGATGATTGGAACAGTAGCAGCAGCTTATGCGTGTGTGGGAAAAGAGACAGAAAGAGGCCTCTGCACTTATTCAGCTTACAGACAGTACAACTGGTCCTTCTTGGAAAGGAACTGAAACACTAACAAATTCCAATACAATATAAAGACAAAAATAGTGGGTTAGATCTTCAGTTGGTTTAAAGATGAGAAGATTAACTGACAGACTCTCATCAGCTGAGAATCTGGACCAATAGACCCAAATCTCCATTCACATTAGTTTTAGGACATTCAAAAGAAAATCAGGCCTGGTGGCTGGAACTTATCCTGGCGGAACTCAGTTCTAGTGAGGAGAGTTGCGTGAAAGTGAAATTGGTCCTAAAGCTAGTTTTTAAACTTTATTTCTTGGACATACAATACAATCCAAATGAGCATTTCATTGAGAATGAGTGACACTTTGTGATTAACATTTCTATGAGTTTGATAAGTGATAGGCATAGGTTTCTTAAAGACAATCCTCATCTTCTAAAACTCCTGGTAACAAGCTCAAATGGAGGCATGTTGCAACATGAGGATAAGAAGTCAGCGAGCCTCCCAGGGTGTTAAGACACTAAGACTGTATGCAGAGAGCTGTAGTTTCCAGGGGGTCTAACAAGAAATCTTCATTTTTCTTTGACAAGGCCTCTGTACCTGAAGAGGATGTGGGAAACAATCAGGGAAATTTCTTTTTATTCATCCCTCTATTCCTAAAGCTATTCTTGAATTGTAAGCATTAACACTGATTTCTGTCCTAAACCTTGCAAAGGGTGTTTCATATTCTGTTGCATGGCCAAGTGTTAGCTGACTCAAGGAAAATGGGGTTTAGAGATTCAACATCTCTCTTCTTTGCATATATAATGACATAATACTGGAAGTAACCTTCCAGTAACCAGTTCCTTGCCTTATCAGGCAACCATATCATAATTCACCTTCCAAATTCATCAGGCTCCTCCTCGCAGCTTCATGGAGTATGCCCCTAGCGCTTCTAATGAAAGGTCATTGCAGGACTTCTCCCCTATGACTGTTAGAAACTTTCTAATTTCCAGCTGAATTCAATAAGACATCATTTCAAGGGGAAAAAAATAACTCTGCAAATCTTGCCATCATGCTTTCGGGGACACATAACAACCTGGCATTTTCTAATCTGAATTTTTTCCAGGTCATCTGTTTAGTTTCTTATTGTCATCTGTGCCCTCATTTAAGGTTGTTTTCAGTTTTATTTCCATATCATCAGTTAGTTCTATCAGGCTTGCACCATATTAGACTAAAGCTTCCATACGTTCTATCTATTGTATTCTACATCATGCCCAATTTAGTAAAAACCAAAAAAAACCCCCAAAACCAAACAAACCCAACAGCATTCTGTGATAAAGTAGAACCCTACACTGTCATGTACTTGTAGATATTAAACCAAAAGATGGGTTGAAAGGTAGGTGAATGTACTGAAGGCTAATGGCAGAAAAGACTGCTTGAAAATATTAATTTTAATTTCCAAATTTCTTAGTTCAGAGCCTTCCATAATGTAAATATCAAAAAATATTTTAATATATTTTACAATAAATACTGTATTCATAAATACACTGCTTATAATATGCTGGGTTTTTGGCTGTAGCCGTGTTGATTTCATAGATTTCATAGACATCAGGGCTGGAAGGGACCTCGGGAGATCATCGAGTCCAGCCCCCTGCCCAAAGGGCAGGAAGT
>NW_017728918.1:23676915-23681070 GCF_001723895.1 Crocodylus porosus | reverse complement strand
AGTACAAGGGGAGAATGACGTCCCGGGATTTGCTCGAGAAGCATCTATGGATGCACGCCAGCATTTTGGTCGCTTTACTAGCCGCAGCATCTAAGGATCTAAGGACATAGGCAGGCAAGGTTCTTTGAATAGACGTGATATCTTCTATTAGACCAACTGAGTAGTTGGAAAAAAAATTCTTAGCAAGCTTTCAGGTGCAGTCACCCTTCTTCAGGCAAAGGGAGTCTCTGGTGGTCTGAGACTCCAAGGAATGAGAGAAACTAGAAGTGTGGCAGGATGTCATTGAGAGTGTAAATAGGTAGAAATTAGGAAAACAATTGGTAAAGCATGGGAGAGAATAAAAAAAAAGCTGGGGGAGGAGCCAAAGTTGAGTCAGGGACACTCAGCAGTGGTAGTAATTCAAGGAGAAAAGATGCTGACTGTGAAAAAGGAAATAGCTGGAAATTAGGAAGACAAAGGGCGGAAAAGTAGGGGAAGGGAATGGGGGGTGAGAAGAAAAATGTAAGAAATCAGGTCTGGCAAGTACCTGGCGAATCAGATGTCAGGCAGGTTGCAACGTGCCATATAACTAATGTCTATACTGAGTCCATGATTCTTTGTATCCAGTGGATTTATGAAGTGAAAATTGTAAGCTCATGTACAAATAGTGTTTTATAAGTTCCCTTTGAGGATTAGATCTGAGAGATCAGAGAGGGAGTGATTGTTTTGCATGTTTATAATAAGCAATTAATTCATCAAAATTTAATTGCACTTTAAATCAAATGTTTAGAAAAAGATGGTAAAACTCTCAGTCTCATTTCAGATTTGGATGTTTCAATGCAACATTTTTTCCTGTATGCAGAGTATGTTTTCACTGTTTCATGCTCCAGTCCAAAAACAAAGGTTGGTTAATTTATTATGCCTAAGTCACATGATTTCATTTCTATTATGAGAGTTACAAATGATGTAAAAAGCATGATTTTTTTTTTCTTTTTAAATATCACCACAGTATTAGATCTGATAAAAAAACAAAACAAAAAAATGATATTTTAAAAAACACAGGAGGAAGGAAACAAGGTGTTCAGATAGGAGCAGGAGACTTGCTTTCCAGACAGCTTCACCAGGACACAGGAAGCCTTATGGAAAAAGAGCATCTAGGGGCCAAGAGGCTGAGGTCAATCAGGTGCTAGGAGCAACAGGCCCTTCCTCAGCAGGGTCTCTTTCCCTGGCAGTCTGTCTCCTTTCATAAGTTACGGCTTGGTTGAGTGCTGAACTGGTGTCCAGTCCCTGGGGTTTGGGATTTGGGACCAGAACCTGACATCACTCCCTCCTTGACTTATGTCTGACTTCTAGATAGGTTGACCATGGTTTTTCTGGATATTTCTTATGGAAAGCCTGGAGTAGTGCCATGACACATATAGTCTTTATTGACTCCGTGGTACAGTTTTCCAGACTGTATCCTTTACAGTCCACCAAGAACTATAGCTGGCTATGCTTGAATTTCAAATCCAAGGCTTCCTGAACCATGTATTCCTCATTCCTCTGCATGGACAGGAGGACAGAAAGCAGCAGCACTTGGGTTGTGCAGAAGGGAGCTTTCTGTATATGGTTTCAGCAATGACGTGTGGAATAGCGGATGAATTTTGAGGGAGCAGGACAACCGCAGTTCATTAGTGATGGGGTTAATTTGGCAGGCTCTTGAGTAGGGACTGAGAAAATGACATTCTAGTTTCCAGGAGGGTCTTTGAGTGTGTATGTGCTTGGCTGATAACTGTACTTTCTGGCATATGGTTTAAGGCAGGCCTGGCAGTCAGCAAATTGCTTGCAGCTTTCTTTGGCTTGGGTTGCTTGTTTCTTCAGTTCCCCCTATAACCAATGAATGTGTTGCAGCCATTCAGAAGCTGCAAGGCTGGGAAATTCTGAGGGCAGCTTGGTGTGGAATCAAGGATGGAAACCATCATTTGCAAAGAATAGACTCCAGCTGGTGGCCAGTGTTGTTGTAAGCCAACTCCAGCAGATGGAGCAAGGAGGACTAGTTATCCTGATAGTAATTGCTCTAGTAATGGAGGTATTGCTCCAAGATTTGATTTACTCTCTCAGACTAGTTGCTGGATTGGGGGTGATCTGTGGATGATAGGTGGGATTGTATCCTGAGTAGGTGCAATTAGTATATCTAAAACCGGGATGTACACTGAGATCCCCTGCCTGATATTACTTGTTCAGGGAGCCCATGGAGCCAGACTGCTTGGGTGACCCAGAGTTGTGCTGTCTCTTTAGCAGTGGCAACCCAATGCAGGGAAGTGTGCCATTTTCATAAAATGATCTACTACTGTCAGCATTGATTAATGGTCTACTACTGTCAACATGTAAGCCTGTTAGATTCACGCAGCTCTGCTATAAAGTCCATGCAGATGACAGCCCAGGGTTGATGGGGGGTTTCCAGGGGCTGAAGTAACTCACAGGGTTCCTGGTGGGGGCATGTGACCCAGGTGCAGGTGTTGCAGGAGATTAAAAAATTCCAAACTGGCCTTCAAATGAGGCGACCATACTAGTGGGAGGCCAGATGATTACATCTTTGAGAATCCTGGGTGGCTGGCCAATCATGGCAGGAAGAGCCACTCTATGTGTGGGCCCTAGGAATGTGTATATTAAGGTAATCCCTTCCATTTGCTCTTTGTTCAGAAGGGCTTCCCCCAAAGTTGGCAATCCAGTGATAGGGGGAGAACAGTTTGCAGACATCAGGTCCCTTGCTAGGCCCACACATACGAAGTTGCGTGGCTTCAAGATGTATTCGGGGCTCAGGTTGGTGACTGCCCAGTCCATTTCATTCTCTCTCTTACAAAACAGAGTGTCTGCTTTACCTTGTCTTAGATCCAAGTAGTAGGAGAGATTGTGAAGTCAAAAGGGAAAAGTGTAAGGCCCAGTGTGGTTGCTTCTGGTTCAGGGCCTTTGTGTGAAAGAATTCCAGGTTCTTGTGACCAGCAAAGAGTATTAGGCGCCCTTTTAATAGTGGCATCATTCCTCAAAGACAGCTTTCATAGCAAAAAGCACCTACTCCAAGATTTCATAGTTTTGCTTCACTTGAATGAGGGGACTGTTTATAGACGTAACCCCCGCCTCCTCTGCCTCCCACAAAAAACAACCCCACTGTGCTTTACCAGAAGAAGCAGTGCATTTGTTCAACCTGGCTCCGCAGCATCTGTATAGATCAGGTACTTCAGTGGACTTTTTGGTGCTTTTATCTGATAACTGATTCAATAAGCTATTAGATAAAAGCACCAAAAAAGCCCCACTAAAACACCTCATCTATACAGATGTTGAGTGAGCCAAGTCCAACTAACATGGTGCTTGTTCTGGACTGGCTCTGGGCTGGGTGTGGGAGCATGCCAAGTTTAAAGTAAAGTGCCAGGATTTTTAAGGTCTGCAAGCAGCTTGGGATGTAAAACCTGATCTGGGCCACACCCTTGTAAGAGTACTGTCACAATTGCTATGTTGAATATGTGTTTATGCAATGAAGGTGGAGCTGGGGTCCAGGAGGATCAGTATGGGGGCTGTTTGAAAGGCTTCATTTAACTGTCCAAAGGCACCTTGGGACTCTACTGACCAGTGGAAAGGCACATTGTTCTGGAGCAGTCTGGTGAGAGGTGCCACCAAATGTGCAAAATTCAGGATGAATCTTCTGTAAAAGTTTGTGCATCACAGGAATCATATTTCTCAGACTGAATATTCGGGTGCCCAACTGTATACTGCCTTCACCTTCTTGGGGTCCATCATGATGCTCCTGGGGATAGCACAGATCCTAGAAACTCGATGGTGGTCTGATCGAATATGGATTTCTCAAGTTTGGCATATAATCCATGTTGTCCTAATCTTTCTAGGACCATGCAGACATACTGGGTGTATTGTTCTGGGGTCTCTGAGACAATCAGGATATCATTGACACAGGCAAATTGGTCAAGTAGATTTCATAATACATCATTGACCAGATGCTGGAATAACACTGGGGCACTGGTAAAACCAAATGGTAAGACCAGATTTTTGACAAAATTATTCTGGTTTTGAGAAAATTATTCTGGTGCATATCCACAAGGGGCCAGCAGGGGAGATCATGCTTAGGGGCAACCAACACGGGTTCATTAGTGGCAGGTCCTGTCAGACCAACCTGGTGGCCTTCTA
>NW_017728918.1:23674649-23675825 GCF_001723895.1 Crocodylus porosus | reverse complement strand
GGTCCCTTCCAACCCTAGGAACTATGAAACTATGATACTCGGAGTGTTCGTACCAGGTTCAAAATGCTGCTGAAAATGTGTGCTAGGTTATAAGCCCCATAGAGGTCCAATTTGGATAGCTCTAGAATCAAGGGCAGGGGATATCTGTTGTGGATGGTAATTTGGTTGAGTGCCTGATAATCAGTGCAGAAGTGCAGACTCCCATCCTTTTTTTTTTCACAAATAGGACCGGTGCCCCAGCTGATGATGTAGATTTCCTAATAAACTCTTTAGTGAGGTTCTCCTGGATATGATTGCATAGGGTAGCTAACTCAGGTTCAGACATGGCATATATTCACCTTATGGGTATCTTCATTCCCACCCCCCCATCTGGAGATCAATACAGCAATTGTAGTCCTAGTGCAGAGAAAGGTAATGCACATTCTTTTTCACAAAAATGTTGGTGTAGTCCCCTAACTCGGAGGTAATGCCTATTACCTCTCAGAGGATTGTTCCACCTTCATTGTCAAATGTCCAGATACTTTTGGGGAGTGGAGAAGATGACTCCAGAACAATGGGCTCCTAGACTCTCCAGCAGTGTTTCTGATAGAGTAATTGGCGATTATACTGACCTCCTATGACTTCCACCTTATAAAGGGGTCAACTGGAATTAGCCAGGTTATTATTCCCAGGATTAGGGGAAAATACAGGAAATAGATTATTGCAAAGGTCAGTACTCCCCAGTGCCCTCAGATGTCTACCCCAGAGATACTGTCTGCTGTGTTACTGGCTCAGGGGACAGGAGAGACCCATTGATGGTTTCTTTTAGGTCTAGACTGGCTCACAGGCATAAAGGAATGTGCGGTCTCTTGGCAGTTTCCTTCTCTATGAAACAGTCAATTGACTCCATGGAGGGTCACTCTAGGGGTGGTCAAGGTGAGTCGGATACATACCGCAGTAGACCAATTGCACTGAGAGTTTTGAATGAAAGGCAGTGAGTGGGCCCCATTAAGCCTTGAGGCAGGGGGGTTACGGGCAGGTCCCAGGCCTGTCCCCCTCATAAGCCTGTGCATCAGTGGTTTCCAGACTTAGTGTGGCAGAAAGCCACCTGGGTTTCTCCCCTAAATCTCTGCCCTGTGACAATGTGATTAGATGGGCCAGCACAGAGGATTCACACCTCAGCCTGTCTCTTTAGGT
>NW_017728918.1:23668491-23674009 GCF_001723895.1 Crocodylus porosus | reverse complement strand
TTCTTGGGGTGGTGGCAGCGACGTTACCCCCAGACTAGCGAGTGTGCTTCGGGAGAGGGGTCTGCCGAGCATAAGGCACCCCTAGGGAGGCATTCGGAGCCTGGAAGGTGGTCGGGCGCAGGGAGGTGGGCAGCTCAACTCAGGAGCGCTCCCTACTGGCCCGCTACAGACCAATTGCACTGAGAGTTTTGAATGCAAGGCAGTGAGTGGGCCCCATTAAGCCTTGAGGCAGGGGGTTATGGGCAGGTCCCAGGCCTGTCCCCCTCATGATCCTGTGCATCAGTGTTTTCCAGACTTCCTTGAGTACAGGTTAGGCAGGAAGCAAGGGCAGGTTTGCCACAATAAAAGCATCAGGGGTGCTGGTGGTGACATTCCCATATCTCAGGGTTCAGCTTTTGACAGCTCTGCACCTAGGAGCAGGTGTCCAAGTGCTGGGGAGATAAAAGTGGAGCCATCTTCTCCTCTTGACACTCCCTTAGTGTTTGTCCGTTTGGATGACTAATTCAATAAAGGCATTTAAGCTGAGACTGAAGGCCGCCTCTGTGTGAGCCAACTTTTCCTTGACTTCTTTTCGAAGACCCCACTGGAACTGGCATAGCTGAACAGCTTTGTTCCAGTCTGTCAGCCGCATAATGGTAAAAGTGGGTGGTGTAAGAAGCTGCTGTGCCTGACCCTGATGGAGTTTCCTCAGAGCTGTTTCCTCCATGTGGGCCAAATGGGATCCTCAAATACTGCAGATGTAGCCTCAAGGAATGACCCCCCCAGTTCCTAATATTAGACCCAACCCAATACTAAGGAAGGCCCAATCCAGTCTGATTACCTAGTCTGGTGATTATGGCACCCCCCAGGAGGTGGGTAAGTCTTGGGCTCCAGCCCAGGACTCCACTCCTCTAGGGGACTGCCATAACCATTAGGCTGTTCCCTCTTGCTTGCTCACTCTCAGACAATGATTCCCGAACAAATAGGTGGAAATAGACATTATCTTTGTGCTGGCACAAAGTGAAAACAAACAGATGGTCCTATCTCGTCACACCACTTATGCTCAAATTTGTGGCCATGACAGAAGATTGTGATAAAATGAGGTGTTTTTCTGAGGCAGACATACGTTTATGGAAGCAGAGTGTGGGCAGCCCAAAGTTGCCTGTGCTCTCCAATCACCCTGGCAAAGGCTCTAGGGACTTGAGAGGCCCATTTCTTTCACCCCAGGAATTCTCAGGCAGAATTGGGCCCCTCAAGCCTTCAGGAGGCCTGCACTGCTTTTTCTGCTTACCCAGATGCATCCCATGGATCTTTGCGGATGTGTATTGGTAAGTGGGAAAATTGGGGGCTTTTCTCCAACATGAGGTACGTGTCTGCAAGCATGGATTCATCACTTCCAGACACATGGTCTGTGTCAAAGTGCAGCAGTGATATGCACTTCATGAAAATTCCTCCACAGGGGATTTCCCTGGCACTTGTTTGCCATCATGGAAGGGGGATCTCCTATAGGGGTACCCTACTCCCTGCTTGCACACATGCACTCTGTGTCAGGGTGCAGAGACATGCTCTTCATGCTCGCAGATGTTTGCCAGGGAAATCCCCTGCAGAAATATGTTCCTAGCACAGATATCTGCACTCTGACATGAGGCACATCTGCAAACAGAGGGCAGGGGGGGAGAAACTATGGGAGCAAATCCCTTGCAGAGGGGTTCCCCCAATACTGAAGCCAAGGGGATACATCTGCAAGCAGGGTTTTCCTTTAATTGCAAGTGTGCCCAAAGCAGAGTGCATCACTCATCAGCATCTACAGATGTTTATGGCATGTGATCAGCTGGGCTGTGACATATCACCAAACAGCTGATCGCAGTCCACAGATGATATCCATTTCCAGCCAATGTCTCCCACATCCTAGGCAAGTGTCCTAACCACTGAGCAAGTACATTCTCATAAGTCCCATGTAGGCACAGTGAAAACCAAACTGAATTTGGCCTTATTTTCTTAGGATACACTTTAACTTCAGCTTCTATGCAAGGAATTGTATATGCCTGTACCTGTCTAGAAGGATGTCTGCTTCCCCCTCGCTTCCTGGAGGAAACAGAGTACTGACCGGTGATTCTGTGAACACTCCTATATTGGTTTCAGACTGTCACGTCTTCAGTCATTCTTCTTTACTCCTTGCCTATCTGAATGGGATGGAGGCTGTAACAGGGGGCCTGCTCGGGGTGGATCTCCACGTGGCCCGCCCACCTGTTCTTGGGCTAGCTGCATGCCTTGATCTTAATTAGTTAATAGAGGTGTTAATTAAGCGGGAGGCTGCCCATTTTCTGCCCTGCTGCTAGGGGGCACTATCTGCAGCTCCATTCCTCCCCCACACCACAGTCCAAGCCTCATAGATGGCATCATGATGTTCTCGTATGCACCAGTCCCACACAATGCGCCCCAGAATCCTACTGTAGGATCCCACCCAGGTTCTTTCCTTCAGGCAGATTCTGCCGCCATCATACTGGGCCATATATCTCCCTGCCACCGGTCCCCCTTTGGGTGTGGTCCCCTCACTGGGACCTTTGGCTCCTCTAGCCCCAGCCCACCCCCAGTCAGGCCCCCAGGTCCCTGGCTCTTGGGCATCCCTCTTGGTGGGCCCCCTAGCCCTTCTGACCCTCCTGGTCCTGGCCCCTGCCTGGGCCAGTCAGGGGAAACTCTGACAGGCCTCGATGTATGACCCTTATTTTTTCCCCAGTGTCCCATTCTCTGGGTCCTCCTTCATGGACATGGGGAGCTGGGGTACCTCACACTATGACTAGTGCCTCAGGGTCTCACAGGAGACTCTCACTTCCTACCTGGGCAGCAGGTCATGGTGCTACTACAGATGTTATTTTTGACCCACACTCTGCCTCCCAACAGTGGAGGACTTACTGGGGTTAGGACTGAGCTTTCACTCTCTGGTTGAGCCCCTGTTTTCCCATCACTGGGCTTCAGCTCACACTGGGGCCTCTCATCGCTCATAATGCCCCCTTTTACTTGGGGTCTTGGGGCCAGGCACAGCTGTGGCCACCTGAGCCTACCCGAGGAGGGAAGCCCCAACTCAGCCCCCTCAGTCTCAAATCCCCGCAGGGCTCAGGCAGCTTCAGCCATACCTGGCCCTGGCTCCCTACTCTCCTCCTCAGGGCTTCCACCCCCACAACTATCTCCAATGGAATGTGACCCACCCAAAGGTGAGGGCTAGGGGTTAAGGCACCCCAATCCACCTTTCACTGGGGTAGTAACTGGCCTGGCATTTCCTGGGGGCTCCCACACCACTGGGAGCCCCACCAAGCCACCCACTCCCAGCAGGGTGTAGTTTCAAGTCATACCCAGGACCAGGAGACTCCTTGCCATCCCCTACAGCTCCTCCTTTACCTCTAGATGAAGCTCAGCAGCCCTCTGGCCAGGCAGCGTTGTTGCCTGGGCTCTTGCAGCTAAACTGCCTTGTTTATATGGGCAGCCCTGAACCTAAAATGGCTGCCCTGATTAGCGACCTGGCAGCTGCCAGCTCCAGGGCCTTAAAGTGGCAGGCACACACAGTACCCTGCCACAGAGGGAATACAGAAACTATTCTTCTGTGCCTGTCGCAGAGATGGCAGAGGCAGTGAGAAGGCTGTAATGAGGAGGTCCTTATGCTTCTGAAAGGCCACATGGGGCTAAGTCACAGGCTTCTCCTTTGTAATTAAAATCAAATCAAATTTAGCAGTTGGAGCCATTAAGCTATATGTCTATCCCACTACCTAAAAGTAGAATGGATGGATAAAACAAAAAACAGACAGAAACTTGAAGCTGCCCTCTATTGCTTATGACCTACAAATTTATATCTTTAGTTTTCTGTGAAATCCGGCATTTTGGGGGCCTATTTCAGCTTTTATTGATGCAAAAAACAATTTTCAATAAGCATGAGTCTACAGTTGGGCCTACAGTTCTCAGAACTTTTCTCTTTTTGGCTGGCTTGGGACTATCAGCCCTGGGCCTTGCTTTCAAATTGTTTTTCTGTGAAACAGATTCTGGTTAGAATCTGAACTTGAGTCATTTTCATTGAGTAGAGCTGTAGACTGACTGCAGTGAACAGGATACAGTTTTGCAAGGGCATTTACCCACTGAGACTGATTTGCTCTAATGGCTATTGATTCAACAAACTGTAAGGGTGGAAGAAAGGAAGAGTTGTGAATGGAACTGGTCTAAAGGAATTAAATTACCCTAATGCAACTTTTAATGGAACCTACCAGCAGCGTTCATTCCCTTCCGAAGGCCAGGAAAGCTCTTTTCAGCCATTACCACAGACAGTTTCATTACTAATGCTGTGTGTTGATAAAAGGATAAATGCTATTTTTTGCTCACTATGGCAGAAGGGTTAGGTATCACATTAAAGGCAAAGATCACTGGAGTTCTGTCCTTGAAATAGTCGTGCTTTCAATTTCTTTCTCAGTGTGTGTTTAAATATTCCCAGGAGCCCCAAACTGCCTCCAGTTGCTTCCTGTTTAAATAAAAGATGATTCCTCTTTTTATACTGTGGAATCCTTTCAAAGTAAAAGGTCATGGCCAAAGGGGGAAGCAATTTCCTTATTCTTCGTTTCAGAGCTCTAGGGATTTGTAATTTAAGTTTCCCAGAACAGGGTCCATTTTTTAATTGATATTCTTCAGTAATTTTGGGAAGTTGGCCAGGTTTGTCTTGTGCTAAAGCAAAGCATTGACAATGACTGGAGTTATCAAACGCACAGTGGTCAGAGTTGCAGTCTGACTGAGAGTTCCTCAACATAAATTACAATGTAAAGCCAAAAGATTTTTTTCTTCAAATCATTTTGTTTCAGCTGATCCCAACTAATGATGATGCAAACACATCCTCACCTTTATTGATAAAGCAAAGCCTCAAGATGTTTCTCATTTGTGTCCTATGCCTCAGTGATGGCCATTTCCTCAGTGGGGTCCTCTGTAGCACAGTATTTTGATGGCTACCAATGAATTTGTCTAGAAACTGAGGTTCCCTAGCTATTAGAAAGATACCCTAAGTCCTCCCAATAAGGCTGGATTGGAGAAACAGTTGTCTATTACTATGAGAAAAAACAAACAAACAAGCACATTTGCATTGATTTAAAAATGTGCATGCATCTTATATTTGTTGCATTATGCACTGTGTCCTATAATTAAGATGCCAGATTAATATCTAATATAGTCACATTCTCCCTTTAGATATATATATACTCTGCTTCTTTTGAGACAAATTCAGCACAGACATGAGCTAGTACAAGTGTGTTGATTTCTTTGGAAGTTTCAGCCTCCTAGACTTGAAAAGGTTTTCATCATTTCTCTTGGCAGGCCACTCCATTCAAATAAAGACCCTCATGATGAGTTTTTCCTGCTACTCGGACTAACTACTCCTTTTCTTGATTTCACTCCGTTTCTCCTAATGAGATCCACATGGATCTTGTAAACACTTTTATTCTTCTTGGTGCTAACCCCAAAGATGGACTGAACCAAACTTTTGATTTTGAAGCCTTAAACCCCTGGGTTTGAT
>NW_017728918.1:23666362-23668391 GCF_001723895.1 Crocodylus porosus | reverse complement strand
CCCGTTGCAAAATGAATACTTGGATCAAGGTTCATAGTCCAAATTCTCCATTCAAACTGTCTCAAAGTTAAACTGAATTTAATCTGATATTTACAAGGCTAGACAGCTTGGCAATTTAGGGATTAATTGGTGCAGAAAGACTTAAGTGCCTACATAAATTTATGCCCCTCTGAACTGGTTAGTCTCTCAGGGCTCCTATACAGGTGTGTGGAGCTGGCTCTGACGTGCTGGAAGTCCAGCGCATTGGAGCAGATTCGATTAACTGAGTCTACTGGAGCACAGAAATGGACATGCTCTGACAGCTTTCTGTGTCACGTGTATCAGCATCCCCATGCATCTGCACTGAAAAAATGGCAGTGGGGTGCTATGAAATAAAACACATTTGATGAGCTTTAGTTCAAAGCACACTGCCACCATTTTGTCAAAGTGGGGACACTGATTCATGTGACACACGGGTGTTTTAAGTAGCACGGCTTGCTAATTAAAGTGCCCAGAGCCGCATCCCAGAACACATATAAAAATGCCCTCCAATGCCAAACTCCCTTGACTTCAGACTAACATGGCTAACTGCTTTTTTCATTAATATTTGAGAGGCAGTCTGATACTACAGTGATTAATGTAATGGAAAACCCTGTTGGTGAGATATACAGAACTGAACACACGATTCTTAGTTTTAGCCCATGGGACTTACAGTCAAAGGTATGTTACATTTGTTCTGCATATAACATGCCAGCAGTTAATATATACCCATATGTATCAATACCATGTTGTCTGGCTTTGCATTCAAGTTCCTATCACTTCTTATGCAGAAACAAGTGCTTGCTCCACTACCTAGCACATGTCCAGTGATTGGAATGAATTAGAAGTCTTACTTTTACATATACCATTTTATATTTCAATGCTAATTCATGTAACTAGATAGGTATCAAGACAGGCTAGATCCATAAAGGGACATGGCAAGCCTGTTGTAGCCACCTATCCTTATAGTACCTATCTTAGTGGAATCTGCAGCTATGAGTTAAGCTGTTTAGTGAGATGCCTGCTGTGAATCCCATTCCTAATTCTTCCCATACCTTGTATAGAAATTTTAGGCACCTAATGCAGAGTTGTGGATTCTATGTCAGGGGTGAAGCACCTAACAGTTTGTGGAGTGCTGCTTAGCACGATGGCATCAAATCCCTATGTAGGTCTGGGCTAAAGGGTCGATTAACGAATATAGTTATCCCACTAACTTCACTGTGCTTTGATTCAGCTCTCAAGTTATATCACTACTATTAAATTCAATACTATTTAAATAGCAGTAGCAGCAGCATTGCTAAAATTCATGTATTTCATATTGTCAAAGGCAGAAAGCAGGGTAGAGATGTACCTTATAGACTAACTTCAGACTAACAAGGCTATCTTTCTCTTTCTGCTCATATTTTCAAAGGATTTACCCTCAGGTGCAATTATTTAATAATCCTATCTGGAAAAGCATGTACATGCTGAACATTATTATAGGCTTCTTTGAATAAATGTCTGAAGTTATTCTATATTATTGTCAGTTACTTAGTGCACTATTAAGTACAGATGTGCAAATAAATGGTCTTTATAAAAAATGAAAACAAATGCAAACATAATAGTTCTCTGTGGCTGAAACAAGTTTTTATTGAAATGTCCTTTTGCAAAAATCTTTTTTTCACTTTCTGCTCCAATTCAGGATGAAAGGTAAACATTTCAAAATCTCAGGAAAGCTTGTTGGGCAGAGAATGCATTTTTTTCCGGTTACCTGTAGTGCTTTATAACAAGAATAGACAGATTAGGCTATCCCTGAAAAGGAAGAAACAAAACAAGTCTCTATGGCTTATTATTTTTTAAATATAGACACATAACAGAGTGGTGTTAGAAATACAAAAAGTTTCCACACCATCTCTTTCTGATTTTATACAACTCTTAGGACTTTTGAATGGTCTTTAACAAGGATGTTGATCTTTAAGTCTGAACCGGGCAATTTGTTTCACTTAATTCATTTATTCCCCCCTCCCCCCCC
>NW_017728918.1:23635150-23661091 GCF_001723895.1 Crocodylus porosus | reverse complement strand
TAGGTTAAGGTTAGATATCAGGAGGCGCTACTTCACAGTCAGGGCGGCTAGGGTCTGGAACCAACTTCCAAGAGAAGTGGTGCAGTCTCCTACCCTGGGGGTGTTTAAGAGGACGTAGATGAACACCTTGCTGGGGTCATGTCACCCCAGTATTCTTTCCTGCCATGGCAGGGAGAGGGACTAGATGATCTGCTCAGGTCCCTTCCGACCCTAGAAACTATGAAACTATGAAACCTGCGCCTAATATCTCCAGGTCATGAGTACTTACACTGGCTTCATACTAGCAGTGTGGAGTGTTTTGCCTTAAATATGTTTTTAAAATCAATGACAAATAAACTTAATTGCTTTTTAAAATTCTAGCTAACAATATCTAAAGAAGACAAAAGTACCCCTATCCTCCCAACTCTGTAGTTAACCGTGGGATAAGAAGAAACTTTATCAAAAGAAATTCCCACCTGGATCAAAAAGAAAGGATTTCCTATTCTCAAATACAATCTCTATTACTTTCTTTTCTGCGTAAATTCTTATGCTGCCCTATATAGTGCAACAGCTCAGCGTATACATGTTGCTTATGTTTCTAATCATCCCCCAAAAGGGAAGAAGTGGGTAGTGAGATGGCTATCTTGTTTTAGAAGGTCTTTTCTTTTTTATTTATATCTATGTCCCTATGCATTTAGTTTAAAAAAGACAGTCAAAAGATGTGCCTTGCACTTGGAGTGAAAATGGTGGTCATCCTTAATCCTGTGAATCCCTTTCCTCTCTTGCACCAGACCCGGAAAAAGTTGCATATGACCAACTATTATTTGCCTACATACAGAAATCTGCCTTGACTTGGTCTTTAGTGGGAATCCTTCCTACTTATTTATGACTCTCTGGCTGCAAAAAGATGTTGCATTTATGCCAGGATAAACCACTTAATCCCAAAACAAAGGGCAAATGTAAGCATCCTTGTCCATTGTCTCAGGATAAATCCTAAAAAAGTTTCCTGGATAAGAGGTAGTTGCAGTTTATCCTATCAAAGTATGTCTGCATCATTATTTTAGGATGATGTCATTGAATTAATGGCAGAAAAGCAGCACTGCATTCAACTGTTTCCTAAATCCTGATTTGAACAGTGATGTATGGACACACCAATCTCAAGGTATTTTTGTTCTAGGATAAACATAGGCATAATTTATCCAGAGACAAATGCATCCTTTGTTCCTAAGCTCCCTGTAAACACCCTTTTAAAATTCTTCTCATATCTATTTTCTCCTAACCTATGTAACCAATTCTGGTCCATACTTTCACTTCATGCCAATCACTTTTATTTAAATGTATAATTACATCAGCTATTTTTGTATTTAAATCATATGTCCTTTGAATTGCCTTCTTTCAAAACTAAATAATACTACATTTTTGTTGAGGTGTCTTTGGCTAGGGACAAAAGTTATACATAAACCCATTTAAATCATCAGAAACTGATTTAAACCTGTAACTGAACAGAATTTCAGTGCACATAAACCAGTTTCAAAATGGCTGAAACTGGTTTAAGATAAACCTGGTTGAATGTAGTATCAGACTTCATTGATTTGGGTCAAAATGGTTTAAGAAACTTCTGTCCCAGACCCCTTCCTGGTTCAAGTTAAATCAGAGTCCCCCAGCACCCCAGCATGCTTTCTAGTCCTGGGATAGGCTGTGTGGTCTGTTTCAGCAGAGGCAGAAACTGCCCCACTACCTCCTTTCCCTAGGGGCATGGAGGGCACACGCACACAAACCCTAGCTGGGGTCTGGGGCCAGGGATGGGGGTTAAACACCCCTTCCCCTGCTCATACTTACTGCTGGCTGTGACTGGAAGCAGAAGAGAAAGCAATGAGCAACCCTGCAGAGTCATGCTGCTGCAATTTTAAACTGCAAATTCCAGAGACCTTGGGGCAGCAGAAACAGGAAGCAAACACACAGCCCATGCTGGCTACATGCCAGAGAGCTGTGCTCTAGTGACTCCTGTCTTCTGCCCTGAGCTACTGCAGGTATGTGGCTGCATTTCCTGAATCAAAAATGAATTTGTCCAGTTGTTTCTCAGTTTAATCTCTGAAGCTTAGACTAACCTGCAAAGACTGAATCAATTCAACCTGAGGCTTTTTGACCCTCTGTTCTTAGCCTTTGTCATCCCCACTTGCTTTAATGCTGTACTTCCGCTGATTTATATAAAGATGTGCAACAGTGGACATAATACTCTAAATTCAATCTAATTAGCATTTTGAAGAGCATTTTCACCCTGTTCTTGGATTATATAATATAACCTGACAATGGGAACTACCAATCTATTGATCTTCAATACTACTGCTCTAAACAAGCCAATGTTGTGGCTGTCGATACTCTGAGATCATTTTTCTCTCCTGTATTATTGGAATTGTGCCTTTCAGCTATGCTTGTTTTGAGCATTGTTTTCACGCATGTTTAAGAACACTGAATTTCATAATCCTTTCTTCAGTCAGTTCACCTCCCTGAGTCATATCGTTCTCCAAAATCTGTCACTGCCAGGATGACACTGTAAAAACATCTCTTATGTTCCCATGTACTCTGAGTCTTGTCTTCTGTATTTTAGACTCATTTGAAGAGTTGCATACTATCAGTAGTTCTTATTTAGAGAGGGGGTACAAGTTGATATTTAAAATGGGCTTATGTTTGGACTGCAAATTTCACAGAGAGCTTAAATCTGGTCTTAGCTCTCAGTTCCAGAGAGATTGTTGAATTACCTGAAGGGCACAAGGTCATAGTACCATGTTACTCAGTCTAAGAAGATGAGAGCAAAAAAACACATCAATATGAATTTTTCACGTGATGCTTTTTTCCTAGCTTTTCAGGTAGCATCATTAGATACACAAGTGACAGAAACTCAGCAGTCAACCTGAAATACTGGTCCATCACTTACAAAAATGGGCCTGGCAACCCCCAAGACAAAGATAGCTAACAAGGCAGCATCAAGAAATATGAGGCATTTATAGACATGCTCCAGGAGGGAGGGGATGGGGGACTTTAATTAGTGCACGTCTGAGAATCAAACTAATTAAAAGCACCTGGAGCCTCAAATGTATTGGCGTACAGTACTGAAAAATTGTGGTGGGGTCTTTGAACTAAAACTCATCGAACAAGCTTTACTTTAAAGCACCTTGCTGGCATTTTGCAACATGAGGACATTAATACACATGATGCTGGAGTCTGCTGGAGCATGGTAATTACTGCCCACACTCCAGCAGACTTGATTAATTGAATCTGCTCCCCCATGCTGGAATTACAGTGTGTCAGAGCAGCCTCCCTGCATATGTATAGGACTCTATTGTTGACACATTTAATATGGATGTGACACTTGAACTTGTGAAGGTGTATCTACTGCTATATGGGTAAGACTGCTTGTAACACAATTGGTTGCCAGCCTCTACCTCCACAGTCACATCAGCCATGACACTAGCCTTAATGTAACTATTATGGGATTTTCCTCATTATATCTTCTATAAAGCAAAGTAATGCAATTACCTCTGTGACACGACATATAGGTACAATTCAACTTTTACATTCAGAAGTGGGTAGCTGGGTTGGTTTGTACATGTAACAAACATGCCAAGAGAAGCAGAGAACCCAAAACCTCTGGAGACAAGGAAAGGTTTGCTGTAGAGACAGTGACAATTCATGCCTGCCAGTGGAACCAGCTGTGGATTGTAAAGCTAGGCCCTACCAGGAGATCAGGATATGAGAGTGAAAAGTGTGGAGATAGTGTGCTTGTAAACTTCCTATTATGTTCTGTCTTCCCCACTTCTGTTCTAGTGTTTTTCCTAATTATTAAAGTTGGGGGGGTGGTTATCCCTAAATTTAACTGTCCTGTAATTGAGTATCTCACCTCCTCATGGGCAGTTTGTACCTTCATGGCCCTGGCTGCTTCAGGGTTCTGTCACAGAGGGCAAATATATTCTAATACTGGCCAATCAAAATGTACTAACTTGGAAAAATATTGTGTTACTGGAATATTTTTAGTTTTTACTTTAATGAATGGGTAATATTGAATGAAAATATGCTCCCATGTGGTACAAACAGGTAGTAAAAGTGCTATGCATTTTTTTATTCTTTAAAATTCAGTTATCTAATATAAAGGTCTGGACTGTCAGTATAGAAAAAATAGAAAACTAGTTTTGTAGGACATGTATCAAAATTTCCCAAATATCTGTAAGTTTGCCTACATTGTTGATTGAAATTAAAGCACTTCCTCTATATTATGCAACTGTCAAACCAGTGTGACAATCCTTTGATTTTAGCAGTATGCTAAATATCTTCCATTTTTACAATGCTACCTTACTGTTACAATATCTACCTTATGTTTACTATAGTCCTTACAGATACCAGCAAGAGACCTGCAACCAATCATACACATGAACACAAACTTGGGATTCATATAGTTTCAAGGAAGCTAAGAATCCTTTTCTTTAGGATACTAAGATGGGGAAACAAGACCACATTCTCTCTCTCTCTCTCTCTCTTTCTCTCTCTCTCTCTCTCTGCTTGCTTCAAGAAACCTCTGCTTACTTGTAGGCACTTTCCCTCTGTTCTTCACATATGATTCAAGAAGATACTCACCTCCTCCCAATGTTCTCTTGTCATGAATACTTAGTAGTTCATGATCCACATGTTCTGTTGGCTTGATATCTAGACATCAAGAAGTTCTACCCTGGGTGCATTTATACAAGACACTTTACCGCCTATTAGACTAATCTAATAAAGTATCAATGTCTACACATGTGTAGGACTGACTTCACAGTAAATTAGGCTAATGCACCGTTTGCTAGTACTAGCAACTATAAATACTAGATTAATGGAGCATTATCTACTATGCATTAGTACTCATGTAGACACTGACAGGGAGCAAGTTGCTCCTGGTCAGCCTAGACACCAGGGGGCCATAAGGGGTGGTGGCAAGAGGAATAAGAAGGCTAACAGCATAGTGGGCTGCATTGGTAGGACTGTTGCCAGCAGCTCAAGGGAAGTGATTATTCCCTTCTATTCAGCACTGGTGAGGCCACATCTAGAGTACTGTGTTTAGTTTTGGGCCCCCCACTACAGAAAGGATGTGGAGAAATTGGAGAGAGTCCAGCAGAGGGCAACAAAAATGGTGAGGGAGCTGGGGCACATGACTTATGAGAAGCTGAGGGAACTGGGTTTATTTAATCTAAAGAAGAGAGGACTGGGAGGGGATTTAGCATCAGCCTTCAAATACCTGAAGGGGGGCTTGAAAAAGGATGGAGCTAGACTGTTCTCAGTGGTGGCAGGTGGCAGAACAAGGAGCAATGGTCTCAAGTTGCAGCAAGGGAAGTTTAGGTTCGATATTAGGAAGAATTTTCTCACTACTATAACACTGGAACAGGTTAGCCACAGAGGTGGTGAGAGCTCCATCCTTGAAGGCTTTTTAAGATCTGGCTAGACAAAGCCTTGGTTGGAATGATCCACTTGGGGATGGTCCTTGTTTGAGCAAGAGATTGGATGAGATGACCTCCTGAAGTCCCTTCCCACCTTAATTGTCTATGATTCTATGACCCAGGGGTGAGGCAGGGGGGAAGAAGAACTGGTGCTGGGGGGAGAGACAAGGGGAAGCAGGTCTGGGAGTGGGGAGAGGCACATGGAGGGAAGCAGCACTAGGACCGGGAAGGAGATGTAGGGGGTGGAGGAAAGCAGCGCTTGGAACTGGGGGGAGTTGCAAGGGGGAATCAGTGCTGGGACTGGAGAAGAACACATCGGGGGAAGCAGTGCCAGGACCAGGAGGGAGACACAAGAGAGAAAGCAGCTCCCAGTCCCTCTGAAGCTTCTCTCTTGCATCTCCCCCCAGTTCCTGGCATTGCTTCTGCCTCATGTCCCACCCTGCTCCTCGGTGCTGCTTCCTCCCTGCATCTCCTCCCCAGTCTCAATGTTGCTTACCCCCTTGCTCAGGCATGAGGCAGCACTGCCAAGACAGGCTGCAATCCCAAGCTGTGTGTGACTGGAAGCAGTCCCCCAGTCCTGGATAGCTCCCTCCTGCTCCGTGGAGCCCAGGGTTGACCCCCCGTGACCCTGCCAGCCCAGGGCTGGCACCTGGGGGAGCCTGGAAAAGGGGGGCACAGCAGGGCAGGGGGACAGGAGCAGCCCTGGACTGAACTACTCTTGGGAGCACATTTGGTTCTGACAGGGTATGTCTACATGTGCATATTTAATATGCGTTAGCCTGATTTAAGGCACATTAAGGGCAAAGATCTACATATGCGAGCCCTTAATACCCCTTAAAAATGACATTTTAAGGCTATTCAAGGCTAAATTTGATGCCTGAATAAATCAAATTTATGTGCAAATAGCTAAATTGCATTAGTGAAAGTGTGGACACACTAATGCACATTATTGTGGTTTGTGTCCATTGATCTGGGACTACCTTTAGTCCCGAGCTGGTCCACAAACCCATGTTAATGCGCATTAGCACATGCACGTGTAAATGTGCATTAAATTTAGGTGTGCGTAAGAACATGCGTAGACATGCTGACAGGGGTACATGTATAGATGTATGCCCAGGAGCACTTTAATGAGCCTGAATTTTCTTTGCAGAGAAAATTCAGGTGCATTAATTGCATGTGTAGATGCGCCCTGTGTCCAGTAACACCTCTGCCAAGATTTGTCCTTCTCAAGCATGCTTTCTTCCCCTGTGACTTGCAAATAGTGGTAGAAGACAGTAGAATAAGGGTGATGGGAAAAATGAGCCTTTGTAGACCTGCATTAGACATACTTAGACCTATGTTCCAAGATAAGACATCCTATTCCAAGTCCCCATGTCTTTTTGTAATGTGTCATAGACATCTGGGAACTTGCCACTCTGTAAGGTGATTAACACTTCATGGTTGTCCAATAAATCTCTCTCAGGATGCATTGGTCTATTATAATTTAGAACAGGTTTCCCTTGATTTATGCGGGTTCTTTATATGCAAATTTGTTCTTAAGTGATGTGCATATTTAGACCCATGATTCATTATATGTGAGGTAATTTCACTTTTATGCAATTAGCATAGATGCCCTGCCCCCCACCCAAGCAGGTAAGTCCATGGGGGGAGGGGAAAGGGCCATGGCCCGACTCACCCCATCCGAGCTGCAGTGGCTCTGGCAATGGCCAGTGCCAGCTTCCTTCAGCTGCTGGGCTGCACCACGCTCCACCTGTCCCCTTGCACCTAGGCTCACCCCAGCTCCTGGGCTGCACCGTGCCGTGGTGCAGGCAGCTGGTGTCGGCTACTTCCGGGGCTGCTTCAGTGTGGGCTGGGATGAGTGAGGACAAGTAGAGCCCTGGGTGGAGCAGGGTGCAGCACTCAACCCCAACCCAGCTGCAGCAGCCCCAGAAGCAATCAACACCAGCTGCCTGCACCAGGGCATGGCACACCCCAGGACCAGAGGTGACTGGGGACAGGCAGAGTACGGTGCAGTCCAGCAGCTGATGCTGGCCACTCCCAGGGCCACTGCAGCTAGGGCTGGGGTAAATGCCACTCTGTTCCCTCTGCTTTGCTGCCTTGTGCAGCTCCGTGAGCAACACCTCTCCCCCTGCCCCTTCCCTCGCCCCAACCTCACTCCCTCCCTCACCACCCAGGGGAACATATTCCTATTTGTTACATTGTAAAATGGATTCGCTTTATGTGAATTCAGTTTATGCGCTGTTCTCCAGAACGCATGTACAGCATAAATTAAGGGAAACCTGTACAGACAAATGTTAATGCAACAGTTATTATTTGTTTAAGCAAGGGTAACATTTTACATACAATGGGAGAAAGTTAAAATTGAAATGGTTGTACTGTGTCAAAAATAACAATCATTAGAAGATTAGGCTTCAATTTTGCAAAAAACATGTATATAAAATCATGCCTATTCTAAATATCAGTATATTATATGAATGTCTGATAAATCTATGACTAATTCACTAACCACAAAGAATGGTCTAGCACTCAGAACCTATAAGCATTCATCTACCACTAAAACATATATATATGTTTGCAAGACATGAGCCTTGCACAAATCCTTATTTTTTTTTTTAATTTTTTTTAGAAGTGGCTGTTATTCACATGTATTTATTGAATAATTTGAAATATTGTTGCTGACTGTTTCTACTCCATTCACAGTCATTGAAGGGAACTCTCTGGCAAAAAATAGGCCAAATGTTTACTGGTTATATCTAAACTGCACCTGTAAATGTATACAAATGTCCATCGATTTTTAAAGCTGTACCTGCACATGCAAATAGACATTCAAATACTAGATTTGACAAAAAAAATCTGCATGTGCAAATTTAGACACTGCCTTAAAAAATGACTCAAAGGGTTACCATCTAATATGTTTCCTATCAACCACAGTTAAGCAAAAACGTTCAGAAACATTGTGAGTAGTACATGTAAAACTATAGGAGAGTTTTGTACCCTTTTTTTACTTATACACTCAGGTACCATCTATGAACAATAACATAGCACATGACCAGCCTGTGAAAAAGAGGAATGCCATTACACAGTATGAAGGGCACATTATCCTTTTCTTGTTTCCACCTTTTTCACTGAACAAATTATTCAAAGATAAAAATCAAGTTGTTGTAAAACTTAAGAACTAAAGAATGTGCAGCAGGTGGTAACATATGTGTCCATCTAGTTCCAGATAAAACAAATCTAGTGTGCAGAAAAGAGTACAGAATCTCAGTCTGACTCACAGCTGAGGGGGCGAGGAAAAGAGAAGTGGCTGCAGCTGAAGCGCTAGGCCTGCTGTAAAGAATGATTATTCTTTTAATGGCATTGTCAAACTGTCCTCACCTATTGAGCACACAGTTGTTCCCCTTACACCCTGAATTCTAAGTACCTACTCAATGCAAGATATGCAAAGTTTACTTTGGAACTTGGCCTTTCTTTCCAATTCTAGAACACTGCAAGAGTTTCCAACTTCTAAATCATTGTAAAAATGGATTGTAAACATTATTTAAATGTATGAGGACTCCCTCTGGTGGTGACCACAACCTGAGTTGGTCAAACTTTTTCAAATTTTGAAATTTCAGTCGCATTTTGTTAGCACTCCAATTTTTTAACAAAACTATTTCAACAGCATTTTCACAAAATCATGCTTTATTTTCTGACCAGAAATTATTGCTACTAAGATCTTAAAGAAAATAAGAATTATGCAAAATGGAAGCTTCCTGAACACAGAGTCAAAACAACAAATTTCCCCCATAATAGATATGACTGAAAGCTGTTACCATCTGTTGGCTGTTTGGCCTACATGAAATGATCTCATAGTCTCAATTTGGTATCTAGGTAATAAAAGACTTCATCACTTGAACTACTAAAACTAATTTTCATTTAGTATCCTTGTTGATCGCAGAAGATTGAGGCACCACCTTAGTAAAGCAGCTAAACTCATGCTTAATTTTAAGCATGAGGAAGCCAGAGCATGAAGAAGATCCTGCAGCATTTCCTGTAGTAAGGCCTTAATTACCAGTAGAGCTGATAAGAAAATACTGTTTGTGAAAGTTAAATTGTTTCTCACAGAGGCAGGGAGAACCTAAAAAAGAGAGTTTTTAAAGAGTTGCGCTTTTTAGCAAGTAAAAGTTAAATGCTTTTATTTAAAATGATTTAAAAAATGAAGATTTCCTGAAGTGTCTTTTTCCATGGTTTGGAGAGGTGGGAAAGGGGAGGGGGGGCAAGTGGGAGACTTTTTGATAGGTAATTTTTTAATAATTCTAATAAGCAATGATACTCAACTTTTCATAAATAAATCCCAAATGCTTCAGTATTACCACCCCTATTTTAGACTGGAAATCTGAGGTACATGAAGGAAAAGGGACTCGGGTCCAAGACTCAACCAGCAGGCTGATGGCAGAGATAGGGATGGAATCCAGCTATCCTCAGCAAAACTAGGTAAGTTTGGAGGGGTTAATTTTTTCTCTTCATTAAAGCACACACTTATTTGGTTCAACCAAAACACTTAGCAAAAATCCTTAAATTACTTTAAAACATACATTTGTTTCAACGTTTTTGAAATATTAGATATTACCTCTAGTGTTGTAAAAGAAAAAAAAAAGAATATGTAGAACACTTCTCCCCCCAGGCATGACAGTGAAATAATATTACTATGTTTTAAGTCAAATAAATTGTCTTGTTCTACTAAAAATGGTTTCTTTTTTGGCTTTTTCATTTCATCAATGGAAAATAATAGTTTTAATTTAATTTGCAGGTCAGTCAGAACATTGTAAAATCAGAATCTGTATCTATTGCTCTAGTGTCGGTCCTACTGGCACAGTACATTCCATGGTGCACATGAGGGCAAGCAGGATTTTCAGTTCTTGCACTGACAATTTGGTCAGTTTTAGGCATTAATCACTATTCTTTTTAAGGAAGACAAGTGTAAAAGTGCAGACTTCTATCTTCCTTTGTAATGGAGAGTGAGAGGCAAAGAGATTTGGTTTCACTTCAATGGAGCATTAATGCTATGGACTGAGTTTTTATGCTATGCTTCTTTATGCAGCTGAAAAATAAAATTGGCCTCATGACTTTTGATGCATCATTAGTAGTTCTTTAAGTTAAAATTGAATTTAAAAATGGAAAAGCAAGCTCAACAATAGGACTCGATTCATTAAGAGTATATGCCTTTTGAGGAGCAGGGAAAGGTTCTTCAGCAATATATCACATTTCTTATTTATGTAGTTCTAACATTAACTGAATCTCACTTTCCTGTCTTTACATGCTGTAAAATGCACCTCCTTTGACATGCTTTTTTTTTCTTTTAAAACAGTTAAGGTGTTGCTTGAACTCAGTTTTATACTCTTTGTTTTAATCAGCAACATATTCCACATGCTTATTACCCATGTAAAGGACAAGTGAAAATAGCAAGGAGAAAATGCTCTGGGTACACCTGCTGCCTCTTGCAGGGATGAGATTTCAAGAAGATAGAATACAGCCACTGGTGTGACTCTGCGCCAGCTGAGGTGCTTCTTTCTAACTGAATAAGCCAAGTTTACAATTGCTTTATACTGGCTATTGCTGCCAAAGGACCAGACACACAGAAGAAGATATCAGAGATAGTAAATATTTATTCTTTCATGTTTTTTAATCTCCCTTTTTTCTCTCTTTCAGGCTAACTAATGATTAGGAACAATTCAGCCCAAAACCTAGACATCATTTTTAGATGATACTTTTATGTATCGTATATTTGGCCTGTACTTTTGAGAATAGCTGCTGTTTTGTGGCACCCACACTTAATGGAAGGCCAATTGTATTTTAAATTCATCGACTGCAGTCAGACATTAAGTTACAATGTTTTTCATAGAAGAATCCAGGTTTGATTACTAAATTGCAGCTTTGAGAACTGCATTTCTATGAATATCCAGGTCAACATATTTTGTTGTGACTGGTTACATCACTTATGACTTCAGTATGTAATTTGTCCTCAACACAGTGACATGTGAAAAGGGAAATCAAAAAAGAAGACCATTTTGCACACAATTATTTTCTTAGACTCATATACAGGTTACCCTTGATTTTATGTGGGTTCTTTATATGCAAATTCACTCTTATGCAGTGAGTATACTTAGACCCATAATTCATTATGTGCGAGGTAAATTCGCTCTTATGTGATCAGCATAAACACTCCCCCCACCCAAGGAGGTAAGTCTGTGGGGGGAGGGGAAAGAGCTGTGGCCCCACTCACCCAAGCCCCAGCTGCAGTGGCCTCGGGAGTGGCTGGTGTCAGCTGCCTGCAGCTGATGGGCTGCACCGTGCTCCACCTGTCACCCTGTGCCTGGGCTCGCCCCAGCGCCTGGGCTGCGCCGTGCTGTGGTGCAGGCAGCTGGGGTCGGCCGCTCCCAGGGCCACTCCAGCCTGCGCTGGAATGAGTGAGGACAAGCGGAGCCCCATGCAGTGGCCAGCACCAGCTGCCTGCAGCCGTTGGGCTGCACCGTGCTCCACCTGTCCCCGCTCACTTCTGCTCCTGGGCTGTACCATGCCCTAGTGCAGGCAACTGAGTGCTGCACCTCACACCACCCAAAGCTCCCCTTGTCTGCACTCACCCCAGCCCATGCTGGAGCGACCCTGGGAGCAGCTGACACTGGCTACCTGTACCAGGGCATGGTGCAACCCAGGAGCAGAGGTGAGTGGGGACAGGTGGAGCCCAGGAGCAAGGGGACAGGTGGAGCACAGTGCAGCCCAGAGGCTGAAGGCCACTGGTGCTAGCTGCTCCCAGGGCTGCTGCAGCTGGGGCTGGATGAGTGTCTCTCTGTTCCTTCTGCTTTGCTGCCTTGTGCAGCCCTGGGAGAGGCAACCCTCTCCCATCCCCTTCCCTAGGTCCAACCTCACTCACTCTCTCCCCCCCTCACCTCCATGGAAACCTATCCCTATTTGTTACATTGTAAAATGGGTTTGCTTTATGCTAATTCAATTTATGCGCCATTCTCTGGGAACGCACGTACAGCATGAATTGAGGGAAACCTGTATTCTGAAAAGATGGTGATCTTAAAACAGAGAATCTAGTACCCAGTTACTAACATACTGCTCATTTCTGGCCAAACATTATCTTGTCTGTTTTAATCCTGTTATCAGACTGTTTGTGCAATGGGAAATAGATCAACATATTGCAACTCAATGATCAATCTTTGTAGGTTCATTGACAAGTTACATCATCAAGGGGAGGAAAATCTGCACTGGGGATTGTTGAAGAATCATAAACTAGAATGTGGTGAAGAAGTATGGAGATGGAGCATTAAGAAGTACTTCAGAGTAGTGGTGTATAAATTCCGTATGACTCAACAGCTGTACAGGTAGAGAAAACCCAGCATGACATGGGCTGATTTAAGAAAACTTGAAGGCAGAATTAATCATTGATGTGGCTATTTCTGGAGATGAAAGACATTTTGAGAGAGAGGAAAATGTGAAAAATATAAATTGAGTGACTGTGCCATAAAATAAGACTTCTCTTGGTAATTTAGCAGTAAAAATAAAACGTTGCCAACTTCAGCATCTAGCAAGAATGTGTTGGACACAGACATTGTCTGGATTTACATGGTATACTTGCCAAGTCTGCCATTCTTGGAAACTACTCCTGAGTTCCTGTATCTCTTAAGGGAGTTCACGGTTCATTTGGTTCCTCCCAGTAGTGAATCTGAATCAAAATCATATTACAGGGGGATACACGTTAAAGCCCAATATTGTCTACACCAGCAATAAAAGCAGTTGATAGTACCAATGACTCAAAATATCATTTGCGTATATAAGGGAAATGATAGTATGCAAAACACATTAGACCCTGTATTCTCAAGACCATTTAGGTGAACTGCCATCAAGATAAAAGTTGTAAGAACAATAATAATAAAAACAACAAATAATAAAAGAAGAAAGATAAGAAGGGGGGAAGGATGTGAGAAAGTAAAGGACTAGAAAGAGAAAACTGACTGGAGAAATGAAGAATTGGACGTGGTACCTTCAAGAGGTATGGCATATATAATATGGGGACAAACAGACGACAGTCCAATCAGAGAAAGTTAGGAAAATGTTTTGAAATACTGGAGATATGAAGTACAGTGTTTTATCTGAAAGAAGCTGCTAGGAAAAGGATTCCCCATACCTGAAATTGTTTTTCTATGTGAAGCAGACTTGGCAGAAGTGTATAGACAAAGAAACTGCATGCAGCTTCTAAGGCATCTGACATAGATGTAACAGATGCATATCTGAAAAAAGCATGCTTCAAGGGCCTTAAGTGGCAGAGCTGAAATCTGGACATATTCACTGTCAGGAAATAACTTGGATGGTAGAAAATACCCAAAAGGCCAGATTCTGATCTCAGTTTTTCTGGTGCAATTATACACATTTCATACACAACAGCGACATTTTCGCTTCATCACTGTTCTGTTTAGCTAACGATTCTTTCTGCTCAGGAGCGAGTGAAGACCCCTAGGAGTTCAGTGGTAGTTAGGTAATATTTTGTGAATACATAGACTAGGTAAAGAATATTTTTTATGAAGGATGCTGAGCAATGGCTTTTGAAGTTATAGAAAGCTGTAGCCTTTGCCCCTTTATCAGCTATTACAAGCTAAGTAAGGATAACTTGGTCAATATATTGATGAGAAATCTCCAAAGAGAATCCTGGCTGCTGTAGAACGAGTAGGAGACAGAGCACACAGCAAACAAACACTGTCTCTTTGAACTGATGAGCACATTAGAATATACCAGAGCTGTCACCTTATGCATGTAAAATAGAGGGACCTTGAGTTCTGGGTGATATGATTCATGTTTGTTTATCCTCGTGCAACTCAAATTTCCTGCTGGCAACCTAGACTGTAAGAACATATTGGCTATGCGGGGAGCATACATGCACTAATGACTGTTTCTGAAGACAAAGAACTGAACATTCTGAAACAGCAAGCCCACTTCTTTGGAGAGCTGACATTGTAAATATGTTATAATGATGAGGTAACTGGAAAAGGACAGGAGCTCTAGAGGGAGACATTAGAAAGTCTCCTCAAGGTAGCACTGGCTGTAGGGAGTCAGCCCTGACTTCACAAATAAGAAATGAATACATGTACTTTATTAGTTAATGAGAATATATATAAGTGGTAGCATTTTAACTATTTGCATTTATTTTTACAGGTCCTTTGGTGGCCACATACTTTGGTGCTACATTTATATTTAATGAGATTGTATGAAAGCCCTAGGATAAGAAGAGCTCCTGTGATGTAGACAGGGCTATGACTGAGCTTGTGACATATTTGTTTAATCCACTACTTGTATTGCTAGGCTAATATTGTCCTGACTTCTCCATGTAGCATATAACTCAGATTACCCCTTGCACATGTGGGATACAGATTATCCCATTCAACAGTTCCTTTCCCCACTGGAAGGTAACCTAGTGTTACCAAAAAACAAAAGCATTGGCTTCCCATCAACTATGCAGACAATGGCTCAGCTCCAGAATTTTCTACTTTCTGTCTTATCTCATTCCTGGGAGTGGAAGAGCACTTGGGCTTTCCTCTTCCTCATCTTGTCCATAATCTATGAGGTCCTTTATCACTTGTGTAACTCCACAGGATGCTAGGCTATTCATTCAACATGCATACTGCTTTTGAAGACTTGGAGATTTTAGAGTCCTGTCTAATCTTTATGTATGATATTTATGCTTTCAGTGATAGAGAGTTAAGGCATGATGGTATTGCCTTCACATGAGAGTGTGTATCTGGGCAGTTACCCTGAAGTAGTTGATGTTCAATAAATCTTTGTCCTCCTTTTGCCTCATGGTAAGTAATTTTTCTGCTCATACTCTAAGTCTGGGTTACCAGTTCCTCTAGCAAAGTAGCAACAACAGATACTTATAATTTCTGGAAATATCTCTTGGAAAATATTCAATTTCTTTTAAAAAAAAGAGAAAAAAAGAAAAGAAAAAAGAAAAAAAGGTGAATTGTAAGGTTGACCCAAGTGTTTCCATTATGCTTTTGTGACCATCTTAAACTGACCTAGTAGGTGTCCTTAAGGGGCCACTTTATCTCTAGAAGACTCAGATTCTCTGTGCCTCAGCTTTTCCTATAAAATGGAGATTATGATATCTCTTTCTCAAATTACTTTGTCATACACATTAAAAGCACCAGATCAGAATGAGGTATTATGGTTATTATTAGTTTTAACCACTGCTAACAAGTAAAGTGGTAGTGCCTGAAACCTCTCAATCCATCTTTCAAAGACTCTACTGACAAGATTCTTTACTCAATGCCTGATTCTTCTTCTGGAAAAACAAAATCAAAGGTTTCTGCATTACCTAGGGTCTGGCTCTTTAATAAGAAGGCAGGTCCTTGAGACAATAGCTCTGGACATCCTAGTGGAACTTTGGACGAGCCGTGCTTTTTCCCTTCCAAGCTCTTTCCCCTATTGTTTATCTTGAAAACCACCTTAGCGCAACAGCATTTGTTTACTTCTGCTGATGTTTTTCCAACAAGGCTTGTAAACTCACCCAGCCCATACCTCCCCAGTGTTTTTGTATAAAAATACTTAGCCCCTCTTTACCAGAAATTTTAAGGACAGGAACAAATGTAATCTGGCCATGCCCAAACAAACACATGGAGCTATCAAGGTTTGAAAAAAATGCGTCCGCTCATTTTCTGAAAGAAAAAAAGGAAAAGTGAAATAAACCCACCAAACAAAATCCCTTCCACATCACAATGTGCCTAGCATGCTCTCAAAAGCTGAGATTTTTAAATACTGAAAGGGACTTAGCTAAATACCCTTTCCTAAATGTTATGGAATAAAACTGGAAATAATTCCCCCTGCGTGGCTCTGAAGCCATCATTTCAAAGTCTAGGTCCATTCCAGAAGGTATTTTCCTCTGCTTCGTCATGTCCATATTGATCACACCACTATTGTGCCTTCATGCAACTTTTAGATAATGTATTAAACAGTTTTTTTCCCTCCCTACCTTTGTCTCCAAATTAATCTTTGCTAAGGCCAAGTTTACACATACATTTTATACTGGTAAGCTGGCACAAGAATTAGGATCATTGCTATTACAAAGGTAGCTTATTTTTCTCCCCATAAAAGGTGAAGTTGAACTGATAGAAATATGTTAATATTGGTATAGTTGCACCTGCACTTATGAGGTCGGGTCCTTTTCAAGACCAGTGCACTTAAAGTGGTTTAATTTCTGTGTTTAAACATTCATGCATTTACACTGAAATGCACCCAGTTTATTTATTTCTGCCTGAATGAAAACAGTGACATGAGCCACCAGAGTACAATAGTAGGTAAATGCTGACAAAGTACCCTAAATACTGTCTAGAGAGCATACAGTCCTTCACACAACAGAACAACTTGCTGTTGTGTGAGAGACTGTATCCGCTCTGGATAGTAGTTAGAGCCAGAACCTTGTTATAGTATTTGCATTAGTAAAAACCTGGTAGTTTTCTAAATTGCTGACTGACTGTTAGAGGTACTGCATGGAGTAGGTGATTAGCCATGGCCTAGCCTGTTCTCAAGGAACAGAGCTCTATAATTATTCGATGTCCAATTTCACACACTCAAAAAATAATCAAGAAACTAGCCTAGATCAGAATAAACTAATCTAGTACCAATGAGTTATACCCCTTGATTTGCATTTCAAACAAGTACTGCTGGTGGTGCCACTGACTGACCTCCCCAGCTATACTCACTATCGTGGATCTGCCTGTAGACTTTCATCTCTGTCACGGGGCAGGGCGCAGGGGCAGCCGTGATCCCTCTGGTGCCCCTACCATGCCAAGCAGGGCGACTCAGCACCCTCTGTCTCGCCCGCCATGTCTTTGATCTTAAATGGTTCTCTATGGGAGGCTGCCTAATTGTCCTCTTGGACACGGTGCCCAAGTGTCTCCCGTCCCCTGTCCTGGGTGTACCGCCCTGGTGTGCCCCAGCATTATGGGCCACATGTGCCTCCAACCTCCCCTTTAGCACACCTCAAGCCTCGCAGCTGTACCGGACGTTATCTGGTCAGTTTCTTATAGGCGCCTTTCCCTGGCACCCCTGGGCTTGTCATGCCACCAGCCCCTCTTTCTGGCTTCTAATTGTGCCTCATCTCCGTCGGGCTCCTATCCACGTGTCCACCCTTCTCCGGGCTTGTTCTCGCGCACCTGTCCCTCTCTGGGACTTTTACCGCACACTTGCCCTTCTCTAGGACTTTGCGCTGGTAGGGTGCCAAACACTCACCGTGGAGCCTCCTATTCTACTCTGCCCTCTCTGGGGCCTGTGCCGCGCTTCCCGCGCTCCCCTGCCCTCTCTGGGGCCTGTGCCGTGCTTCCCGCGCTCCCCTGCCCGCACTCGGGCTTCCCAAATTTGGGCTCAGGCGGCCTTAGCCCTGCCTGGCCCCAGACCCGCCTTCTCGGGCCTAGCTCGCGCACCTCCCGCACTCGGGGCTCAGGTGGCCCATAGCCATGCCTGGCCCCCTAACCCTTTTCTGGGTCATATGTCCAACTGGGCAAACACTGCCCTCATGGGCTGGGGTCTCTACACCCCACACACCGCACCTCTCCGGCGCCCGCTCGCCGTGCCAACTATGGTGGCAATCGCTGTGTTGCCCTGGCACCACTTGCTGTGCCCTTACTGGGCACCAGGAACCCCTGGATTATTGGGGAGCTCCTGTGAGGCCTCCTCGCACCCCTACAGCCTCACCCAGTCCTCCAGTTGGGGTCAACACCCCCAACACACAGCTCACCAGCACAAACAGCTCTGCCTGCCCAGCACCACTTGCTGTGCCCTCTGGGCACCAGGAACCCCCAGATTATTGGGGAGCTCCTGTGAGGCCTCCTCACACCCCTACAGCCTCACCCAGTCCTCTGGTGTTTACACAAGAAACTAAACCGAAACATAAGCCCACCGGCCATAACCTAACAACGAGCTTCCTCGCTCAAACATAAAAGTTAAGCTTCCTTGGCTCTCTAGCAATAGCCTCCCCATCAGGGTTCTTTCCACTCTTATCATACCGTAGCCGCTTGGGTGGTCAGGCTGCAACCTATACTCTGTCAGCTCAGCTCTCCCAGAGAGCTCTTGCTCCTGCAACTGCAGGAAAAGAACTCCCACTAGGCTTTGGCCTGGGCTGTTTATAAAGACCTAGCCCTGCCCCTTTCCGGTCATGTGACCAGCCTGGCTGCTCCGGCAACCAACACCTGTGTTGCCTTAGGAAGCTTCAGCAGCCCTTGTTCCTACTGTCAGTAGCAGGCGCCCTAGTGCCCTGCTACAATCTCATTTACTATAGAACAGTAATGCCAGCTTCAGAGATATGTCAGAGTTCAATGGAAAAACAAGCAAACACACACACACTTGAATTGTCCTGAAATTGTCTCTTGTATGATGTTCCCAGGGAACAGTAAGGGTAGTAGCTTTCTCATACTCCAGAGTTTTGTTTTCTCTACATTAATGTATCAGAGATAACAAAACTGAGAAGATCCTCAACTACAAAATTTGGGTCCGAATCTAAAATTCCTCAAAATAAATTAGCATTCAGGTCTGGAGTTTGTCTTCAGTTCATCTCTATAAACATGAATCTACACACACGCATACACACACAAACAAAACAGAAACAGATCACCCTTACCAGGTTTAGATACAGAGGTTAGAAACGGAAGCACCTTGCCCTGTGAGTCAGCAGTGGTTTTCCTTGCACAGTCTTGCACGTACCAATCCCTACAAATTCATCCAGCCAAGACTTGTCACAACTTTAGAAATTAACAAAAGCAATTCCTTCTCTATTGTCATTCTAGCGTCACTCCATTCCATTTACACCATTTTAATATCTCCCCTTTTGTTATCATATCTAGAGATAAAGGACTAGAAAGGACTCCCTGGGTCACTGAGTCATCTCCTAGCAGAAGCACCTATGCCATTATAATACCAGCAGTCAAAGGTATCCAGCTCATTTGGCCCTTTGGGATGGATCTAAACCATGGGGTTTCTTGTGGGCTGGACAACCTACCTCCAGCATGATGGCAACTTGTCAACATGACTTCCATAGTTACTGTGGTGGTGTGGCTCCAGAACCTAGAGGATGAATGCCACTGTCACTTGCCCCCTATTCCCCTGCCACTAATTTTATTTTCCAATGGAGTAACAAACCCCAGTAAACCAAAGACCTCCAATTAAGCAGTGGACCAGGGATTGGAGTGGGGGGCAAGTGCTGTGTAGGTACCTGAATCTCCCTCTACATATAAACCTTTCTGAATCTGGACCGAATTAACCAGAAGACAGATTTAGGCATACTGAAATGCAAATCTCCTTGAAATCAATGGGATTTAGGATCCCAATTTACTGAACACTTTTGAACCTGCTACCTCTTATCTATAACAATATGACAAACATCAAGGCTATGTCCACACGAGCGTGGAAGTTTGGTTCCCCAGGGGCAAGTAGCGGTGCCATAGCTACTTGTTCCCGGGGAACACCCATGCCACACACACTTTCGCATGTGGCAAGTTACTCCAGGTGGGGTGGGGGAGGCTGGGGCCAGCCCTGATATCCATATGCATTTATGAGAGAACCTAAATCTGTTCAGCCCATATCATTATGTCTGCATGTCACTTTATAGATACAAATAATGACAAAGATCCTACAAATACAAACATGAATAACTATAGTAATTCACAGGGGCTATTCACAGGAGTAAAGTTACTCATGTGTGCAAGTGTTTGCAAATTCTGGGCCATAATTTGTGTCAGCATCATAGATATAATAAGCACAACTGGAATAGTAGTTAATTGCCTTCTGGGTTGGAGTTAAATATCTTAGCACAGATTGGCTGCTTGTCATTTCATGTCTTGCCTGGTATATATGATTTATATAAATAATCATCTTTATCTTTTAAAAAATTTAAGAGAAAAAAGAAGGTGAAGTGGTTTTTCTGAAAAAGATCACAGTTTAATTTGCTATTGGCAACTTGCACAACTTTGGGTTTTGTTATAATTTTAATAATTGTAAAAGTTTTGTTTTTTTACCCTGTCATCTTCCCCAGCTTTCTGAAAAGGCACCACAAGGAAAGCATTACTTGATAAAAAGTACCTTCATTTTTCCCTGCTGAATTTATTTTTAGTACACTATGAAGAAATGTACTTAACATTTTGTTCCTTGAATGTGAAGAGGCACTTAAAAATGACACCCCCTTTTGCTGTTCTTACATAAATGGAAACACATTTTCCATTCACTAACCTGAATGTGCAAAAGCACCAATGAAACCTAATGAACAATATAGTTGTTAAACCTGAGGCCACCTTTTGTCTTTCACTGAATGGCACCCCAATCCTTCCACAAATAGCTTAAAAAATAACATAAAGAGAAGAAATTCCACCTTTATGTCACAGGAAATCTTTTTGAGACTAATCTGCTTTTGAGAAGGTTTACCTTTAAATAGGATTTCCTTTCACTGCACATACACATTGAGTCAGGAAGCTCCACTCTGAGTCAATTGTAATGCACTTGGTTTTCGACTTGAGTCGGCTTGTAAATGATGGAACTGATGATTCATAATTTCCATCCTGACTTTGTTTGCTTTGTATTCACACTGTGGTAGGGGAACTGTCATGTTCAGGATCATCAGTTTATTTAGGAGGAAACTGATTTAATCCATTAGTCTGCAGCAAAATAGATTTGCATGTATGAGAACAAGTAAAGAAGGTGGATTGTTCATATATATTTCAAAGGTTCCAATATACATTAATCTCATTTGCATAACTCGGTAGTGCTGAACAAGTTAATTGTCAGCTATTTAGGATATGACTCCATTATGTCACAGTCATTCATCCCTAGTGTCTCATGAAACAGGCTATTTTATGTGTAAGCAAACACTGCTGAAAAAAGTGAAATATGACTGCTACATTATTTATTGCACCTGAGATATAAGAAATACAGACTGGAACATGTATAGGTAGAAGGGTGTAGTAGATTGTTAATATGCAGCTGTGTAGGGGCTACTGCACAAATCTGTGACACTATTCTATAATGTGATACAACATAATGAGACAATTATTCAGAGACAAGCAGTTAGTTACATAATCTTTGAAGTGCTCACTCATTTCCTGCAACTTTCTCTTTGGTCTGATCTGAAGGACTCAAAGAATTAGTTCACTACCTTAGTCAATTATTTTGTATTTTCATTCTGTACTATACTGTGCCATGGTGAGAGGGAAAGAGAATATTGTAAATCATCTGTCTGCTGTGTTGTAAATACAGTTAAAGATAAATAAATGCATGTTGGTATGTAAGTATTTCCCAGGACTAATGGGACTTAGCCCCCCAAACACATTTTGTAGTGGCTGGTGACAGCAGCAGCACCATGCCACCACTGTCCCATAGTACTCAGAGCTGCTCGGCATGAAGCCAGGCCACTGCGCCACATGTGGTCAGACTCCTCCAGCGCCACCATCATGCCCCACTGCTGCAACACACTGCTGCATGCTCCTCAGCCTCCCCAAATAATATTTTCTTTTGCCACCTATAGCAGTAGCCTTGTAACACTGTGCATTAAGCACCGTGCAGTAGCTTACTAGCACAGTTTTTGACCAGCATGCCACTGTGCAGTGTTACTAGGCTACTGCACAGTAAGCATCTCATGTAGACATGCCCACTGAGAATTTTACCATTGATTTTACCAGTTCAAGTGCAGAGCAGTTCTCACCAGGGTGCTGTAACACCCCAAAGTGATCCAAGATATCCTCAGTGGTGTGGTCATGCAGGCACTGCTGCCACAGTGTCAACACCTTGATAAAAGCGTTCTGCATGCAGGTCTGCTCCTGCATTAGGGTTCTCTGATAAGCCTAAAGCAGACAGGAGAACTGGCTTGTGTTATAGTCCTTCCTGGTCCAGCACCAGCCCCTCCTGCCCCAACATGCTCCTCCTGGAAACCAAAGTGCACAGGAGAGTTGGAACTGTCCTGTTCCACCTGTCCTGTGTACCTTAGCTTCCAGGAAATGCTGTGCATGGTTGAACTGGAAAGGACTGCAACATGACCTAGCTCTCCTGCCTGATTAAGGGTTATCAGAGAATAGTAATGCAGGAGAAGTGTGCACATGTTTCCAATCTGGCTGTGCACAGGACAAGTGGGGCAGGACCCCAGCTGAGAATCACTGAGGTCAGTTGAGCAGAACAGTGGTTCTCAACTGGGGATGCCATCAGTCAAAAAAGTTGTGGCAGGTGCCTTGACTCTGGAAAGGCTGAGAAGCACGGGCTTGCCTTAAAACCAGGTTTAACAGTAATTTCTAACTAGGCTTTCAATAATGAAGCCAAAAGGTGTTTCCAACATGGTTCAGCTTCCCAGTGTGAACTAGGGGAAAAGGTATGAGAACAACAGTGAACTGCCTTAGGTGGTACCAAGACCAGAGTACAGGCTTAGAAATCGGTTTTTAAGCAGCTTTTCCCTGTGTTTAGTGGCAAGCCAAGATGATTTGGAGACCTGTTTGGTGGCCAAGTTTAAGCATGCTTTTTAAACTTAATTATGAAGCAGATGGTACTGCCTTTTCATCTATTTATGGTTGCTATTCACGGATTTATCTGTACAGAGACAAACTAAAACAAACTGCTATTTCTTAATATTACCAGTACATCCCATTATGTAGGCTGAATCCATCCTTTCCTGGGATATTGTGCAGCTGCCTTCGTTCTTTCATGTGTATGTTTTTCTTCCAGCTCCCTTTTGACCCATTCTGTATGGTTTATGTTGGGAGGTTGGGGACACAGAAAATTACTCTAGGGAAAAGGGAAAGGAAAACATTGGTAAATGGGATGGAAATGTGGGAGAGAGACAGGCTTAAGGGAGGAGAGAAGAAAAGGCACTTTCATGTAAAGCAGAGGAGCAGAGTAAGGAAGTCATCAAGAGAGGAGTCACAGGAGGACAACTGCTTTAATAACTACAAGGAAGTCCCAGTGAAGATGTTAATGACAGCAACACTGTGCAAGAAGCAACAGTGATGCTGTCTGGTGGAGGCCTCCTGTTTCACATGAAGTGCCCAAATATACCTTTGTATGACATTAGTGGGCATGCACCCTATATTTTATATCAATTGCACTTTCCTGTTCACACAGGATCAAAGGCATCCTGAGATACGTGCAGAAAAATGTGACAAGGAAAGAAAATATGACTCACCAAAGATCACTGACATTTATTTACTTTGTTGTGGCAATCATATACTCAAGTTTAAGTACATTACAGAATCAGTAACCCGGATCTCTAAAAATACAATTAATATTGCAGACTTCCCTATAACCTCCCTCCATTTCTTCAGCTTCTTTTGAGAAAGCATGCAGAGACAGATGAGACCTTGCAGCAAGTCACCAGATCTAGCAGGCCATGTGAAATCCAGAGGCAATGATTTGTAACCAAGAAGACCAAGGCTAAAAAGAGACAACAAGTTTGATTTCCACCAGAACATTGGGCTGCACTAAATCCAGATGTAGGGACAACCAAGCTCAATGTCCCACATCAAGTACCTATGAGGTATTTAAATTACCACTTTGCCTCAGAACAATCCTGACAAATTGGCTTAATTGCCCTTTAAGCCTAGGGTGCAAATGGCTGGACCCAAGTCATAGTCTAAATCAATAAATCTTGCACCAAGCTGGTTGTCTGCCTTTAACCCCAGATGTCACTATTCTCCTATTTCAACCAAGGGTGCATTAACTCACGCACATCAGAAAAATCACAAATGCAAGTCAGCTTATGGAGGTAGGTCAAAAGACGTGGTCATCATGGGTGACCTGAATTTTCCAGACATCTGCTGGGAAGAGCAGTCAGCCAGGTCTGACCGCTCACGTAGGTTCCGAGCCAGAGTGCAGGACCTCCATCTAACCCAGGAGGTGCAGAGGCCCACCAAGGGAGATGCCCTGTTGGATTGGTGCTGGCCACCGGCGACGACCTCGTGAGGGGGCTGCAGGTTCTTGACCATGTGGGTAACAGCAATCATCGCCTACTGGAATTCACCATCCAGTGCAAGGCGGCAAAGGCCTACAGCAAGTCAGCAGCCACAGATTTCAGGAGGGCGGACTGCAATGAGCTAAGGAGAATAGTTGGGGAAGCACTGAGGTCCCGGAGGGGTTGGGAGTTGGGTGTCCAAGAAGAGTGGTCACTCCTTAAGGAGACAATTCTTCAAGCCCAAAGGGAGGTAATCCCAACACAGATCAAAGGGGGCAGGAGGGCGCAAAAGCCTCCATGGCTCACCAAAATCATCCGGGAATGTCTCCTAGCTAAAAGGGAGGCGCACACCCAATAGCAGGGAGGGGCCATCACCAGGGAGGATTATACTGTGGTTGCTTGGGGCTCCAGGGGGTCAGTCAGGAAGGCCAAGGCATAGATGGAACTGGGACTAGCTACCGAGATCAAGAACAACAAAAAGTCCTTTTTTAAATACATAGGGGGCATAAAGAAGGTTCCAGGTAACGTGGGGCTCCTGCAAGACACACTAGGAAATCTGGTCATCACACCAGACGACAAAGCTAACTTTTTTAACAATTTCTTTGCCTCCATTTTCCTGAGCAAGGAACAGAACAGCCGCCGCACTGGGACCCACTCAGGCCCCCTGGGAGGTGCACTCAGGCCAAGGGTCAGTGAGAAACTAGTCAGGGAACTTCTGGAGGGACTGGATGTATTCAAATCAGCTGGTCCAGACGATCTCCACCCTAGAGTGCTGAGGGAATTAGCTGAGGTCATTGCAGGACCCCTGACATGGCTTTATGAGCACTCATGGTACTCTGGTATGGTGCCAGAGGACTGGAAGAGGGCCAACATGGTTCCCGTTTTCAAAAAAGGGAGGAAGGAGGACCCAGGAAACTACAGGCTCATCAGTCTTACCTCGGTCCTGGGTAAGCTTTTTGAGAGAATTATCCTGGTGCATGTTCACAAGGGGCTACCGGAGGAGGTTATGCTTATGGGCAACCAACACGGGTTCATTAGAGGCAGGTCCTGTCAAACCAACCTGGTGGCCTTCTATGACCAGGTCACAAAATCCTTAGATGCAAGGGTAGCAGTGGACATAGTCTTTCTGGACTTTAAGAAGGCCTTTGACACTGTCTCTCACCCTGTTCTCACTAAAAAACTGGGGGACTGTGGTGTTGACACCTACACAGTCAAACAGGTCACCAACTGGCTGGAGGGCCACACCCAGAGAGTGGTGGTGGATGGGTCATTTTCAGCCTGGAAGGACGTGGGCAGTGGGGTTCCACAGGGCTCGGTCCTCAGGCCCGCACTGTTCAACATCATCAGTGACTTGGATGAGGGGGTAAAAAGCTCCCTGTTCAAATTTGCTGACATCACTAAGATGTGGGGGGATGAGGGCATGCTAGAAGGGAGGAATAAACTGCAATCAGACCTAGACAGGTTACAGGGATGGCCAGATAAGAACAGGATTGGATTCAACACTGACAAGTGCAAGGTGCTACACCTGGGGAGGAACAACTGGCACCATAC
>NW_017728918.1:23617167-23635050 GCF_001723895.1 Crocodylus porosus | reverse complement strand
CAGGGCAGGCACTACGAGGAGAGGCTACGGGACCTGAACCTGTTCAGCCTCCACAAGAGAAGGCTGAGGAGAGATCTAGTGGCCTGTTACAAACTAGTCAGAGGTGACCAGCAGGAATTGGAGGAGTCCCTGTTCCCCCAAGCACTACCAGGAGTGACTAGAAATAACGTCACAAATTGGAAGAAGGTAGATTCAGACTAGATACCAGGAGGTGCTACTTCACGGTCAGGGCGGCTAGGATCTGGAACCAACTTCCAGCGAAGTGGTGCTGGCTCCTGCCCTGGGGGTCTTTAAGAGGAGGCTAGACAATCAGCTTGCTGGGGTCATTTGACCCCAGTACTTTTTCCTGTCATGGCAGGGGGTTGGACTTGATGATCTGATGAGGTCCCTTCTGACCCTATCAACTATGAAACTATGAAACATTATCAGGTGAGGAATGGGGGTTCTCAGTCATGTGATCTGGCTTTATAGGCCAAAAGCACTACTTTAAACTTTGCATGGTGATGGACAGATAGCCTGTGCTGGTCTCAAAGGACATTTAAGATGGCCCCATGTGTTATATAGCTTAATATCATCTTGCTGCAGATGCCAGCACTCAGATATCAGCTGAGTGCATCACAAACATTAAGAGAGATTATTTTAATATCTCATAACTGTTTTTAATTTTCTAGTGTATATTTTTGTATGGTTTGATGGAGAGAAATGCACAGAGGAGAACAGGGATAATATAATCCAGATTGTAATTGTGTGAACTTTATGTGCAAGAGATGACTGGAAGCATCACAGGCATCTTTCTTGTCTACTTTGCTGAGGAATTTTTCATGACAGTGAGACAGCTAGTTAATGTTAGGTCCAAAGTAGAGGTTTTTTTAATAGGGTTGACAAGATGATACAAGGTGGTAAGCAGAGAAAAGTATAGTACCAGATCCAAGTGCACATAGTTATGGTCAGATACGGACATAACCCATAGTATGTATTGTAATGGAGTCATGCTCCTACTAAGCTGATGAACGAAATGTATCTCAGAGTGTAATCTTTTAAAATCATAACATTTTTTCTGTATTATGCTGAAATTCATCCTCTATCTCCAGTTCAGCCTTAATATATAAGAAGCTCCATGATGCCTATTATTGCAAAGGAAATATCCCAGTTATGGCTTCCACATATATACTCAAGAGGCTTTTTTCCACCATTCCTTGACTTAGATTCCCCATATATAGGTTTTTAAAAAGTTATTAGGAAGTACCTGGGTCATATCGCACCTGCTTCAGATAAACAACATCAGGTAGAATATATCTGAGGCTGGAGTTACTATATAATCATTTTTTTGCTGAAGGTATTATAGTACCAGGGATGTATTTATTCAGCTGTTAGCAGAAAACAAGCAGCTGGAAATTAGTTCCCTTGCTGACTGTAACAGAACTACTGGGGGCTCATTTATTTACTATTAAAATGTATGCACTTGGCAGGGCATCTGGTCTCATTTTATTTTGTCAAGAGTGGATACCTTGGAGGCAAGGCTGTTTGAATAATCTGTGCACTATTTAAGATGCATAAGAATGTATTATTAGTGCCTGAATATGTTCAAAAATATTATCTTCCACCATTTTTAGCTGGAATGTTTTAACACTGTAGATTTATATTTTTCCGCTGCATTCATTGTAGAAGAAGTTTGTTAAACATGATGAGCTACCAAAAGCAGAATTCCTCAAGAATGTTCTTTGATCCATTTTATCTCTAGGGAATTGGTATTTTTTAAGTGGAGCTTCAACTTTATATCCAAGCTAGGAATCCAAAGCATTCACTACATCCTGTTGAGAAGTACTATTTACAACACTAATAAACTAAACAGATCTAGATAGGCTAAACCTCCTCAAATAACTCATTCAGTAAAATAAAGAGAATTGTTAGGAACACAATCTTTCAACATGGAATTAACTTTATTTTCCATGAACAAATTGCCATAAGTGTACAATTTTCTGTTACAAATTCTAAATACATTTGTGAGCTAATGTACATTTTCATTGGCAGACTGTGCCTACACATGTAGTGTGCAGGAAACCAAGACTCTACGTGGGCCTTGCAGTTGCTGTCTCTGGAAGACAACAGAAAAATAAAACCGAGAAAGAGAGAGAGAGACAGAAGTGCACTAAGCATGCCTTGGACTTACTGATGGGTTTGCAAAGAAAGAGCCGGGGGAGATGAAAGAGAAAGGAGAGCTGTGGGGAGAACAGAAGACAGTGAGAAAGGGGAAGGATTTTCTTTCTTAAAATTTCTGCATCTGGGCTGATATGACTGGAGCTGAGTGGGAGCAGGAATGCTTTGTTTTACAAGAAAATGTACGATCTGAGAGAGTGGGGGGAAAAAAACTGGTAAGCAGTGACCTTGAAAGTCGGAGCTCCCAGGTTTTTGGCTCACTGTCAGCCCTGGTGACAGGAAACTTGACAAGTTTTGAAACTTGTCTGGTTCCACTGGAATTTCATTGATGCACAGAAAAATGTTCAGCTGGAAAATTCTTGACCAGCTTTACTAGTCACCTTCCTTCCTGCATCCTTAGCAGTCTCTGCTGCATTCAGCCATGGCACTAGATTAGAAGCAGACAAAGAATCTGCCTTGGTACAGGGAAGAATCAAGAAGCCAGCAACAAGGGAAGGTAAAGCATTGAGGAGAAAGGGATCCATCAAAGGGCACCAACAAAGTTGTGAGCAGTGAGGGATAGCCTCTAGGGAGCAAGAAGAATGAGCAGGGTGAAGACACATCTAAAATGTTTTTCCAGTGGGACATATTCTGATTTTTGCTTGGTGGCCCATTAACATCCCACTGCTCAGCCTACAGTTGGATGCCTTAAAATAAGGGAAACATCCAAAGGGCACACTACTGGCAACCCAATAAGAAACCATTCTGACACAGTGGAAGCACAAGAAGAACGGCAAGAAGCCAACGTGGTGAAACAAGGAGTTTCCAGGATGCCTCAAAATCAAGAGGAAAGCATCTAGGGGTAACCCTTCTGCTGGGCACCAGTGGCAGCTAGAAGGGTCGGGTTCACATTTTGGGGTGCCCCATAAATTATACCAGTGGCTCGAGCTCCACCCAGGAATCAGGGAACACTACATTTGCTGAGAGAGATGTCTCATCTAAACAAGACCTCCTCCTTGCAATTTGTATAAAGACAAAAAGCCAAATTTATTACAAACAATAAAAACAAAACAAAAGAAAACACTAAATGTAATTTTAAAACACTATTAACTATAAAGCAAAATCTATAGGTGGCACCCTCTTGGGGAAGGCACTCTGGGACTTGGGGCTCCTCAATGGGTAGTTCTGGGGACCTGCACCCCTATACCTGCCCTTCATCAATGGGCTGGAGAAGGGGGCCAATGCTGGAGAGTCTTGTGAGCTGCTCCTTGGGTTCACTGCACCATGGGGAGCTGCTTGAGAGCACAGGTCCTTCTTTCTGCGTTGCATTGGGCTCTGTTGCTTCTGGAGAAGTGGTAGGGCACCGATCTTTGCTCCTACGGAGAGGTTGTGTATGGGTGTGGAGTGGGGGTGACTGAGGCTCCAGCCAGCATGCATACACTCTGCTGCAGCTAATATAGGTCCACAGCTCCACCGGGAGTAGAAAGTTGCGAACCTCAACCCCTGCTCAAAGCTGGCAGGATTAGAATAACCCAAGTTTCAACTCTATTTAAAAGTGCTAGCCAGCCAACCCAAGGTCTACCCTCTTCCCTGGTATTAATCCCTTAAAACCTCAAAAAAGTGGGGAGAAAAGGAGAAGAGAGGAGTTCCTAGACACTGGGGCAATTCTTCCCCCCCCCCGCCTGAGTTTCCCTTTTTGCTATCTGCAAATTCCTTCTTGCTTGGAGGAGACTTCACTCTTCAGCAGCTCCTAGCAGCTTCTCCCCCTCCCCAAACCAGCCCAGCTCACCTTATATCCCCCTGCATGACACCACCTTGGCCTTGTCCAGTCAGGGAGTACACACTCCAGTCTTTCTCGTAACTAATTTGCCTAAAATGGCTCCCACAGCCAAGCAGACCAGATGATTTTACATATTTTGCCCAGATATAAAGCCCCAGCTTTCCATGTGCAGAACACATGGCCAGAGCAACAGGGGCATATAAAACATACACTCCCACACACACCAACCAAAGGCACACACTTTGCCATACACAACCCAAGTGCATGTAAGTATTACACAGGCAATGAAAATGCACAAAATCATGTGTGTCAAAGTCGTTTGGCCCCACAGACCAGCCCCGCGTTCTGGCCCTGCTGTGGTTGCCATGTTGCAACAAAACCCGATTCCATGCCACCTTCCTATTCAATAGGAAATGCAAGGAGGTCACAACCTTCCTGACTCACAATCCCCAGACTAAAACCTCCTCCTGTTCTAGAGTACCGCAGCATGACAGCATTGTGCAAGTCACCAGGCTGTGCCATCACTTCTAAAGGAACAGCCACTTCTGAAAATAATTGCAGTATAGTGAATATTTTGAGGTACTTACTCAGAGTTGCAAACGTCAAGTATTTTAATACTATCACATCCCTACTGAAAATGCTGTAGTGTTCACCAGGTTCAATCAGCACAGATGTACATGAATGAGAACTAATAATAAACTTTATTTGTGGAGCTGTACACAAGCTTCTGCAATCCCTTGGGTTTTCTAACTACTTTAACTGAAGAAGCATTTCCCACTTTCTGCCCCCGGTAGTTTAGGTAAGGGTGTTTCTGCAAATTACAACCTCTATAACCACATCTTCCCTCTTAACAAAAGGTACAAAAATCAATGAGCACAAAAATCCATGAATCCATATAGAGAACAGCATTACACTCTGCAGTGTGTCTTTACAACTCACTTCTCTATTCCCGCTTTTCTGCAGCTCTTTTAACAAGCCTCTGAGTCTTTCAGGTTTCACTTTCTTCTCAGACTGATGAAAGACCAGGTCCAGTTTCTGATTTTTTTTTTTGGTGGGAAGCCTTTTTCTCTAAGGCTTGTGTCTTTATATTAGGATTCAGCTGACTTACACTTTTGGCAGATGTATTCCTTTACATTGCACAAAGTCTATCGGCTACATACTGCTGAGGCTGGTTTCTTCTTTCTGCATGACAGTGTTTACATTTGTGCCCATAGGTACATTACCTCCCATAAGAACATGGTTGCTTCTTGTGTCCCGGAACAACTGGTTTCTTCCTAAAAAGTCTGTCCAGATTTAATCTGTGAAGGTCAAGGGGATCACCAGGAAGCATAAATGTAGTATCTTCTTGTGCAGCAAACAGACACTTAACTAGGTTCAGTTTTACATAGGTTGCCACACCCAAAATTGCTCTCTAAGAATTGCTCACCTCTCTAGGAACCACAATGAATGGGAGTTTATATATCTTATTTTTATATTTTTATACTGATTGCTAACATTGCATCTCCCTTTCACTGGTATATTTGTTCCTGCATAGACAGTTATTTTGATATCTGTTGGACTTGCTTGTGGTCTCAATTTTAGAAACCTCCATTTTAGCAGCAGATGGGGGAGGGCAACAGCTGGGGGAGGCGACATTTTCCCAACCCCATGCCCTTATCTGCTGATTGTGGCATCGGCCTGGGAAGCAGGTGCCCAGGGGAAGGGCAGTGTCCCTGCCTCCTGCTGCCTGGGCTGACTGGGAACAATTTGCTCCCTGTCAGCAGTCTACACATGTGCTACTGGGTGGTTAATCTATTACCTGCATTTACAGGTAGTAGGCAACTGTGCAGTAGACTAATCTGCTGTGCAGGAAATGCTACACACGGGTAGATGGTGATACAGTAGATTCATCTACACTGCAGTGAAGCATCCCCGTGTAGACACACCCTGTGAGGAGGCATGAAATTCCACCCTGGGAAGTAGCTTCTTCTGGCCATATTATTTCATGCTTTCTGCATGGCCAACTCCTTTTGGTGCATTCAGTGGTACAGCCTGGGCTTCAACGGCTCTGCTGCTCTGAATAGTCTTTTCAAAGGGAAAGTCTCCCTCATGCAAGAGCCTTCCTTGTAACACAGTGTGTGCAGTGCCACATCTAATCTGATCTCTAATCAGAGATTCTATCAAGTTCCCAAAAGCACAGTTCTTACTCAGTCTTTTCAATTTGGTAACATAGTGACATACACTTCATGCTGTTGTTTATTTGCACATAAAAAATCTGTTTTTCCAAGAGTCTCATTCTTTTTTGGCAGGCAGTACTTACTTCTCAGGTCTGGACTGTATAGAGCATTTTACATGCCACAAAATTGGCCTTTAAAGTGGCTTCAATGCTCTTTTGCACCTCTTCAGTGGTGTTGCTGTTTGCACGTTCGGCGGCATATTCCACTTTAATGGCATTACTGTTTGCATGCTTGGTGGCATATTCCGCTTTAAATGACTTTGGTATGTAGCAAGATAAAACACCTCTGAGGTGTTTTAGTTTGCTACCTAACGAAGTACAACAGTGCACAGGGTACAGGAAGCCAATGTGCTCAGGGCTTGGTGGGCCCCGTCCAGCTCAGGCCAGGCAGGCTCCATTGAAGAAAAAAAAAAGTGGTGAGCTTGGTCTTTTTTTTCTTTCTCCCCAGAGCCTGCCTGCCTGCCTGCATGACCTGTGTGGGGCCCTGGTGCTTCCTACAATGGCTGCGGGGAAGACAGTGCTTCCCTCTGCAGCTGTGGCGCTCTCCGGGACCACCTGGGCCAGGTGCCAGTGGACAGGTGCCACCTGGGGGGCCCCCACACAGCTCAGGGACTGCTTGGCCTACCAGCAGCTTGCCTCCCCAATCTCTCCCCCAACTCCAAAGAGGCAGGTAAGGATTGGACCCCCACCCTTGTGTACACACCACAGAGATTTAGTTTGTTTTAATTCTCCCTAAATTAAATCAGTGTTTTAAAAAATCCACCGTTTCAACTTAGGGAGAAATAAACCAAATTAAATCCCCATGGAGTGTACAACCAGCCCATTTTACTTAATTTTGTATTTTGACCTTCTTTTGAATGTAAAGGTCATATAAACAGCCAGTACTTCCTCCCTTACAACATGCAACTTTCTCCCACACAACTTGCAAGAAGATAAAAGATTTCACTTTGTCATTTTTCTCTCCTGCCTCTGTAGCTGCTAGGTACCATTCAGACTTTTGTGTGACAGTCCTCCAGTGCTCTGCTATATTGACCGATATCAGAGGGGCAGGTGGACGTTGCAAAACTTCCCTTACTAACAGCCTTGTTACAAAGTAATTTTGGGAAGCTTCTGGAGCTCTTTATACCTGAACTGTTTGCATATGAACACCTAAAATTAGTTTAAAGCATTAATTAAGCAGCCCAAAGTTACTGCACTCTAGGGCAGGAGTATCTCTGACCCGTGTTACCTAGCTTGTGTTACCCTAAGGTGCAGCCACTCTAAGATACACTTTAGTGTAAACCAGTGGTGACACATAGGGGGTACACGAGGGTGCATGTGCAACCCCTGGGACTGCTGGTGCACCCCCTGACATCCAATGCTCTCCACTTAGGTGACGGGTGCGGGGGGCAGGTGGAAGCACTGGTGCCACCCCTCTGTAAGTGCTGGCTGGGAAGTGGGGGCACCAGGAGAAGTACTGCTGGTACTTCTGGAGCCCTGCTTATGCTTCCTGGTCAGCCTGATCAGCTGCGGGGGACCTCTCCCACTCCAGTTGCTGACTGGCTGCTGGGGGGGGCACATGCCCCCCTGACACAGGAGGCACCAGTCGCCCATGGTGTAAACACCCCACCTGTTCCCTTCTTCTGCTGCCTGGATTGGGCCCACTGCCTTCCCCGCCCCCACCCAGCCCTCCACAGCATCCCATATCCCTGCTTACAGCCTCCCATGCTGCTTACTTGTGGCTGCCCACACTGTCTGGCCTGCAGGGAACAGGCAGGGAAGGGTTAACCTGCCTGCTCAGCTGCCACCCCATTGCTGATGCTCTGTGGGCTGGCTCAACCTAGAGAAGAGCAGGATCCCGGCAGCAGAGGCTGGGCAGGCAGATTAACCCTTCTCTGCCTGCTTCACTAGGACAGACAGCTCAGGCAGCCACAAATAAGCAGAGGAAGCTGGGGTGGAGCCCTGGGAGTGGGGGGAGGGTGCTGAGAGAACCCCAAGGGGCAGAGGGGGAGCCTAGGGTTGAGGAGGAACTGGGGGAATCTTCGAGGGAGGGGGGCAGGAGCAGGGATGGGGTTGGGGATTCTTACCTTTCAAACCTCCAGACCACTGCTGGCCTGAAGTGTGATTGCTCCAGACTTAAGCTAGAAATAACACTGAGCAACATTTGTGCAGCTCATGGTATAACATATAACATGGCCCTAACAGTCATTTTAGTTTGACTATAACTCTGCATGAAAATCACTTACAGTGACCCTTGTCCTTTCATGTGGTCACATTGCCTTTCTTGCTTTTAGTTTGGATCTTCTTTCAAGTTCTTTCTCACTCACCACTCCTGATGCCATGTAGTGATTACTGGGTTCAATAAGCACAAGCATACGCAAATGTTATTTGTGGAGCTATAAACAAGTCTCTGAAGTCCTTTGGTTTCTCTGAGGCATCATGTCCCAATTCCCACCTTCTGTAGTTTAGGTAAGTGAGCGTTTCTAAACTACAATCTCTGTCACCACAAATGCCATAAACAAACATAGTGGCATTGGTCTCACATTATCTTCCTAGCCAGCACTATGCACTATAACAGTTGATTCTGCATTTTGTATAAGAGAGGAGTATAATAACCAGAAACCAGTTTTTCATTATTACATAGTGGCAAGTAGAAGCATTAATTCACACTCCTCCTCCATCCATAGAAAGTGTTGTTTTGATTTTTTGGTGACTGGATCCTGACAGTATATCAAGGGACAGATTAGCCAAGGATTTCAAAAGTGACTTGTGATTTTTTAATTCTCAGTTTTTGGGTGCTCATCTTGAATGATCTTAGAGGGTTCCAACTTCTAGGGGGCAGGTGGTCTTCCCTTTCTGAACATTAAACTCCTTTCAAATTGTCTCACAAGACACTTTTGAAAATCCTGATTTAACAGCCTTGTTCCTATCTTCACCTTGACTATGGAAGCATGTTACAGCATCCATAGGAAAAAAGACCCTGAGGCTGACAAGTAGCACTATCCTGAGATAGACATTTTAACAGGTTTATAGGAGAATATTTTCCTCCTGGTATAGAATGTGGGATAAAAGGTGTTCTCCTGGTAATATTTCTAGAATGACAGTGTGCATTTATAACATGCAAATATGTTCTGCAGGGCAGGAATTACAGGGTGACACTTCACTTTAACACATATTATAGAAAATCCTGTTGAGATACAGTAGTCAGAAAAGCACCAAGAAATAGAACTAACTGTACAACTTCTCAGTACTATGAACAGTAATATAGTACTTTAATACCAAACTGTTATTTTACTGTCTGTGAAATCCAACCATGGATTTCGGTATTGAGGACTGGAGTGTGCAATTCATAAACAGGCCCAGCTTGTCTATAGGGGGCTCAGGGGAAGTGTTTTTTAAAATGATGCAACTTGTTTCCATCTGGCAAATACTGTCTAGGACACTGGCTAGGGAGCCATAAGGCCATGTCTTGAATCCTGTCTCCCCCTTTTGAGGTGGTATCTCACTAGGATTGAATGCAGATACACCAACTGTAGCCTGACCATGCACATACACGCAGGTAGGAAAAGGAAACAAAAAAGTTCTCTTGGTCTTCTGCACATCATAGGATACAGTTCAATTGAGCAGGCTCTAAGATGATCTTGTGAAGTAATAAAAATAGACTTGTGGTCAAGACAAGGTGCTCGAAAACAGGAAACCTGACAAGTTTCTGACAGCCCAGTTCTCTAAATTCTGTACAAAGAGACAGCACCAGTTTTGTAAACCACTGGTCAAATCAAAATGACTAATAATTCATAGGCTTTGTGCTGACACTCTGCATGGTGTGAAAGTCTTTTTGGTGCACACTTGCAAGCTTTTACATGGCTAATCTGCATGTACATTTATCACAACCACACACAAACTGGGCAGGCTCAGCTGGCCAGTTAGACCAACTAGCATGCCCAGTTCCCTGGTCTGCACAGACAGTTATGGTAAGTAGATGATATGAAACTGGTGCTGGGCATTTTGATACCATAGGCACAGGACTATATCTGGGGCAGAAGCTTATGTCAGACATCTGGGTCATCAGTGCTAGGGATTGCAGTTTGAATCTATCGCAGTCTAGGGCCAAATCCTGAGGTTTTTATTTGGTACTTTTATTTGGTGCTAAGGACACCAAAGCTTCACAGTGGCTATTAATATGACTGCACCAACATCTCGTACAAAACTATCATAATCCCAAATCCATTTGTATTCATCCTTTATCTTGTAAACCAACAACATGAACACCCACATGGTAGGAATCTCATTCCTGCCAGTGTCATCAGCACCATTCATTTCCCCCCATTTTCCCCCATCCTTCTTCTGGTTCTGCCTTGAGATGACCTCTTATATTATACATAATACTAGCTTGCTAGACAGCTGCTAAACACCATGCATTCTAATTTTTTTCTTCCTCATACTTTCACTTCTTTCAATTTGGATGGCTGCTAGGGAATCCAGATGCTAATCTGTGGAAAATATTTTCTCCAGTAGCTGCCAGATTCATCTGGCCCTTTCTCAAGATCAACAGGCATTTTAGCTGGCAGCTTCAGAATTATACTTTACTCATCTCATGTGGTTATGTTGGAGGTTGGTGATTTGTACTATCCTCTTCTCCTATATGTAAGTTTTACTGTGAATCCCTTCTGCATAATAAGAATAATGGTACTCCTGTGAAATCCTGGTGGCTCCCAGATTTCCCATGAAGGGCCAGATTTTAATATGAGTCCTTCTTGGGCACGAGTTTCCACAAAGTTGTTTATGGAGAATGTTGCTATCTAAAAAGGAGATGCAACCAGACTACATACCTTTGATATTTAAGACAGAACTTGCTGGGTTGACAAAAAATAATTATTCATTAAAACTGAAACTTTTTGTGGAAATATGCATATTCGTTTCTACAGAAAAAGTTTATCAGGAAGTAGAGTAACTAGGGGCAGGTGAGAGGGGCACCAGCCTTGGATGCTCATTTAGAAGGGGTGCCAGCAGGAGCTGTTGAAGCTGGTATGTAAGGGGCCTGTCCTTCAGCCACACCAGCCCAAGACCATACTGATGCAGCAGCAGTCGATGACACTACCACGAGCATTACTACTGTCAGAGTGGCTGAGCCTGTGCCATGGCTGCCTTCATTCACCACTGCATTCCAACTCTCCAGTGGTTGCCACAATACCTCCCACCCCAATGTGCCAAAATAGCTACCCAAGGGGCTGAAATAGCTAGCTACACCTCTGTTGTCTCAAGTCCAAGATGTAATTTATTGCCAAAACTTACCAACAAGACTCATCCTGGAATAACCAACAGTCTGCTGATTAGGCCACCTTTTCAGGAGACCAAGGTGAAGTCCCAGCTCTGCTTAATTCACTGGAGGGACTTGAACCTGGGTCTCCTCTTTAACCAATGCTCTAGAGGAGGGCCCTAATCAGTTGGTTGCTGGATGTGCTGGAGACACTCAGTCATATTGTCTAGCTCCTTTATTTCTGAAGGTCTTGGCACTGCCCCAGCGTGGGATGAGAAATGTTTTGGAATTAATTTTCTAATATGGAAACTCCCTTTCCTGCCCATACTCTTTAACATCTTTATTAATGACCTGCATGAGGGAGTGAGAAGCACAGTGATTAAGTCTGTGGCTGACAAGCTGTTGGGAAATGTGGGCACATCTGAGGGCAGGGCAAGTATCCAGAATGACCTTTTCAGGCTGGTCCTATGGGCAGAGTGCAATCAGATGAGGTTCAACAGGGAGAAGTGCAGCCTTCACCTGGGAAGGAAGAACTTTCACCATAACTATACGATGGGTGGTGCTCCATTAGCTGGAACTGCATCTGAAAGGGACCTGGGGGTGACAATCAACCAAAGAATGAATATGAGTCAACAGTACGGTGAAGTCGCCAGCAGGACAAATAGGGCTCTGGCATGCATCAGTTGATGTGTTGCCAATATATCCAGAGTGGTGCTCTTCCTCCTCCATTCAGCATTGGTAGGACCACAGCTGGAGTATTGTGTCCAGTTCTGGGCACCACACATCAAGAAGGATGTGCATAAGCTCAAAAGAGTACACAGAAGGGCCACTCATATGATCAGGGGCTTGGGGAATAAGTCCTATGAGGAGAGACTCCAGGAACTGGGCCTGTTCAGTCTGAATAACAAAAGACTGAGGTATAACTTCATAGCTGCCTACAAATATGTCAGGGGTGAACACCAAGATCTAGGAGAGCAGCTCTTCAGAAGGGCACCCCTTGGGAGGACAAGGTCAAATGGGCACAAGCTAGTTGAGGAAAAATTCAGGCTGGACATCAGGAAAAACATCTTTTCCATAAGGGTAACTAGAATCTGGAACACACTCCCAGCAGAAGTGGTGCAGTCTCCATCCTTAGAGGTGTTAACGAGGAAGCTGGACAATCACCTTGTGGAGTTCGTTTGAGTCCAATTACCTCTTGCTTATGGCAGGGGACCAGACTTGATCATAGAATCATAGAAGTAGGGTTGGAAGGGACCTTGTAGATCTTCAAGTCTGACCCCCCACCTGGGTGGGAGAAAAACTGGACTCAAATGAGTCCAGCCAGGTAGGAATCAAGCCTCTTCCTAAAGACCCCCAGGCTAGGAGCCAGCACCACTTCCCTTGGTTCCAGCTCCTAGCCACCCTAACTGTGAAGTAGTTCTTGCAGATGTCTAATACTCTCCAATAATTTGTGTCCATTATTCCTTGTTATGCCAGGGGGTTGCTAGGGGAAACAGTGTCTCCCCCAGTGTCTCCCTCCTTCTGGTCCCCCCTAGTGAGTTTATAGACAGTCACCAGGTCCCCCCCTCAGCCTTCTCTTGTGAAGGCTGAACAGGTTTAGGTCCTGCAGTCTTTCATTGTAAGGTCTGCCCTGTAGTCCCCGGATCATGTGAGTGGCCCTTCTCTGGACCCTCTCAATGTTGTCCACATCCCTCCTGATGTGGGGTGCACAGAACTGGACGCAGTACTCCAGCTGTGGCCTGACCAGCATCGCATAGAGGGGGAGGATCACCTCCTTGGCCCTACCTGAGATGCACCTGTGGATGCATGACAAGGTCCGGTTAGCCCTGCCAACTGTGACCTCTATTGTTGGCCCATGTTCATCTTGGAGTCAATATTGACTCCAAAATCCCTTTCTGCCTCCGTGCTCCCAAGAGGGGAGTTTCCCATTCTATAAGTGTGCTGCTGGTTATTACTGCCCAAGTGCAGCACCCTGCACTTGTCAGTATTGAAACGCATCCTGTTTATGTTAGCCCACCCCTGTAACCTATCCAGATCTTGCTGCAATCTTTCCCTCCCTACTAGTGTGCTCACCTCACCCCAAATTTTGGTATCATCAGCAAATTTAAACAGGTTGCATTTCACCCCATCGTCCAAATCGCTGATGAAGAAATTGAACAGCGCAGGCCCAAGGACCGAACCCTGGGGGACTCTGCTGCCCACTTCCCCCCAGGTTGAATATGACCCGTCCACCACCACCCTCTGAGTACGACCCTTCAGCCAATCTGCAATCCATCTGACTGTGATGATCTTACAGGTCTCTTCCAGTCCTATTATTCTATGACTCTATACTATATTCTTATCCCCATGTTTCCTTCAGTAACACACCTGCAAGTCTTTTCTATGATTTCACTGGGAGATGTCCCTATATAACTCACAGTATGGTGTGCCCTGCTGTAATGAAAATGGATTTAGGAGGTTCAGTACAAATGCTAATACCTTGGTACTTTAAAATGGATGCATTTTGTCTTCTCTCTTTCCTCCCCCCACGCTCCTTGCAGCATGGATTCCAGCAGTTGGAAAGCAAAGTGTTTTAAGGTAAATCCTTATTTTGGGGTACTAAGAATCACATTTAGATAGCATCAGAAAGCCTTCAGGATGCTTAAATAATACTGTTGTTTAACTACCAGGAAAAACAAGGAGGTATTCTTCACATTGCATTACAATGGGGCCAAATAACCATTAGATCATTTCAAGGGATTCACATTTCCCTTTTTCAAGGAAAATTCACAAACATTGGCAAACTGTGATCAAACTGAAGCAAATATTTAAGGGCACTATGAACTATGGCTCAGAACAAGAACAGACGAGAAGGCAGCAAAAAGCAATAGACTGCAGTGTTTCCTCAGAAAAGACCATCTACTCCATGTCTTTCCTTTGACTTTGTCTGATTTCTCAGCCGTATTTTCTATACACTAAAACATGCTGACTGAAAAAAAATTCTAAGCTAAGGCACAGAAAATTCTAGATAGAGAAAAATACTCCTGCTGCTTACTCTGCATAAAGTCAAGCTGAGTCTTTCTTTGAAAAGACAGTAAATGCCTGTAATCATCTCAAATCACACCTGGTGCCTGTAATCATACCAAAAATTCAGCCATTTATGGTTTTCCTGCTTATTTTGTGAATTAGATGTCCTGATGGAGTCAGAAATAATACCACTGCATATTACAATATATTGTTGCATAGCATATTACATTGGCTATATAGGGCACTCCATGTATTAAAAACAAAAGATCAGTCTGAGCAAAAAGATGTTTAAAAAGAGTACTCCAGAAACTTCCTTTAAAAACCCAATCTAACTCTTTTTGAAAATAACAGGATACCTTCCATTGACATTAGTGAGAACTGGAACAGGCCACATGAGAATATTATATCTGAGGTCTCATTAACGGTTATTTAATTTAAAAAATAAAACAATGAAAAAACCCATTTGTGTATGTATTTTTAGATAACTAGTTATATAATTTTAATTAAACATTATTTTGCAGCAGGACACACTGAGTCCTGTCTTCAAGTGTGCTAATTCCTATTCTAATGCGTGCATTTAACTAATTGAATAGACTTTGAAGAAATTAGATCAGATGCTTTGCTATGATATTTTTAAAAAGCTTGATGTAATACCTTTGTTTTAATAAATGCTAAATTAAAAATTACCAGAAGTTATTTCCAAACTCTCTGGAGGCTCTCTGCCACTGACAGCCTATCTTAAAAACAGTACATATTTAAAGATGAAATTCCGACTACTGCACTGTATTACTGAACTCTGGAACTGTCACAGCAGTGGCTTCATAGCTTTCATAATGAGATTTGACAGCAGTAATGAAAACTAAGCTTGGAGAATTGTAGATCTTGTTTTGCTCTAATGTCTTCTACAAATAATAGGAATGATGTATAGATCTTGCCTATAGACACAACTTTTCTAGTACCTAATTTTATGCAGCACTTGGTAGCTTTCTGGTAAGTCAGTCACAAAAAAGCCATTCATCCATGCTACTGTGCAGTAATGTGGGTTACTGAGCAGTCATTTAGTACTTGCTTATGCAGTAACGACTGCACAGTCAGTGTCTCGTGTAGATGTGACCATTATATGTAATAAGCAAAAGGAAAAAAAGACATATTGTGAGGGGTGCTGTCCTGTATAGGATCTCGATCTCATTTTCAAAAGTGATTTATCTCCTGTCAATATTAGAAAACCTTACCAGCAGAGCTATATTGGGTGAAGCTGTAGTAACAGAACTTCTGTCATTTGAGAAGGCTGGTGTAATTCTGAGGCCAGAAAAATGCCTTTTGCTGACACAGATAAATCTACTCAGCGGTCCAGCTGCTATAGTCATAGCAGCAGCAGTTTTTGTGTAGACATAGCCTTAGATACTAAGGTCCAGACTTTTGAAAGTACTTAGGGGTCTGATAGACAGCTAATACTATTTTCAGAAGCATTTCAATGAGTTTGGTGCCTAATGCCCATTGACATCAATGCTTAGGCACTCCTGAGAACCTTTCTAGCTACCTACCTACATCATTCAGCATCCAGTACCTTTGGAAAAAAACTGATTTTAAATCCTAAGGGGGTGGCCAGATGTGTGTGGACGTTTGATTGCCCAGGGACACGTAGCAGTGGTGCACCTTGTGCTGCCACTTCTTGTTCCTGGGGAATGCCTGTGCCATGTGTGCTTTGGCCTGCAGCAAGTTGCCCCGGAGCATAGGGAAGGCTGTGGCCAGCACTGTGACCCTGTATATCTAGGGATCAAAAAAAAAAAAACCCAGAAAAGAAAATGGAGTGCAGATAACTATGGACAGTGCAGTATTTGGCACTGTAAGTGTGCTTGCAGCACCACGTACTGCACAACTATGCTCATCTTGATGTGCCCTAAGAGCCTAAGGGCCAGATCCAAAGTGACCTTGTAGGTGCTTCTATTTAGGTGCTATAATACATAAAGAAATAGTCTCCTGACCCCAGAAGGATGATCCAGATAACCAGAATTAGGTGCCTAAGCCCCTGTAGAGTCAATGGAAGAAGTAAGATGTTTCCAAAAGGCAATTCAAAGCACCCTGCAGACTCAGCAGGGAGTCTGTCCGTAGGAAACATTAGGCAGAAGAGTGTGTCTGAACTACCACCCCTCTTCAGAAAGTAGGTTCTTGAATGAAGACTCATGATGAAGCACAGTTATTATTTCAGGATCCTGGGGGCCAAAAGAGTTGGTATTTAACTGACCGTTGGTGGTATATGTCATTTGCTTATTAGCCAAGTGGCTAGAGCATTTTCCAAAGTAAGACATGGATTTAAGCCTTCATAGAGTGATATGATGCAAGCCTACATCACCTAGGAGAGTGCCCTAATCACTTCGTAAGAGGGGCACTCCCCTGAGAGGAGGAAACCCTGGGTTCTGGGCCTTGCTACTATGATTAATTTTGTTTTTAAGCATGGGATGTGTAATGTAAAATGCATGATCATAGGAGAATACCTTACTCACTAGAAAATAGTGAGGTTTCCACTTGCTTGGTCTTCTTCAGGGCCTTGCATGATTGTCTGCCCAATAGCACAGCTTCAACAGGACCTGTGGTGGTACTGTCACCCAGCCTGCTTTACAAGCTGTGAGTTCGGGGGGGTCACCTGAGAAATTGGACTTGTGTTTTTAGGCCTCCTCAGGGTGAAGAGGGCCTAGATACCAGGCAAGTTCTCTAACTGGTAAAACAATATGACCCTACCTTAAACACCATTTTTTAAACCAGAACACAATACAGTTGGTAAGAGTTAAGCATGGTCTTTGGGTGCCAAATGGATTGTGATCATAGGTAGATTTTGTACACATCTTTGCTCTAATCTGGATCACAACAGTGCTTAGGCACCTAGCTGTTCAAAGCAGACAGATTCTGTGCATGTCCAGAAACCTAAGTCTAGGTACCTCATGATCTTTTGAGTGTAAAATGGAGGAACCTAGTGAATTTAGGTGCCTTTACAACCATTGAAAGTAGGTTGATTTCTGTGGGAGCCTTTACACATGCTATTAATGCAAAGCAATAAAATCCAGCACATATTGCTCCAGAAGTTTATTGCTCCTGGGCACCATGTTTATATGTACACTAGGGACCGTAGCATGTTAAGCAATATCAGAGCAGCCCTGGCCAGCAGGGCACCCATGGGTCAGCCTGCCAGCCTAGGTCTGCTCCAACCTGGCTCAACGTACTGTGGAATGGCTGGATGAGGCACAAGGTGCTCTGGTAGGGGGATAGCCAGCAGGCAGTCCCTGCACTGAAGCACCCTCGGGCCCCAGCCAGCCCCATCAGCATCTACATGTGCATTGCTGCACAGGAAAGAACACTGCTGCAGGACAGTACTTGTAAATACAAATACTAACTTATGGTGGAGTTAATTGGTTTTCTGTGGCCTAATATATTTCATAGGTTTCATAGACTTCATAGACATCAGGGCTGGAAGGGACCTCGGGAGATCATCGAGTCCAGCCCCCTGCCCAAAGG
>NW_017728918.1:23601808-23617156 GCF_001723895.1 Crocodylus porosus | reverse complement strand
GCCTCAGTCAGTTCCCGGGCGAACTCCTGGTCAAGCTCAGGACTTTGAGTGGGAGGTCTGTATTAGACTCCCACCATTGTGTCTCCTGTGCTGTATTCCCCACGAATTTTTACCCAGAGGGTCTCTAGCTGTCCATGCTGGTCGCCAACATCAGCTTGCAGGGACATGTAGCTTTTCTTCACATAGAGAGCTACACCCCCACCCCTTTTGTCAACACAGTCCCTCCTGTACAGGGTATAGCCCTCTATATCCGTGGTCCAGTCATGGGTGGAGTCCCACCAGGTCTCCGTTATCCCAATGACGTCATAATTCTTTGCACTGAGCATAGGGCCACATGTGTAGATGAGGAGTCTTTACTGTGGAGCTATTTAGGTGGCTCCATAGTAAATGTCTCATGTAAATATGCCTTGTTTCTTTTTGTGACTCTGACACTTAAATTCTGCCTCATCTCATTGAGGTGCCAGAGCCAACTGATTTGAATACGGCACTAAATCCTATGCACCCTTTGGAAAGTTTTATTTCAGACCCTTGACTGAAATAAATCAGGGGTTTTCAAATTTTTTGGATCATTGGACCCCCCTGGTGGCCGGATGCCTCGCAATATACCCCCTGCCACTGAACAGGGGGGCAGAGATGGGGGATGGTGCATGGCCGGATGCCGAGAAGGGGCAGAGGGGCTGGCATGTGGCCAGATATGGAGGTTCTTCCATGGCAGCACAGAATGGTGTGTGGTGGTGCTCTGTCTGCACCCACCCGTGCACCCTCTACAGCCTTCTCAAGTACCCCCAGGGGGACGTGTACCCCCAGTTGACAACCCCTGACATAAATCAACTTAACTTTATTGACATTAGTACTGCTCTGCCAATTTACAACTATACCAGGTTAGGGCCCATCCCCAAAATTAGAGGTGATTGCTAATAAACATCTTGATTCTGAACACCCCTGGTCCTGGGAGAATTTATACCTGGATCTGAAGCTTGAGGTCATTCCTAATTAAACGTTCCATTGGCTCATTCTATATTTCTTAGTAATTAGCCCTTTAGGTCTTGATTCTCCTTTCATACCGATGAAAGGGAAAAAAGGGAAAAAAAATGTAATGGAGAAGAGAATCAAGCCCACTGAGTGGTTTTACAGTGAAAGCTACAAAGAGATTAATGATGATGGAAAGTCGTTAGAAGACGATACTTGCAGCCAATTCTGATGCTTTGGATGGCATCTGATTTTAAATAAGGCTGTTATCTTAGGTGATAATTAAAACAAATACCTGAGTATTTAAAAGACAGTTTAAGAAATTAAAATTCATCCTGTCTCATAAGCATATCCCACCCCCCATCAGTTGCATCTGAAGGGCTATTATATCTTTTGATTATTACCAATATGCCTTTTCTAATTATTAAAGGTCATTCAGTACTTTCATTAACATCTTATTTTTTAAGTTTATACGTTGGCCGTAAAAATTCATTTTTGGTAGGGAAACTACATAGGCCTACTAAGGCAAGGAAAAGGGTTTTATGAAGTAAATAAAATCTCAGAAATACTAGGTTTTGAAAATATGGCATGTACAGTTGAAACAAAATGCACAATCCCCACATTAACTGACCACTCCTGATGCAATTTCAGTTAAAGTGCTTGGGCTGCAGGTCTTTCCAGCCAACAGAAAAATCTATACATCCCCACATTCACAGATGCGTGGAGGAGTATATCAAAGCAGGCTGCCTGGTGAGAGAGCTTCCTTTCCAATTTAGGATAGAAAGAGATGTTGGAGGAGATGAATCTTTTCAGGGAAACCCATTTTCCCTGGGAGGCACACAAAGAATGCTAGAGAATGGGGAGAAAATATTTTGGGGAAAAAAAAACAAACAACACTCCACTGTACACTTGGGTGGGAAGAGAGAACTATAGTAGAAAAGGACCTTATAAAGCAAGACTGATGCACCTTGGAGCAGCAAAACAATGTTTCTACCATAGCTCCAAGAAGCCTGGTGGAAATCTACTTGGGAGAAAGTAATCTATTTGCAGCAGGAAAAGGATGAGGTCAACACTTCGGACATAGATGAATGTGCAACTGGAGACGACAGCATAGGAGGACAAAGGACTGCTTACCAGGAAAGGATAGTGCTTGGTTTGAGGGGAGTAAGTACTTGAGTTCTACTTCTTCAGCCACTGACCCGCTGGGTGAATGTGGCCAAATCACAGCTTCTTGCCTCACTTTCCCCATCTGTAATATGAGGACAATGATGCTTTACCTCCTTTGTAAAGTATTTTGAGATCTACTGATGAATTACAGGCATTACTATTTATTTTTAGATTGACCACCGTAAATCAAGAAGCAGCTATTCCCTGAAGTTCTTTATAGATATTCCAATTTGAATTGCTTGTTTTAAACATCAAAACCCACCATTTACAGAATATGAGGAAGATTCAAAGGGAAGAACCAAAAGTGTGAAAACATCCATGTCTCTATCAGATGCACAGCAGCCAGGAGATGACCTAACTCATTAAATAGCCAAAGCTTTCCATTCTCAATCAGATGGGTAATCGCATATCCCTCCATTACTGCTGTCACCTTCAGTTTGCTTGTAGCTGAAGATGGTAAGCATTTCAGAAGGGGTAACATTATGATACAAAAGGGGCCATTTCTCCCCTGTGTTGTATATAAAAGCATTATATATGTATATCTACAAAATGCCACCAAATAGTAATGGTTGATTTACATAGATATAGCTGACTCTGCAAAATAGAGGGCAGTCAAGAACCAGGATAGCAGTGACTTGCTTATTCATCTAGGATGCCACCACAGTCTCAGAGCTGTTCCAGTTTCCCCAGTAGCATTATACTCTTACTCTCCTTTTATGAACTTTTTTGGACATTTGAAATCATGCCATCATTATTAAGTTTTCACGTGAAATTATATTTAGTTTAGTGACTTTTACAAGAACTGAGTTCATAATGCAGCATGAGGTATTATTAGTAATTTATGCAATAGCATCTGCCAATGGGGATCGTGATTCCACAATACCAGTCTTGGCCCTTCCCTATCCTCAATTATTAGATGCTGGAGTTTCCTTATCAGGGCTGTTTGGTGACATCCCATGGTAATATAGAGAGGCATGTATGTTATGTAATGCTTAGATACATTAACTTGCCTATAGGCTCTTTCCAAAGCACAGTAAGTAATGATATTACCGGTTTGATTATCATGTCCTTCTAAAAACCCATAGACCACATTCAGTTCTCAGTTCAGCTGAGTTGACCCAACTGGATACAGAGACCCATATACAATCATATCTCATTTAGGGTGCTCTTCAGAAAGACTACAGATTTTTGATATATCAGACTTGGGCAAAACAAACAAACAAGCAATCCAAAATAAAAGCCAAGATCCAAAGCAAATCATGTTTGAATTCTGGGACACTGCTAGCTTTCCATCTGTTTAGAGAACAATAGAATGCACTCATGTGACCATTCACTGAAATGAGTTTCAGGAATCATAAAGCCCTCTGCTCTCTCATTATGCAGCTGGTGTACAATGCCAGATGCAAAATAATTGATGTGGTTTCAAAGTTCCCTGGATCATGTCACCATTCATACATTTTAAACCATGTAGGAATTCATAATCTATACGAGCATATCTGCTAAACTACATTTTTTTTTCATTTAGTTTGGAATGGTCTTGATAATTGAATGTCATTTTTAAATTCAAGTGATAGTTCATAGTCTCTAAAGTAGTAATTTCTGATTCCTGTAACTAAAAACCACTTTTACAGAAATAATTAGAACACACTCCAAAAAAATAATTTCAAATGCACCTTATAAACATATGCTATAACAAGAATATGATTCCCAAATCATAACACATGAGGATCTCTCTTATAACACAGGACCTTCCAAAGCTTTGAGAAGTACAATACATTTAGACAGGAGTTACCTTTTTTGTGTGTGGAAAATTATTCAAAGAAAATCTTGATAGGTTAGTGATTTTGACAAAACAGAATGTTTGGGTCATCTGAACTTGGGGGAGATGCCTGCTGAGTTTCATCTACAGGCATGTGCTGAGAGGAAATAAAGAACACAGCCATCCCCAAATGAATAGCTATCTGAAAAGCAGCAGAAGTGAGAAACATTCACCAGTGATGGTAGTAGCAGATGAAATATGAGCCTACAGTTGACCATGCCATTCTAACAATAGCCTTGTACAAATGTACAATTAGGGTAGCATTAATGTTGCCCCATATAGTTCCTGTATATCAACATTTGATATGCAGAAAGCAGGGTAGATTTGTACCGCATACACTAAAAAATCATATATTTAATATGTATGTTTTAGGTAGTTTATACCTTACATATCCTGTCACAGCATCCAATGAAGTGAGCCTGAGCTCACAAAAGCATATGTTATATCTATGGTATCTCTGATTTAGTTAGTCTATAGGGTGCCAATCTACCTTGCCTTCTACCTGACTACAGGCTAACATGGCTAACTATTTCCCTCGATTTCTGTAGTATCACATATGCTTCTCTTTCCTACCATTTAAAAGCATCGCTGTAGAAAATATAATGAACACATGAGGTCAAAGTGGATGGTTGCAGTGGTCACTTGTGTCTGTAAGCACTATGATAGAATATTTTAATGAAATCTCTGGAAAGCTAGGAGTAGAATATTTTCAATTCACCTTAAAGTGCTTCCAGTAAATCAGAACACTTCAAAATGATGGAATGAACAATAAAAGCATTTTCTATAGTACTTTTTATCTATATAGCTGACAACACTGTATAAGTGTTGTTACTCTATATTATAGTTTGGAAAATAAGGTAAAAGAGATTAAATTCATGATAACTGACACTTGCATTAGATTTTCAAGCAATTGCTTTTACCCTTTCCTTCATATTGCCCCTCATGCTTTGGAAGCACATCTCATATATATCTGCAAAATTCTTTCAATACTTCACTTAAAATCTCCTCTGCAGTGGTGCCTACAAAAAACTTGGAAATGGTTATGTTGCTGTTGTCCACCGCCCATAAGTGCTGACAAATAATCTTATACTCCCCCGCCTGTCGGTACCAATCTGTTGGCACTGATAAAATGTGAGGAAGACAAAGAAAAAAGGTTATGCTTCTCCAACTCATCAACACATTTCATGTCTAGGCTGGAATTCTATTCACTTGCAAAGAAAAATTGATTTATTTTGAAAAAGATAATACATTTTCCCCTGTAAGTTAGAGCACCATGGATGAGGTAAACAGGAAGAAGGAAGTGGATAGATAGGAAAGGATCTATAGAAAAATGGATCAGTAGGGTAGGGCCAGGAGGGAACAGACTGTGGACAGCAAGACCATAGAGTATAAAATAAGGTGGAGTGAAGGAGTATAGGACAGGGAAGGAAAATGAGGAAAGAAAATAATAAAGGAAAAAAAAAAATCAGAAAAGGAGAAAATATTGAACCTCCCATCCCTTCCCCCCAAACCTCTCACTCTGCTTGCCCACTCCATCACAAAACATGTCGTACAAAGGACTAAAGGGAAAGTTATCATTGGGTTTAAGAGAATCTTTCATTCCTACTCGATGTGTCTACACATGATGCTTTAATGCACATTAGCCTAAATTACCACACGTCAAGGGTGTGTATCTACATATGCATGTGCATACCTTTAATGTGCATAAAATGGTGAATTTAGGACATTTTTACATGCATTGCTCATGCAGAGCCAGGCACTTTTAATTAATGCAGCTTGCTAATTAAAAGTGCCTGGTACTGCATTTGGAGCAGCTATATCAGTAGCACAGCATGCGTCAGCACTGAGAAAATGGCAGCGATGCTCTTTGAACTAAAACACATCAAACGTGTTTTAGTTCAAAGTGCACTGCTGCCCTTTTCTCAGCAGACATGTGCTGTGCCACTGATGCACATGACGCATGAGGCTGCCAGCATGTGTCACTAATGTGCTCAAGCAGACTCGATTAATTGAGTTTGTTCTGATGTACTGGATTTCTAGCACATTGGAGCAGACCCTGCAAATGCAGGTATCAAATTTAAGTGTGAATAGTTAAAATGCATTAACACACATGTAAACAAAGGAAAGTACATTACCACTGTATGTATGGACTGACCTGGGACTAACTTTAGTCCCAAGTCAGTCCACATGCACTGTTAATACGCTTTAATGCCTGCATGTGTAGACACCTGCCTAAACCTATTTAATGTGCATTAAGGCAATGCATTTTAAATTTAGGCATGCTTAAATGCATGTGTAGACATGCCCACTGACCCCCAAAACCCTTTACAACCTGTTGACTCAGTTATGCTTGCGCTGTTCAAGGAGGAGCTGTGTATCAGTAGGCTCACTGAGATGCTTCAGTTCTATACCTGATACAATGTACTCTAGTGTGTCAGCTTAGTGTTGCTGGTCACTGTGCGTTTGTGTGGGTCTGGGCTTAGTCTCCTTCTCCTGCTCCATTCAGGTGGTTTGGACTAGAATGGACACAGTCAAGAGATTGCTTCACCCACCACAGGATATTGTTGCTGGTGATAAGGGAGAACACTATAACATATAGTAACAGTACATGAATGGGGAATTAATAAAAGTAATAAGCAACTGAAAATGCAGGGGGAATTTACCTAGGCAGAATATATCTATTAGCCAAAGTGGAACCTGGACAGGGCACCAATAAGAAAAATCCTATTGTACGTTCTTCGAAGGCAAAATACGGATATTCTACTCAATGATGAGATCATCTTTAAACAGTAGCATTATGAGCCAGGGCTTGACAATTTGGGAAATGCTATATAGTATGTAAATGGTGCTGTTTAAATTTCAAATCAACTGATTAATCTCAGAAGCATCCATATAAATACACTGTCTCATTGATTTTATGTACCAGTGCTGCTGTTACTAAATGCCTGACAGGCCTGACAACTCGATCGATAAGTGATTCCATTCATCCAGACCTGCAGGTGCCTTTTGTACTCTCCCTGCTGGAAGATGACAATCAGATTCATTAAAGACAACACAAAACATTACCAATGACATGTTTCCTGTCAGATAAATACAACCAGAGCCTATTATGATTTTATCTCAGAGAAATTGATTTAATCAGCAGTTCCAAGACTTAACCTATTGTTAATAATGCAATTTAAACCCTTTCTACCCCGTTTCTGATCAACCTAACTGGAATTTAAATGACGTGAATGAGCTCTTAGGAGGAAGGGTGTATCTATAGTGAGAGTCTCTTTGATATTCACTGTGAAGCACTAACCTTCACCAAACCAGAAACACCTTGTTTGACTAAGCGTGGACAGGAAATGATTTGCCAAAGCTACTATGTCAGATATGATCTTAGTTTTAGTTTTAGAGTTGCATCACATTTACTTGAGTTTGAAGTTAGAGTATATATTGAAATCGTTGTGAGGCTTAATGATTGAAAACTGTAGCAGGCATGGCCTATAATAGTGCTTTATTCATTTGAAGAGTTCTCCTTTTAATCCAATGTCGGCCACGAAAAATTGAAAATGATCTTACCTTGATATCTGTGAAAACCAATATTTTCATAATGAAAATAATTTTGAAAATTAATTTAATTGAAATTACAAGAGAAAATGCACACAAATGAGCATAAAATAGAGCAGCATATTGGACACTAATGATGGCTAAAATAAGCACATTTTCTTTTCATAATGCAATTGCTGATCCATGCGGTTTCAGGCTTGAAATATAATAGCTTGTTTGTGAAAAGTGTGCTGATTTCAACTATCAGTTCTGAACCAATGATCCTTTAATCTAGTGCTGGATATCAAATAATCAACATTAAAATTATTAAATTGAGATTCTATTATTAAAATTGACTATGCAATAAAGCCACCTTCTTTTTTTTCAACATATCACTTGCTCTTTGCCTCTAAATTCATATCTATTCCATATGGGTCAAACTGTGCGTCTTTCATCAAGTGGTATAAAGGTACTAAGTATTTTGTGGGACTATTGGCAGAATATGTTTATATTATGGGTAGAACTCAATTTCCCTTTCTGGGCCTATATGAAAGTGTCTTACTTGTATACCTGGCCATTTTTTGGTTCTGCCTCTGCCCTGTGTAAACATGTACACATAGCATGTGCACTGTAAGCATGTGCACATAGGTCTGCCAGTTACTTAGTAGCCAGGCACATACACATGTGCGTGAACATAAATCTGGAGAAAAAAAGGTGGGGGGAGAAAGCAGCAAACTCCTATATTTTGGCCACAAAAGGTGAATGGTTAGAGCACTTGCCAGGCCTCCAACATCCAAGACAAGGGATATAACTCTCAGTTACAGAAACTAAAACATAAGAGACCCTCCTCTGGTATTTAGGACTCATGAATTGTGGGTTCCCGGTCAGCTATGTTTTGCATGCACTTAATGCATATTTGCACAGGTTTAGCAAGCCAGGCTAGGCTGCAATACTGTTTAAGGAAATTATGTTTGATATTCTGTTCCATTTGCTTTTATATGCTGCTTTTGTCTCTCACTGTAAGCCACCTTGAGCCTTCATTTAGAAGGGTGTCTTATAAACGTATGTAACCCTGGCGGTACTCCAAGAGGTACCCCCTTTCCAATTGAAGGGATCAAAGCAGGTACACAAGCACTGTGGGAGATATAGGGACACTCCTCCCCTATAGAGCAGAGCCAGGCCACCAGTGGGGACTTAACCATGTACCTTTTAATGAGAGAACAATGCTGGGAACATAACCAGTATAAACCAGGGGGGTATAGGGGATACTACAATGCCCTGAGGGGGCAGGATTCAACAAAGGTTTGACATTTACAATCATGGACATATTCATCCAGTTGACAAAGACAGGGTTAACCAAAACATAAAACACAAACAGCAGAACAAACAATACTGGTTGGTGAAATATTAAAGGCACAAAATGTCAAATAATATAGGGCCTAGGTACGCAGAAAGCACAATGGCCCCTTTCCACAGCAAGAACAGTTTCTACCTGTTTGCTCACTCATCCCAAGTCACCACAAGTAGGACTTGAACTCAGAGCTCCCACAGCATAGGCAGAAACTCCACCATACAGCCACCAATGCTGGTACTGCCCCAGGCTCCTAGGGGTCTTGACTTTCCAGGAGCCCCAGCCTCACATCAAGCTGCCCGGCCTCTGATTGGAGGAGCTGGAAGCAAAGCTAGAAACCTCTTAGGTCACTGCTCAGATCCTTGCTGGAGCTAGGGAGGCTTTGCTGCTGGCTGCAGCCTCTCATAGGGCATCCTGGAGCCCAGCAGGTAGCCTCTTCTGCTGGCTGCACACCACACTGCAGAGGGTTCAAGTGCTGCCTGCAGGTCCCACTCCTTCAGGCACTTCTGGGACAACTGCTCCTACCCCGCTGGCCTAGCTCTTACCAGCTCCTTCCTTGGGGTCCCTCACTGGTCTTTTTTGAGTCAGCCACACTTCCCCTTTTATCCCCCTCCTGGTGACCCAAGAGGCCAGTCAGGGGACATGGAGGGTGAGTGTCTGGGGCCTGATTGGTGACACAAGGGAATCCCAAGTCCTCCAATCATCTTTTGCCCTTTCAAAACCCCCTGGGCTAAGTCACTGCCACCTAATAAATAAATGAATAAATAGATAAATGTGTATAAAGCTGATTATGTACCCTGCCACACACTTAGGCACCCGCAGTGCAGGGGTAATAGAATTGCTACCTGCATGTAAGCACTCAAAATACCACTTACATGACTAAAAAGCTGCCAGTTTGGATGCACAGTGGGAAACAGAATTCCACCTTCTATCTTTATCTATCAGAATCATTTATGGTTATGAATAGACAAAGGAAAAGCTATCTCTATCTACCCCTGAAGCCATCATTAATTATATACATTGCGAACAATGGGGGTTCTGAGATATTTGGAGGGAAGAGCAGCAATCTTACAAATTAGTTGAAGGATGGCTTCTATGCCTACAGGGCAGCATTGTTAACAGGAAGGAAGAAGCAGGAGCGACACAGTCAGAAACAAAAGAAAGATAATAAATGGGGAGCGGTAGAGATATTCAGGTCCCTGCGAATAAGAATAAAAAGCATGATCCTGAAATTGTTTAACTGGGTGAATCTGTTAATGTGGTCAGAATACCGAGAGGTATCTTAGCAGAGGTAGCATGCAAGGACCTGGGGAGGTATGCTGGATATCAGTGGAAGGCTGAAGGAAGGGGAGGTCACAGGAGCCAGAATGGGAAAGGATGAAAATAGTCCAGAAAGCATGAAAAAAAATCTTAGAAAATATATGAAAAATCATATTATTTGCACAGTTACACTGGCTTTATATGGGATGAGCAAGGCAAGAGAGAAAGCAGAATATATATGTCCACAAGATGTGGGCCAAAGTGACAGTGAGGGCAATGGTGTCAGTAGTGGTGGAGTGGTAGCAATAGGGAAGGAGGATGAGGGATGCTCAAAAAATTCTGTCAAACTGACCAAAAATTGGGTTTAAAAAAATATATTTTTTAAAAATGTCAATTTTTCATTTAAATAGTTCAGTGACCTCAAACTACAAACATTTTAAATGTATTAATAGTGCCTAAGTCTCATAGGAATTGTAGCTCAGTTGCTTCATGTCCTAGGTTTCACTTTGTGGATTACATCTCTAATGATCAACCATGAGTATGGTGACCATATACTCTGGATTAGCTGGGACAGTCCCAGATTTTGAAGGTGGGTTTTGGCTAGCTGTTGAGAATTAAAATGACCATCCCAGAAATGCAGGGGTGTGGATAGGGAGTCAGAGAAGCGCAGGGCTTCAGGCAGGTGGGCAGACAGGCAAGCACTGCTTCCTGCCCAGCAGTTCCACCTCTGTCTGCAGCAGCCACCTACTTTTGAGAGCGAGAGGTGGGGGGGAGGGGGCAGGGATGTATATGATCACCCAAACCAGGTCCTCATGATCAGCTTAACCATGAGTTATCATAAAAATGGTAAATGAAACTGTGGAGCCATGGTATTCTCAAGAGTAGTTGTAATGGGATAAGTGCTGAGAAACAAAGAACAACGTGAGAGTTTGGATAAGTGGTATGGCTATAATGAAGGAGCGGAGGACAGGAGGGAGTGTACTGGCATGAGCGCATAAAGCAACTGAGATCAACGGGAACGTGTTTGGAGTTTGTGACTCCAGAGTTGGACCAGGAACAGCTCATTAGAAATCTTAGGGCCTTGTTACGCTTTGCACTTTGAGCTTCTCAAATGCTGATTGGTGTTAGTGTTACCTCAGGTTTGGAGCAGTCACAACTTTAGGCTAAAAACCTTCTCTGACAGTGCCCTGCCTGCACAGTTGAGTCTTGCCTCTACAGCAAAATACAGTACGCGGGCCAGATCTGGCCTGCCAAGAGATTTTATAAGGCCTGGAGCAGGTCCCTCTGCCCTGCCCAGCCTTGGCATAGAGGGCAGCCCATGTCATAGTGCGTGGTGCTGGTCCTGCTATAGGTCATAGTGTCTGCTGCTGGTCCAGGTGTGCAGGAGGGGTGGGGTGGCTCATCAGCTAGACTTGTTCCCCAGCAGCCCCCACAGCAGCAGCTCCTTCCAGCTGTTGCTGCCAGTCTCTGCCACTGCTGCTGAACCTGGACCCTCTGTCCAGGCACCCCCATCTGCTCACCCCACAGCCACCACTGGTAGCACTGGATGGAGTGGATGGGCAGAGTCTCCATGGAGACTGGCCTGGGACAGTCCAGTGCAGACAGGGTACACTCAGCTGGGTGGATGGGAAGGGGCCACGGGCAGGCAGGGAGCAGCAACTGGGAGCAGGATGGGTGGGCAGGGCTGGGAGTGGGATCACAGGGCAATGACAGCACCGGACTGGAGCCTGGGGCAGAGCCACAATCCATTTCCTGCATGTCCCTGCAGTGGGCACCAGTTCCATGGGAAGCTCCAGCCCCATACTTTCACTGCGCTGTGATCCTGTTCCCGGTCCTGGCCCCGGCCCCAGCCCCGGCCCTTCCTGCCCATCCCACTCCTGGATACTACCCTCTGCCTGCCACCAGCCCCATCCTATCTGCTAAGCTGAGCATGCCGTGCCCAAATTAGTCCTGGGCTGGTGTCCGTGGAGATCCTAGGATTGCTGGGCAGTGACAGCATGGGGATGGGCTCCGGGGCAATGCCTCTTATGGAGATTTGATGAGCTGTTACAGGCAGGGTAGGATGCTGACTTCACCTATGACAGCTCACCAAAACTCCCTAAGTGGCCCTTGGACAAGAAGCTGCCTGACTAGGAGCTACAGCTGTGAGTTTCCACTACAGGCTGGAGAGCCAGGACAGTCTTCCACCTCTGCTGTCGGAGGAGGTGTGAGAGGATGGGGTGGAGGGGCAGGCAGGTGGGAGCATGATCAGAAATTAGTCTGCTCTGGAGTGGTGTAACTAAGCCACCTAGAAGGTGCTTAAAACTAGTTTCAGGTGTTAATGTGTGGACAATCTATGGGCTAAGAGTCCCAGAAAACACCTAAAGTTAATAAGTAACAAGGTCTTTGATGATAATAGTTTTACTGCAGAAGAAGTGAAAATGGAGGGGTTTATGAATGGAGGCAGAGAAGGATATAACTGTATGGGTTTAGAAGTGAAGAGTATTTGATGAGTTTAGAAGTGAAGAGTAGACAGGAAGGAATATAAGTTGATGGATGAAGAGAAAGACAGGATCAATGGTAACCTTTGGGGAATTGCAAGAATAAGTGATATCTGTGTTTAAAGGGAATGGGCAATTTAACATTTTAAGAATGTACACAACTTCAGCTCAGAATATATATGTCATTGTTTTTGGAATATGAAAAATGCATTTATCAACTGGTCTATGGAGGAAAAGTTTCTATATGTAGGCCATTATGTTTAATTTGAAGCACTTGGTGATGGTTCATGGCAAAACTGTGGAAGAACAGAAAATGATTGTTTGGGGTTTTTTTACAAGTTTGAGATATCAGAGAGATTCTAAATCTCAGTATTATACTATAGATGAAAAGCAGAATTGCTCATTTCAATTAAATGTGTCATTTCTGCAGATGGCAGTTATAATCATTGTGATCAGTTAAAGGGTACTGAAAGTGAAGATTTCCCCTCCTGCTGTTACTGACTTCTAATGATTTTTTCCTGTTCTAATATTTGTAATGTAGTGACTCATTTTTGATTACCAGGTTATTTCTATCCTACTTTGAAGCTCATAATAATAGTTTTTACTTCCTCTGGAAACTCTAAAAGCTTATTCCTTAACTCTGTTAGAAACCTCTAATGATTCATGAATATTAAATCCAAACAAACCACCTGGTTTTGATTGTTTCTTAATCCCACTTAAATCAGTGGCCCATTATCAGTAGCCTCTGCAACAGAGCTCTACAATTAGAATCCACACAAGCCTCCCTCTTTGTCATCAAGTTGCATGTGTCTGCTTTGAGAAAATTGCCACAGCTGTCAGCTTAAGTGCAGTGGCAAATACGTTTCTACTCTTATTTAGTTTCAGACAGTTTTGCTCAAGTCAATGTGACTTTAATGGCTTGATAAACCACACATAATGAAAATGTATGAAAGAGACAAACTAGCAAAAGCTCATTGCCTGATGTTCATTAGGTATCAGTCAGAGATTAACCCAGGTTAGGGTTCCATCAAACATTTGGGGCTTGATCCTCTATTTGCCAATAGTGTCCTTTCCTAAACTGATAGCAGATAGTTTCATAGTATGATACCATCCCCCCTGTTTCCCAAGGTAAGGCACAGTTTTTCTTCACTGATTTTTTTAAAGAGAAGTCTCTTATGATAGCTAATGACTGGAAGGAGTACTGTATTTCTTCTCCTACTTCAGGTATTAGAGTAGAAAGTGCTGGTTGTAGACTGCAGACACACCACCCATGAGCATTGAAAGAGCCAAAGAGAAATGAGAAGAAAGAGTTTGGAGCGTGCAAAAGACCAATAATCTTAGACATCAGTAGGTTTCTTCTAAGGTACCTAATGGTGTGATTTCTACTGTGTTTTAATGTAATTTGTATGTCTAGCTTTGAAAACCATAGCCCACAGTGACAACCAGAATTTGGGGCCTGTTGTGGGCCACCATCCCCTCCAACTGAAGTTAGAAATGGGAGTCGGGGTGTTAGTGCTCTTAAGGGAAGCACTGAAAACAAAGGAAGGGCAGGACAGCATTGCCTACAGGGCACTGTCAGGTGTTTATTAGTGGGTGGTATAGGTCTGTCTTTCTTTATACTAGGAAATTACTCATTGCTGATAATGGGCAGCCACAATGAAACAATGCTGAATAGGGTTTAATGCAAATCCCACTCAGTAAAAATATGTGCTATGAGTCTTAACCACAGGTTTGGAAATAGTGTGAAACATAGTTTGCCCTGCTATTAACCAAAGTTCAGCTGCACCTGCTTTTGACCCTATTGTCAACACCAGCCTCTCTTTACAGAGAAAGGCTGCAACCTTGCATGGTGATGGTTCAAAGGAAATAGTAGCAATTATGTAACAACATCATTTTTTTAGGCTGTCACACCGGTGTATCTTAATCAAGGAGACTCAGGAGAAAGAGCAGAAACCTTTCTTGTTAACTCCTGCATGAATCAGAGCCATGACTCTGCTTAAATATATGGAAGGAATCTTACTTGCGCCTATTCAGGGATTACTAGTTCATAGACATGTAATGGGTGGTGAACTGTTTACATATTTTACAGTTTTGCAATTACTGAGTCAAAGAACAGGATCAATACCATCTGACTGAAATGACCAAATGGACAGCCGCAAATACTGAGGGGCCACATGGGCAGTTTACATACCACCCCACACATGCCTCATTCCTTGCCCATCTAGGTGTGGGGATCACAGATGAACCTAGAGACAGTAGAATTTGCTAAACAGATTTGCTAGTCAGGGAAAAGGAAACAGCTCCAAGACTCACTTCTTTAGAGTCTTCTTCCGTAGTGCTTGTTTAGTGTCTGTCAACTAGTCATGCAACTAAAAGGAAATAGAATCATAGATGTGGGGTTGGAAGGGACCTTGTAGATCTTCAAGTCTGACCCCCTGCCTGGGCGGGAGAAAAAAAACTAGGCTCAAATGATCCCAGCTAGGTAGGCATCAAGCCTCCTCTTAAAGACCCCCAGGCTAGGAGCCAGCACCACTTCCCTTGGAAGTTGGTTCCAGATCCTAGCCGCCCTAACTGGGAAGTAGTTCTTATGGATGTCTAATCCAAACCTCCTTTCCAACAACTTGTGGCCGTTATTTCTTGTTATGTCAGGGGGTGCTAGGGGAAACAAGGTCTCTCCCACTCTACAAGTGTCATGTAGAGGGGGAGCATCACCTCCTTAGCCCTACTTGAGATGCACCTGTGGATGCACAACAAGGTCCGGTTAGCCCTGC
>NW_017728918.1:23541210-23601318 GCF_001723895.1 Crocodylus porosus | reverse complement strand
ATCGCAGATGTGCTGCATGATGATCTTCTCAAAGAGTTTCCCTAGGATTGAGGTAAGACTGATGGGCCTATAGTTGCCCGGGTCCTCCCTCCTCCCTTTTTTAAAGATGGGGACCACGCTGGCTATCTTCCAATCATCTAGCACCTGGCCTGAGCACCACAAGTGCTTGTGAAGCCGTGCCAAGGGCCCTGCAATAACTCCTGCTAGCTCCCTCAACATCCGGGGGTGGAGAGCATCTGGACCCGCTGATTTGAACACATTTAGCCCCTCCAGAAGCTCTCGAACCCGGTCCTTCCCAACCTGAGTTCTGGAGACATCCCCCTCGAGTCCGTCAGATTGCAGAAGTACTGACTAGGATATATTTCTGCAGAAGCTCTTGCTGCTATAATTAGTTAAAAAGAAGCTTCCTCCTTTCCTTTAGCTCCCCTTACTTCTTCTTAAATACTGAACCAAGGCTATGACTAGCTGGGGACTGTCCATTACATGCCCTAGTGTTCTAACACTATTTACCATCTTCAGGCAAAAATAGCTAACTACCTCTCTCTATCCTTGGTTCTTGTAATGATCACTTAAAAAGGATCATTCAGTTTTCCTCCTTGTTCTGTCACTGACTTCGCTCTGGAGTGCTGAGACATGTGCCAGTTCAGGTTCTGGGCTTGGGCTGTATACACCTAACTAGCCAGGAATGAGACTGGACTGAAGCCATAACTTACTTCACAAGGGACACCAAAGAACTGCTGGATACTTACTTTTCATCCCTACTAGCTTGGATTTCAATCAATGACTTCCAGTTCCTTTCACCACTCTCATTATGAGTTCTGTAAGCCATCTACTCACATTTCTTTGATGTATTCAAAAGCATGAAGGAATGTCTTTCCTTTCAGATTGCAAATTAGCTGCCTTCAACAGCTAACAGCCCAACAGCTTTTTCCACAAGCTGTTAAAGCCAATAACTTAACTGACTTCTGAATATTAGAATCCCATAAATATGGTTTCATAAGCTTTCCACTTTTCACTAGTGTTTTACAATGTTCTAGTTCAAGGCTGCCCATTTTATGAGTTGCTGGGGGCCACACATCACATGGGTGCCGTGGCCCTCAGCTAGGCCCCCAACGGGCAGTTCAGGCTCCCCTTCTGCCCATAGGCTGTGGGTTTCCAGAGCTGTGCTGACCTGAACCTAGGGATGATAGGCAGGAAGTGACAGCTGGAGGAGGGAGTCTCTGACAGCAGCAGCAGCAGAAGTGAGGGTATTTGAGGGGGGTTTTAATGTGTCCCATTAAACACTGGACAACCCCGTTCTGTAGGTACACTAGGATTCTGCTACCCTGTATATGCTCTATGCTTTCCTATGTATTGACATACCTGTATATTATGCACATTTTTCACTAGCATCCAACTATGTTTCAGTCCAGACAACTGGTACAGGTCCTCTAAAGTAGGCTGAGGTATACCCAAAGTGAAGATTTGTTATATATGAATAGGACCTTCTTACTGTGTAGTAGTACATTGTATAGTAGTAGTTCAAAGAATATTTTCCATCCTGCTTGTCAGGTCATTCCTTTCTGTGGTAAACCCATGGGAGAAATGTCTTGGGGGAGAAAACAGGTGTAATTTTCTCCCAAAACTCTCTAAACTGAATCCTATTCAGAGGCAAAGGTAGAATGTACACATAGGGCTTGCAATGTACTTCCACTGGGTGTAGATGTAACATGCAAAGGGATATGTAAGGCACGGTCATGCCCTATGCTCATGAAGAATGGACACTTCAGTATAGCCAATATTAGACTATCAAGTTGAATTTTCCATTTCTCCCTGCAATATTTTTTTCTATGAAAAAAAAGAATGATTGATGTTGCTAATGCTGTCCCCATCACATGACAGTAAGGGAAGCCACAAGTGGTGCTAGCATTTGAAGTTAATTGTCAAACTGAGTCTTGTAACTTCAGTGGCAGCAGGAAAAGATTGATTGCTGACAGGTAAGGTGCTTAACCAAAATATAGAAGGAGGAAAAAGTAAAGGAAAAAAGCCCTCACATTGGCAGTTTAGTTACTTCTACTGTGAATATAGCTGTCAATTCATAGGATCACAGGAAAGTAGGGCTGGAAGGGACCTCACGTGGTTATTTAGTATAGTCCCCAGATCAATGAAGGATCATCCCTGACTAAAACCATCTCAATCAAGTGTCTGTCTAACTTGAGCTTGAAAGTTTCCAAGGACAGAGATTTCATAATTTCTCTAGGTAGCCAGTTCCAATACTTGACCAGCCTCACAGAAAGTTCCCCCTAATTTCCAAGATTAATTTCCCCTGCTGAAGCATGAGCCCATTGTTCCTATGGCCACAGAGAAAGGCCCATGTTTGTCCTCTGTATAATATTTTGAAGACTGTTATCAAATCACTCTCAGTCTTCTCCAAACTAAATATCATTAAATCACTCTCAGTCTTCTCCAAACTAAATATCATTAGCTCTTTCAGCCTTTCCTCATAAGGCTTGCTTCCTAGGCCCCTCATCATTTTTGTCCCTGCACTGAACTCTTTCCAGTCTTTCCACTTCTTCCTTGAAGTGTGGGGCTCAAAGCTGCACACAGTACTCCAAGTGAGGCCTCACCAGTGCTGAATAAAGTGGAGGAATCAGTTCCCTTGATTTGCAAATGACACTCCTGTTGATACAACCCAGTATATTGTTGGACTTTTTTTGTCAAAAAGAGCACATTGTCTGTCCATATTCAGTTTTGGTTAACTATATAATTCCCAGATCTCTCTGCAGTGCTGCAGCCTAGCCCCAGTCTGCATTTATACATGCAATGATTCCATCCCAAGTACAGGACTTTGCACTTCTCCTTGTCAAATCTTATCTGATTGACTGGAAATATGTTCCTCAATCAGAGTCATTCTGGATCTTAGGCCTGCTGCCCATAGTGTCTTCAATTCCACCCAACTTGATGTTATCTGCAAATTTACTGTGTCTCCACTCAATCACATCATGCAAATCATTAATGGAGAAGAGAAGACTGAGAAAAGATTTAATAGCAGTCTTCAGGTACCTGAAGGGTGTTTCCAAAGAAGATGGAGCTAGACTGTTCTCAGTAGTGGCAGATGACAGAACAAAGAGCAACAGTCTCAAATTGCAGCCAGGGAAGTTTAGGTTAGATATTAGGAACGTCTTTGCCACTAGAAGGGTTATAAAACACTGGAACAGTTACCCACAGAGGCTGTGGAATCTTCTTCCTTGAATTTTAAGACCCAGCTAGACAAAGCCTTGGCTGGGATGATCTAGTTGTGGATGGCCCTGGTTTGAGCAGGGGGTTGGACTAAATGACCTCTTGAGGTCCCTTCCAATCTTAACTTCCAGTGATTCTATGTTGAACAATACCAGAGCCAGGATACTGTAGAACCCCAGTTGATACCTCCTCCCAGCTTGTCATTGAGCCATTAATAACTACTCATTGAACTAGATGATTCAACCAGTTATACATCCACCTTAAAATAATTTCAATGACTGTGTATTTCCTTAGCTTTTAAATGAAACTGTTGTGGGGGACAGTGTCAAAAACCTTTGTAAAGTCAAGGTATACCACATCCACTGCTCTCCCCATATCTACAGAGCCTGTCATTTTATCATAGAATGAAAACGCGATCCTTCTCTGATAGGCATGACTTGCTCTCGGGGAATCCATGCTGGCCCTTTGGATCACCTTGTGCTCCTCCAGGTGCTTCACAGTAAATTTCTTGAGGAACTGTTCCCTGATTATTCCAGGTATTGGGGGTCAAGCTAACAGGTTCGTAATTCCCAATTCTCTGGATCCTCCTCCTTCTTCATTTTCTTAAAGATGGGCACTCTCTTTGCCAGTCATCTGGGACCTTAGCCAACCTCTGTGATCTCTCAAAGACAGTAGTTAATAGGTCTGAAATTACATTAGCCAACTCCATCAGTACCCTAGGGTGCACTGCATCTGGCACTGCTGGCTCAAGTAATCCCTAACCTGTTCTTCTATTACTCTAGGATGCTTGTCTCCTTTCCTATCTTTGTTGCCAACTGCATTCATCATCTGACAGCTGCCCCTATCTTTGAGGGCTGAAGTAAAAAAGGCATTAATTATATGGGTCTTCACTTCAGGCTGGAGCCCAGAGGCATTAGCAGCAGGAAACTTCTCTCTGGCTATTTCTCCAACTCACCTCCCTCATTATCAGGTTTCTTCTTCCTGATCATTAGTCCTTGAGTTTTCTTTCCTTTCCCAGGCTGTCTCTCTGGTTCTTTCTCTTTCCCCATCTCCATTTCTGTTGTCTGTAAGACCTGCTTTCTCTCCTACCCCCACTTCCATGTCTGAGCTATTTGCTCTTCCCACCTTCCCTTCCATTCTGTCTCCTATCTCCTCCTGTACTGCCTCAATCACAGAAATGTCACTTCCCCCAACCCTGTTTCACCTTCCTGTGGGGTTTCTTCCATCATTTCTACCTCAGTGTCAAACCCCTGCTCTCCTCCTCCAGGTTTTGCTGTCCCTCAGGGGGTCTGACTATACTTGCAAAGGCTTTGGGGAACCTGTGATATAAGGGTCCCTCTCCCTTACTAACCATGGATTTTAGTGATACCTGGCACTCTGCTGCTCTGTGCCCCATCCCTTCAAATCTGTAGCGTGCTGTGAGGTAACAGTGTGTGGATAAGTATCCCACCTTTCTGTATTTGCTGCACTGTTTTGGTTGCCCATGTTACATTATAAAATCCCAGTGTGCCCTTATCTGGATCACTGACGGGAGGTGCCGCACCCCACCTGGGCTCCACTTGTCTGCTTGTAACTCTACTAGTGCCCTCCAAGACTCTGTCCAGATGCCATATTTGTCCCTCACTTTTTTTACTGACATTACCCTTTGGACATAATTTTCCATCCATCTTTTGTGTCTTCTGCCTCTACTAAATCTGTGTACATTTGAATGATAATCACTTTTCTCTTCGACTTTTCCCCCGCTATAAACTTTATCCCACTTAATTCCTCCCTCCCATGTTTCTCTGCATATTTATTCCAAAAGTTCTCATACTCTTCTCTATCCTGGTAAGTCAATTCCCAAGTCTTTTTGTTTGAGAAAGCAATCATGCTAGTGAGATGATCTTCCTTCACCTCCAAAATCTCAAACAGTACCTTTTTCCAGGAAATTATACCGGTTCATTGTAAATTCCATCTTCCTCCCATCTCCGGTTAAAGTTGCCTTTATCCACAGCCTCTGCTCCTCTCTAGCTTCTCTTGGTGCCTCTTCCGTGCTTTCCTGCCATGACACTTTTGGTGTGTCAGCCTGCCATCATGTTCCCACTGTCCTCTACTTCTCACTCAATGTACCTTCTCTTGCTGCTCCTATCTTCCTTCTAGCATCATCACTCTCATTGTTGCTGGCTTTACCATTGCTCTCCCTGTCACCTTATTTCTTCCTTTCTTCTCCACCTTTGTCCACTCCCCATCTGTCTCCAGATCTTCATTTCTACTCTTCCACTGCTTCTCCTTCTCATACTTACTTGCTACCTCTGCCATTGTTTTGAGATTCTGGTCTCCCTCCTCCACTCCTTACACCCCAACGCTCTTGTTGATCCCTTTTTCTACCTTTGAGGCATGTATTGGGCTTTCATTGCTGATGAGAACCTACCACAAGTATAGGTTAGGAGATCCCATCTGAATAAGATACACAGTAGTAAACATTGTGCTCAGTTCCTCTCAGTGCCAACTCTTTTTCAAGTCATGGTCACCCACTTAATTTTATATGCTTTGACTTCCTCTTCACTCTGACAGCTGACCTGTGCCTTTATTTCCCATTTCCAATGATTCCTGTGTCTTTAACCAGCCTTAAATGTCTGGCAAACAGCAACAAATGGAGCCCCAAACAGTTCACCCTCTAATGCCTCCTTTCTCAGCCTGTCCCATATGATTAGTGTGGCTCTACCTGCACTGAAGTCAGACTAGGTTGCCCTGCACCTCATCTAAATATAAATTTTTGAAGGATCCCAGGATTCGTGAGAAAAGCACCCACTTCCAGTCATGAGCGGGAGGCTAATTAGCATATGAATGCTTTGGGAGGTAGGGGGATAATCTGAAGAACATACACATGCTGAGCTGTGGGGTCCAGACCAAAAAACAAATGTAATTCCTGGGCTTTTTGGCTTCGGAGTAATACCATGCATAGTTTGTAATCTATATAAGTTGGTACAAAAGTGCTGCTTAAAAGTATGTTTGTGTGAATACCTGTGCTAAAATTTGCATCAGTTTCAAAAGCAGGTGAAATGTATCAGTTCATGCACCAGTGTTTTCAGACTGGTCCTCACTTCCATGTGCTGAGGGAGAGCAGGGTTTGACAGTAAGGGGGGAAAAAAGGGGCTGCCAGGGGAAAAAGTTTGGGGAACAGAGGGCAAGGAGCCACCTGGCCCTCCAGATTTAATTTTCCCTCTTGCAGCAGTGGGAAGGGGACAACCTCAAAGCAAACCTTCAATAATTAGATTCTGTATCTGGAAAATGATAACAAATTTATAAATTTTTCATACATACTAATTATTCGGGGATTATCATATTCAGGGTAGTTTTATAGTTGGAGTTAATATGGTAATTATACAACTGTGAACACATATAAATGCAAATATAGATTTAGGAGTGTCTATGGATAGAAAGACAGGTGTACATTTGAAATTTATGACTACTGATTCAGCAGTGGCAAGCTCAATTAGCATATCCCTCAGTATCTCAACTCTTAGTATTAGTTTTAATCTCGCTAAAGGAAAAATATTTTGGTAAGATCTTTTTTTTTTTAAAGAAAAGAATTAGAGCCAAAGAGTATAATTCATGATGAAATGATCTAATATTTTCAATTAGTGTTGCCATGGCAACAGCAGAAAGAAGACATGCAACTAGCTGTGGGGAAAGTTACTAAATGAAATCCTCATATTTTCCCAAGGAGGAAGCAACTATAACCACCTGAAACCTGAGATACTGCTCCTACCTTTGTTCAAGCTAATTTGTATCATCAAAGAACCTTACAAGAGAGGTGAGAGACTCTTTTAACAGCTAAGACCCGGCTGCCCAGAGGAACTTTCCGTCTACTGACTTCTCTGTGAAAACCTATGAAATATAAACTTTCATTTCTACCCAGGAGAACTTTTACAATCCTTTCTCCAAAGCCTGAAGAAGGGTGTCCATGCCCATAATTTTTTGTTTGTTTATTTTGCAAAAATCTTGTTGGTCTAATGAAAGATATCACCTCTAGCATGAACCATTAATTAATCACAGCTTTAACAAACAAGCTAACAACTGGTGGTGAAGGGCATGTAGCTTTGCAAAAGCAAATAATTATGAATCTACATTAAATTTGGAGCGCTAAGAACTCCTTTATTCCATTTTTTTCAATTACAAATGCCAGGTTTAGAGCTCAAACCATGCTTATAGTTCACTTTTAACTCTTACAACTTCACAATTAAAATGTCTTTTTGGTTTGTATTAGCAACTACCGTCAGAGTTTCTTATGTTCCCTAGCTGATAACGCAACTGTAAAGCAAGCAGCATTGCCTCTGTCCCAGCAGCATTATTTCTCTCTCCTCAGCTTTCTAAAAAGCAGCATTTTAAGAAAATTATTTAGGAAGGCTTTAATGACAGCTACAGGGGACCAAGTGCTGAGATCTGGAGCAAGATTTTGCTCTTTTACTCCGGTATAACTAGATTATCAAGCCACCTGATAAAATTGACCTGTTTAATCTGTAACATGGGAAATAAGCATAAATCTACCTTATGGAACACCAAGTCCCGAGGAAAGCCAAACAATATGAGAGACATCCTTTCCTGGTTCCATCCAACCATTGCTACCCCTTTCCCTCTACAGCCTCTTTTTTTCCCCTCAACATTTTCAAGGATTTCACAGAAATTGCTTGTCAATTGTTTCTCTCCTCAAGAAAAACAAAACAAAACCAAACAAAGAATTTAGCACCCGCTTTGCTCTGTAACCTCGCATTGTTAAATATTAATCTGAGGAGAATTATTAGGTTTTTAATGGATTTTACTGAAGTTACCATTCAGCAGATGGAGAGTTTGCATTTTAATTCCAGCTTTAGTGGGAGTTGAGCATAAACAAGAGCTGCTTTGAGAATTTTCCAACAATATTCTTTTAATCTGTATTGCATTAATATTATGTGAGCCAGTAGTCTAGACTAAGTGGCAGTGTATAAAAGAGACTAAATTATGCTGTGGCTACAATCAGACCTGATTAAGTAATGCCTCGGCAAAGCATAATTTTACCACAGTTGGAGAGAGTAGCTAAAAATACTGCTCTTCACTGAGACTCTGTTGTAACAATTCAGATTATTTACTATTTAGTTGTGGTGTTCCTAGTTTATAGGAGTAAATTATAGCCTTCATGAGGCGTCCCCATCACATTTACAGTGAACCCCCAACAAAGTCCAGAGGGTGTTCAGAAACAGAGAGAAATGAATTGAAAGAATCTGGCATGCCGTGCATCCTGGCAATCTTCAGCTGTTTCTTTAGGGAGTGTTACCAGCTGATGTTAAAACACATTATAGACCAGTCTAGGCAGCCTGGGGCTAGAAAAACAAATCAGGAATCTGTATCTGTTCCCTGGCAGACACAACACTTAGGCTGTGTCCAGTAAAAGCTTAATAGAGCAAAAAATCTTTTCCATTGTACAAAAAAACCTTGCTTACCTATCCCATGCCATTTTGGTAGGTGGGTAACCTACTGGGCAGTGTGTGCTACTGGTTTTGTCCCCATCCATGCTATATCCAGGTAAGATTTGACTGTTATGGACCTAGTTAGGGAGTCTAGGCTCTTTAATTCAACTTAACATAGTTCAGTTTTACTTGTTGAGATCCCCAGTTCTGTCCTGATATTTGTCAGGCTGAGGAAGTGTCTGTAGATAAACCAACTGCAGACACTTCCTCAGCCTAATTGAAGGGTATTTGTACCCGAAAGCTTGCAAAGAAGATTTTTTCCAACTATTTGAGTTGGTTTAATAAAAGATATCAGATTTACCCAAAGAAACTTGTCTGCCTATGTCCTTAGACCAACACGACTACAACCTAATTCCCTCATTCATTCAGGCTAATTTCTGTTACCTTTGTTAATGCTGAGCAATAACTTACTTCATAACTGCAGACATTAGTTTAAGTGGGATAACTTACAGATTAAGGACATTAGAACGTGACCCTCATTTTCTAGCTGAATGAAGCAAACTGAACAACTAGCCCTTTTCTTACTGTGCCATTGTCAATAGCTGTTATGGAAGCCATGATGCAACACTTGACAGGTAAATATACCTGAATATTAAGGGCAAGTAAGCTATGTGAAAAATCAATGAGAATGCAAATAGGCTGATTTATTCTTTGCTATCAAGTATAAATTCCACCCAGAGATCACATCTTAATGGTTGGCATTAACAATAGCCATATTAGGATGCTATTATAAATAATACATTTGTATTGTGTTAAAACTACATCAGAACCTAACAGTTTATTTTGTTATCACCATATTCCAAATCCAGACATATTAGTCATCGGAAGATTAGTTAGTGACATTTCCATAAATCTATGGAACAGAATGATTCCCATTAATTTCTTATGTAACTCGGCTTATGTTCAGCACATTTGACCATGGTTATATTTTATAAACAATAATGTTGTGTATTCTTTATCAGATTTGGGGGGCTACTCTTGCCTGTTTTCTCTGTTTGTGGGTTTGGGTTATATTGTTTGGAGTTAAAGTGTGCAATTGTAATGGGGTAGTGGATGAGATTGTGTTTATTGGCCTTTCCTTCCAAATCTGGGAAGTTTATGGGGACACAAATGTTATTAATCCAGTTATACAAAAGTAATTGAGAGGTGAGCCCACACTGATTTCTGCAGAGGTCTGTAGTGGGGTGGCCCTCTGTTTTAAGTGCAGTGTTGTGCATGTGAAAAGAGAAGAGAGTCCAGACAGGAGTCATTTCTTGGTGGTTATGTGGCCCAGCAACTCTTAAGTGCTTCTGAACTTAGGACTCTATAATTGGTTCAGGTAGAAGACCTCTGGTACACTTGCCATTAAAGCCATGATAGTATTTGATGTGTAATCCAAATAATTGCGCTTCCTGCCATGTCATACATGCATGGCAGGAGGTACGATTGTGGGATCCAGCATCAGATCCAACTAAGGCCATATTACCCGTGTAGGGGAAACCCAGAATCATGATCCTGGGCTCCCCCTGCACCAGCAGGTTGGGTGCCTGACAATCAGCTGATCATTGGATGGCTCTGGGAACCTGGGAGATCAGGACTGCCCCAGTGCTTGAGTCCTGGGCTGTCCCAACCTGTAGTCAGCTGGCAGAGATTGCCCTGGGGTTCCAGCCCTGGGGCTGTCCACGCTAGCTGACAACGAACTGATTGTGTTGGCCCTGAGGTTCCAGTCCTGGGCCGGTGCCTGCCAGCTGATGTTCAGTTGTGATCAGGACAGCCCTGGGGTTCAAGCCTGGGGCTGTCCCGCTGTCCCATCAGTTGGCACTTGAACATGTAGCATACCATGCAGGGATGGCCCCAGGTCTGAAGCCCCAGAGTGGTCCTGCTCAGCTATCAGCTGGAAGGGACTGGTGGAGGACTTGAATCTTGGATAATCCTGCCAGCTGATGATCAGCTGATTGGGACAGCCCGAGGTTTGGGCGCCAGAATGTCCCAATCAGTTGTCAGGTGACAGGGACTGCCCTCGGGCAGTGGCCCCTGCCAGCTGCTCTCACATTGGGATTTCTCTGGGGCTGCAGACCTGGGGCCATCGCTGCATGGTATGCCACACGTTCAAGTTATGCCACCATACAAACTAGCTGCAAAGCTATTATGCATTTTTCTAGTAATATCTTTGTGGCTGGTTCATGATTTTATGGCACCATAAATTCTTTGAACGTGTGGCCAGTTGTTATTTCTGGCATGATCAATACCTTAATCATGCCAGGAAAAATAACATGTGCCAGGGGCCTTATACTCACTGTGGGTAAAAGAGTTGAGGAAATGGAACTTGGAAAGGGTCTAAAAGAGCTGGGATTGCATAGCAGGCTGAGGAGGAGTGGCAGCAATCCCAGGCAGCATGGAGAAGCGGTGGTGACCTCGGGTGATACGGAGGAGGAGGCAGCAGCCAGCGCAGCAGATCTCAGCATCACACTCTAGCAGCTTTCCCCAGCATCAGAGTGGCAGCAACTCTGGTGCTGGCTGCCCTACCCAGCGCTTGCTGTTGGGGTTGGCAGAGGTGGTGGAGGGTAGAGCCCCCAGAGGGTAGCTCTAGCTGAGTCTCCCTTTCCAACTGACTAGACTTGGGTTGGTTTGCCAGTGACTCATGTAACTTGTTTTGGGTAACAGTTAAGTTTTTCTTTAAGGTGTATGTTTCCTTCCTTTTTCTCCTGTAATAAACCCTATTTTAGTTTAACATTTACTTGCGAATGGGGAAGTTTGTTCACTGTTGAACATCCAGGTCAAATGTGTTTTCCAAGGTTTCTGGGTATGGGTTTAAGTTAAATTTGAAAAATTGGTGTAAAACCCCTGTACTTGAACCCAGGCCTTATTACTCCCATCCAGTGCCTGGCAGAAGGGCTACACTTACATTACTATTTTGAACTTTAAAAAGGGTTATAACTCAGATAACTCTAGTCTACTGAGGTAGTAATCTAAGAAAGTCCTTCTTCATGTAAATAGTACCCTTAAAGACATACGCAGTACTCAGTCTGGAGGCTTCTCATTTTTACATTTTTCACTTACTTTTATGGAAAAAAATTAATGTTTGTACATAAATAAACAGATACTGATTTTTTTTCCCCCAGAAAGTTGTAACCACCATTTAAATCAATGGGCTTTTTGCACCTAGGAAGATTTTCAAAAACACTCATTGGTTCCTGTGGGTGTCAGACACCTACAAGTTTCTGGCAAATCTGTTGGAAATGTATATCCTTCTTTAGCAACCTCTGAAAGTCTGGCTTCTATTGACTGGCACGCTGGAAATTAATTGGCAAATGGGTGCTCCAATGATTGGGTGAATAAATGATCTCACAATGAACTGTCAGGGTTTTCATCCCTTCATTACTGATGACTTTAAAGTATATCTACGAAATTCACAATTTTCTTTACCCAACAACTCTGAAGTTACCTGAGCTACTGTGGAAGGTAGTATGAAATCAGGGATACAAGCTGTGCCAAACACGCATATTGACAAAGCAGTGCTATGTAAGATGTCCAAACTCATTTTTACTTTTGAATCTCTGCCAATAGTTGAACCAAGTTCCTTAAGTCAAAGGACAGAGGTACATCAACTCACCATATTGCTTCATCTCCTCTAGAGCCTTCCATTTTGATTAAAAAAAAAAAAGAAGGAATTCCTTTAATGACTTTAATAGTCCATTTAAGAGGTCACTGCTCTGGTCAGGGCAGCTGATGTGCTGCTGCCACATTACTCCAAATTAACATTGGTGTAACTGGGAGTGGCATTTGGCCCACTGTTTTTAATGCAGTTCAACTTTAGATGTGCATCTGTGATAAGTAAGTTTTAGTATGCAGGACTGCAATATATATGTGATGGGACTCCATTTGGCTTGAGACAAAAAAAATTCCTGTTGCTGTGGACTACAGTGCCTAGGCTTTTGTATATATAAGTATTTCCCATATTCCTAAATGTATAAACAAAATACATGTGAACGAGATAAAGAAGTTTCAGCAAGATGCCTGTGCAACTGGGTGCTGCTTACATTAGCAGTCCTCAGGCTTGTAGAGCAGGTCTGTGACAGAACCGAGGAAAGGGTATCCTGTTGCCCTGCTCGCTTAGTGACCACCCAAAACTACTTGCCTGCCCACACCTTGTTGGAAAAGAGTTTGGGAAGTGTCTTACCACTGCTCAAGACAGAATCCTAAGGTAGGTTTCCACCACCTGGAGGGGTTCTCTGTGTCTGATGGCTCCCTGTGTTTCCTGTTCATGCTGGTGCTTTTCCAGCTTCCTCTGTATCATCTTTCAGTCTTTGTCTATCACTTTGGTTGTCTCAGAGTCTAGGCTACTTCCAGGCCTCTGCAGAGTGAGAACCCACAACCTGAGGCTTTGCACCCACTCTACTCAATGCCTCACATGACTACAGTAAGTCCATTGTGTCCACATAGGCCATTGTGCTGGGAGCTCTAGCCTTTTTTGCGGGAATTAGATTATGTGGGGTACTGGGAAACCCTGTCCTGTAGACTTCACATCTCCTCTTACAGATACTCTGGTCCACTGGATGTCCATTACAAAAAAAAAAATCTTAACTTAAATTTCTGACTCAGGGGAATGGACAAAAGTTTTTACTAAAGTATCTGCTCTTGCCCAGGTCTGATGTCTAAACAAATGAGGAACAAAAGGAAAACCACAACAAAACTCATTTCCCTTCTAGGGCCACTTACAGGGTGTGCACAGATGCTCAGGGAGGTTGAGAATGGCCACCCAATCTAGTTTAGTTTGCCCAGGTGTGGACCTTACACTTAGATCCTTAGTTAGGTGGATCTAAGTGTGAACTGTACAGAAGTTCAAAATAATTAGATCAGTACAAAAATGAATGACTCAATTTAAGTTGACCCTACCTCCAAGATAATCTAAGTTGGATTTGTCTTGCCAGATCCAATCTAACTGAAGTTCTGTACAGTTTCCAGTGCAACCCTGGGAAAGCCGGTCCAAGAACCAGGCCTGCACTTTTCCTGTCCCTCGCCTCCCAGCAAGGAGTTATCTTTAGCCCAGATGGACAACCCCCTTCCTCCTCCACAGACTGGACAAATCAAACTCACACATCCCTGAGCCCACCAAACCCCAACATCCCACAAGGCTCTCCTGCTACTGGTTTTAACAGCAGTCATCAGTGCCAGGAACTGAGGAAGTAAAGTGAGGTAGGGGAAGGAGCAGGTGGAATGGGGGGTAGGTTTGCTGGGGGTAGCAGTTGTTCATTTGGGGGCGAGGGGGTCCTGGTCCTGAGGGGTGGGGGAGAGAGACCTCATTCCCACAAATCCCACTATGAATCCAATAGTCCCTCTGATCCCAGCCAACCCTCCTCAATCCCGTCCCCACCATGGACCCTGCTTTCCCCCACTATCCCCACCATGCTGTACTGCCCCACTCTTGTTTTCTGAGCAAACTTTTATCTGTCCAGGCTACTCCACATTTCCAGTCATGTGGCTTACTTGGCAGCACCTGGCCCTTGATGGCCCAAAAGGTCCTGGTCTTAAAGGGGCCAGGATCCCTTTCCAACCTTTTCTTTATTCTTTGTAACAGGGATTCAGGTCCCTGTTACATGGTCATAAAGTTATCTCAAGAGCTACCAGTGTATCCTGGATATTTTACATATGCTTTTAGTGTTTTGCTGTACAGTTATTCAATCATTCCTTCTGCACGTTTGTTACATATAGCCTCTTTGATGAATGTTTCTAGGATTTTCCAGGGAATAGAAATTAAGCTAATTGGCCTGTAGTTTCCCTGGTCTCCATGCTTCCCTTTCTTGAAGATGGGCACAACATTGGCCCTCTTCCAGTCCTGTGGGATTTCTCCAAAGGCCCATGATTTTTGAAAGACCTTTGCCAGGGGCTTTGCAATTACTTCAGTCAACTCTTGCAGCACTCTTGGGTGGAGTTCATGCAGTCCTCCTGATTTTATATATATCTAATTTCTTTAATTGATTGTACAACAGTTCTATGGCAATGGTGGGAATGGTGTCAATCCTGCCCTGCTCATTCTGTGCCCTACCTGGCATGTTGTTTCTCTGGGTCTTTTGAAGGACTGAAATAAAGTAGTCATTTAGGAGTTCCGTTTTTTCCTGAGTGATAGTGACCAGGTATCCTGAGGCATTGAGCAGTGGCCTGATATTCCATTAGTTTTCCTTTTACACCCTATATAGATAAAGAACGACTTCTTGTTGTCTTTGATTCTTCTAATTATAGTTTGGTTTCTGCCTTGGTTTGCCTAATTTGTTTTCTACAAGTGTGGGCCATTGTCAAGTAGTCAAGTATGGATTGTCAAGTAGTCTTCCTTAGAGCTTCTGTTGTTTGTATGCTACTTTCTTTTTCTGTAGGAGGGATGCAACTTCCTTGCTTAGCCAAGAGGGTTTTTTGACCCTTCTGCTACTTTTTCTGCATAAGGGAATGGATTTTCTCTGAGCTTTAAGGATTGTATCCTTAAGGAATGACCATTCTTCTCATGCTGCCTTTTCCTGTGGTCCTTGATCTCTCAAGGCATTTTCTACTAGTGATCTGAGCTTATTAAAATTTGTGTTTTTGAAGTGTAAGACTTCAAGCTTCCAATCTGTTTTGTCAGCCTTGTGACAGACTAACGATTTCATAGTCACTGTTGCCCAGGCTGCCCTCTGTTTAAGCTGGTCACCAGGTCATCCCCTTTGGCCAGGACCAGGTTAGGAACTGCATTGCCTCTAGTTTGCCTGTGCACCTCCTGAGTCAAAAAAAGCTCTTCAGTGCTGGTCAGGAAGGATCCTGATTGATCTGAGCCAGCCGAGCACTCCTCCCATGAGATCTGTGTAGTTGAAGTCACCCATAAGAACCATGTCCCATGTACACGCGGCCTCCGTTAGTGTTAGTTCACGGGCGAAGGCTAGATCAAGTTCCTCCCCTTGATTATGCATCCTGTAGTATATACCTACAGTCAGATCTCTCTCACCATGCCTCCCCCAGAACTTGAATCCTATGAAGAAAACACATAGAATTTGAAAGATTTTAAAGAGGTTATCGTAGTATATATAATACACCTGTCAGGGTTAATCTGAAAAATCAGAGGTTGTTGGAGTGAAACTTTGAGGCTTGATCAGTTTTAATTGATTTTCAGTACAGTTAGGTCCAAGTCATAAAACTTTAGTCAGGGATTATTTGTATCTCAAGTTTCTAGCTTAAGCCAGTCTCTTCTAATGTATTCCATAGGATGAGTGTGTCTGCATTTACTGTCCTTGGGGAGTTCTCTTACTTGGGGTCTTGTCTATATTGACTGTAAGCTCTTTGAAACAGGCTTTTACTGCATGCACAGCATTCACCATAATAGAGCTTTGATCTCAATGGTGCCTTTAGGCATTGCTATAATAAAAATAATGATTAACTGGTGTAGAATCCTTGGAAGATACTAAGAGTTTTCTTTTCCCTAATGCAAAGCACTTTTAAGGATACATAGTCAATTCTCTCAATGTTGTTATTTTGTAGTTTGAGGATAAAAACTTTGATATAGACTTTTTGGGCACATTTTTAAAGAAGCAGTCATCAGTGTTAAATCTGCAATTTTTCAATTCAGTCATAAAAATGCAATTTTATAGCAGCTTTGCCTATATATCAGTAAATGTGTCTAGGAAATTAGGGTCATAAAATGGAAACTGGGTTGATCCATAGATCCTATGGTCGGAAAGGACCTCAACAGATCATCAAGTCCAACCCCCTGCATGGGCAGAAAAGAGTGCTGGGGTCAGATGACCCAAGCCAGATGCCTATGCACTCTTTCTTAAAGACCCCAAGGTAGGGGAGAGCGCTATCTTTCTTAGAAGCCCATTCCAAATTTTGGCCACCCTTACCGTGAAGGAAGAAACTGCCACTGTGAGCAGGATTCAAAACTGCACAGGGAGCCCCCATAGGATTTTAAGTCTAATGCCTTCACCACTCAGCCATCACAGCTAAAACAAAAGTAAGCCTGGCCCAGCCAGAATCAGATTAAACCCCCTGCGTGGATGGGTGGATGGGTATGTGGGTGCATGCGTGCGTGCGTGCATGGTGTGCTTCCTCTGAGACACGTTTTCTCAGGTACCTTTAAAATGTATTTTCCTTCTTCTTTCATGCTTAAGAATAAAGAACAGGTTAGAGAGAATAGTGCACAATATTTCTCTCTGTTATTAGACCTGATTAAGGGAAACAAATACTCCTGCTTTTTAACTGGATAATGTAAATAATGAACTTTTTCAGTGACCCAAATCTCACAATAAATACATTTTATATCCAAATAGTTCCATCTTTTATTGTTAGTAAGAAATCATGCAACTGCTTGCTTAGTATGTTAATCAGATTAAAAATGAGCTGAAGTTTCCTTGTATAGTCATGCTGACTTTCATGAAGTTTAAAATTAGAACAGACCATTTAAAAGCTGATAGCACAGACCATAGCATTTCAGCTCAATATTCTAACATTAACTCCACATACTTAGACTTAAACATTTCAGTCTTCAAGAAGGTACACAAAATTCACAGGCATATGGCAGGAGAATCAAGGTAACAATAGTGCCTTTAGTCTTTGCAAATCCCATCAAACAAACTAAACCCTGTGTTGCAAAGGAGGGCAAAAATCCAAAGGTATCTTCTAGTCTTATCTGGAAAAGATTCCTTTCCACCCCGAAATATGTCAACCAGTGTCTATATATAATATAATATATATATAAAACAAGAGACAGGAGCTATATGTCTAAGAGACAGTATTCTCAGTACAATGGGCCTAACTTCAACCATGGCTTCTATCAAGACCATCCTATCCTAGGCCTCTGCAAAAATGGGTCATAAAAGTTCTCATCCAGCAAGGCTTGCATTGAGTCCACTAACTTCATCATTAAACTGTTTCAATATTTAATTATAGTCATTATTAATTACCCTGACCTATTGCAAGGTTGAAATTAATATCAGTTCCCATTCACTGGATCTTTTATGCCTGGTTCAGTGAGGTTGAAAAGTCCTTCTATCAGATCTCTATCAGGTAAGTGCCTATATGTGGTGAACAAAACATCTCAACCTTCTTTTTGATAAACTGAATACTCTGAGTTCCTGAAATCTCACATTGTGAGCTTTGCTTTCCAAACCTGAACTGTTTTTGGTGTAATTCTGAAATATTTCTAGAACTATCACATCTTTTTTTAAAGCGTTTACACTATCACTGGATATAAAACAGTCTTCCTAATGGTGTGTGTAGATGCAAGTAGATCACTTTGCCACATCTATTTGCTAGTCCCTCTTTTATACACCCAAGAATCACATTACCTCTTTACACCTGGATTGAAAGCCACTGCTTCCCGAGACAAAGCTTCCCATTATGTAAATACTGCCTGGGTTGTCAGTTTCCGGATATATTTGGTTGTATTAAAATGTGTCTTTTTGGAATTGTGTCTATTAACTAGTAGAACTGTGGAATTGTGTGCTGTAAGTGGTGCAAAACAGCACCATTCCATTTTGACATTTCGATGGGACAGTGTTTCATTTCAAAGTTTGTTTCGTTTGGAAAGCACTGTTCTCTTTTGTTTTGTCTAAACTGTTTTGCCCATAGGCTATAATGGGGAAACACACAACTGCTTATAACTTTGTCATTCCTTGCCTGATTCAGATGACAATTGCAGGGATGGTAGTCCCTTCTGAGGCCATGAAGCCAGCCATGTTTCAAGGAGATAGGTGCAGGGGTTTCTGGCAAACTACACCTCAAGCTGCACCTCGAGCTGCTGACAAGCAGAACTCATGACATGGGTGATACTGTGTGTGTGTGTGTGTGTGTGTGTGTGTGTGTGTGTGTGTGTTAAGGCATGCCCTCATTGTCACTGGGGCCTCTACATGACATGGTAGTGTGCCCCAGTGTGGCTCCTCCTCCCTTACAGCCTCAGTCTGGCCCACCACTTTAAATGATAACAGGTAAAATAATAACTTAGTGGGCAGCAGCACAGCAGCACCAGCAGCATCTTAGGCAGCTAAACTCTGATAGAGCCTTTCTTTTCTCTCCTGCAGGAGCTTCTTCTCCAGCAGCTGCCAAAGAACTCTCCCTGCCAGCCCCAGCCCTGGGGTTAGATGTGCCCCGGGCCCTCCGTCCTTCTGGTCAGGTGCTAAGGGTGTTGGTCTAAGGACATGGCACTGGCAGACAAGGTCCTTTCCTTTGGGTCAGTCTAATCTGGTATATTTTAGAAGACTAACTGAATAATTACCAAAATATATTTTAGCAAGCTTTTGGGTTGAAAAACTTCTGTCAGGCTGAGGAAGCACCTGCAGTTGGTGCGTGTGTGCTGTTCCTGGATGGAAGCAATAGTAAAGAATCCAGAGGCTGGCATGCAATGTAGGCCAGAAAGCCAGTCAGTGAAAATGGAAATGGAGGCACCAAGGGATGAGGGACAGGCTGGGGTGAGGGTGGGGGAAGGGGGATGTAGTAGTGCAGGTAAAAGTGCAGAGGTAACTAGGGAGTCTGATGTCCAGCTGATTCCCCCTCCTTCCCCAGAATTTCCCTTGCTATGGCGTTGAGATCCAGCTCTAGCTCCAACTCTTGCTCTGGCACTGGAAGACTCAGCATAGGAAGTGAAATGGGGGTGGAGGTGACTGTCATGCTGGTGCCGGTGCTGCTCCTTGTTGTCATGGTGTGTGTGGGGGGGCTTTATGGCTGATGCTCTTAGAGGGAATGCAGTCTCAGGCATGGGCAGTGGCACTGGCACTGCTCCCCTCTCCTTGCTGCTCATTGAAGCCTTATCTCTGCTAGTTGTAGGAAAAAGACTGCATCTCAATTTGGTGTTAGCACCTGACCAGAAGGATTACTCCTACCCCCTCTTCTGCCAGCTGCTGTTCCACCATGCTTCATGGTGTGTTTCATAGTGTCTTGTTTTTATCCAAATATATAAATGTATCTGTGTTCCTATATAAATTCTATAAGGTATGTATATGCTGCAAGGTGTAAATGTATAGAAATAAATGATAAATGTATCTCCCTTCCTATATAAATTCTATAGTGTAATATCCAATATAATTATAAAATTGAAAAGAATAAATAAATGAATATAGTAATAAAATAAAAGGGTCTAGAAGAAAGCAAAAGGTATTGTGAAATCCCACTTGCTAGGCTAGCAAATAGGAAATCATTCAGATCAATGCTAGTAGTAGCCTTCATTGTCTAATGCTCCTTAGCTGCTAGAAACACAGCTCAGTAACTGTCAGACCCCAAGGCAGCAAGTAGGCCAGTTCAAACGATGCTGCCTTTTATGCTGTTTTTCCATCCCTCTCCCAGAGCACTGGGATTGGAAGAGACCTCAGGGAAGGATGTTGGTCACTGGCCAGCTACACAGTCAGTATGAAAGCAGTCTTTCCACCCCTTCTTCTCACCTCTTCTTCCTCCTTCTCCTTACTTTCTGTTTCCAGGAAAGCCCAGCTTCAGCTTCGAAACTCAGAATGTTTCAAAACTTTCAAAACATTTTGACTGCCCTCATTTCATTTCAAGGCTGTTTTGAAGCCCTTTGTTTTGTTTTGAGTGCGAAATGAGTTAAAACAGTGTCGAAACGAAACAGCTGATGAAATTTCACGCAGCCCTATTAACTAGATGAAAATGGTGAGGAGCTTGGGGCACTTGGCATTTGAAGAGAGGCTGAGGGAACTGGACTTATTTAGTCTGGAGAAGAGAAGACTGAAGGGGGATTAAATAGCAGCCTTCAACTCCCTGAAGGAGGGTTTGAAAGGGGATGGAGCTGGACTGTTTTCAGTGGTGGCAGCTGACAGAACAATGGGTTCAAGTTGCAGCAGGGAAAGTTTAGGTTAGATATTAGGGAAAAAAATGTTTTCATTAGGAGGGTAGTAAAACACTGAAATAGGCTACCCAGAGACGTAGAATCTCCATCCTTAGAGGTTTTAAAGACCCAGGTAAACAAAGGCTTGGCTGAGATGATATAGTTTGGGATGTTATGCTTTGAGCAATAGGTTGGACTACATGGCCTCCTGAGGTCCCTTCCAACCCTAATTTTCTATGATTCTATGATGCAAATTAGTTTTGTCTTCTTCATTATCTACCACCCCATACAACTTTTGTCTCATCTGCATATGTCATCAGCAAGCATTTTCACTGTTGTTGATTTAAAAAAAACCCATAAACTAGCAGCAGCTTTGGAAAATGAAGTGATCACTTGGGTACCCAGCTAGGAACAGTCCTGCTTATTGATCCAATAAGAGGTAGAACAAAGCAAGTGGTATCCAGTGTAGAATCAATTTTAGGCACTGTTAAAAAAGACCTGAAACAGTACTCAAAATTTGCCTTGGGGAATCGATACGGATAACTATTATCTGTTTATTAACAGTTTATATTCAGTTTCTCTAGCTTAAGAGTGCAAACATCATCATTTCCTTTAAGGTGAAGATTAAAGACTGTTCTAGTTCACTCAAAATTCCAACTGCAATTTAAGCTACAGCACTTCTGGCCCCATATTTCTGATCCATCCTGCACACCGATTACACAGCCCTCAGGGAGAAGTACTCTGTTTACATGAAACAATGAGCTACCAAGCTAAAAACAGAATGGAGCTGGTCCTTGTCTCATGTCTCAGTGAATCCAACATGAAACCATCCATGTCAGCTAAGGGAACACAGACACCCTCTTCTGAGAGCAGTATTACTGAATTTGTGTGGTGTTTTGAATTAAACTAGAAACTAAATTTTCCAACTGCAGAACAACTGCAATGCTGTAAATTATCTATTTTAATATATTATGCAGAAGCTAACCATCATATAATTAGATTTTGTTTTTCTGTGCCCCTCATAGTCACCTCAGATTGACTAACAGCTGGTTCCAAAATACCTTTTTAAAACAGCAGGGACATCCAATGAAAACTGCAGTCATAAGACACATACAGTATTACATTGCTTTTGTGCACTTTTGATAGCCAAAGGCACATATGAAAAACAATAGTGAACAAAGGGAAAGTAAAAAGAAAAAAGATACAGTCCTAGCCCTGCAAACAGGAACGTTAAAATGATATTGTAAATAAGTTGGTAAGATTTAGGCATGACAGAAAAGATTGGAGCATTCTTTAGCAATTACGAGCAAACAGTGAAATGATGCAATAAAGACTTCCAATTGTGAATGGGGCTGGACTCGATAATCTTCCAAGGTCCCTTCCAGCCCTAATGTCTATGAAATCTATGAAATGTCCTGCAGGTATTTCAAAGTTACCTGCAGCAGTAAAATCATACTATGATTAGTTTAGTGAGTGGCAGAGGAAAAGTGATACACACAGGGCAGAAAGAAGAGCAGGTATTCTCCTTTCTGCAGTCATAAATTGCTTCCTAAAGAGCAAGCATTTGTTTTCTCTTGGCATTAAAAGTTCTGGGATTGCATAGTGCTTATTTCATGCAAAATAACAATAGCGAATTCTGCCTTCTTTGCAGGCTTTCAGATTGTGTCTTGTATTTAAATGTTATTGACAGTGGAAGGAATGGCAGTTAGAAACACTTTCTGGTTATTTTTAATACGGTGGTGATGCAATCAGATATCATAAAATAGGCAAGAGATTATTAACTCATTTTACATAGATCCCCTAGCAGTCATTGGTCATTAGTGTTGTAGACCAAATCCAAATGTGTCCTAGGGACTAAAGGATCTTCACAGAGTAAAGATATTATTCCAGTCTCTAGTAGAAGGCTAAGTAATTATGATGCTAATTAAGGGAAGGAGCTTGATGCTTTAATGTCATGGAAAACAATAAAGCTAATGAATCCTAGCTAATGGCTCCTATATTTCATCTATAACCAGCAAAGCAGTATCCACATAGACTCTTGACTGTTGTACCTGAAAACTACAGGGACGTTTTTGACATTTGGCATAGGATAGGAATATCAAGTTTTGTTTTCTCTGCTTAAATGTTTCTTGTTATAAAAATTAGGACTTTCCTGGTTTGGTATTGGTGCAGTAGTGATCTGATCCACTGGCCAAGTCCAAACTGCTCCCTCTTTCGAGCAGGCAAAGAAATCCCAACTATAGCTGTTATGAAAATGAAGAGCTAACAATCCTGTCACCTAGACTCTTTACTACCTCATGGCCCTTCCTTTGGAACATGTCCCCATTCTAAACAACTGCGGGCAGTGACATCCCAAGCTGATGGAGAGAAGCTGGAGGAAGATCTCACCAAGCTAAGTGGGCAAGAAAATGACAGATGAATTTTTAATATAAACAAGTAAAAGGTAAGCACATTGGGAAAAATAACCTTGATTATACCTGCACCATGTTGGGTTCTAAACTATGTGTTATCACTTGGGAAAGGGATCTTGGAGTCACTGTAAACCATTCTCTAAAAACTGTTTCAGTGTGGAGAGGTGCCCAAAGAAAAGCCAGTAAAATCTGGGCATCGTTAGGAATGGAACTGAAAATAAAATGTTATCATGAGACTATACAAATCCATAGTGTGCCTAAGTCTTGAATATTGGCCATTTTATATATAAATATAAATATATTATAATAGAAGTCTATACAATCATGAAGGATTTCAACATAAAGTCTTGTATAGTGTATGGACAAAGTGAATAGGGAACAGTTGTTCACCAAGTCCCAGAATACTAGAATGAGGGGCCACCCACTGAGTTTATCAGGAAACATGTTTAAAACTAAGATGATAAAGTCCTTTTTTTTTTTTTTATGCAGCACATAGTTAACTTGTAGAACTCATTGCTCCGGGAGGTTGAAGACACAGATAGCACAGCCAGGTTCAAAATGGGGAACTAGACTAATTCGTGGATGATAGACCTATTAATAGCTATTAAACAGAATAGTAAGAAATGTATCCTTTGCCATCTCAAAACCTACAGTGATGTATGCCAGGGAAGGTAATGAACAGGGGCTAGATCACTCTAGATATACCCAGTTCTGTGGTCTCCTTCTAAAGCAAACATTTAGGCTGTTTCCAGACAAGCATGGTCGTGTGGTACATGGTGCCCCGCAAACTATGCATTCAGCTGTTCTCCATGCTACAAGGGGTCAGCGTGGGGGGTTTATTTGACCCCTGGATATCCAAAGATAATAAAAAAACACTAAAAAAATGTGGAGTGGTGCACATGTGGGCAGCATGTGCCGACCAAAACCAGAGTCTAGCCAGATGGAGCCATGCTTCACCTGCCGGCCAGGGTCTGAAAAGCAGGATTGCCACTGTTGCAGCTACAGGAGGCCCCAGAACCCTGGGTAAGGCTGCTGGGGCCAGCCTAGTTCTGGCCCCAGCCTCTCTTACCCAACCTGGGGTAACCTGCCATGCACCAGAGGGCTCATGACACAAACATTCCTCTGAGACATCTAGCAGTGGCACAAAGTGTCCCGCTACTAGCTGTCCCCAGAGTAACAAACTTTGCCACTGAGTTCCTGTGGATGTGACCTTAGAACACTATTGGAGGCAGGATACTGGACTAGATGGACCATTTGTCTGACATAATATGGTACTTCTCATGCTACATCTTTACTAAGATGTGACATCACCCCTTCCTCCTCCAAGGCAGTTTCCTTTTCCCAGCTCCCAGTAGGGGAGGAGGAGGGTTACTTTCAGTATATGGCACTGTAAGAAGGTTTGGACCTTCCTCCTACCATGAGTTGTGGGCTCAAGGACCCTACATTACACCCTGAAACTCAAAATGGCCTTTCATGGAAGGAAATGGTCCACTTCTCTGGACCATTTCCTTCAGTTCTTTTTCTTCAGCTTCGGAGAAAATGTCCACTAAAGCCCACACTCTACTCTATTTTTTCCTTGCATTAGTCTCTAGAAAGAACCATTCCTCAGTCCAGCACGATGCTGCTGATGCAGCTGTGCACCAGTTATACTCCTCAGCTCTTTCCAAGTTGCTGAGTATAGTCTCTTCCCAGGCTTCTTTTATTCCATGTATTCTCTAGGCCATCTGCATATCTTCCGGGGTCACAGACTGTTTTAAGCTACATGCAAATACTTTACTCTTAGGCCCTTTCTCCACCAGATCTTGCTTCCATCTTGCTTTGGTGACAGTAAATAGATGACTCAGTATACATGACCCTTATAAGAGTACAGGTACCAAATGATTTGTCTTAAACATATATCCGTCTTAATTTTTCTATATCATCTCTATTCTAATTAAATATGGAGCAAGAATGTGCTCATCCTTGTTTACCTTTGAAAAGAAGAACACAGTCTTTGACATCCCTGTGCAATTTTAACAGAATAAAATGTTGGATCTGTTTTTAGCAGGATTGCACTATATCTTATAAGTGTTATACAAAAGCATGGTAATAAATCCAACAAAAATAGAGTGGAAAAATTAAATCTGTTGCAAAATTACTTCTAGCCTTAAATTGCTGTTATACACTATAATGATTAAGCTGATCCTAGATAAAAAGGCTACGTACAGATGTTACATATAATCTGCACTAAGTGATTGGAAGTAGACCAAACCTGTAACTGTACATATGTTCAGAGCACATAGTATGGACTAAAATAGCAGAACACGTTCTAAGATAGTTCTGGATCCAGTGCATTGAACTTATGTACAAGATCCTCTATGGAGTCAAGTTAGACTGTGATCTGACATCTCAGGCTCCTTTGCAGGCCCTGCTAACCCCTGTGCTTGGCTGCTCCAGCTGGGTGACCAGCTGGCTCTGCCCTGGGCTCTCACAGAATGGACCCAGCACAGTGCCTGATGATGACAGGGCAACCAGGGGGAAAGTGGGTGAGGTGCTTGCCCATCCCCTGCTGCCCGCTCATACTACCTGGGTTGCAGTGGACATGGGAGTCCATGGATGAGTGGCCAGGAGCCCACCCAGGGACCCCCATTCCCTACACGGGTGAAGATGCAGGGAGCATGAGTGAGCTGCTGACTCTGTGGCTTGTCTGCAGCTGACATGCCTGTGCCTGGCAGAGGGCTGACAGGGGGAGGGGTGGGGCATGTGCCTGGCAACCATTGATGGGTGGCCTGACTGCTGAGCTGCACTCAGCAGTATCCCCAAACCTGCTGGCCTTAGCCAGTGCAGCCAACCTGCGAGCCCCGCCCCCACCAAAGGGCAAACTTGTGTTCTGTTCGTTACTGAACTAACCTAGTCCACTTACAGAAACCCACATACGTTAGTTTGAATCTGCCTCAGGTTTCTTGAATGTCTGTATGTCTGTACCTAGCAAAAGGAACAGTAAGAGAGTGTCATAATATTACTTTTGTGCAATTACAGTAATATCATATCAGATTTGTTCAGTTAAGTGAAAAACATGCGTTATTTTCTCCCCACCAATTATCATAACTGCTAAAGGTTCTTTTTGCCTCACCTCATTCCCGGTAGTAAAGATTTGGGTTGATATTCTCAGAGCAATGTAGTGATTATAACCATACAACTTCCAATGATTTTTGCAGAAGCTGAGTCTAACCTTCCTGAACTGCCTTCAAAAGTTCAGCCTCTGCCTTTGGAATTCAGGTGATTTTTCTGACGAAGATGTGTACAAACCACAGTAGAATCAACCTGTCTCATGGAAGGAATGGCTCCCTGGTGCCAAAAGGAGCATATACTTATTTTTGTTTGTAAGCACTGAGAACCTCCTACACACTTGTCATTCTGTATTTAATAAACAACCATATTACAGTACATCATGAATCCCTTGTCAGATTTTATTCAGTTGTCAGTAGATTAAATCAATGGGAGTTTGCCCAAAAAGAAACTACTTAAAATTTGAAAGAGGAGTTGATGATTAACATATTTTTAAATAATTAATTAAAAATAGTTAAACACACAAAAGAAATGCATACATACATCAGTCTGTCAATTCTGACTCACTCCCAGTCAGAGATAACTCAATAATGGTAAACATATGACTCAGCATCCAGATGAGGGAGAACAGATAAAGATATGGATATGTCAAGAATGGATAATTTTTCTATATAATCTTGATTCTGATTAGAACTGCATTTTAATTAAACAGTTGAGGCATTTTCTACAATTAGTCTCCTAATTATTTAGCAATTTTGGGATTCAGCTGCCACAACAAACCATGAAACACACCAAATTAATTTTGAATGATGGCACATTCTTACATGGATGCAACTCCTTGTAGAATACAATTGAAACATCAGTTAATTCAGTTTTAGTGTATAAAAGTTAGTGTTCCAGTTATTTCTCCTTTAGTTACTTCTGTTAAAGTGCTTGTAGCAGGCTGCATGTCTCAGGGGCTGCAGCCCAGCTGCAGGCAGTAAGAAAGTGATTGCAGGCCTGCCTAGGAGGATAGGAACAGCTGATTATAATAATTGGCTGGCCCAGAGGAAATTAAAAGCATCCTGGGAAGAACACTGGGGGAGAGAGAGAAGGCTGTGAGGTGGGGGCTGCAAGACCAAGTCAGAGCACTTTCTCTGGGTCCAGGAAAGGACCACAGGGTGTGTGTTAACCTTTTACTGTTGGTGTCTTTGTTTATTGGATGATTTATGAGTTATTTTGTGTCCTGAGGGCAAATTAGTCCCAGGGAAATAAACATTGTGCTGCGCAAATGGCCAGCCCACTACATGTGGTGGGGAACATGGGAAACTTAAAGTGAACTCCAGCAGTGGAGATGGAAGTTCTGCCAAAATGGCTGAAGGGGATGCAACAGCAACAACACCAGAAATTTCAGCAACTCCAATTACAGCAGCAGCAGGTCCAAAGGAAGCATAAGCAACAAATACAGCATTTCCAAAGGAAAGAGCAGCTGCAACAGCAAGAGTTCATGTAGTGGCAGGGGGAGTGGAGAAAGAACCCTACCCTAGTAGGTAAATCACCAGGAGCTCTAAGGCTCAAGGGTGGAGGGCTCCCCAGGATGGGACTGGCCAATGACCCAGAGGCTTTTCTCACAAATTTGAGTCAGAGATTTGTGACCTGAATACTGGGCTCCGAGTCATAACCCAAAAGTTAAAAGATATGCACACTAGCTGGATAACCCTGACTCCTGATCAGCTGCAGGGGTGGTTGAACTGGTAACATTATAATCGTTTTGCAACATCCTCCCATCCAAAATCAGGATGTGGGTGTACTGTTACCAGGTGACTGTTTTGGAAGAGGCTACCCAGAGAGTAGAAGATCTTCTGGGGGTAGAGTTAGACTGTTGAGATCCCCAAGGAGGCTTGCAGCCCTCAAGCCTGAGGAGTCTAGGATTACAGGGAAAACAGACCATGTCTCTAAATGGGCCCCTGGTGGGGACATCACCTGTATCTCTGACAAGGCCCCAACCAGTCCCTGAATGGCTTTGCCAGAGAAGACAGCCACCTGGGACTTCTCTGCAGCCCCGAGGAGGGCAGGAGGATCAAATCACCTGCTTCCGATGCAGAGAGAAGGACCACCACTACCAGGACTGCCCAGATATGGATTTCAGATACACCTGCACTTATATCTCAGAGGTGAAGCAGGAGATTCCAGATCCAAGGGTCCCACATTGTGGGACTCATCAACTTGGGCTCAGGCCAGACTTTTGTGCATGAGCACTTGGTGAATACTGCTGGTATCCCAGTAGGAGAATGCACATATATTACACGCATCCATGGGGACACTTGTCCCTACCTTGTAATTCACCTAACTCTGACATTTGGGGGACAGAAGGGCCATATGAGAGTGACCATGACCAGCCAGTTAGCTTACCCTTAGTGATGGGGTAAGATTGGAGCTCAGCAGACAAATGGATCTGAGGGATGTGATAAAGAAAGAGAAGCCAGGTGAACCCCAATCCTATTGAACCCAACGTGGGAGAGATTTTTCCCTTCTTGGACCCTGTGTTCTTCAGGTCTCAACCCAGGTCACTCCGAGAGCAGCAGTGGGGAAGACAGGAGACTCTTTCCAGTCAGAGGAATGCTCAGGATACATACTAGCCAATTTCTTTTGACAATCTTTAGGTAAAACAGAGTAACATATTCCTTGAGGTCTGTTCAAAAATTAATAATAGATTCCCTTACTAAAAGAATAGATGAGGCAGGTGGGAATGAATTTGACTAACTACAAGGACAATGAATGACAAATTTTGTTACAATGTATGTGTGAGCTACATTGTAACAAACATTGAGCATGAGAGTGTGAACTAGCTGTCATATGCAGATGGCACACTGATAAATAGGATGTGGTTGTGCCTTTTCATGGAAACTTTTGGAGGTCTGTAAGAAATACCCTGAATATAGTATTATTGACAATGCAGTTAATTTACCCTCAAATATTTTTGTACAACGGAATATAAATGAACCTCTGCCAGACAAATATTTGCAAAAAAAATATTCACATAGCTTTATTGTCAGCCAAAAGAGATATTACTATGTTCTGAAAATCAGGCAAAACTCCTACTCATAAGACTTGGCTGACAAATATGTATAGATTTGTTCCACTGAAAAATAAATGCTGTCAAATCAGCAGATGAGCACAAGAGTTTGGCAAGAAATAGCACACCTTTCTAGATCTCAGAAGTGATCAAATGAAGAACTCATCAATGAATTCTCTTGTATTTCTCCCTTTTAACTAATGTTTATGCATGCTAGATGTTTGTTTGATTAAGACTACACCTGTATTCTTAGAATACAGTTACCTCTCAAAAGGCTACTATAAAGATCTATCTTCCAACTTCTAACTTGACTGTGAACATCCTATTCATATAGGTACTTCCATTTAGATGATTTGGCCTCACCAAGAGGAGTAAAGACTCACACTATGTGTTATTTTCAAACTGTGGTTGTAGACCTCCAATGACTCACATAACCCTTTCTAGAAGCATAAATAGTGGAACACTTGGGGAAGGAAGAAATGGAGGGAGTTTTCAATGCAAAAAAATGTGGTGACCTTACGAGAAGTTACAGAATTTCTCGTTTAAGAAGAGGTCCATAGAACAGCTGTTTTAATTAAAAGCATGTAATAAATACCTCACTTTCCTACCTTTCTTTTCGTTGTTGATTTTTCTGCACTTTGGCTCATGTACATGCATATGTTGTTATTTTAAAAGTCATCAAGTGTGAAAGAATAAAGTGTGTCATGTGTTATATGTTTGGTGCTTTCAAGAAAAAAAAAACTGTTTGCTTTGGCAACTGCAGCTCGAGCAATTTGTCTGAACAGAAGATGGAAATCTAGCAGCATATGGCTGTAGATATAAATATGAATCTAGAAATTATATACAGACATACTATACATTAACATGAAAAGCATTTCATGGGCAGTTGGTCACAGTGATAATTCTGAAATGCAGGATTTAGTTTCCATTCTCTGGCAGTTATGCATTTTTATAAATAGAACCTTGTACTTCCATATCTAGAGTGCAATCTCAGTTTAGCTAACACATGGCAGGTGACCAGTTTTGCTGAAAAATAAAAACCCAACTGAACAACATGCTATGATTTTCAAATGTACCCTAATATTAAAGGCCTCTCCTTAAATCATGGTGTTGAGAATGTTTTTTAAAGTCCTATATGCTTTGGATTCTAGCCTTCTAAGAAAAGAAATCCTTGTCCTCCTGGCTGTATTATGACAAGTGAGAACAATAGAGCTGCATCGACACTAGATGTTGACTGCGCAGTAGCTTGTTACTACTGCACTGTACCATTGTGTGACACGAAGCATGACGCAATGCTACTGTGCAGTAGTAACAAGCTAATTTGCAGTCAGTGTCACCAAAAAGCCATTCAGGGATGCTACTGCGCAGTTATGCTGGTTACTAAGCTGTCATTTAGTACTTGCATACTCAAGTACTAAATGACTGCGCAGTAACAACTGCACAGTCAACCTCTAGTGTAGATGCAGCCTAGATGTACTTAAGTTTGGATGTTCTGGGTTGGGGTCAGACCCCTTTTCATGAAGGATGTTGTCTTAACTAAGAATTCTTTTCCTGTGCTATTCTCAGAATGCCCAATAAAGTTTCCATTTTTGATGAAACACAGAGTTGAGAGAGGTAGTTAGCAGTGTTAATCTAAACTCAGGCAAGGGTAGGGAAGCGTGGTACCTTTGAGATTAACTCAAGGAGGCTAAACTTTCATAGGCAGCAGCTAAGCATCTGACAAAGAAGGATGTTGCCTATGGAAGTTCATGTCTTTTTAAAGAAATTAGCCTCTACCTGCTACCCTGCCCAACCTTCTGTTTGCTGTAACACTGCAGACCTTAGTCCACCTCTACTAGGAATGAACTTGGTCCCACTATTTTTGTGGTCCGATCCAAAGACATTCAAGTAATGGGCTTTGTCTATCCTTCAGTTCAGGTTTTGGATCAGGCCCTTGGGTTCCTGTCTCTTATTTTCAATAACATATACAGCAGGCTCTGTTTGGATTTAATATGACATCATTCATTTTGTGTTGTTATTTGTACTGATTCACACAAATATGAACAATATAATGGGGTTGGTTTTGGAAAAAAAAATCTTGATAGTAGATTAAAACAAATAGACTCAAAGCACAGCTGTAAAAAAGGTGCTTTTTATTACCATGCATAATGGTCAAGGTGAAAATTTCCTTCTTCAGACATTCCTATCTCAACATCTGAGTATCATGTGCCGGTAACTGGAAGCCCAAGAGCACACAGAAGAAGCTGAAACAAAAACAAAAAATAAAACCAGATATGCCTTCAGTAAGAAAAAAAATACTTTGTTTTCATTCACTGATAACAGAGATCAAGTAAGTGCTGTGGCTCTGAGACAGGGGTAGGGGAGAAATTAGTCCTTAAAACCACAACTAAGCTGTGGCGGGGCTCTTCCATTGAGCTAAGATTCAGCATAACTGCCCCATATAATACTAAGCTTCTGTATGCTTTTACTGAGGCAGTATGAAACAAAGCAACATTCAGTAATTCTCAATACAGACGACAGCTGTGTAAAAGTATCATCCTTCGCTGCACTAAGAAATTTAATGAGAACCCTAAACGTATTGTTAAAAACACATTATGCTCTAATCACATATACACTATTTCTGCAGTGAAAAATTCATAGATCTTCACAGTCCTGCAATTTGATCCTTGTAACATTGTAATGTTTTCATGGGCTGAAGAGCAAATGTAACAGAAGCCACTGGTACCTGACCTGTTACCATTTATTGTCCAACTGGCCAGTTTTGGTGTATTTTTAACCAAGAACCATCCCTGAAGCCAGTGGGAATTACAATAAGCAGCTCAAAGGATAGAATAATTCCAATTCCTGAGACTGAACACCAGAAAAATAGAAAGGAAATAATATATTGTGATAAAATCTTTTACTATTACAGCAGGCTTTTGTTAGAACGCCCAAGTCTGATCTTGATGTTGAATAGTTTATCATTCTTCCAGTCATTTTTGTACCTTTAATGTATTTAGAGGATGGATAAGTTAGTCACTAATGCTTCAGTACAGAAGAGCAGATGTTAGTTTCCTAATTCATTGTGCGTCACAGTGATTTCTATCATTCTTCTTATTATTATTATTAATCAGAGAGTTTGAAGAAAAATAAGTGCAAACCCTGGGCTGTAATGTTTACTTTGTTATTGCTCAGGCATGAGGTCCCCTTAGTGAGTCTGATTTCCCAATATGACCTTGAAGAAATTTGTTATTCATTAATCCCCTGTTGCAAAAGACATACCAGTCAAATGGAAATGGATAGTCTTGGCTTTTTGTTAAGCAGAAGTAATTAAGTAACTCTAGTTGCTATTGTTGGGCTCTGTAAATAGAGGCTAAATACAGGTGTTCAAGAAGCCCACAGCAAAAGCACTCTACCTTTTGAGCTTTACTCTATTAAGTGCTCTGCTTTGGGTCAGGAGGAAGCAGAACAAATGTTAGCCCTTGTCGATAGCTTGAAGTCTGTCTGCATGGTCCAAGTGCAGCAGGGGGAATGGGGAGACGAGGGGGAAGGAGGCTCTCACATGCCTCCCAGTGTCCTGGACTGTTAGAGATTTCTTATCAGAGCCAAACAGTCAAGCTGTCCCCGATTGACTGGTGGGGACATCATGGCCACCCACCTGGATGCCCCTCACCCCTGAATCTAGACATCCTGGACACACACACACATGCTGACACACACAGAGAACCCATGTGTCTGGGACATGACTGGGCCAGGACTTTCACATGGCTGATGAAGACAGTGCCCGCCTCTTGAGCCACTCCCTGTTCCCCAGGGTGCTGGAGAGCAGGTGCTATGCTCCCAGGGTCCCAGCTCAATTTCATCACTGGTGACATCATTGCCCCTGTAATCCTCAACAAGGGCCCTGCCCTCTTGAGGCTGTATGAGGGACAGTTGGACCACCTGAAGGAGCACTTCAGCTGTGGATGAGGCTTGGCACCGCGAGCACATCTCAGGCATGAGGTAGAGGGCAAATCCCCTGTTGATGTGTGTGGCCCTGGCCCCACACTGTGGCAGGGTGTCCAGATCTGTGAAGACCTAGCAAACTGCCTCCTCACCAACATGGACTGGGAGCCCTCCCTGGATCAGTAGGGTCAGAAGGCTTTGGGTGTCCATTCCCTGGCAGAAGGGTACAGGTCTCCTGACATGGGCTCCTCTGGCCCTGCCTCACAGGAAGTGCTGCCCATAACCCAGGCAGCCTGGGCATCATCGCCCCTTCCCTCTTCCTCTCCAACTTCCATCAGAGATACACACTGGAGTGCAGGGGAATGCCACGTGAGGAAGAGATTTGTCTTATTTTAAGCAAATGTTGAATCTGCCAAACTGTTAGTGTGTTTATTAAAGAAAAACTGTGCAACGTTGCCCACTCCAAAATTTGGAACCTTCTTTTTAGTTAACATCTAGAGAGTGGGGAAAGACCCTGCCTGCATCAGACTTCCATTCCCCACAGCAGGACCCAGGGCTGCAGCAGCCTGGCCCAGTGGGCTGGTGGTCCGTCCCCACAACTCCCTCTGTTCTGTTTGGGGCCCTATGCCTATGCAGGCAACTGCCAGAAGCTATGGATGGCAAGTTGGCCCAGGAAGATGGGCTGAGTAAATGTTGGTCCTGGCACTGGGTCTCAGGCAGCTTGATCCACCTCACTTCCTGCATTGCTGTTTCCTGGAGCAGGCCCTACTGGATGCCTTCCTGCCTCCTCAGACCATGGGTCAGTGGCTCCTGCACATTGTATCTCTTGTTCCAGTCCCCCTGTCACCCAGAATCCCCCAATCAATGCATGGTGTGGAGCATTCCCCCATGGCTGCCATCCAGGCCCCTCCCCTTGGGACTTTCGGGCACTTTGCCTTAGGGAGCAGTCCCTGGAACAGAGCTCTCCATGGTGGATGGGGCATACAGCAGCCTGCCCCACCAGTCCAGCCTGGGAGGATAATAGTCTCCCCATGGGAGATGGTGCTGATGCATTCAGGAGTGTTGTAGGTGGATCTCGAGTGGTCTTTGACCATGTGCATAAATTCCTTTATCCAGGAGCTGCAACTCTCTCTTCTCCCTCAGAGAGCAGCTGGCCATACAACTTCTCCCAGTGCATACGATCTCCCTCAAGAGAGCAGCTGGCAATCTGTAGACCTTGTTCTTGGACCTGTGGTCCTGGATAGCTCATTCAAGTGTTGTGGCACCATGGCTGGAAGCAGTTGCCAATCTATCCATTCAACCCCCCAGATCAGTGGTCCCCTTTGGTCTTCATATTGCTGGTGCCATGTATGCACATGTCTTCAGTGTTCTGCAGTTGTCTGGCCAACCATCCTGGATCCAGCATCTTGGGCTCTATGGCCAAGCCTCCCATGCACAAAGGTGGAATCTGAAGACAAGATGGACACTGAGTGGGGGACCTAAGGACCCTTTCCCTGGGGCCATAAGTTGTGCAGCTTCTCATGACCTGGCATGAACCATGGCACAGTAGGCCCATGTTCAGCTTATCAGATGGGAAAACCAGGACTCCTGAGTTCCTTCTCCCTTTTGTGGGACCCAGGATGGCTGGGAAACCCAAGCATCAGGACCCAGAGGCATGAACCTTCTTCAGTTCTCTAGGACGAGAGGAAGGGAGGGACGGAGTAGGGGGAGGATTTTGTTAGGATTCCTTTTCCTGTTTACTTCTGCATCTTACCTGCAGCAGTGCTTATTCATAGTGCCAAACAGCACCTGGAGGATTGCCAGCGAAGACATGCAGATTTGCCTGTTGGTTACACCTTAGTTCTGCGGCTCAAAAAACACCTTCAGTGTATAATGGGGTCTGTTTGGGTTAGGGTGTGTGTCAGTTGGAGCCATGTAAACACTGGCCTCAGGAAAGCAACATGACCTTGAGGGATGGGGCAGTCTGTTGAAAATTTCCCAGATTTATGGCCCCGCTCAATGTAACACAGACTGATAAGCCCCAGTAACAGTAGGGGGTCCTGGCCCTGCAGTTTTCACCCTCTGATTCCTTCCAGGCCAGACATATGGGGGCTGGAGGGGGTGAAGGGTTATTTGAGAGACATGAGGTTAGTGGGGAGCATCAATAAATTAGTATCATCAGTCCTCCACATGGACAATTGTTGAGCCAAGAGCAAGCTGAATATCAGAGTAGGCAACAACAACTTTCCCTATAAGCATACCCTAACTTACCAAGGAGTCACATTAGACCATTCCCTCACCTATAAAAATCACATTCAGAAGGTCAGCAGTAAAGTCTCGACACAGGTAGCTGCCTTAAGGTGTTTAGCCAACATGACATGGGGTGCCAACTTCAAAGTGTACAGAACCACCACACTTGCAATAGTACATGCAGCAGCAGTTTACTGTGCTCTTGTATGGTCCAGAATCTGTCATACTAAAAAGCTCAACACTGTACTTAGCAGTGTGCAAAGGCTCATAACAGGCTGCACAACTTGCACCCACACAGATATATTCCCTGGACTCTAGTCCATTAGACTAAGTGATATAAGAAGACAGACCCTATCCACTCCCCTGCTGCCAGGTTTCTGGGCCTGTGGAGAGCATAGCAGGTCAAGTATTATGCCTTGTGTGCTGCACTAAATTTAGATAACGGGTGGAGTGAATGGAAAAGAAATGATCATTCATAGTAGACTGGTCTGAAATTTATTCCTACAGCATTTTATACAAACACCAAACAAGTCCCCCATTGGGTATGAATGAACTTCACAGAGAAATGTGGGTCAAGCTAAACTGACCAAGCAGGATCAATCACACTAACAGCACAGATGCTTCAAAACAACACTGTAATAGATGAATATCTTGGACAGCCCCCTGTATGAATGCAGGGTCCAGCAAACAGCACAATATAGCAAAACACTGTGTTAACTGGCACTTCATTAGCTGAAGAACTCTATTAACCAGCATATGAGGGACATGGCAAAAGCAAAACTGGAGGTACCACTTCCAGTTTCGCTGCTGTAAGCCGAGTTTTTCTTTGTCACTTCTTTGGCCCAAGGCCCAGGGCAAAGCAGCCTGCGTGGGGCAAAGCAGCCTGCACAGGGCCCCCCAGCACAATGAGGCTGGGGAATGCACCAGACATGCACATATGATTAACCAGTATCCCCCATTCCCGGGGGCTGCCAGATAACAGTGCTTTTACTGTACTTAATTGAAAGCTGCAATCTTACAAATGCCCAGATATATTAGATGGAATATGAAGACTGAGATATAATCCCAGACAGTGGCTCATAGCTGGCCTGAGCGAACAATGGGGGCAGGGGTTTGAACCAGGGGCTTTGCTGACTCTTGCCCCAAGGGAACAGGCTGGGGGCAGGGCTGGCCCAGTGCTCAGGCAGACTACATGAGTTCAGTACAAGGTTAAAGCACCACCCTGGGAGAGGGGCTGAGTGGGGTGCCACAAATGCCCCATGGGATGCAGCACACTCATTTTCAGCTCAAAATAGCAAAATCGAAATGAAACAGAGAGCTTAGAAATGGCCTCAAAACAAAATGAGGCAAGTTGAAATGTTTTGAAATATTTGAAACGTTTTGAGTTTTGAAGCTTAAGCTGGGCTTGCCTGCAGGAAAACAGAAACTAAAGTAAGGAGAGGGAGGGGGAAGTAGGGGAAGGCGTGCTCTCATTATTGACTGTGTAGCTGGCCAGTGACTGTCATCCTTCCCTGAGGTCCCTTCCAATCCCAGTGCTCTGGGGGAGGGATGGAAAAACAGCATAAAATGCAGCATTGTTTAAACTGCCCTGGTTTCCGCCTTGGTGTCTGTTGAGTGAGGGCGCACCTACACAAACACACAGTGTCGCCCACCCATGTCACGAGTTTTGCCTGTCAGTAGCTAGAGGTGCAGGGCCCCAAAAACTGGACACCCCTGCACTGATCTCCTTGACAGCTGGCAATCTTTGTGGCTGCAGCAGGGCCTAGCAGGCCTGCAGTTTTCACCCTCCTGTGCCCCAAGACAGACACAGTCCCACAAGCACCGATGTCATGAGTTTTGCCTGTCAGCAGCCAGAGGTGCAGGGCCCCATAACCCAAAAGCCCCTGTACCTATCTGCTTGACCGCTGGAAGACTTCGTGGCCTCATGAGGGGCTAGCAGGCCTGCAGCTTTCACCCTGCTGCACCTTAATACACACAGTGTCACCATGTCACGAGTCTTGCTTGTCAGCAGCTTGAGGTGTAATCTCCTTGAAACTTGAGAGGCTTTGTTGCCTCAGCAGGGGCTACCATCCCTGCAGTTTGGACCCTGCTGTGGCTTAATACGTACACATGACTTGAGTTTTTTGCTTTCAAGATTTTGGGGTGCAGTTTCCCTGAACCCCATAAACCTATCTCCTTGCAACTTGGCAGGCTTCAGAAGTGGCTACCAATTTTGCAAGTTTCATCCAAATCAGGCAGGAAAGGACAAAGTTATAGACTGTTTTGAGCTTCCCCATTATAGCCTATGGGCAAAATGTCAAAACAGCATTGAAACAGTGAAACCGTTTTGACGAAATGAAACGGAACAGCATTTTTGAATTGAAATGAAATTTGAAATGAAATGCTGTTCCATTGAAATGTTGAAATGCAAGTCGAAATGGAATGGTGCCATTTCCCACAGTCCTACTTCATCTAATACTGCATACTCTGTCAATCCCAGTTTTGTTTTAGATAATATTATTTAAATAGTAAGCTACCTACAGAAAGTTGGTAGCTTGACTACCATCAGAAAGGTGTGAATCTCCATTCCTGGAAATTTTCAAAAGCAGTTTGCACAGACTCTGAGCTGGGATGGTTAAGTCAGGGATGATCCTGCTCTGAGAAGAAAGCTGGACTAGATGACTTCACAACATATCATCAGCCCTATGACAACTTTTCCTGCGATTCTATGTCTTCAGTATGGGGAATAACAAAGGGATGTTGCATAACTTGTTGTATGACTTGTGATATTCACTGCAAGGTATAACAAGAGTTTAGAGAAACAACTGGCAACTTGTACAGCTCAAAAAAAATTGTTTCAGATCAAGTTCACCCCTGCAGACAAAATGTACATCCCGTGGCCATTGAATACAAATTGAGTGCAAACAGGAGGACAAAAGCAAAACCACCCAAAAAACCCTATTATCAGATTACTGTAATTGGATTCTACTACACTGTCAAAAAGATAAAATTCTGGACAAGTGCACTTTCCAGCAAGAGGGCAGTCACCTTTCTACTCGTATGGAGTGCTTAGCATTCAGAAACATTTTTCAGTGAAACAGTCAATAAAGAAGAGGATTCATTGGTGGTTGCTATTACCCCTGTCTTTTTAGATGATGATGACCAAACCTTTTATTTTCACCCAAAAGTAAACTGGTAGCCAGTATGTAGATTGGTGTTCAATGGAGCTATGTGTTTGTGCCCATAGAAGGAATAGGAGCCAAACCATACACTAGCAGATGCTTTTAGGGATCATTTTTAGTGCCTTTTGGTCTCTTCTTATATTCACCATCAAAGCCAGAGCAATTCTGGGTTGGAAAAGCATTCTCTTCTTTTTGGCTGATGCACTAAGAGTTCTTCCTTTAGTTTTACTTTTTTTTAACTACCTCCTGCAGCCTACCTCCAACAGGATTAATGTTACCCTAGAACTACTTAGTTTAAAAATAGCTTTAGTGCATATATACATAATGCATATATAGATTAATATATTCATAGATGCTAGGGTCAGAAGGGACCTCAACAGATCATTGAGTCTGACCCCCCTGCCTAGGCAGGAAAGAGTCCTGGGGTCAGATGACCTCAGCCAGGTGTATGTCTAACCTCCTCTTAAAGAACCCCAAGGTACCACCTCCCTTGCAAGCCCCATTCCAAATTTTGTCCATCTTTACCATAAAGAAGTTTTTCCTGATATCTAGCCCAAATCTACAGTCTATCAGTTTGTGACCATTGTTCCTTGTTACCCCAAGAGGCACCCTGGTGGACAGAGCATCTCCAATCCCTTGCTGTGTTCCCCTAATGAATTTGTAGGAGGCCACAAGATGACCTCTCAGCCTTCTCTTGTGGAAGGCTCTCCTCATAGGGCTTGTCCTGTAAGCCCCTAACCATACGAGTGGCCCTCCTCTGGACCCTCTTGAGTCTATCAACATCCTTCTTGAAGTACAGCGCCCAAAACTGGACACAGTATTCCAACTGTGATCTGACCAATGCCGCATAGAGGGGAAGTATCACCTCGGTTCTATTTGTCATACATCCGCTGATACACGATAACGTGCTGTTAGCTTTGTCAATGATTTCATCACACTGACAACTCATGTTCACACACTGATGACTCATGTTCTTTACACATACATAGCATATACATGTATGTACACACATGTATGCATACACAGCCACAGAATATTGTACTAAAATGGAAATGATATGACAATGTGTCACAACCTAGTTCCCTAACTGTCCAAAGTAGCCAGCTCATGAGGGAACTTTCTGCTTTGTTTTCTACATAAGAACCAAATTCAACTATAGCTTCATGCATGTACTTGCATCTGCACTGTCCCATACGTATTACTCAAGAGAAAAGAACTTCCCAAGGCAGTTTTTCAGCATAGCCAGACTGGCCAACCCTTTTAGAACAAATAAAACATACTGGAAAAAGGGTTTTTTTGCTGGTCTAAGACACACTGGGCACATGCATTAACAAGTGATAGGTATGGCACATTGGGTGTGTCTACACATTCATTGCCACTGTTCTGCATTCAGTTACCACTATTGCACATTAAAACAAAATTATCTTACTAACATCCCTGCTTTTTTTGTGATGCTTAATGCTCATTGGAGTAATCTACTGTGCATTAGTGCATTAACATGGTTTTTGCCAGCTGTGTTATACACAGTAGAATTACTCCAATGGGCACGGTCTTGTGCAAATGTACCCATTAAGTCCTTGAGTTTAGTACCTGTAATAGCAGATACTAACTGAATGTGCAGTAACCAGTAATTTTACTGTGCATTAGTGTGCTAGCACTGCTCTTGCTGTGATATGATAATGAGCAGTAGAATGAGTCTACTGAGCAGTTAGCATCTTGTGTAGACTCGCCCCCTGGTTCCCAAACAAAATAAGTTATGCTGACAAAAAATGAACATTCTCATGAAGATACAATCACATCTATGAAAGGCCTTCTGTCTGTATAGCAATGATATTAAAAACTTCAGCCACTTCCCCCATCCAAACTGATAATGCTCTGCCAACAAGTTTTGAATGTAGACCTAGCCAGATGTTATGAATGTGGTCCTGCTTATTTAAACTGCATTTGCTGAGTCAAAGGCAGACCTTCCTGGCTAAAAGTCAGGAAAAAGTCCTAGTTTTCCCTCCTTTCCTCTTTTCTTTTAAGGGTGAAAATTATCCTGTCATTGTAAGGAAATAAAACACAGTAGCACTGTTAGCAATGACACTGAAACATTGTTGTTGGTTTTTTGGGGGTTTTTTTTTTTTTTTGGTGGGGGATGTATTTTCTTTCCAAAGACCTTCAGCACTGCAATTTTTGTGTTGATTAAAAAGTGCTCTAGTGTTACAGAAAGTGCTGATGATTTTAGTTTATACTATTACTACTACAACACTATTTTCAAAATAGGTTATCAGAAAAGAAGCACTGTCATTTCAGATTTGAAGCTACACAAGGCAGTAGGGGCTGAAGAAAAGACTCATTTAGTTCCAGGTTCCTAAAGGTAATGCCTGTGCTTGCAAAATCTGACAAAGCATCACACTGTGTTTTTGCTCTGTGGAGCAACTGTCACTGATGTCAATGGGGGGTAGCTCATGAAGAGATGTGCATTGTTCTGCGCCCATAAGCAATTTCATCTTCTAACAAGGGGAGGCCATTTGTTTGATGGGAAGGCACACAGAGACATGGAAGCATGAAGACAGGGGGTAAACTGAACTTTGTTATACATGCTCTTCCAGCTCCATCCAAAATGCTGGTCTGTAGGATAAGGGCAACTGTCAGGGCCAATGCTGACCATGGCTCCTCCTACCGATATATCCTTTTACTACAGTAGTGAACATACAGCAGTGCTAGAGCAAACTGAGCTCAGCTGTAGCTGAGAAAGCAGAGTCAGTTTTGCAAGGATGCCTTGCTGCATGCAAAGTTGAAAAAAAAAAGGAAATATAAACCAGATACTAGACTTTGAGAGTTCCTTTTATCCTCATTTAATTATTTAGGTTTCAATCCTGCATAATCCCTAGGTGCACAGGTAACTTTACTCTTAGCACTAGTCACACTGTGATCAAAAGATAACTCATATCATATACCTTCATTGTACACTACTTATATAGACACTGGATAAATGTGTAACAGGGTTGGAGTCCCAGGCATGGCCATGATGTCCCCTGGTGGCTCCATGGCTCCTGTCCTGTTCTGGCTCCCAGGGTTCCCTCCCTTTCCTCTCTTCTGCCATGCCTTTTTTGGAAAAAAATAATTATGAAAAGGGAGGCTGCTCCAGGGTCCCAGAGTGAGCCCTTGTCTATTATCAGTCAGTAGGCCTCTCTTGAACCCAGACAATTCTCATCCTGACTATCAGGTACTAGGTGTGGCCTTCCAGGCCCATCCATGGTTTAATGCACCAGCTGCCTTAAGGGCTATTCATGATCTCCTTCCACCCCTACAGCCACACTCATGCTTCATGGATCTTACCAATGAATCACTCCCATGTTAGGCCACCTTAGGTCTCCAGACCCCTGTCAGGGTCTTGGCCATCCCAGCATCTGCCCCTTTTCTCTGGCTGGGCTCTTTTGACCTAGACCCACTGCACTGGGCCTTGACTTAGGAGCTCCAGTTCCTGTCTCTCCCCTTTTGGACTTTGAGCCCCTGGCCCTGGTTTTTGCCTCTCTTGGGGCTTTGGGTCCCTGGCCTTGCCAACTACAGGCCACCTCTCTTGCAGGCTTCAACCCTCCTGGCATCAGCCTGCCTGTATTTTGAGCCCAGTACTGACAGGGCCCAAAAACACTCATGAGCCCCTTGAACACCACTGTGGCTTACCCTTGCCCTGGAAGAGCTCAAGACCCCATGTACTTCCAGGCACCTCTGTGGCTTGTGCCCCCTGCCCTTTTGCATAGCCCCTTATAGCCACACTCAGTCTGCTAGTATAAAGCTTAAACAAAAATACAAGCCCGCTGGCTACAACTAAAACTGTCCTCATACTGGGTCATACTTTCCTGCATGCCATAATTCTTTACTTATGGCTGCCAGGGAAGCTCAGGTATCAGTCAGTTGCTCTCCTGCAACCATCCTGGTCTGGAGTTCTCCCTGCTACCTGCACAGGCTTTATGTGCCTCCTAAGCCCTGCTCTCTTCCTGTCAGGTGAATCTTCAGCCACCCAGAGGGGTTTTCCTTCTGGACCAGTCTGCTTTCAGGGAAGCTTTCTTCTGCTACTTTTGCTGCATTAGCTGCATCCCTGCTGCTGAAGCAGAGCTTTGCCTTACCAGCCTATTGCTGGCAGCTAGCCCTGCACTGGGCACTTGTCTATGGATTCCTGGCTGCCTGATCCCCTGCAGCCAGCTCATAATTGGAAGTGTTGCACCTACCTGGGGATCTCCCTGCTGCTGTTTCTGCCTTAAAGTAAAAAGGAGCTCTCTGGCTCTCTGTTACAAAAAGTGTAATTCATTTAACTGCATATGAATACAAGCCAACTTTTTTTGTTTTGCCTATTGCTTAACTTGTAACACACATTGGTTATCTGCATGCGATGGTCAAGTGTATAAACTGCTTAAGGGCATACTATCTTTCAGCCTCACTGTCTGCTTTGTAATGTCATTTTATTTCTTTGAACTGAATAATAATTGGCATCAGAAGAGAAATGGAAGCAATTGTCAAAGGGCTGCTATTAGAAGCCTTGAAATTGACAGGAGCTAGTCAATTTCAAGGCTTCTGCTAGCAGCCCTGAAACTGACTAACTCCCATCATTTTCCAGGCTTCTAATAGCAGCCCCAAAAATGACATCTAGAACTCTTATAAATGAGCGGGAACAAACAGCTTTGGGAAAGTAATCCGCAGCACTGACAGCACTGTATTTGAGCATTGCTGACTTAAATTCAGAGAAGTGCGTGCTCTCAGTAAGGCCTGAGGCTATGTACTTAAAACAGAATATGCATATATGGATTTGTATGCTGCATTAGGTTTTTGCATTAGATGGTACTTTGTTGTTGTTTCATTTTGTTTAAGGTACTCAGCACTCCTCAAGCACCTTATTGATGAAGAAATTTTGATTAGGAATCCCAGGTTTTATTCCAGTTCTGCTAATGACTCACATGTGACTTTGGGCAAGTCAGTTCATCTTTTTGACAAAAGGGATGGAATGTTACATGAAAATAATCCAACCAAAGTCAATGGAACAGGTAAAGTGAGCAAAATTACATGTGTGTGTATAGATGTCTGATTTGGGATAGCAGCGGTAAAGAACCTGTGGTACAAGATGTTAAACGTCCACTGATTTCTTTTAATGAGGGGTTTGAATACATTGGAAGAAGAGCTTACTAGTAGTCTTTTATACAATTGAACCCTAATGATCAATCTAAAATTTCAAAGTCAGTTTCTGATCCATCATTGTCATAGCTTTCATGCTTCCCTTGTAATTACATTAGATTTACACTTAGAGTAATTTTATGCCAGTGGATTTTAACAGTGAGTGTAGCCCTAGCAAGCAGAAAATTGTTAATCAATCATGAAATCACAGAAATTAGAGTAGGGAAATGACATGTTATTAAGTCATTCATTTCATCCCCAGGCCAGATGATTGTTGCCTACGTTATAATCCTGGAGTTCTTTGTCCAGCTATTTTTCAATAATGGTAGCAAATGGGTCTTACTGCACTTTCCTCAGAATGCAGCTGTTTCGTATCCTAATAGACTCTGTTTTTACAACAGCTCCTTCTGAAGTCCATTTCTAAATTTGATTTGGTTGATGTCAACCGTTCTGATTTTTATTCCCTGAACAACTCAAAACAATTTGTCTCCTCCTCTCTTAGAGTTATCACTTGTCAGGTATCTCTGCTGCAAGATGGTTATCAATACCAACCCATACTATTGAAATCTTTTCCTGTATAAAACTTTATTTATAGCCCAGTTATTTATAACTCATGTGCAGCAAAGTCCTGGTTTTCCTTGTGGCTGCTTTACTGTCAGCTACTAGAAAGAAACAAAGGCTGACATCAGGTTACAAACAATGCAAAGTGTGTATGTTAACTTTTTAGGGCATATCTGGAAGGAACAAAGCAGTGTGGGCTAATTAACTGTACTGAGAAGCAGGGCTTATTAGCTCAGGTGCCAAACAGCTCTAATAAAGCTAACTCAGATCCAGATCTGGAGCAAGCATGTGCAGAGTTCACTTGGGTACCTCTGCATGGTGCTGTCTTCTTCTATGTGGCTAATGTCTTCATATGTTAGAACCAGAAAAAATTATATTGTGGAATATGCTAGGTCCCTTATATTGCATCAGTCATAGCAACATATCATGCTTTTCTTTTTAGGAAGATGCTGTATTTCAGGGGATTTTTATGCTTTCCTCTAGCATACAGGTATAACAATCTACTTCTGGTTCTTTATTTTTATAAGTGATTAACTACATGAAACACCTAAGATTTACAGGAAAGGGGCATTGTCATAAACAGGATATGCTCTTGTCTCTTACTCTGGGAGTAACCTGCAAGTAACTACACTAAAAACAAGAGTCATGCTGATAAAATTGGTGGGAGAGAAAACCTGACCCAGAACATACAGCTTTGTATCACTGATGTAACTATCAAAAAGCCAGGCAAAGAAGCAAAGGTTCACTCAAAGCTGACACTTCTCTTGCTAAACAGAGAGAACTGCCTCTAGGTATCTGCTCTTTGTAACGTTTTGGGGGTTTGCGCCTTTTACCTTTCTTCTATGCCTGTCAGTACCAATTGACAACTTGCCTCCCCACTGAGCTGATCTGCTTCTGCCAAAACAGTGTCACCTGTCAGTCACTGCTGTAAGAAATGATGCTCTAATACAACATTTGTGAAGCGAGAGCTATACATATTTAGATGTGTGCTGAATCTTTGCTGGGGATGTGCTAGATGAACAGAGGAGGAATGGCAGGATCAGGATGATAATATTAATTTAAAATAAAAACCCAAGGCAATTAGGGTGCAGAGGAACTGCCTCCTCCCTGGGAAACAAAGGGCTAAGCTTTAAATCAGCTTCCCCTTCCTTTTACACACAGGACTGGCTTATAATTTAGCTCAGCAACAGCTGATGCTCAAAAGAAGGGCTGTGGGGGGGAGTAATGTAGTACGTCTTTCTGAAACACTATTTCAGACATCACACAATCATGGGTTGCTCTTCTAAATGGATCTGTCCTTGCTCTCCATAAATAACTTCCTTTGCAGTAACTCTCACCCTGGCAAATGCGCAAAAGGCACCCACCATTGCTTTCTTCAGTACTCATTGAATCATAGACTATCCCCTTCATCCCCTCCATGGGCCTCTCTTCCTCACTCCCACTCCTTCCCTTAAAGACTTCTGCTTTTTGCCTTCTTGAAAGCATAGGATGCCTCTGACTCAAACTTCTCTTATGTCCCTGATGTGCTTGAACTCTTTGGAGAAAATCTTCTTCTCCTTCAAGGAGAACCTGAACAGTGTATAAGCATGCTCTGAGCTCAACCTTGCTCCAGACTCTTAACAGAGGGAGGGATGCTCTGAGGTACTAAAAGCCATCAGCTTCCCTTCATCACCCAGCCCAGCCTGTGGTGCTACAGTGAGGAGACTGGAACCTGCCAACCCTTCCTCTTCCGTCCACTGTGTTGCTGGAGAGATGCGGAAAGAGGAAAGCATGGTATTTGGTGGGTTCATTATTGGAAGGAGCCAGTATAACTTCTCCTTAGCAATTGCCTCTAATTTGGATGTTTGGAAGACAGGGGAAACCACCTTTGAGCCAGTTGCATGTTTTAGCCCAGGTTGTAGGTCTGGACACCCAGCAGGGGAGGTGTCCAATTTCTATTCTGCTCAGTGTATGTTCATTTATTTTGTTTTCTTCCTGTAAATATTATCCCTTGAGGAAACCTCCAGCTGCCTTCTTTACTGCTGTTTTTAATCTCACAGACAGCAAGGGTCTGATTCTGCCAACATGCATGTGTCTGCTTAATTTTACTTGTGTAAGCATTAATTTCAGTGGAACTACTTCTCATATGAAATTTAGCCCATCTGGAGTGTACCATTAAACAATCATATCTTGAGTTATATCATTTTGGAATTAACCAAGGAAAAAATGTTATGAGACAACATAAGAAGAAAAGTGCAGTATTTATATAGCAGGAATAAGGTAAGGGGGAAAGAATAATAGAGCTGGGACACTGCATCAAAAATAAATATTGTAAATCAGCAGGGTTAAGACAGTTAGATCCTAAATTCTGAACCTGCCTGAGCCCTTTAATACAGGATATAAGCCTTTTTCCAGACTACCTAAAGTGACTTAAAAGTAGACACTGATGTGAGCACTTTTCAATTCCACTTTTGGTCTATGATGTAATTATTTTGGCAACTAATAAGCCTCACAAGATTGCACCTACAACTCGGTTAGTTTGACACAGCTAGGAGATAAGATAAGAGACCCAACACCTTAAGGCCCAGCTCTGAGTCTCTGTCTCTGATGAGGATGTGTCACCCTGTCCCTTATCTAGGGCACAAGAAACTGCAAGGTATTTTGGAGCTTCTTGGCATAGGGAGCTAGAATTTCCTGGTGTGGTGTGTTGATTCAATTAATTTGGAATAAGCACAAGAGATAAGAGCTGTGGACCTGCCTGCTCCTAGGCACTGAAATATTTACTAACCACGTAAGAGACAGGCAAGGGAAAAGAGACTGGGTTAGCTGAGCTACAGAGGAATCAGTCACAGGCAGAATACTAAGAACATTTCTTAGTGTTTGAGTGTAACAGTGATGCCCCTTAGTGTTATGGGTCACATTGCTTTCAAAGGAAGCTGCCTCAGGACCCCCCACGAAGAAACCTTATTTGGTCACCTGTCTGCAGGACCCCTTGAGGGGCCATGGTGTGGCTTCTTGAGGGGCAAGTCTCTGTGGCCTAGTCAATGACTTCCAGTCCTAGACTTCCATCTCTTCCTAGGGTGAAAAGGGCATCTATATGTCCTGCTTGTGAAACTATTTACGACAACTATTTATAGCAATGCATGCTCACAATGAACCTCTCCCCCCCGCCCCCCAGTATATTCCCCACCAGAACTGCAGGCAAGAAATCAGCCCACTTAGCCTCTTTTGTCTTAGCTGCCAGAAGGAAATGGACTTTCAGGACACATGGACGGGTTTATTGGACAGTAATACGGCTCAAGGGTCTTGATCAAACCTTGAAAAGATTATGGTATCTTTGCTTTCCTTCCCAGGTGAGAAACAATCTTGCTCGCTTGGTTGCAGAAAGAGTAGGGCAATGCAATGGTGATGTCCCACTGAACATCATGGAGGATAGACTTCTCTGTTGCTGCTTCCAAACTATGGTATTGCTGGTTGCCCATAGCACATCTCACACTGTTGCCAGATACTCTACTATGCCTCTGTGATTGGTACATGATATCATTTAAACTTTTCATCCTAAAAATGCATTAGCAAAGGTACTCAAGAAAATGTGGATGAAAATATCTGAAATAGCAGTATAGAAAGCAGCTGCTATAGAAATGGAACAAAAAAGAGTCAACTCAGCCCACAATTATCAAGATCCAAATGATAGTGATTTTGTAGCATGAATAACCTGAACAAGTAAATGTGACCAAAGATTGATCTCACTATCTTCCACTCTAAGTTCTTGTGGGTATGTTATGCTATCACTATGTGGATGCACCACTGGAGCAGGGAACACAGGAAACACTTACCTCTCCTATCTAGTGCATTCTGGGAACCAGGAATAATTTGGTTCTAAAGCACTTGAAAGCCCCAAGATAGAAGATAACTACTGGACCAACCAGATCCAGAGGGTTGGAGTCAGCACCACATGCCAGTATGTGAGAATGGCAATGAGGAGAGCTCCAACTATAACCGGGAAATAGACATAGCAAAGGGACCACTTTCTATGCTCTATTCAGTCATCTAGAGGTGTTTTGCACTTAAAAGACATATGCCTATAGGTAGCATTAGTCTAGTTGTGTACCTCCCGTTCCTCTTGAGCAAGACACAAGCTTCTAAGAACCTTATCATTAAATCATCTGGTTAACCTGCTGCCTTCTGAAGTCTTGGTGAGATTTGCTTCACTAAGGTTGCTTATGCATTTAAAACCAAGCATTCTGACCTCAGCTTCCACAAGTGTGAAACCAGAGTAACTCCACTGAAGTCAGCTAAGCTATATGGAATTTATATCACTGTCCCTAGGGTTGTAATCTGTTCTGTGATGGGTCTTCATCACTGATCATTAAGGTATAGGGGTCAGAAAAGCTACAGTTCGACAGATCATCTGCCCATATGACTCTTGAACTCATTAATATTAATTACTTTGATATATTGCTTTTTTAATTTAACAAGATATACCTATTCCTAGCTCTGAATGTATTCACACAAGAACTGTATGGGTATGTATGGTAAGGGGGAGGGAGACAGAAATTAGTAACTAATATAGAGAAAAACACTAAGAAAACCATTACAGAGAAAAGAAACAGCATGACCTGAGTTAATACATTTGGTTTTCTTCTGGGTTCTAACCAAAAAAAAAAAAAAAATTAAAATCAGAAAATGGGTTATTTTGGAGCAGCTCAGAAAGCAAGTTTCAGAAAACTGGGCTTACCAGCTGGATACGGTGATGCCAATTACAGATTGAGGACTAAAAATACTTTATCTACAACAGAGAATCCTAGACATGCTTTGGTGGAGCAAGCCTAAGTGTTAGATTGGAATTCTCAAGGTAAAGGAGGCATTGAAGAAAACCAGAGATAATGTGGGAAGGTACAATAGGGGCAGAATGAAGAACTGTCAAAATACACATAAGGTGAAAGAACGATAGAAGACAGTGGTTATCATTGGCAATCCCTTGATTTGAGGGTGATCTCTTCCATAGCCATTGATGGGTCCTGAGAGCTCCTAAGAGCTATAGATCTGCCAAATCTTGGGCTATAGGGCTGTCATCAGAAGTTGCAGGTCCTTCTGCAAGGGAGGGTAGTCTTCAGACTGGAATTCCTCTCCCTTTCTTTCCTCCTCTCTCTTGTCTGTGTTTAAAGGGCTCATTATGGACTGCTGCTTTGCTGAAGTTGCAGCACCATTGGAGTCAGTTGTCAGCCACCTCCTCCCAGCTCTTGATGTCAACATCCATTTTCTTGAGGTATGCCTTCAATGTGTCCTTGTTTCCTTCGGTCACCACAAGATTTAAGACCATTACTAAGATGGGAATAGAGCACTTATTTTGGGAGCCAAGATTCAGGCATCCACACGGAACGTCTGGTCCAGCAAAGCTGGTGCTTGAGGATCACTAACTCAACGCTGGTGAAATTGGTTTCATAAAGGATTCTGACATTTGTGAGGTGATCTTCCCATTTAATGTGGAGGATTTTCCAGAGGCATCATTGGCAATACTTCTCCAGACAAAGCAACATAGTGTTTAAAAAAAAAAAGAAAAGAAAGCAGGGAATTCAACATAAGACAAAGAAAATAAACAAAACAAGTTCTTTATCCTTGTCCTTATCCTAATTAAACTGCATTTGCAATATAGTCTACTAGAAAGATTGCAGCTGAAGCAATACAAATCAAATTAGAGGGAGTCAAGTGATCTCATTCTATTCCCAGCTCTATTTCATTTTCACTGTTTAACATCTAATTTATCTGAGCCCCTGTTTCCCCAAAAGAGTAATGATGAGTGCCATTATCACCCTTTTTTTAAAAAGGTTTCTCAAATGAAAAGTGCTGGGTTTGAGCCAAGTATTATCACATGCAGTGTGTTGTACAAGCCTCACAATTCCTTTTTCTGATTAGCATCCAAAGCCGTCAGTTGTTATAATGTAAAAACATAGGATCATAGGGTCTTATGAAGGACCACTGAATCTAGTCTCCTGCATCTGTTGGAAAACATTTGATGGATCTGAAGGATCCATAAAAAGCAGAGGAGAAGGCTACAATATACAAAAGGCATACAACATATAGGCAAGTGATAACAGTCTGGTGTGCTTTTGGCCTTTTGATGTTTGCTTCTGGTTTCAGGATCTTTCCTTTCCCCAAAATGCCACTAAGTCCTCCCCACCTCCCCTGCAATCAGGTAAACTAGTTCTGGATAATTCATATAATTCATAAGACTTGAGTTTTCCATCCTTACATGGACTTGCACTTGAATAATTTGATTATAGGGATTTAATAGACTCGCTCAAGGAACAACTGAAATCAATGGGACAATTTATGGAATAAGTTACCAGTCAAAATGATTAAAGGCAGGAGATTCTGCGTAATTTTTCAGGAACTCTTATTTTTCTTACTTTGTGCACAAGAAACTACATTTTCTATTTAGTTTCACAACCATGAAAATTCTCCAGATCCCTTAGAATATGCTGATCGTGTCCAACACTAGCATTTTCAGTAAACTTTGGGATTTTTTTGTAAACAAGCCTTGCCCACTCTGCTGCAGTGGAAGAGCTTTTTATATGGGCTTATGTTTAGCAAGCAAAGTTAAGTCAGGGTGTTTTTGAGGTCAGTTTTTGTTCCATACTTTATATCTGCTTTTATAAGTCATTTTGTGTTTTAAGGTAAGCTGCCCTAAGCTTTCTGGGGGGAAGAGCAGCATATAAATGTAATAATAAAATAAATATTTTTTGTTTCTAGCACCACAAACATCAGCACTTTTCAAAATCTTCTTACTATAAATGCTTTCTTTTCTGTCCTCTCTTTCAATGTTTATTTGTAACTCTGCTGAAAAGAACACAAATACATGAAGTATTTCCAGGAATGCTGAAATGCCTTGTGTGTTAACAGGTGAATCTCAGAGCAGTAGACATAATGGAAACTCAAGCTTCATAGCATTCCATTGGAGATAACTTATCATGAGGTTCAAAGGCAGTTAGTCCCTCAAATATTTATTTTTATATGTGCTAAATACATTCTTAAAAGCTTAAATGCTTATCAGGAAAACACTACTAGATCAATAGTACTGTGTTTAAAAAAACCTTGTCTAGAACAAGGTGGCTAACATGAGTCATAGTTCATAGAAGTCAAAGATATGGAAACAGAGTGGGTGACGTTTTGTAGGCAGTTTTAACTCGTCTTTCACATTGTACCTAAAGATTTGTAAGCAATCCTCTTGTGCTTGCAAACAACAGAACGGTGATATGCACCTACTTAATGTGTAGCTATGAACACAAATTGGGTACTCAGATATCAAAAGTATTCTCCTTGGGCTGGCAAATGCCTGCATGTTAAATTCCAGGTCCTTATTTGCAAGCTTTCCTTTGCCTTCAAAATATCCTAGTGAACTGGAAAGATCATGTACAAGTGAGGTTAATATTTGGTTCAAAACTGACTCAGTTTGAAACTAACTCAGATGTTAAATAAATGGCAATATTACCATAAAGCACATTAACTGGCTCGTAGCTGAGCTGAAGATATCACAACAGTAGTAGCTGGATGTTGAAGCCATATAAATCAAATAAGAAATGTGTCATGTGTTTTAACAGTGAGGGTGGTACAAACTATCATCAGAACAAACTACCAAGATCAGTGATGGATTCTCCATCTCTTGCTGTTTTCCAGTCAGGACCTGGATGACTTGCTGGAAGATACACATAGTCAAACACAATGAATTAGGCTGGCTGTAGGAGCAACTGAATGAAATTCCATAGGCTGTGTTATACAGGAAGTCAGACTAGATGATTTAATTCTTAGACTAAACACGCGGTGTGAATTTTGAGTACTGTGCAGTTAGTTCACAAACCACCCCAAACACTGAAAAAAGCCATATAAACTATTCTGCAAAGACTTTAGAGTAGTGCATACATTCAAATTAGAATTGGGGTGTGGATTATTTTTTGCTGGATATGGTGATGCCAGTTACAGATTGAGGACTAAAAATACTTTATCTACAACAGAGAATCCTAGACATGCTTTGGTGGAGCAAGCCTAAGTGTTAGATTGGAATTCTCAAGGTAAAAGGAGGCATTGAAGAAAACCAGAGATAATGTGGGAACATACAATAGGGGTAGAATGAAGAACTGTCAAAATACACATGGGGTGAAAGAATGAATGAAGACAGTGGTTATCATTGGCAATCCCTTGATTTGAGGGTGATTTGAAGAATGGGATTCATTTGTAATGAATGTTATTGGTGAGTAACATCTTGACCAGTTCTAGGAAAATTTGACCTCATACTATCCTTTGAAGTAACTCACTATCCTGATAGAAACTGACACGCACTTTCCAATATTATCCCCCTTACAAATTCTAGTTATACTTCTTAAAGTAGCAGTAGTTGCCTAATAACTAATAGCAAGCTGAGACTTAATAATGTATTTGTTGGAGAACAAATAGAAGAGATTGTGCCCTACCATTTTGTAATGTGTGTTGACTGTGACTGCAGCTGGATTTCTATCTTTAGCAGTAATGCCATGTTGATAATAAAAGTCTCATATGTATTAAGTAGTTTGGATACCACCCAACCAATACCTAATTTCAGATGGTCTGCAAAGCTGATTTTCATGTATAGGGCTTGGTTATAAATATAATTTTATTTTATTTCCTGTTACTAAAAATATAAATGTAAATATGTTTCATATTTTTTATAAAACCGGACACAAGGAGGAAAATCAAGGAAGTCTATGGTGCCCTCTTTTAGGATAACTACAATACGTCTGATCTTGTGAGGACATCTTTGCATCCATTAATGCATCATTAATAAAAGCCAGAACAGCTGCATTTATTATGCTCTCCATTTAATGATTTTCAGAAGGTCAGTATATTTCAGGCTTTTGTGAGAGTGCAAAAGTTGCACGCCCACATGAGCTGTTAATGTAATAGTTTAATTTAGAAATGATCAAACTAAAGGCACTTATCAGAAGTATAAAAGGCGAGGATAATTACAGAGGTGACATGAGTAGATTGTGCATCCTTCATGTCATGTTCCACTGGAAATAATGGCAGGAGTCATTGTGACCTATGCTGAAATGTATTAATTGAGCATTGTGATTGCATAATGACTAAATTAGCTTCCTTTTAATCAAAAAGCAAGAGAAAAATTATCCCTCGAAGAACTACTATTCTTGGATTCAGGCCTTTTTCCTTCCTACACATGCTGCAGAATACCATCCTCCTCACCAGAGTTTTTATGCACTTTTCAGTGGCACCTAAACAATGTGAGCAGCATTGTATTCTTCCATCTCATTGGTCTTAATTATTTTGTTTCAAGTTTTAAGGGATGATTTGTTATTCTTGAATGCAGTGTCAAAATGTGCCCTTTTGCACTTGCACAGCTGTCCTTCTGACCACCGTTATGCAGGACGACCTTCTACTATGTCTGGGCACCTGCCCTAAACTGGTTATTAATTTAGACCTTACACATGAAAGATTCAAAATATTTCTTATGAATCCACCCCTAGCAAAATAGATTAGTGAGCCACCATACCCGTATTCTACTAGATTCTATGGTAATCCATCATTGATGGGTTTCCATTCCTCCCCTTGTGCCCCTGATTATTTGGTGTCTTGCTAAACTTCTGTCCAAGGGCAAATTCTTTTTGTTAACCACACCTGGGAGGTTGTTAAGCATGCCCAAGGATAAAGATATATTCTGGTTACACAATACTTGCTCTGCAAAGTCTACTGTTGAAAACAAAATTGCGTCACATTAGATGATTTTGCAATACAGGGCAGATACTAAAATTAAACAAGTTTCAGCTTTTGGTGTGTGTTTTGGAATTATTCAGTTATAGAATGGGACATTTTAGAATGTTCAGCATACAAAAAGGAAATGAGTAAAGAAAGTAGACATGCAAGTAAGGAAATGTAGAAAGGACTTTAATTGTGATCTTGGAAATGTCCTTCATTTGGGAATAATACCTAATTTGAGTCCATTGATTTTCCTAAATGCTTTTGGTTAGACAGTTTGTCTTATGCCAGTGCAAATCAACACCACCAAAGACAATGCAGAGAGCCAAATTATAGAGCCAAATCTAAAGCCTATCAAATGCAACAGGGGTCTTTTTAGTGACAGTACATTTTGATATAGTCTATTGCATCTATAAATGTAGCTTTGAGGATACGGATGGCATTCTATATACGCCATCCCTACAGAATACCCTATTTCAATAAAGGGTCTTAGGATAGATGTGATATCTTTTATTAAATCAACTAAATAGTTTGACAAAATGTTCTTTGCAAGCTTTGGGATACAGACACCCTTCTTCAGGCATAAGGAGACTGCTGGTGTTTTGAGTTCTCCAAGGTAGAAGAGAAGCCAATTTTTCTTTTCTACCTTGGAGAACTGAAAACACCAGCGGAGTCCCCCTATGCTTGAAGAAGGGTGTTTGGGCCCAAAAGCTTGAAAAGAACATTTTTTTCCAACTACACCTACTCAAAGAACCTGGTGTGCCTATGTCCTTAGACCAACACGACCACAATCAAAAACCCTGTTTCACTAAAGGGCATGATGAGGAACGGACTGCATTCAAAAGCTTATCTAAGTACACCCCACTCATGCAGTTGGTGTTGGTCCAATAAAAGATATCACCTACAGCCATCCTTGCCTATTTCACTCAAGTGTCATAGGAATTACATATACACTTTATTTTAGATTTATCTCTTTCCAGAATGACATATGCTCAAGGAGTCAATTCTGACACTGTGCACGCTGATGAATTTGTGAAAAATGTAGGTAAGAAAACTGACTATTCAAACTGAGAAGGGTGCAGAGTCACTAAGGTAGAATTTTATAAATTAAAACACAGCACAAGGGTGACAGCCAGCCAGAGGCAAATCAAAATTCAGAACAACTGGTGTTTATTAACTCAGACTTTCACAAATCTTGGCAGTGGAAAATATAATAAGGCTCATTTTCACAATAATCTGTTCTTAAACCATTTTCCTAGGGCATGACATGGAATGTACACTTTTGAATAATGTATATATATCGGCATTAAATGTCAAATTTTATGCACAACGGAATTCTTGTTTTCTAGCCAACTCTACTGAAATCTAGGCTGAATTGGAAATAATGAGTCCAACTTCAGACCTTGAAAAAAAAGTTACAGCTGTATGGTTTGCTCATGATGCAAAGAGGAGCCATTAAAATCTTGAAAATGTCTGGCAACAGTGATTGTAACAGCAGATAATATTCAAAACCAGGAATGTTTTCCTATCAATTAGATTGCCAACTTTTGGTTTTTTGTGTATAACCAATAAGTTATGATCAGAGAACCATACACACACAGACAAACTGTAGGACTCTTATAGCAGAAATATAAACAATTTGTGCCTAGTGAAGGACTTGCTGCTAGTCATGTAGGGGAAATATTGAAAAAAATCCAGTGAGTAAAGAAAATAATATTTAATTTAATTTGTTTCAGTCATTTTTGCATTTGCTTTCAGTTAATTCTCATGTGAGTTTTGGTATTATGCAGCCCCAAAACCCCAAATATCACATTTATCTTGCTGAAAATATTCAGGGAGCAAATATTAAATCAAGGTAATGTTCATATTTGCATCATTAGAATTACACTCATGTGGTTGGGGAAGATGTACAATACCAAGGGAGTTATAGTGTTATAGTACTAGTCTCAGCCTAGGATCATAGCTCAAATAGTAAGGCAAAGTCCATTAAAATGGCAGCAGGTTGAGGGTTGAGGAGCAAGAAAGGGATCTAAAAAATCATGATCTAGACCAGGCAATTATTTCAGGTGGAGGGCCACTTAATGATTGTTGGTGAGCTGTCAAGGCCTGCAAGGGTAGCTCCACCCCTTCACATGTGCCCCAACCCTGGTCATCATCTTGGGATCAGAAGTGTCACCCCTTACTCCTGACATTTGCCACTGAAAGTCTGTCTCTTTGCCCTTGGAACTTTTGGGAGGGAGGTTGACATCTTGGAACTGGCACCAACTGGGGCTGAGCCAGCCAAAGTCCCAGGAGCTTCATGTGCAGCACAGAGTGGGGTGATCACTAGCAGCTCTCCACCTTTCTCCCAACTTTTTCTCAATGGGAGTCTCTGGGAACTTATCTTAAGTTCCACTCCTGCACGGAGGGAGGGCTGGGGAACAGCCATGGGGTCATCAGGCAGGAGGGTCTGCTACGCAGAAGCTTCCTGTCTCCAGCACCTCCTACCTTGGTTTGGTGGTGGGGTAGGTCAGGCCAGGCTGGGATGGGGATTGGTTACTTAGAAACCAGAGCCTGAGTGACTGCTGCAGCTGGCACATCTGAAACCCTGTGCCTCTGAAAGCCCATGCCTCCTGCCAGCTTCCAGAGAGGCAGCTGTGGGTCACTAGTAATTGTCTTTTGGAGGAGTCCCGTGGACTGGATAGAATGGTATGGTGAGCTGGATCCAGCCTGCAGGCTGTATTTTGCCCACCCCTGATCTAGAGACTGACATTTTAGGGGAAAAGAAAGCCAAAACACAAAATCCAAATTTCTAATTAGGCATTTGCCAAATGATCAGAAATAAAGAAACCATTTAAAAGGAAAAAAGTACTATGAAAAATTTGTAAGCTCTGTCATAAATTGTCTCCTACAATAATAAACAAAACACATATAGTTCAGAGTATCACTGCCACAAAAACAGGGAAAAGACCAGAACAGAAAGATTATTAAAACAGACAATTATCTTAGAACAGAGATAGATTTTTAATCTAGCTGTTGGAAATGTTTTGTAAAGAGAATGGAAAATGCTGGTGCCACCTCTTGGTGAGAATGGAGAACTGGAAATTACTGCGGTGGACTTGCATAATTCCAAAGAATGGCATGAACAGGAAAATACCTGGCAATGTTCTGTTCATTGAACATAAATCACATAAGGGTTTATGGAGGTGATTTTTGTATTGGGTTATTCAAGTTTTTATTCTATGAAGACGTACATGTGTGATTGACAATGAACTTGATGGGACTATTAGTGTTTAAGGTCAAGGGCATGGTCAAGTGCTTACAGGACCAGGGACCTAGCATTTTGCATTTTGATTCAATATGTTCATAGATAAAATTAATCTCAACATCCAAAACACTGGACAAAACTCAGTGGAAGCTCAGGAACGTGGGTGAGGTTGGATTGCTTGATTCATGACTAAATAACATGATCTTTCAACTCCAGGCTGAAGAAGAGAGAAGGTTAGACAGACACGTGACTGGAATGGTTCATTCAGTTGAGCAGGGGGTTAGTGTAGATGACCTCATGAGGTCCCGTCCAGCCCTACTTTCCTATGATCCTAAACGGTTGACTATCATCTGCAAATGTACAGACTGCATTTGAAATGACTGCTTGGCTCACCATTGCATGCCCTGTTTACTTAGAAGCTATCAGGGATAGATGATTTGATCCAATGGGTGTCATTTGTTTGAAAGAAAACACTTGAAAAAACAGTGTGAGTTTTCATGTGAAAGTGTCCTTTATTACAATGGACCAAATTCTGCTTTAACTTACACTGAGCCTGCCTCCATCCTCAGTATACTCCAGACTCAGGATTGCAATGAGGACATTTTAAGGGAGTGCCAGTGCTCCAGGATGCTTTAATCTGGGGCGTTGGTTATGCAGAGAATAGGAGCCATTTGCTAGACAGTTGAGGAGGAGGTTCAAAAGACGTAAAAGTTTTGGAAGTTGAGACCCAGCAGGTTTTAGGAGATCAAGAGGTTTGAAGCCATTTAATTTAGCCTATTTCCCAATGGGCTAACCATGCTTTGATACTGCAAGGTGATATAGTAATTTTTTTCCTGGCAACTTGCTTCCATCCTTCATTCGCCAACTGTCCATGAGTGTATGTGATAGATGCAACTCATCTTTGTCAGATATTAGGCCAATGAGAAAGGAATAGTACTCATTTGCTGAAACCTCCTCAACTCTAGATTATAATGGTTTCAATATATATATGCAAATATGGTAAGGTCCTGGCAATTCCTTCTTCAGCACCACTTTACTGTCCAGAGTTATATTCCATGTGCATGGAATATTTTGCCTCGGTGGAACAAATCTGTATGAGAAATCTGAATGTGGCTGGAGGGGAGGGTGTAGGATGTTTTTGTGGTTAAGGCAGTGGCCTGGGACACAGTTCAAGCCTCTACCTGATACCCTGTCATTTACTCCCTCAGTACCTGTCTTCTGGTCTATTTTTACTGGGCGTTGTTTGTAAGTGGAACTGTCTGTGACCTTAAACCTACGTCCTCAGTCTTCCCAGATTAACCACTCATCCCAGCCTACCACCTTACCACTCAGATTGAGCAAGGCTAGCCAAAAACCTCCATCAGGTCCTAGGCATCTACCCACTCCACGACACCAGAGTGGCTGGGCAGGGTCAGCTGAGCCTTTTCTCCCTCCCATATAAATGCTTGACCCAGAACAGGGAGTGTTTTGATGTTCCCTATGGCTCATTTGATCTCCTGGCTTCTTGACTCAGCTTGCCCTCTGACTCTGCAATCTGCCTGATCCTCCATCTCCCATTGCTCATGTGGCCCCTCAGACCTAGTTCTTAGCTTAACTTCCTGTCTCCTGATCTGTCTTATCCCTGGAATCTTCTTGCTTCTCCTGAATCCAGTCATCCCCTTGAGCCCCAGGTGACCCCTAAACCTGGACACCCACAATACAGCATGACATTATTTTTGTGTGTGTGTGTGCACCCTGTAGCCAGCACAATGAGGCCTTGCTCTTAGTCAGGGCTTCTGGGTACCACAGTATTAAAATTCAATGCAAAAAAAATGCAAAGTTTTGGCTTAGATGCCCAAAGGTGGTTCTCAAAAGTATAACATGAAATCTTGGCCCCCTGGATGTTGAGTGTTGCAGGGAGGGAGAAACTGTAATTGTGGCAGTGGTATGAGATGTCTGCCTTAGTGTAAGCTCTGTAAACTAGGGGTAGGCAACCCCTGGCATGGGTTGCAGAGTGTGGCATGTGGTGGCATTTTGCTTGTTATGTGCACTTTGGGGTGCCTGGCAGGAAGGGGGCTGCAGCCTCAATACCATAAAAAGGATCGGGCTCCTTGTGGCTCCCTCACCATCCATCCATATGGCCATCCAACATCTTGACAGATGAAAGGAGATGCATGTGGCACACCATCATCTTACAAGGTTTTGGATTTTTTGGCACTCTGCCCAAAACATTGCTGACCCCTGCCCTAGATGCAGGCTACTGCACCATCAGCAGTGACAGCAATGACACAGGCTCCCTGGAACACGGCATTCTGGAGTCCCCTCTGAATCGGTGCTGCTTACCTCTGCCCCCCATGGTACACTGCTGATGATTTTCATCCTGGTCCTAATCACATTTGAACATTGTCTAATGTTTAGGGGATTCAAAAGATATTTAGGCATTAACATAAACTCCAGGATTCAGTGGATGTCACTGAAAGAAAATGTTGAGCATTTTCCCTACCTAGGCACCCACCTTTCCCCAAACATAAACATAGGTGACAATATTCAAGACTGAGTGAAATCTGCCTGTGCTGATCTCTGAAATCTCCGATGATCTTTGATGATCTTGACATCATCAAACCAATTTTTTTGTTTACCAGACAGTCCACGCTGTTGCCATTTCTACCCCATTGTATGGTGTGGAACCTGGGCAACATACTGGAAACACCTGGAAACCTTGTAAAATTACCATCAATGATGCCTTCAGAAAATCCTCCGTATCATTTGGAAGGACAGAAGAACAAATGCCTGTGTTCTGGTTCAAGCAAACATGGTCAGCATTGAAGCCATGTTTCTATGGCACCAGCTTCATTGGACAGGACATGTCAAAAGGATGCCTGACAACTGGCATCTGCCCAAAGCAGGTGCTGTACTCTGAGCTCACTACTGGTTGCCACTTTAGAGGTGAGTAAAAGAAAGGATTCAAGGACACCCTGAAGACCAACCTGAAGAAATGTGACACTAACTTCAATTGCCTGGGAGACTCGAGCAGTGAATTCTCCCCAGTGGCACTGTGAGCTATAAGAAATAATTGACCATTTTGAGTCAGCTTGCCTCATAATGGAGGCAAATATGTGAGAGAAATATATGAGAGGCAAATACGTG
>NW_017728918.1:23539519-23541110 GCF_001723895.1 Crocodylus porosus | reverse complement strand
AAGCAAACATGGTCAGCATTGAAGCCATGTTTCTATGGCACCAGCTTCATTGGACAGGACATGTCAAAAGGATGCCTGACAACTGGCATCTGCCCAAAGCAGGTGCTGTACTCTGAGCTCACTACTGGTTGCCACTTTAGAGGTGAGTAAAAGAAAGGATTCAAGGACACCCTGAAGACCAACCTGAAGAAATGTGACACTAACTTCAATTGCCTGGGAGACTCGAGCAGTGAATTCTCCCCAGTGGCACTGTGAGCTATAAGAAATAATTGACCATTTTGAGTCAGCTTGCCTCATAATGGAGGCAAATATGTGAGAGAAATATATGAGAGGCAAATACGTGCGAGAAACAAAAGGGCAAGAGCTGTGACCCAACATCACCAGGATCCACTGCTTATTGCTGGAACTGTATGTCATGCTTGCAGATGAACATGTAGCTCTCAGATTAGCTTCTTCAGTCATCTCTGGACTCACTGATAACTTCCCTGTCTACTGGAAGACTGTCATCCTTATATGTAGAGTCTGCAGAAAGAGTCTGCTGAATGCAACAAATAATTCTGCAGAGTTGTAAGTTGTTCATATTGATGCTCCCATAAAGGGGTGCCTATAGCTGGGGGAGATCCCCTGTCCTCCATTAATGCTGACCTCATGAAGGAACACCTTGAGAGGCTGGATACCTTCAAGTCAGCTGGTCCTGACAACCTACACTCCAGGATACTCAAGGAGCTGGTGAGCATCATAGCCCAGCCTCTGGCATGGATCTTTGAAAACTCCTGGTGCTCTAGCATAGTGCCCGAAGACTGGAAGAAGGCCATTGTGGTGATGGTCTTCAAGAAAGGGAGGAAAGTGGATCCGGCTAACTATAGGCCCATCAGCCTGACTTCTATCCTGGGGAAGGTCTTAGAAAAGTTTATTAAAGAGGCCATCCTAAATGGACTGGCCGATGCCAACATCCTGAGGGATAGCCAGGACGGGTTTGTTATGGGTAGGTCTTGCTTGACCAATCTCATTACCTTCTATGACCAGGTGACCTATCACCTGGACAAGGGAGAAGAGAATGATGTCATATATCTTGATTTCAAAAAATTCTTTGATCTGGTATCCCATTATCACCTCTTCGCGAAACTGGCCAATTGTGGGCCACCACAATCCACTGGCTGGAGAACTGGCTCTGTGGTCGGACCCAGAGGGTGGTAATTGATGGAAATCAATCATCATGTGGGGTCCCCCAAGGCTCTGTCCTTGGCCCTCTATTGTTCAACATCTTCATTAATTATGTAGACATTGGAGTCAGAAGCAGACTGGCCAAGTTCGCTGATGACACCAAACTTTGGGGCAAAGCATCCACGCCAGAAGACAGGTGGGTGGATCCAGGCTGACCTGGACAGAGTCAGGAAATGGGCGGGCGAGAATCTGATGGTGTTTAACACCAAAAAATGCAAGGTTCTCCACCTTGGGAAGAAAAACCTGCAGCATCCTTATAGGCTCAGCAGTGCTATGCTGGCTAGCACTACGGAAGAAAGAGACTTGGGGGTCATCATTGACCACAAGATGAACATGAGCCTGCAATGTGATGCTGTGGCTAGTAAAG
>NW_017728918.1:23503537-23539014 GCF_001723895.1 Crocodylus porosus | reverse complement strand
CTGACTTCCTGCCCCTGGGGTAGGGGGCTGGATTCGATGATCTGCCGAGGTCCCTTCCAGCCCTAATGTCTATGAAATCTATGAAACTGCAACATAAACCACCTATACTAGTAGTCGCTGTAACTGGAACATTTGATAATGAAGTTGGAGCCGACAGGTTGAGAGAGAGAGAACTGTTTGGATAGGAATAATTAATATCACATTTGACAACATTAAAAAAATACCATCTAGCTAGAAGGGATTGTTGGGATAATGAAATAGTGAGGATTTCCCAGTGTCTTTTCCACTACACTGTCTGCCTCAGTCTAGAATTGAACTAATGTGCAACCTAAAAGAAAAAAAAAGAATATTTAGTCAGGAATCCACATGGCCGAGAATATTAACTAGGCATATAAATTGGAGGAAACAGCAGCCAGGCCAGTTTTACCATCTCAGCAGAACACTGGTTGCCTGAGGCAGTGAAATGCTTAGTGGCTGTGTGTTGTGCAAGAGGCTGTGGGCTGTGATGAGCACACATTTCACAGTTTGCCCATAGGGCAGCAAAAACACCCAAGCCAGCAATTGTGACAGTATGAACAACAGGAAAATGTGTTAGACCTTCATTTACCACAGTAACAGAAATCTAGTGCAGGTATTTTACTGTGTGACAAGCTCACATAATGCCACCACCCAAGGGCTCCGGGAAGGACATAAGGCTAGATTCTTCCCTGATTTACACTGATTTCAGTAGGCTTTGACCAAGATACAAGGTTCCCAGTGATACAAAGATGACCAGGAAGACGTTGCAATGGTATAAATAGGTGCAATCTTTCAGCTGCCATGAAGCCTATCAGGAAATATCTTCTTCAGAGTGCAATCTAAAGCTGCCCTCTCCAGGTCTCCTTCCCAGACTGTCTGAAAGAGGATGCAGTTATCAAGGTTAGTGATTCTTGTGTCAGCACCAATCACTAAGGTGGCGCATGATTAGCGGAATAGGGTGGGATAAGAGAATCCTGACTTTTACAACTAAACCTATTGTTGCATGCTTGTGTTATGGTATTTGAGTTCGGGGGAGCAAATGATGGAACTGCAAATGTAAAGGAAAGTAACATCCACATCTGAGAAATATGCTCATGTTTAGATTCAAGGGGTAGTACAGATGGCCACTAAGTGCTACTACTGAATTGCATCATCAAAGTTAGCGAGTTGCCAAAACTGACATGGTATCTGGGAAAGTGATGATTTCAACTACAACACAATTGAATCCTTACCCTATCTAGTTTCTTGCCAATTCATTTGCTCAGCTCCTCATCTCTTCAGCAGTCTGTCCAGTTGGTCACCAGGGCCTGGACTGCTGAGCAACCTGGGCCTTTGGCTGCCTGCCTGGTGAGGAATGTGGGAGTTGAGGGTTTGGGACTTCCAGGTTCCCTGGTCATCAGCAGTTCCCTTGATGGGCTTGCTGGGGCCAGGCAGTCCATGTTGTGTTTTAGAAGCATTAGAAAGTTTTTACAGAATTTTACTTCCACGGAAAAAAATGTTATTGCTGCTGCTTAATTGTGATTTATGAGAAACATATTTTCCAAAAAAAATAGAGGAGAATTTAAGTTGATTTACCTCATGTTTATACAGAAAGATCAACAACAGAAGTAGGAACTGAACCTCCATTTTCCTATTCCCATTTCAGTGCAGTAGCCAGACTCAGCCAAAACTCTCTAATATCATAGTTAAGAACAGACATAGTAGATAAACTCATTCACTTATTGTGGCACAGGATCTCCCCCCACCTTTTAAGGCTTTTCCTTAAGATATAAAAAAGACTAAGTAATTTGTCTTGTACTAGCATCTCTGGAAGACTAATCCAAGTATTACAGATATCACTTGTGGGAGAGGTTCCCTGTTTTTCATTTCGCTACATTTTCTTTTGCTCAGTGTCATTATTCTTTTGCAGACAATGGATCCACCCTGAATTATGACTTTCTCCTTGGTTTTTATGTGGGGTGACCATACAAACCATGTTTTCTAGGATAATGCCATTTTAAACACTGTCTTGGATATTCCATTGGTTTGATCAAACGAGTGCTTTTCAGCAGCATGCCTGGGACCAGTGTTTAAAATTAAACTGTCTTATCAAATACGGACCTTCACGCACCCGTGCATCTCCACACCCTCATCTGCCATCCCCTGAAGCATTCAGCTGAGACTGGAGCTCTGACACAGCTGAGCCTACTGGAGAGAGATGCTCTGTTTTTAAACAAGGGAAATATGCTCACCCTATTTTTATACCATATACCTGTCACACTTGTTTAGGATTTGCCCCGCACCATACCTCTTCTTTTTATGCCTCCTTGTTCCCTGCTTTCACAAGCACTGTGTGTCACTGTGTCTGAACTTCTGTGATATGGTATTCCTTGCAGCCTGCCTCTCCTAATAGTCTGCCTTTGCTTACATGTCCCAAAGGTAACTGCCAAAAAACAATTACACAAGTACAGTAAAAGCCCTGTTTTCCAGGAGGAGTGGGGAATGGGGGTCCTGATAATCTAAAAATGTCAGTTACCTGAGGCATGGGGGTTTCCGGCCAGACGCGGCATGGTGGGTGCTGCTTGCTGCATGTGGAGCAGTGGCAGCATAGGATGGTGGGTGGTGGCAGCGGCCACCACGTGTGAGCTGTCCCTGGCCCCCTCCCCTCCACTTCCCATTCAGCTGGCCAGCCAGAAATTCCAGTTAATAGAAATGCTGGTTGGTCAAATGCCGGATAACAGGGCTTTTACTGTAATTGGAACACCAACACAAAATATTTCATGTACTATATCATTAAGGTGTCCCCATAACCTTTTGTGTATTCTCTGAGACCCCCCCACCCTCACGCTTTTCCTTTTACTTCTTGTAAGCTCCCTTGATATTGTGCTATGTAACTATGAGTTTAGAGTAGAAACCTTGGGCAAAGATTGCATCTTTGCTTATTGTGATAGGAGCCATGCACACACTTCTCATTGTGTACAAACACTGCATTATAATAATGAATAACACTTTGGGAAGATTATAAACCCCTCCCCTCCCCCAATACTATGCACTTATGATAGTGGAAACAGTTAACTCAGATTGGAAAGAGCCTGGCAGGAAAACTTTGGCAGGAGTGTAGAATAACATACTGTACTTGGGAACCGGTCTAAAGTAATCTACACAAGAGTGCTGAATCTGTTACAATGACCTAATCCTTTTATTCTGTGTTGTATGGAGTGTTTGGAGCTTAGTCAAGCTTGCTTCAACCATTCCAACCTGCACTGGGTGTGCCTGAAAAAGAAAAAAAATCAAGCACAACAATCCTTTTGCTACAAAGTTCTTCCCATGACCTCCATCTCTGGATATCAAACCAATGATAGCATTACCTATACTAAAATCTGTTAAGTTGCTGAAAGTCAGTTCTTAAGAAGCTGTTGGCTTGTCTACCCATATAGGGCCATATTCTCCACTGACAGCTGCACGTGTATTTTGCACTACCTAAATTCTATTGTAGGTAATGATATGGCCCTTGGCACCATAGTGAGTAGCTCAAAAACTTGAATGTACAGGAGACCCTTTCCATTCACGGGGGTACCTTCTAGAGATCCTTGCGAATGGGGAAATCCACGAATACTGTACTGTACCAATAATAGGCTAGGATAAACTGGCTGGAGACAGTAATTCCAATAAAATGCTAACTCACACTTTATTCCCTGCTTTAATAAAACCCCTAGCTGATACTGCAATGTACTGAATGTAAAAAAGCACCAGAGCATAGTAACAAAGTGTCATCATGCTGCGCAGGGAGAGAACATGGGTTGGTGCAGTGCACTGCGAATATTCGAAATCATAAACCACCAATCTGCGAATAGTGCAGATTTCCTGGATCTATCCTCTCAACTTCTCATTAGCTAAGGTGATATTATTGCCACTTTTCAAATAGGGAAGCCTAAATTGTGAAATGTTTTTACGTATTCCAGTGCGATTTGGCCTCTAAATACCTTTAAGGATCTGAGCCCAAGTGACTTGCCCAAGGTCACACAAGAATCAGATGGTGCTTCCAGGTTGGTGGTATTGTAATCCAGCCTTCCTCTTGTACTGAGCCTTATGATGAATACTTTGCCTATTAAAATTATATTGATTAATCCATATACTATAGCCCCTTATTTGCATACAACAGTTTAAAACAGGTATGGTATACTAAGTTAAACCCCATACTACTGGATGCATCTTTACTGCGGAGTTGACTAAGCTGCACAGCAAAGTGTCACTATCTAAATGTTCACTGGTATTAGGCTGCAGTAAATTAATTAACTCTGCCGTAAAATAATACTCTGCTAAAATGCATGTGTAGATGGTGACAGGGGCTGACTTGGGCATGAGGGTGCTAAAGTGCAGGGGCAGCCTGCTGCCTAACCCCTGCACTTTAGCACCATTGTGTCCCAGGCAGCCCCTCTGCCACCTGATACTATCACCTGGAGCCTGGGGCTGATCCCGCAGGTCCTGTGCCTGCCCAAGGCTGCTCCACCTTGGCTCTAACTGCTGCAGTCCTGACCACAAACGTAAACACTGTGCCCATGAACAGCTAACTCCAGCACAAACTGCACCAGAGTTTATCATGTCATCTTAATGGCACATGTAGATGCACCCACTGATGTCAAAAGTACAGAGGAGAAAATAGCTGCAGTTGGAGAGAGACAGAATGACATGAAGTTAACCCTGGTAAACTGACATCTTGCATTCTGGACTTGGAAGGGCTATTCTAAGTTACAGCTTGGCTGCTCTTGCTAATGCTTATAAACAGGAAAGGTACATGATGTTAAAATAATGACTCACTTGAATTGTTTATTAGAGCTTGGAAACAAGTCATCTCCTTTTAACTAGACAGATCTGTACATTGTGATTCACCATGGTTGTTCTTTAATGTAAATCACTTTGTATCATATTGCCAAGGTGATTTATGTAGGCTTCATTTTATTAGTACCGATACTTATTAGTTACAGAGCTCTTTTTATCCAGAGATCTCAAAAGCATTTTACAAGGTGGTATTATTATACCTATGTTGCTGATGGGAAATTGAAGGACAAAAAGATAAGTAACTTACTCCAGGTCACACAGCTTGTCAAAAAGAAACAGAAACTAGCTTTACCTTCCCTTAGACTGGTGGCATATCTTCAAGATCATCTCTCCTTTCCTGTTACATGCATTTGAATTGCTATTTTGAATATTAAGTGTGAAATGCATTATTTGAGCACTATAAGACCTCATTAAAAGGTGGTGACTACTGACAACAAACAGGATAGGTGAATGCTCCCAAGGTATTTTGTTCTATATTTCAGTAGTCGGTGTGTGAAAAATTTTCTGAGAAATGCAGAGGAAGCCGACAAGAATATCGCTGTTCCAGATCAAGCTGTCCTTCCATATTTATTACTCTGGCACTGAAATCAAGGGGAAAAGGTGCCAGAATGTTAACTGATCAAGGACTGATGCAAGATCTGGTCTCCTAGTGGTATGCTTAATCATTTTTCTCTTCTGCCATTGATTATGAAAGATGGACTCCATGAACAAGGGAGAAGTACCTTCAAAGAGAAGAGAGAACAGGTATGTTTTAAATGGGAAGTCAGACCACTACACCATTCATTAAAATTATCTGTAATTTGATAATTATTCTGTGGGATTCTACCGTGACGGTTCTTGAAAGGTCATAGGACGGGGGGAGGGGAGATGTGAATCAGAGAGAAGAATGAAGCATGGCCATGAAGGTCACACGATTTGGAAGAAGGCTGGGATGCTGAAACTTTGAAGGAACTTTCAGACTTGAAACATTACCAGGACATGATCCAAAGCTATTGTGCATTTCAGTTCAGAAGGTTGTGGCAAAATCAAGCAGGGGCCTGGGGAACTAAAAAGTGTATAAATTATCTGTGGGAATCTGGGAAAAGCAAGGAAAGCATTAGAAGAGACAAACTGCAGGGAGCATCCTTGTAGATACAAGAGCAGAAAGTTTTCATTAAAAAAAAGAACCAATGAAGCAGTCTTAGTGAAGGCTTCAGATTTACAGCCAAAGAAGCATCTGAGGCCTTTTTGCTCAAAATCAGTCCTGATCTTATTAAGAATTATTATTTAGTGGTAAGAGCCAGAAATGTTCTCAGCACAATCTGGGACACAAAAACAGACACAAAAACAGACAATTCTTGCTGGAAAATATTTCGGCACAAGTGCTCAAGTGAAGGCCTGTTGACTTTAACAGGGCACAGGACCTCAACCATACTAGAATTAGGACATAAGAGACAAAGAACAGACACAATGCACTGGGAGAATTAGAAGCACTTAGGGTGCCTGTACACAAGCATAGAGCTCATGTAATTACAGCATGTTGGAGCAGACTTGATTACCGGGCTCCAGCAGCATCCTGCATCTTGTGTATCAGTTTTCCCATGATTCAAAATGGTAGCAGGGGTGCTTGAACTAAAGCTCATTTGAAGTGTTGGGATGCTGATACAGGCGATGCCACCACTATTTTGAAGTGTGGGGATGCTTGGAGCCGCTCTAGTTAAAGTGACACCCTGCTGCCCCCAGAGCATGAGTAGAAGTGCCCTTAGGGCCTCATCCAAAATACATTGAAACTAATGGAAAATCTCTAGCTGACCTTAATAGGTATTGAATGAGGCTCTTGGATACTAGTGTGACAGATTCCTTAGAACAGTAACACACAAAGATACAGTAAGGAGACAAGTGGTAAGAAGGGCACAAGCTGTGAGTGGCATGCCACACCTTCTTATTATTAATTTATTAGATTTGTATGCCACCCTCCCCAAAAGAGGCTCAGGGCAGTCAGACTATATATTATAGATTATAGCCAGATATATATACAGCCAGATTATAGATAGGGACCTACCAAAGTCACAGCAGAAATGTGCTGTACAGTGGCTCCTTCAATCCTGCTTTTTGATGCATGCCCCTACTGCCCCAATTGGCCAAGCAGCCCTGGTGGCCCCACTGATTGGCTAGGAGGCAAAAAACATGGCATATTTAAAACCAGGTTTTTTGCCTCCTGATTGATCAGCAATGAGCAGGAGGGCCATTAGGGCCCTTCCACCAATCAGGGGCATGGAGCAAAGCAAGCCAGATAAAAGGAGCTCCTACACAGTGCACTTCCACCATGATCTTGGCATGTCCCCAGTTATAGACAGATACAAATATTCAAACAAAACAATTAGGTAATAGAACAAACTTCCCAGACAATGTTCCCAAACTTAAGGTTGCCTGGTGAAGGTCTACCCAAATGAAAAGGTCTTAAAACTCTTCTGGAAGATTGTGTTGCATAAGAGTTGACTGTGTAGTTTTGCTAAGAGTTTATACAGTATATTTGTATAGGATGGTTTGGGTAGGGATGTTCCTGCCTCAGGCAGGGTATTGGACTGGATGACCTATGGATGTCCTTTCCAGATGTCCTACATCGTTCTGATTCTGTGATTCTAAGATAGCCAGACTCAGGCTCTGACCACAAGGGGAGGGACTTCCAGAGTTCAAAAACAGCTACTACATGACTTCTCATGTGTGTTGCTAAACAAACTTGGCATACAATGGTATTTGGAGGAGGTTGCTCTCTGCTGGTCTTAGGGACTGTGATGGTACATAAAGAAGAAGGTATTTGGGGCCCAAACCTAACAAGAGTTCTATCCGGTTTTAACCAAGAGCTTTCACTGAAGACTGAAACACACAGGCTGGGACAACTTTTAAGAATAATACAATAGTAGTGAAAACAAGAACAACCTCCCACATGTTTTCAACAAACAAATTTGGTGCACAGATGGTAGATAATAATGAAACACAGGACTTGAAAAAAATTGTATAGTGCTCCAAGTGGAAAGTTGACAACCTACTGAAAGAGTAACTTATGAACCACTATTAATAAATTATGCAGCGAGTCACTAGTTACAGTCACTCTCAAGGAGAATTCTTAAAATAATATTTTTCCCCTTGCTTCATGCATACTGGCCCATAGATTTTCCATTTTTAACATTTTATTCAGATTATTTAAATTCAGACAAAGCTTTTGTTCACTGCTTTGTAAAGGGATAAAAAGAGAGTTCCACAAAATATATGAAGTTCACTCGAGAGATGATTATTCATTGACACAGAAAGAAATTTGCTTTCCTTACCTCCTACAGTCAGTTTATTTATAACTAGTATGTATATACCCAGGTTATGTGAAAGCAGTGCCTTGCCAAAAGGATTAGTATTCAGCTTCCATAGTCCCTCATATATAAAATACTCATGAGGGTGAAAACTCCTAGTTTTAGCAGAAAATTGCATATATCCAGTGGCCTGCATTGCCATCTGCTCAATCATCTTTTCTGGACTATAAAGTGGAAAACATAGGATTTATAGAAACTGTATGCAAAGATTCATATTTAATTCTGGCAGGACTTGCTGTTACAGCAACCTTCAAGCAGATATGCAAGCCACACAAAGCTCAGGGACAATCACTCTGCTGGTTGTTTCTGACAAAGATGTACTATAATGAAAGTACACTTTTCATTATAAAGCTTCCAGATAACTTAAAGCAATCCAAGCCATTTTTTTTTTATTTCCCATGGGATAATCCTGAGATGGACCATGCTATCTTCATGGAGACCAGCGGTAATTAAGATATCCTCAAATATCTCGTAACACATAGATTTTAGGGTAGGTCACATTTGTGTGCTAACTGGAGTACTCAGTCTAAAGACTATTCTAAAGTTTCCCCCCTCTTTAATGCAATATGTATTTACCAAAATTGCAGAAACACAGCCAGTATGTGTATGTAACTTATCATGTTTTCTTACAAACAATACAACCCCCCCACTCCACAAAGCAGTTGCTGGAAATGGGAGTGCATATTATAAGCATGGAAATATGGTGACTGCAGCTTCTGTCATGTAAGTGTAGCAGCATTTAAAAAATGGACCCACCTCAAAGAATGGAGAGGGCTGCCTGGCAGAGAGACAGAGTTGTCCCAGCAGGGACACTATAGGCTCTGAGGGCAAGCGAAGCTGCTTTGGAGGCAGCCCTGCTGAAAGTGGGAGGGGTGATGTAACCCCAGCAAAGTTTGAAAGAGAGCCATTAGCAAAAACCCAGGAAGGGCTCTGGGCTGGGATTAGCTGAGAGGCTTGGATAAAAGTGGGGAACAGTTGTCCTGTGGGAGGGAACAAGAGAGAGAGAGTGGGACTGAGGGACAGGCTGGAGACCAGAGACAAAGTCTTAACACTGCAGTTCCTCGGAGAGCCCCTGGGAGTGCCCTGAGGAGCAGCAGAAAAGGCTGTGGTGGGAGAGATACTGTATCCAGTTCCCCTCTCCAGCCCCGAGCCTGTGGAGGCAGGGGCAGAGAGGGGCTGGTTGGGTGGAGACTCCAAGCCAGGAAAGACCTGCCTGCAGCCTGGTGAATGGCTGGGTGAGCGCAACAGAGTGGGGGGCTGCCAGAGTCTGCCCTGTTTTCCCTGAGGGGTGAGGGGCTCCAGGGGCAGGAAAAGCCCAGGGCGGGGCTGTGTTTGCCAGGCTGCGAGGTAGGAGAGTTGCTACAACCTGCAGCTCAGATACTGCTCCCTGCTGAACCACGGAAGGGGGTGAAAGGCAGGGGAAGGCTGTCTTTGCAGGGACTGCAAAGGAAGAGCCGTTGCCTGCTGCCCAGAGACCCGTGCTGCCTAGAGACCCCAGAAGCACGGAGATGGACACCAGTACTAGGGAGTGCCCACAGACCACATGCAGGGACACCAACAGTTTCACTCTCTGAGACACCCCTCCGGTGGCAGTGCACATGGGATAGATACTCTGGTACACTGTGTGCAAGTGAGAGACTGTGTAAATAAATTCTTGAGGGCTTATTAGTTGGTATATCAATATGTTTATTTAATGGTTATTTGTTATGTTGTAAATAACTAAATCTTGTAAATAGTTTGAGAATTGTCTGCAATTGTGCTTGATTGTATGGGGAAGCTCTCCACTTGGGGGCACTGCAGTAGCTTCCCAGGGGGGCTGGGCAGGGCTAACCGGGTACCCCAGGATCCCACTATCCAGGTGAGGACGTGTGTTGTGTCGTGCCCAGGGTTAGATAAGCATCTGTCAGGTAAAAATGAAAGTGAAGCCAAGTCTGCATATGATCCATAGGGAGTGGAACAATAAGCAGGCCCAGCTACCTAAGCTGATGCTACTTAGTTACTTACTACAAGGAAAACACCTTTTTATCTTCTTTCTGCCTTTCAAACAAGGTGTATATCTTATTCTGGAATGCACTGTATGTAAAATAATACAATGTGTTTCAGACATTTGGTAGATGGCTACAAGCAAATGGCAGCAAGTTATTTTCTTACCTGCAGTGAGGATGGTTTGCAAATGCCAGTCCTTACCTGGAAGCTTCTTGGAACCAATCTAAAATCAGTTTTTCAAATGTGGGTCAAAAGTCCCCTTTCACGAAATCCCCAAGATGTAGGATACAGCCTCAAAGTTATGGATTATCCCAGAAAATCCAGCATAGTTTGTGACTTTCAACTTCTGTAAACATTGTGATAGCCTAGTGTGGGTAATGAAATCAGAATATAGCATGGAGACCTCAGAGCAGAGCAAATGAAGGAGTGTTTGAACGATTGAAAATGCAAAATGTAGCCTTAGTTTGTGTAAATGTTTGAGTGGCTACAAGATTAAGTCTAACTGAGCGTGTCTACAAGTGCATTAGTGCACATGAAAAAACTGGAGCTTATTGCTTTGGAATTTTTTGCTCCTGGACATGGCATTTGAATGTGCTTCCAGGACCAATTAACTCCAGAGAAATCGGCTCCAGAGTTTAATCATGCACAGCATGTGAGGCCTAGTCAGAGCAGCCGTGGCTGATAGGGGATCCCAGGGGTCTGCCTGCCAACCCGACTGGGGCTGCTCCAACTAGGTTGCATGTGCTGCTGAGGGGCACAGGGTAACTTCAGTGTGGGGGTACCTGGCAGGCAGCCCCATACTGAAACAACCTCTACATGTGTGCTGCTGTGCCTGGAAAAACTCCTTGCCGTGGAGTTTATTGGTTTCCTGTGCCCTAGCAGGAGTGCACATGTAGACACTGAGACATTTACTATGAAGCTAATTAGCATGGGTCCTGGCCTTTTCTGATAAAAATATCCCCAGTTTTCAGATGTAAATAAGTAATCCATAATCCACATTTTTCCATGATTAAAATGAAACACCAGCAATGTAAATTGTATATGTGAAACTTAGGAGAAGGGCACTGTACAAGTTTGTGCCTTAATGAGCTTGCCTTCCAACAGGACAGGTCAGTGAAGTACGTGTGTGAGAAGTAACAGAAATAGTGAGTCTTTGTTTTGTTGCATCACCACATGAAAGAGAATCATAGTGGGTGCATCTTCATAAGACCTTTCCTGCAGAGCTGACTAATTAGCAGGAATCTTGGTTTTCTCTGATTTAAAAAAAAAAATCCTCAATTTTTAGAGTTAAAAAGGTAACTTAAAATCCACATTGTGATTAAAATGAAACATTGCTATAGTGGAAAATGGAAAAATGTGGATTTTGGGTTAAATCCAAAGATTGGGGAGTTTTTTTTTTTATCAGAGAAGAACAGGATCCCTGCTAATTAGTCAGCTCTGCAGTAAATGCTTCGCGTGATTCTTTTTCCTGTGGTGATGCAACAAAACAAAGCAAAAAAGCTCACTATTTCTGGTACTTCTATTACACATACTTCACTGACCTGTCCTGTTAGAAGGCAAGCTCATTAAGGCACAAACTTTGTACAGTGCCCTTGTACATCTTCTATGCTTCACAATAACATATTAGTTGACAATTTGGGGGGAACAAGCACAGAAATTAAAGTTAAATATTTCAAAGTTTGGGTTCCTAGACCTGGAAGCCTGAATAAGTGTCAGCTTTTAACAGGGGCAAATACAATGAAACTGCACAGGGAGCTATTCGGAGCAGAATTTGGTTCTTCTGTTATTCCTATTACAGTAGCACCCAGAAACTTCAACTGAGCTCATGGCTCTAGTGTATTAACGTCTGTAAAAAACATAGTGTTAGCCAATGATCTCTGATATGAGGTGCTTACAAGAAAGTCTGAAGATCTTGCTCAAGCTCTCACATCACTTGCAGAGCTGGAACTAGTACCCTGTGCACTTCAGTGCTAGGTATTGTGCACTGGGCCCTTAGTGACGTCCCACTCTGTGGAGTGGGAAGAACAATTTCAAGCATAACTTGCCTCTAGTTGAAGCCCACATCAATTGTTTGTACTTGGCAATTTAATTTAATTTTTTTTTCCAAGACGTCTTTTCAAACCTTTATGTGGTCTTTAGTAACTCCTCTGTGGTAAGGCAGTAAATTCATCCAAGAGAAACTACAGTCTTACAGCTAATTAAAAAAGGGAAAGAATAGTTGCAACCACAGAGTTCTCATCTGTAGTGAGTGTTGTCTCTATGAAGGAAGCAGGCAGTACAGAGTTTTCCAAATTGGTACCTTAATGTAAATACAAGTTTATGGGTACACAGGTCCATATAGCTAAAAGTCATAGATTAATAGATGTTAAGGCAAGACAAGAGAACTAAGTTATCTGAAAGGGACTGCTTTGCATTGTCCAGAAAGTTATTTACCAGCCTTGTTCCAGCAGTATTAAAGTGGTTGCTTTTCAATACCAAGTTGTGACCTGTTTTGCTCTTCATAGATTTTAATGCTTTATTGTGGGAAGAGTGAAACTGGAAGGGGTATAATCATTACTTTTATTTACCAAGTCATTTTGCTATGTGCTCTCCTCACAGAGGATATTTCATGTTCTAAATCAAATGTTTGCTTCTTGCTTCTCTTTGAAGACTTCATGCTTTCATCTTACCCTTTTGGGAGGGGTGAACAGTGCTTGGTAGATCAAATTATACTATTAATAATGCCAGTCTATGATGGCATTAGCATGATGCTCCAGCCCTTTTCCAGACATCCTATTTTACCAGCAGTGGGATGTAGAATCAAAAACTGAAAAAGTCCCCAAAACTCCTGTTGAAAGGCTGTTCCTGAAATTCATACTCCTGATGGCTGGAAACCTCCTTCTGATTTCAAGCCTCAGTCTATTCATGGCCAGTGCATACCCATTTGCCCTTGTGTCAGCGCTGTCCTTTAGTTTAAATCATTCTTTTCTGTCTCTGGTGCTTAACCATAACCCTCCTCTCAGCTCCCTCAACACCTCCTTCCTTGAGATACCTATTGAGACCAATCAGATCTTCTCTCAGCCTGTGTTTTACTATGCTAAACAAGGCAAGCTGTCCTCCTCCCCTACAAAACATCAGACAAATGGCTAGCCTATCTAGTAGCCCTTCTGCTCCTCTACCAGGTTGAATTAATCAATTTGGAACAGTAAAAGGTCTTATCAGTGCCATAGAGAATGGCATGAATTCCTCCCATTTCTCTTGGAAATGCCCCAACCCATTCTAAGATCACATTTGTTTTTATAATTCCTATTGGGGAGCTCCTGTATCAACTAGTCCACCTATTACCTAGTGCACCCACAGGTTTTTGATTTTTTTTTTTTCAGTTGACCAGCTCCAAGTTTATATCATAAATTACTTTTGTTTTCCCCTGCCTAAGAAATGGCTTTGCACTTTGGACTTCAATTCCACTGCATTTCTATTACTCAAGCCTTTACAGTCATCTAATTCATCCTGAAGGATATTCTGGTCCTCTTCCACACTGGTGATGTCTTCTCAGGACTGGTCCAATGGGAATTGGCACCCTAGGCAAACTGTACCTCGGCACCCCCACCACTTCCAATATAGAGGAAAATAGGCTTACCTCTAGCTCAGCTTACCCCAAAGGCTTACTCCTAGCTCAACTTACTTTAAAAAATAACATGTGTTCTTACAAGAATTAAATGTAATGATTCAGCAATCCTACTCCAACCATTTCTAGACATTATAAAATTGAGAATATTAAACCTAACCTCTCAGGTGTACCTACAATAATAATTACATGTGTACATCCATTCTACATCATATAAATTAAATGAGATCTACAACATCAAACCAAGAAATTCCTACCTTGAAGCCTGTTTCCTGAATTACAGACACAATACATATCTGTACCTGGAACTGGCATATTTTGGTCATCTTACTCTTCACAAAATCTTAAATTCAACTGACAAAATCCAGGGTCCTTTAGATTTAGAAAAGGGTGGTTGGAAGGGAGAAGGAAGGTATAAAAAATTAGTGTCAAGAGCTATAAGATGATATAGGAGTAGGGGTTCATCTTTTAGGATGATGTTGCCAGTGGTATGCTCTTGTCGTAAGTCTGCTTGAGAGGTGAAAACACAGGAGCCGTGATTCTAGTGATCTTTCCTCTGAGATCTTTTCAGAGGTCTTTCTCCCTTTACCAAACCAAAGGTCTTAGACCAGGGATAGACACTTATTTCAGGCAGAGGGCCACTTACTGAGTTTTTGGCAAGCCATTGAGGGCTACATGACAGGCAGCCAGGGGCAGATAAATATTAATTTTCTAAATTTGGGGGGTGGGGGGGCATGGGCTAGATAGAATGGCCTGGTGGGCTGCATCTAGCCTACAGGCCACATTTCACCCAACCCCTGTCTTAGACCAAGGTGGAGCCGTAGCTGGCCAAGGCTGTTATTTAGAATGATGTTCCTGTTATTTTGTTCTGCATATAATTTTGGGACCCTAGGTGACTGCCTAGTTTGCGTAATGTTTGGACCATCCCTGTGTCTTCCAGCGTCAAAGCCATGTACAAATTTCATTAGGTCATATGAACTTTTTGTGCCAAGTGTATTCAGTTCAAATATTAGAGGACAATGGTGTTAATCTCTACTAGTAACCTCCCTCCAGATTTAGTTTAAACACTTTAGTTTAAGCACTGGAGTCTCCCTTTAGGATTCTTGTACTAATTTAATTTTACCCAGTTTAGTTAGTAATAACTATTGAAAATTCAAAGCATTTGTGTAGTTTTGGTTTATGCCTAGATTAAATATAATTTCTATGCCATTCTCACTCCATCATTTCCTCTTTTCCTTTTATTTATACTACACAAGGAAACCCATTGTATAGAGAGAGTTGTACAGGAGGGATTTCAGGCATAGTTTAGTTCATGAAATGTTGTTGTTATGCCTAATTTAAGTTATAGTAATGCCCAGGGACCTACTGAAAGTTAAGCCCTGTGCTAGGTATGAAAACAGTACTAGATAGTGCTTGCACAGAAAAGTTTATAATTCATATAAACAAAAATGTAGGGACACAAGTAGAGCAATGATTTGTAAATGTCATGTTTGTACTGGGAGGAAAGGGAGAAGATTGATGGGATTATTCAGTATTATGACTCTTTGGCTGGTTTACGTTAAGAAAGAGTGGAATATTTTAACAAAATAGGTAGATTGTGTATTTTCCATCTAGGCAGTGCCAAATTTTCTTTATCTGCTTTGCTTGCTTGCATTTTAGTCATAGTTATGTGGAACTTTTTGCCTTTCCAGAGGAAGTTTTCATGCATACAATGTAAGGCTTTTTAGATAAAAGTGGTAAGAGAACTGGCAGAACATAAAAGTGGTAGAGCAGGAATAGTAGGATGTTTGCCTCAACAGATGGATCCTGTCCTATGGTGACAGGGGGTGGACTTGGCATTTGCCAAGGTTTCAATGCAGTTTTTGAAGTAGGGGAATGTGGGTCTGATTGGGATGGGTAACACCCATTGCGATTCTATGAAGGTGCTGCTGTCCTGCTACTAGATATATTAACTATATTTTTCTCATTTGATAAGTTTATATAACTCTAGTATGACAAACATAAATACAAATTCTACAGCTCTGTTTTTGTACTGTAGCAAGACAAAGGACTAAACAAAACTGAAAGGAGGGCATTGATTCTAATACCTTCAGAGTATCTAGATCAGCCTTTTTCGGTATCAAGCCATAACCATTATTAAATATTCATATATAATGTGGCAGGGCACTATGTATGCCTGCCACTTTAAGGCCCTGGAGCTGGCAGCCTCCAGGTGCCTAATGAGGGCAGCCATTTTAGGCTTAGGGCTGCCTATATAAACAAGGCACTTTGGCTGCTGGAGGAAAGGCAACAACAGAGGGCAAGATAGCTGAGTCTTGACCCCAGTAAGTCCTCCAATGCTGGGAGGCAGAGTTTGGGTCAAATATAACATCTGAGCTCCAGTTGAGAGGGGGCCAGGGCTGTGGAACCACAGCGAGAGGGGGCAGTGATCAGAAGCCCCAGAGAGGGTGATGTGGAGCCCTGTGAAGGGAGAGAGGGCTCAGCCAGAGAGAGCGAGAGCTGAGCCCTGACCCCAATAAGTCCTCCACTGTTGGGAGGCAGAGTGTGGGTCAAAGATAACACTGGTCATAGTATCACAACCTGCTGCCCAGGGGGGAGTGAGAGTCCCCTGTGAGACCCTGAGGCACCAGTTCTGGTGTGAGGTACCCCAGCTTCCCATGTCCATAAAGGAGGACCCAGAGAGGGGGACCCCAGGAAAAGAGTATGGGTCATACAGTGAGACCTGCCAGAGCTTCCCCTGACTGGCCCAGGCGGGGGCCAGGACCAGGAGGGTCAGAAAGGCAAGGAGGCCCACCAAGAGGGACACCCAAGAGCCAGGGGCCTGGGGTCCTGACTGGCCTGGAGGTGGGCCGGGGCTAGTGTGAGCCAAAGGTCCCAGTGAGGGGACCACACCCAAAAGGGAACTGATGGCAGGGTGATATATGGCCTGGTATGATGGCGGCAGAGACCGCCTGAAGGGAGGAACCCAGGTGGAGTCCTACAGTAGAATTCTGGGCCCCATTGTGGGGGACTGGCATGTTTGAGAACATCATGATGTTCTGATGTGAGGTTTGGGCTGTGGTGTAGGGGAGGAATGGAGCCGCAGATAGTGCCCCGTAGCAGTGGGGCAGTAAATGGGCAGCCTCCTGCCTAATTACATCTATTAATTAATTAATTAAGACCAAAGCGTGGCAGGCGAGAAGGTGGGCAGTTAGCCCAAGAACAGGTGGGCGGGCCTTGTGGAGAAGGGCCCTGGTAGTGCCCCTGTTACATCTAATAACATAAGATTGAAATAAACATGATCTCTGTTTGACAAGTTCACAATCTTACTTAGATGCACAGAGTGGGATAAGATTAAGGAAATATGAAGAAAAGATGGAGGGTAATTACTTCTCTACTTTTAATACTTATAGCTCAACTGAAAATGCCTGATATTGCATTGAAAATGAAGAAAAGTGGGGTAGCTTGGGAACGATCAATAAACATTGAAAGACAAGAGCAGGAAAGACCAGACATTTAGTTTATGAAAATGGAGCCTGATGGCATTTCTGGAACCTTACAAAAAATAAAATGTTCTGAGTTTTGGCCTAGAGCTACCAACTCATTTGGGGCTATGAGACTTGGGCTGATATGTGGCGATAAGGGAGAACATTTGCATATCAGAGAAGGTAAATTAGTGAAATGTCAGGTGATCTTGTGTGACCCAGTGCAACTTGTTTCATAGCTCAGGGCTTAGTGTACAAATGGGATAGTAAATGATGATATTTGACCCTCTTCAAAAATGAAAAGATACTAAATCTTCTGATTTTACCACCTGTCAACAAAAAACCTGTTATTTGAAGATACTCTATTACCCAAGGTGCTGTTCTGCTATTTCATCTCTTCAGCAAACATCGCCTCTGAAAAGTGGTGTACCTGGAGATTAATGGTGACGATCAATCAATCAATCAGCAAAACAGCTGTGTGTCACTGTACCAGTAACAGGCCTGGGGTGGATTTTTCTGTGGTGCTCCCATTCAAAGCAGAGACAAATGTAGAGGGCTGAGAAGTGGGACTCAGCACAATGATTCAAGTCTGTGCAGTCAGAGGAGTCCTCTTTTTTGGGGGGGTCTATGCAAGTCTGAACTGGATGAGAATTTTAAATTATTGCCATGAAACTATTAGACACTGAAAGATGCTGAAGCTGACAGTGACCAGCCTGCCCTGATTCAAACTTTCCATGTGAAGACTGCCTTATGAAATTTAAGAGAAGGGAATATTTAGTTATAATTATGAATTTTTTTCAAACTGGCCATTTAACATTACTAACCCTTTACTAACACAGGTCTACTTACAGGCATTATGTTATAGGGATGAACAGTTTTTTTTACCAGCTTGGGACTTTCTCAACATGTGAAATATTTTGAGTCAGATTTGAAGTGCCTGAACTACTTGCTGGTTCACAAATCTTGCGGGGATGCAAAGGGACAGATTAGATAATCCAGTAGAAATCCTTTCTATTGCAAATTACTTCTCTTCTTTTTCTTTCCTGAGATTCATAAACTTGAATAACTTATAAAGAAGACCTTCTGACAGATGACAATGTATGAAATATGATTATTCTGGCTATAATATGTAGCATTAAAGTACTAAGGCTAGTAGTCCTTGTAATTAGATAATTTATTGGATTGCAAGTATGAAAAAAACAATCAAATTAAATTTAGAGAAAAAACATATGTGGTCTTGTCAACTTCAAAGCATATTTAGCTTCCACTTTCATTAACATTCAGTGTTAATGAAATATTGGGGGAAAAAGCATATAGAGCTGGAAAAAGTAAGAAAGGATGCAAACGTTCCCTTTATGTTTTTTAACTTGTGATTCTGAAGCCGGATCTTTGCTGGCCTAATACTCAAGATAGAATGAATGTGACCTTATTCACTGGAATACAAAAGGACCCTATCTTTAAGAAGACTCTCCAATGATTAGTTTCTATACATGGAAAATTTTATAAATTTGTTATAATTTCCAGTATAGAATATAATTATTGGAGGCTCAACTTTAATTCATGTCCTGCACTGCTGCAGTGGGGAAAGCAGTGGCAGGGGGGCAGGTGGTGGTGGGGACAGTCCGTATGGGAGGCAGTTGGAGGGCAGGAGGTAGGAGGAGAGGGAGTTTGGGTCAGCAGGCAGTAGAGGAATTGAGAGTGGCAGATGGTGTGGTTTCCCTCCTGCCCCTTTCCCATTGCATCTTGCCCCCTGCTGCCTATCTACCCCCATTGCTTGCCCCACCCCACATACCTGCTCCCTTACTGTATGCCCCCTCCACTGTCTCTGATCCCCTACCTGCCCCTCACGGGTAGTCTCTACCTCCCTGCTTCCTTTGCCACCCCTTCCCAATGCTTACCTTTTTTTCTTGGTGTGGGTTTTGGCACACCCCTACCCTGTTACAGCTTAGGGCATCCAGCCCTGTGTCAGCTTGGCCCCAGCTGACTCCATAGCGGTGGTAATGGCAGCTCGGGATGGGCCCCGGAGCTAGGGCCATAGCTGCCATACTCCCTGAGATAGAACATGTGTCAATGATGGGGCAGGAGAGGTGAGGGGGCACATGCTGCAAGGTTGAAGGAGATGGAGGGAAGGTTGGCATAGGGGGCGAGGGCCAGAGCCAAAGCAATTGTGTTCCTCCGACCCCACATTGCCTTGTATGCAAATCTAAGAAGGGCTTTCCCTTTTTTGTTAAATGTGGAAAGAAGCCTTGTCTTTTATTCAAAGAAATATGGCATGTTTATAAAGTAACCAAATTACACCAGTTCCAACTATCATGGCAGGGGCACTCCAGCAGGAGGACTGAGTGAGGAATAGGAAATGTCTCTAGGGGTATGCCTTGGGCATGCCACCTTCTGTGGCATAAGGGGCAGAGAAGAGGAGACTTGTGGAGAGGCTAATTTTAGCAGCAGCTGCCATTCAAGGATTTCCTATGCTAGAACTGTTGGGCAGAGGGAAGGTTGGTGCTTTAGAATCCATATTAAAGATATTCAAATTGACTTGGGGATTACAATGTAGCAGTTCCAACAATACTTACTTGTATCATAGCCATAGAAAGACATTTAACTGAATGAAAGGAAAATCTGCTAGAGTAACTCAGATAATTTAATATGTTCATCATTATGTTTTTCTTTTTTTCAACTTTCCTTGGCCCACAAATGCCAGTAGGTGGCACTCTAAAAAAATCAGGTCATGTGAGGTCTGTTATCACTCAGTTAAGTACATGGGAGTCTTTGATTTCAATTAGCTTTTATTCAGATCCTTTGACACAAAGGGGTGAATTAAAGCACATAACATTAGAGGTCCAGTTTGAACATTTTGGCCCTTCTAGTGGGATTTAAAATTTTTTATCAACTTGGAAATATTTATATGTGGAAAAACTATAGCTTAGGTATTAAAAGATAAATATAGAAGATTGACAAATTATTAGCATAGAATTCATATCAATTGGGGATGTATCATTAATGAACAGCTTGATATCTGCAAGTTCCTGGAAGAGATTGAGGATGCTGAACCAAACCTATGGGCAACAATGGAGTGGGCTTACCACTGGGGAAGGCCGGACCTATTCTTACAGCATTTTATACCAACACAAAACCAGTTCCCCATTGGGTATGACCTTGACAGAGAAGCATAGGTAAAGCTGAACAGACTGAAATCTGGATACAGATGCTTCAAAACAATACTTAAAAAGCTGAACATCTTGGACAGCCCCCTGTGTGAATGTACTGTCCAACAAACAGCACAGGACTTAATAAAAGCTGCAATCTTTATAAATGCCCAGATGGGATAGATGGAATATGCATATTGAGCAAGAATACCGGACAGTAGCTTATATGTTTGGAAACTTATATCTGATGCCATACGAAAGAGGGAGCTTGATACCATTTTAAGAGTGTATAAACAGACAAATTCAATATAAGTGAACAGCCTTCTAAAGAAGAAAAACAAATATAGCAATGGAAATAATTGAGAAAAGTCAAACTAATACAGCTGACCTCTGAGATTCTCTATTAATTATTCTAGACAATCACCTTGGCATGACCTCTTAGGGCAATGCTGTTCATAAAAGGCCTAATGTGATCCTTTGATGCAGAAAAGGGGGCATTTTAGTCAAAAGTATTCAGCCTAAGCTGTGCTTAATTGCTTCTTTAGCTGTGACCTTTAGATATAGCAATATTTAGACACCTAACTCCACTCTTCAGGTGTCCCTGACATCTTCATAAACTAACCCTTTAGGACAGTGGGTGTCAACCAGGGGTACACACATCCCTAGGGATACTTTAAAAAGCTGTAAGGGGTACACAGAACAAATGAGAAAAAATTAGAGGTGCACTGATACATTAGTCCCATATCAGGTTGGCACTGATACAAGGAAAATTAACTTTATCAGCAATTGGCTTTTTTTGGCTGATGTGGCTGATTAAATGCTGTGTGCAGCCATGGCTCAGCACACAGGCAGCCAGGAGCACTGCCTGGCAGCATGGAAAGGAGCTGGGTCTGGCTGGTAAGTCTGTTGTGAGGGAAGGGGCATAGGGATTGCAGATCAAGGCCCCAGTGGTGGAGGAGGGAGTGGGACTGGGGTAGGGGTAGGGGCAGGGCTGCTCAACCAGGGCAGGGTGCAGGACAGACCTGTGCATAGAAGGGGTGGCTCCTGCCACTACAAGCATCTCTGGGAAGACATAGGGGCCATGTACTCCCGGATCTGTGTGCAGGGCGAGGGTGGGCTGCTGCTGCAGGCTGGGGCTAGGGCAGGGCCAGGCTGTTCCCAGCTGGGGTCCTGGGCCAGGCTATGCTTGGGGTGAGCAGTGGCAGCACTGAGAATGATGTTTGTGGGGACTATGGCAAATTCTGGGGTGGCTGCAGCCCCTCCTGTAGTCCCCCTCCCAGAGCTACTGCTGCCCATCCTGAGCACAGCCTGGCCCAGTCCCCACTGGGAAAAGCCCAGTGTAGCCCCAGCCCCAGCCCACAGCAGCATCCCACCTTGCCCCATGTGTGGATCTGGGGGCACATGCCCCCCATGCCCTCCCCTGGTGTGTGCAGTGACAGAAGCCACCCCCTCCTCCCTGTGCCCCCCAGATGAGCCGCTCATGGCTCCATCTCATGCCCCACCTTGGCTGTGCAGTGCCTGCCTCTGCCCCGTCCCAGTCCCAGCCCAAGCCCCACCCCCTCCCTCACTAAAAGGGCCTTGGTCTGCACCTCTTGCCCATTAAAAACAGGGGGAAAAATTAAAGTACATGAGCTGAAACTGAGATAGAGGTACACTTTTTAAAAATTTGAAAACCCCGGCTTTAGGACTTCTACATTTTATTGGTGATTACATTTCCTCTGGTGGACATGTAGTAGAACCACATGGCTCAAAACAGATATAAGGGGCCCAGCTGCATAGATTATTCCCAGAGCACATCTCTGTTTAGTGAGTGTGCCCTCCAGAGTAGCCTAATGTTTAGCCTGGGGAATGGATTAAAGTATAGCCTGCAAAGGATAGAAGGACAGGGTTGAAATCACTGCTCTATATCCCAGCTGCATGCCCTGCTCTTGTTACAAGGTATCTGATGATGGGTTTTTCTCCCTGGTTTTTCAGACGTAGCTCAAGCGCCTATGATAGGCATAATTTCACTGGTCAGAATCTTGTCTAGAGAGACGCGCCAATCTCTAGCCTGTGGTTTGTTTAGGTTTCTAACCCATGCTCAGCTCCCCTGCACTTTCTTCCTGGCTAGCTTAGACAGCTTGGATATTTTTCTGAGTATTTCCTTCATTAAGCACTAGCTCTCCCCATATACAGCTAAGAGAACCGTAGGCTAGTAACAGATGTCGCCAAATGAAGCAGATCAGCTGTGTCACAATGCGTCATGGCACAGCTGATCTGCTTCACTAGGTGAAACACATGGGGAAGCTTTACATGTGCTCTGGGAGTGGGGAGGGAGTGCTTTAATCAGAGAGGCTCTTGGGAGCTGCTCTAATTAAAGTGCCTGCAGTGTCTCATGCATTCAGTGTCCCGCATTTCAAAATGGAAGTCTCCTGAGATTCCCTGGGGTTCCTCTCTGTAAGCAGGCAAAGCTGGGCTGGTTCACCTGGGGCTGAGGGGCCTCAGGACCCCAGAGCATCTGCCCAGGGTGGCTGGAGAGTGCAGGCAGCTCAGACTGCCCTCACTCTCCCACCGCAGAGTTAATAGGTTCCTGCCGCAACAAAATGGCAGAATTTATGACTACCTATTGTCAGTCTACATATTTGTCTTTAATGTAGCACAACAAAGGGCAGGGGCATCTGTTTACTCACCATTTGTGCCCCTATAAACTTTTTATGGAAGCATAATTGCAACATCACATGACATCTGTTTCTTCCCTTAGTGCCTAACTTATCTGAAGAGTCCACAAGGTGACATAGTGCTTCAGAGTACCTATTATAGTGTTCAGCCCTGCAGGACTTAATACTTAGCATCTCAGACCCTTATCAGGAAGATCTGGGCTATACTTCCTTTCTTTAAATCCTAGTTTATCTTATGAATTCAGTCTGCCAGTATTTCAGAGCAGGGACTAAATCTCTTACTGAGCGTGTGTGTATAGCAGTTAGCACAATGAGACCCAAGGCTCAGTTGGGAGTCTTCATCTGCACTGTAACAGGTAATCTGGTTTTATACATATGCATTTTTATGACATGCAGATGAATTCAAAATATAATTTCTCTAACTGAAATATGAAAAATATTGGTACTTACACTTATATTGCAATATTTAGCACTTATATTGATTTTGACATGCATAATACATTGTAATACTGGTTCATTGTAGATATGCCAAAGTGATTTTCATATTCCTTTTGTTAAATTTAATCCATGCACACACTAACCTTTATTTGAATATGAAATTACATGCATTTCAGGACTAAGATGGTTATAGTGATTGTATTCACAAGCGGCCATGAGAAGTTTAGCTTTATGTTTCTTCTCATATGGCAAAGCTTATTTTCATATACACACTAATCACATTATGTGCATGATAATTCATCTTCCTCCATTAAAAGGAACTCCTGGGAACTTCTGTGCAGGCATTTTGCCAATCTGAAATTAAAGCAAGGAGCAGACCTGTAAAAACATTACTCACCTTTTTTCGTGGTAGCACAACAGAAAGAAAAGAAAGATCTATATGGATATGATTTCTAAGCATGTTCACTTCTGACATTTGACATTTAGTGTTCCTCATATTGAGTATATTGGAGCAAATTTAAGACACTATTGAGAATTTCTGAAATTCTACATAATGAGATCTCAGGCCAACTTTACATACAATTTGTACCATTATAACTAATTTAACTAATGCCATTTTTCAAACCCTTCTTAATAGCTATTCTGGGATCAACATGCTTATACCAATGTAGCTTATTTTCCATTGCATACGGATGGTAATAAGCTGTGCTGACATGAACATTTGATATAGTTTAGTTGTCTCCACTCTGCCATGCCCCTGCGTGAACCAGGATATTGGGCTAGATGGACTTACAGTTTGACTCACATGGTATATAATACTTTGTTTTAGTATCCCACATACTTTGTATGTAAAGAGGGTTTTAAGAAACAGTAAGTTGCCTATTCTTTCCATCATTTTGTTTCCTCTTTTTGTTAATTTTCTCTTTTCTATCTCTTATGTATTTAACTTTCCTCCTCTCATGTTTCATTTGAGAAGAGTCAAGTGCAGCTAAAGAAAACTGCAATTATGTGCATGCAACACAGCTTCTAGAAATCTTAGCACAAAAAACCTTACCACCATCCTTATTACCAACCGGTAAGGAAATTAAATAACTAGATAAAGTCACTGAGGAAGTAGAGAACTCAATCCTAGAATGAACAGAATATACTATTTTAATCTTCCCTGTCTTCCTGCTAACACATTATGGCTTATTATATTAGCACTCTGTGCTATTACAGGAGGTGTAATACAAAAATGCTGATGTAATGGGGTGTGATAAACACTGTACAGTAATTAAGATGACACATTAAGCCAAGGAAATTTTAAAAAGCACAGTTTAATTGCACTTGAACTGACACTGTCCTTTTATATGAGCAAGAGAGCCTAAAATAAGCCCTTTGCTTGGTATTGGCCCAAATCAAACCTTTGATGCTAGAGAGCAAAAGGTTTCCACCAATACTCACTAATGCATTTAGCATTAGTGTGGAAAGTTAGGAGGAAATCCCAACTCTCAATGCTATAAGATTAATACAAACCACAACAAACTTAGTAAACGCTCTGAATGGAAGCCTGTTTCCAGAGAAGCAGGAATACAAGTCAGCCATATGTGGGTGTAAGAGGATGAGAGTGGTAAATGTACTATATAACCAGCTGACATACTGTCAAAAATTGTAAAACAGAGCACAAAAATCCTTATGGTGAAATAAACCTTGTCATGTTACCTTGCATTCCCATGCAGGTAGCTCCCATGGAATAGTTGACAGGGTGTAAAACCCCACCTGCCCTTACCTTATGGTAAATTGGTTGTGTGCTAATGTCTTTTATATTATAGCCTCCTTAAGCCAAGGGCCCACTTTCATCAGGTTGCAAAGGGAGCCTGGTACAAAACCAAGATCTAGGTCATGAGCCTTGATGAATCTCTAGGTACTACCACAGGAAAAAATAAAACAACAACAATCATCATCAAGAGAATCATTACAAAGAAAAAATGGCCCTACAACCACATATTCCTTGGTGGTGGGAAGGGGTGGCTTGGAGGGGGACGGGAAGAGGAGTTCTGTTAATTGCGTGACAAAGTACCCCTGGAATTTTTGTATCTATATTTACCCTTTGCACTGGTAATATTTGGTATATTCAAGTTAAGAAATGTGATTGCTATGGAGATATAAAGAAGGGTGAGGAAATTATTTTATTAATGCTTTTAGAAAGAGACTGCAAAGTAGTAATATTAATTTAGAAGTATTACAATTGTCATTCCAAATCATTTTGGTTCCAAAAAACTCCAGACACTTTCTGAATACCTTGTACTCCTCTTGTAAATTATGTATCATCATTACTTCCAAAGCTGTGGGAGGGTGAGAGACAGGGAGGGAGAAAACTAGATTATGACTTGGGTTCCCTAACCATACAAGAGAAAGAGATGTAAGAGGATTCCAATTCCCCCTTTGTGCCTTGGGTCCAGGCATACATAGGAATAAGGAGGCCTGCTTTTTCTTTCCTCAGCAAAGTACTAGAGAGAGATGGGGAAATATGCAGATCTCTGTTTTCCTCTACTTGCTGATCTGAGTATCAGACCTATATATACCTAGAACAAAAGGCCAGCAACATTGTCTATGCAGTACTTTCAGTAGTGTCCTAAGAGTAAGGAAGAAGAAAAGGACAGAGATGGAGCTAGCTGGGTTTTCATTGAAGCTGACAAAAGTTTACCACTGAGCAAAACTGGGTGCATCTATACAAGCACACGGTGCAACCCAATAAACTCCAGCACAGTTCACACCGGAGCTTATTGCTCCTGGATGCCGCATTTACACACATGCCGGGGACCACAGCATGTTGCTCTGACCCAGGTCAGACCCAGGTGGCAAAGGTTTGAGGGGTCAGCCTGCCAACCTGGGGCTGCTCCAACCCAGATCAATGTGCTGTGGAGGGGCTGGCTGGGTCATGAGAGTACTTCAGTGTGGGGCTAGCCAGCAGGCAGCCCCTGCACTGAAGCATCCTTATGCCCCATTGAGCCCGGGCAGCATCTATACATGTGTTGCTGTACTCTAAATAACACTGCCGTAGCCTACTACTTGTGTTTACAAATGCTAACCTACAACAACATGTATAAGTATAGGGCAGCATGTAAGACTTTACTGCAGAACTAATTAGCCAACACTGCAGTAAGTCTCATGTAGATGTGCCTACTGGGGAGCTACGTTAGTACCAATGAAGATGCTCAGATCTTCTAAGGGCAAACCATTTCCTTTCTTTGACTGATCTTTTCAATCCACACCATATAGAAATTGTTAACAGCTTCTGGTCATTACAGGTGACTGTCTTCATTGCTAGCCATATGCTTCCATGTTCTGACAATGCAGGTTGCCATCTATACTTAAGCTGAGCCCCATAATAAGAAAGTGCATGGTAAAAAGATTCTAAATGTCTTAGAAAAAGAGAGCACGGGACCAAAGAACACAAAGATATCATTTGGTTAGAAATGACTCTACCATATTAAGTAGCTAGGCTGACTGCTTTATGCCATAACAACAGAATTAATGAACAGTTATTTGTATAGCTTTTGTTCTCTTGCCTTTTTCCCTACAGAACTATCATAAAGCATCATGTCAGCAACCCAAAATATAGGGGAAATGACCTTAAGAAATCAATGAAGCAGAATTAAGGGAAGGGGAGGGGAAGAGAGGAATCAGTTTAAAATGTATATCATACTTCTCTCTATGAAGTGTTGTCTGGCCTTGAACATGGATTTAATCAGAATGATGGGCCACATTCTGCTTCTCCCTAACAAGGAGGCTGAATGCTGTAGAATGGGTCAGAACAATGCACCCACTCACCTTCTGCCATCCAGACCAAAGAGTGTAGCAGGCTCTGTGTCCCAAATCCAAAAAAGGTAGTACACCTCTGAGTGTTGTGACACCAAACTTGGGTGCCAGGCCCAACCGTTGAATCCACAGACATGTCAAGTGTCTACATTTCCTATACAATACAGGGAAAGACCTGGGAAGGTGTCTTCCTTCACTAAGGATTTGCAGCCCTGAGCCCTCTCCAAAAAAGTAGGCATCCCTCTATTTAAAAAACAAAATGGAGCAGGGTTACTCCTTTATTTTAAAAAAATCAGTGGAGGCAGTGTCACCATCGCTCCCCTTCTATACAGTATCTGGATGATTAAAGGAGTCGGCCAGATATGAGAGACCACAGTTTCCTCCTGTGCCTGAAGCATTTGCAAAAACTCTTAGGGGAGTCTCCTAACCACTAGGGCTAGGTACAGACATTCAAAAAGCCTGGATTGATCTAAGTTATGGAGTTTTCTGTAAGCGGTGTAGTTTATAAGGGCACATTTGTCCTTTGTTGGGAGCGGGTGGGGGCAAATCTTAGACTGGGTTCTGCCATTTTTACAGGTATAGACTGGTTTTGTGTGCTAGATTTCTGTTCTGTTATGGATATAGATGGGTTTCCAATGACTTATACCAGTATAAGTGCAATGTCTGTACCTGACCTAGGAGTAGTGGGGATGCGCTCTTCATCCAGCCCATTGAAAAGGTGACACTATGCAGAAAAGAAAGATTAACTAGTGCAGAGTGAAACAGCCTAGGTCAGAAAAGAGCAGTTGAGTATAACTTTCTGAAATTCCAGGGCAGGAGGCTCGGGAGAGTAATCTATGCTGGGGGAGGGAGAGGAGATGAAGAGGGCACCTGGAAAAGTATAAACTCCCACTTGCTAAACTTTTCTTGTATACTCAAAGTTAGGACAACTATTTTAAACCATGCTACCAAGTCATGTTTAAATCTGAGGTATCAGAGGGTTGCTGCTTGACCTGGTAGCAGGTTTAAAAAGTGGTTGGTCTCATTTGCATCAGGAAATATGGACTGTGGTTTTTGTCATGTCAGACCCAGCAGTTACATGAGCAAGAAAAGAGGTCTGTCAGGGATCCCTGTCAAGCTGAGTTGAATACCAGAGATGAGACCATAACAATGCTGTTATGTGTAAAACAAAACAATTCTATCTCTTGGCAAATCAAGACTCGTACTGCAATCTAATGTATCCAGCTGAACTGAGTTTCTTCACCCTGTGTACCCTGCTGAAGGAAAAAGGCAGTTAACCAAAGGTCGGCATTCTCAAATAACTGTCTTAGTAAAAAAAAAAAAAAAAAAGCAGATAAAATCAAAACTAAGCTGTTAGCTATTCTAGATAGAAAACTATGAGGCCATTGTGTAACATGCTTAGGTCATCAAAGGAAGTATTCAAGGAGCACATTCAGTACCTAGAAGGCTCACAAAGTATTAACCTCGCATTTGTTCTTCACTGATTGTAATCATAAACAAGAGCTTTCTTCCCTTTATAAATTTTTGCTCATTGTCTCTGATTACATTCTTCCTTTGTAGATCAAAGATATCCTTCATCCTGGAAAGACACACTGATAGTTGGACTTTACACTGCTACTATTAGTACAGTCAGTTGTTAAAACCATAGCAGGGCAGTCTTTTCCTCAGAACTCCGGGGCTAGGGACAGACATTACACACAAACTGGTTTAAGCAATCAGAAAGGGGTTTAAACTTGTAATGGAACATAAGTTCACTGCACATAAACCAGTTACAAAATGACTGAAACTTTTTAAAGATAAATCTGGTTGAATGTAGTATCCTAACTGATTTGGGTCAAACCAGTTTATGCAATGTCTATCCCAGACCCCTTCCCGGATTAAGTTAAACCAGAGACCTCTAGCATCCCACATGCTTTGCAACCCTGGGCTAGGCTGTCTACTCTGGAGAACAGAGATAGCCCTGCCCCTCTGCTCCCTAGCCAGAGCTCTGGGAGCGACTGCAGGCACAACAGGGTCTGCCTGGCTTCCCCCTGCCCCATTTCTCCTTGCCACCTGCTGCTTAAGCAGGGATCCCCTCTCTCTCCCTCCCATTTCCCACAGCACAGACCCCAGCTGCATGGAGCCTAGACATGTGGAATGCTGGCTAATGCTGAGAGGTGTATGTATGTCTCCAGTTTCACTGGGGCAGGCAGACAGAACAGTGCCCACTTAGGCCTTTTTGGAGCTAATCAGCAGGTCAGCTGGCAAATGTCCCTCAGTTAGTTCCTTGGAAAAAGTTGTTTAAGAAGAGCTTGAACTAATGAGAGAGGCTTTTCTTTTGTTGATGGGCTTATAAACACTGTGTTACCAGTTCCCTGTTGGATCTCTTGCCTGTCAGGTTTGCAGATAGTATGAAGAAGCAGGGAGAGGGAGATTGAAAAGCTCAATATCATCAACAGATGCATGTACTGCACACCCACCTTTGCCTCAGAGTGCTAGCCAGGGGCTAGGGGTTGGCAACACTCTCGCCCCTTGAGCTGCAAGTGGGGGAAAAAGTCTGGGATGGTGCTTGCAGTGTGGGGGTTTACATCCCTTCCTAATCAGAGCATCCTGCCAGGGCCTGGCCATACACCCCTCAGCTTAGCACTTTGGAAGGAAAGGGAGAGCTGCCCTAGCGCCCCCAATCTTCTAGCCTGAGCCACTGCAAGTATGTGCCTGAATTTTCTCAGTCCAGAGGGAATGTCTGTGCAGTTGCAAATTGGTTCAACCTAGGCAGGTTAGACTAACTTGCAAAGATTGAATCAATTCAGGCTTAGGCTTTTTGAATGTCTGTCCCTAGCCTTATGGAAGACCTTACCTATACTTTGAAAGAGGACTTGATAGTGAAGGCCAGCAAATGGGCCTTTAGAAAAGGGATGCCATATGATTATGCAGAGCTGAAGAAAATGTTATGGAAATTAGAATGGAAAATATTAACAGTAGACTATATGGGCCCCTCCCAAAAGGAAAGCAAGGAAAAAATCCTCCTGGAAAGTGGTTTGCCACAAATAAAATGAACTAAATCACCTCTAATCTACAGTCTGTAACATGAGCATTCTTTTGGCTCATTATTTCAGGTAGCTTGAATGAAAATCGACAGCTTGCAGGAGAAAAGAGTTTATGGAGATACCAGTCTGTGTGCACCTAGCTGGAATGCAAACTGCAGCATTTTATTTCTGTAAATAATGTTCCTGAAGTGCCAGTTTAGTTTTACTAGCATGGATCTTCACTCCAATTTGCTTCACTTCATGACCCAATATGTTGTACATAACACACTACTGCCCATTCCCAGAAATAAGGCATATCTCCTCATCCTCAGAATACTTTGTAGAGGGAATATTGCCTAGGACATGGCAGATGCAGCACAGGGAGGTCCTTGGATTATGTGAGTGGATCTTTAAAATGGCAACAGTGAGAAGGGAACAGTAGCAGCATTATAACCAGAGGAACTTTTAACATTTCTTTTTAGGCACCCCAAGCCTTCCTGAAATAGAGAGAGGTAGTGAGCTGTGTTAATCTCAAGTTTGGCAGAAGGCAGGGGAGGGAAGCATGGTAGCACCTTACAGGCTTAACTTGTTCAGAGGGGTGAGCTTTTGTAAGCTACAGACTACTTTGTCAGAGTCTATGAATTAATATAAACTATAGTTTATACAGCCATGATTTACAATGTCATTTGTGCATCACTTACAGTAGCTATTTTTCCCTCCATTCTGAAGTTTTACAGAGCATCTTTGTTTTTGCTGTTTCATTTTGAAATTGCAGGTGTTTTTCTCATTTGGGAACTGCTCGTTTTGTGAGCACAGCATGGCAGGCCTCCCATGCCTCTGATTAGCCAAGCGGGCCTGGTGGCTCCACCCCTTGCTGCTGATTGGGTGAGGGGGCTGCCTGTCATGTGGCCCCACTACTACCACTGCTTGGTGGAGAGGGGTGGAGCCATATGATAGGAAGCCCACACAAACATTCAGTGGCAAGGGCCAGGGACAGCAGTTACCTTGCTGGCAGGCAGATCCTCTTTCCCTGTTTCTCACCCTGGGGGGCTGCCACAGTGCCCTGAAGACTGCTTGCTCCCTCTGGGGAGCCAGCATTTTCTTTTCAGTAAGTGGTTTTCTTTTTTTCGGAACCCTTCAAACTGATTTGGAGAGATTTGATGATTCGGACATAGACACAGCTTTAAATGTTTCTTCTACATACCTCAAGGTACCAGGTGGCTTGTGGATGCTGGGGTGGATGGAGCATTGCACAGAAGAATGGGGGGTCCCCAGCATGCTTGATGGTAGACCCAGAAGTAGACCAGATACACTTGCAGGTCCACTGTTAAGCATGGGGATTGTCTCCCCGCTTCTACCTCTTGTGCTCCTGTAGGATACTCCATTTGCCCCAGTATCTCAGTGTTCACGAGCCGCACCTGGTACCTTGAGGTATCTGGACAAACATTTAAAGCTGGGTCTATGGCCAAATTGCTGATTCTCCAAATCTTCAGATTTGGATTTGGCCAAATCAAATTGGGACAGTGATCCTAATCAACAAATCGAATCACTGTCCCCTGAATTGAGCTGAATCCGAATTGAATATGGCCTACTTTGTACACCTCTAGTATGCAGGTTCTTCCTTCCAGCCCCTGCTCCAGCAAGGGGGGAGTGAGCAGAAAGCAGGGACTGGAAGGAGAAACCTGAATACTGATGGTGCTTTCTCCTCCCAAGCCCTGAACCCTGCACAGCTGCAGCCCATGGCTAGAAAAGGACAGGATTGGCTCTGGGGCTCCCCCTGCACCTGAATCAGCTGGGACTGCAGTGACTTTGGCAGAAGGAAGGCTGCATCTGCACTGCTACACCCTCCCTTGATCCATTGCTGAACAAGTGGAAAGAGATAAAGAACAAGACTTACCTACCACAGAGAATGCATTTCAGACCTACCACATGAACTTCTGCACATGCTACACTTTGTCAAGATAAATAGGAAATATATTCCTAAAACCTGGCTCCTGTAGAAAATGTAAATCCTTTTCAGAAACAGTGCCTTTTCAGAAAGGACTTAAACTACAAAAAATAGGAGTAAGTGTAATCAACACCAAAAGGAAAGCATGCACTCATAAATAATAAAGCAATAGGCCATTGCCAGGTTAGAAGCATCTAAAGAAAGAAGAGAACAGATTTATCTCAGTGTGGTAACAGTAACATTAGCCCTACTAAGTTTATCTAGATTAAATGATTGATAAATGTCCCCATAATGCATCACATTATTGATGTAATAGCGGAGATGCTATCTGCTGTAAATAAGAGACACAGTACTAGAAGAAGCCTTCCTGGACTATTATGATTTTAAATATAAAAGGAAGAATTTTCATATTGATGAGAATCATACCAAAGAGCTGTATATTGATGAATGGAAATATTATATTCCTACATATCTTATTGTAGCTACTAGAACTATGCACATATATCTGAGGTCATTCCTTGTAAAAGGGTAGGACAGCTATTAGCTTTTTAAGTTCGGATGGTAGAGACTCAGATTTGGCTCATTTCTAATTAATTTAGAAGCCTTGGCTTAGCTTTGGGCTGAGTAAGTGCTGCACTGATAGATAAAGTAGGAACACTATCACAGTGCTGGTGTTCATAATCCATCAGTGATCTTGGGGGATGGGCATTTTCCTTCCATTTGGAAACAGAAATAAAACAAAAAATACATATTGCTCCAGGAATGAAATGGTCCTACTAGTGCAAACTGTATCCCTAGCTTGTTGGTCTAGACTATTCCCTTTTGTAAACATCTTACCCAGCATCTTCCCACTAGGGGAAGCCAAATTCCCTCTCCATAGAAAATACTAGGAGTCTAAGAGACTGAAGAAGGTAGGAAGTACCTATACAAAGGTCCTTGGCATCTGAAACGGGTCTGTCACTACTCTCCAACTCTTTGCAATGAATTATCAGTAACTTGTTCTTTCCTTTGGTGGCTTCCAAAATCTTTGGAGTGAATTTGCATGGAAAGAGATATTAGGGCATGAAGTGATAGTGAAAAGTGGCTCAACAGTTAAACTTCTATGCTGGAAACTCTAAGGCATCAATTTGATTTTGTGATCTGCCACAGACTTTCAGCACTTTGTTACCACACAGGGCCTTGTAAAGGTAAATACATTAAAGACTGGAAGACTCTCAGAAACCATAGTAATGGGGAGAGGGTCATACTGGCAGCTAAATGAGATGATTTGTATCTTATTTCTCTGGGAAGTGAGGATCAGGAGGATCTCTCCAGTCTATACCTCCATTTGTTCGCTTTGTTCTCCTGCCCCCTTCCCAGCAGGGACTCACCCATGCAAATCTTAGGGGTATGAAGATGGTGCCAGCATCAAAAAGGTAAACCATTCCTCCCCCCACCACTCTTAGGCAGAAAAAGAAAGAGATTTTCAGATATGGAATATTTTCTTTATGTGCTGGTTCAGGCAGCACAATCTGGCTAAGTAGCTCTTGCATTAAGTAATTGTCAAGAGCGTGAAATAATGTTCACCTAGCTGGTTCTCTCTCATCTTTATTTCATAAGCATGCCTTCTGGGATCCTAACCATTCTTGAAAACTGATTAAATTGAATGGAAAATATACTATGCTCTGCCACAAAACTGTAAGATGTCCCTTGAAGTTTAATAACCAATAAGAGTAACAATGTCAAATCATAATCCAACAACCCAAAGTGGAAAATCACCACAACTTTTTCTTCCAATTCCAGTTTCTGGTGCAAAGATTAGGGTCTAAACGTTCAGAACTGGCTAGAAATATAGATGTCTTAATTTTTGGGTGTGCGTCTTGAGACAGGTTCAAAATAAGTTCAATTTTTCAGGGGGCACATACTCAGTATTTTGTGAAGAGCAAACCCCTTTAAACAGGTCTTGAATAGGGCAAGGAAAAGTTGAACAACTGAACTATGCCATTCACAAACACTAGTCTAGAAATCTAAGATATATAGCAGTGCTCACAGTCCCCTTAAGTGTGCTGGATCTTGGCCTGACATGTTGCATTTGTTTTATTTGGACGTGTGATATACTCTTCAAAGAAAGAAGGTATTGATCAAGGCAGCTGCCCATGGTCAGTCAGGATCCACATTATATTAGGTGCTGGAAGAGGGCTGCTGCTGATTCATCCAGTTACAAGTACACATTAATTTATTTTAGACTGGAAAAAGATCCAAAAAAGCCCCCAAATGAAGTGCAACAAGGGCTGATTCTGAATATTCCATCCCTTAATACTTTACAAAAAATAATTATTAATAGTTCAGCTATTCCTCCATTATTAAACACGCAAATTAAAAAAATGAAATTATTTTCTTTTGATGTTGTTTAGCAATTCATGATTTTAAACAGTGCCCTAGAGCAGCTGTTATGAGAGATTTTTAAATATTGCTTGTAATAAAACAGCAGTAAGCATTTCTAGATTAGAATAATCTTATTGAAGTCTTTTTATCAGCAATTGGCTTATTTGCTTTCATAGCTTGGAATGGTAAGGATATATGGGTTTTTTTCCAGGTAAAAAATTTTTAGCAAAGAAACACTTATTTTAAGAAGAAAACCTAATGCTGATAATAGTTTCCCATGTAGTGTCTATGGAAAGCATCCAAAGCTCTCAAAGGCAGCATCATTTTTAAATTAAGTTAATGTTAAACCAAAGAAAATGTCAAGAGCTTTTTTTGCTAGATAATTGTGTTTATCTATCTTGTTAATATTTTCCTCCTCTGTCACTGTGTGTGAAACACAAAACAGTAAAAAATAAAATTGACCCTATGTAAGTACTCTGTGCACTGTAATGTACTACAGAGGGGGAAAAGGGATTTTTTCCTCCTGTATTCTCTGCAGTTATGGAGAACTTTGCTGTTATTAACAGCACCAAATATTTAGAAGTGTTCTTCTTACAAAGACTGTGTCTTGTTAAATAATTGTAATACAGACCACCCTCATGCAACTTGTATAATACATAAAGAACATAAATATGGACTGAAAAAACCAGAAAGGGGCAACAGAGGACAAAATACTGTGCTTTCTTACCTCAAGCAGTTTTACATCTTCTCCCAGAATTTCTTTCATGAAAATTCCTTAGTGAGAATATCCCCTTGTACTCGGCCTTGGTGAGGCCGCAGCTGGAGTACTGCGTCCAGTTTTGGGCTCCACAATTCAAAAAGGATGTGGAGAAGCTTGAGAG
>NW_017728918.1:23475201-23503526 GCF_001723895.1 Crocodylus porosus | reverse complement strand
CAGCTGACTTCCTGCCCTTTGGGCAGGGGGCTGGACTCAATGATCTCCTGAGGTCCCTTCCAGCCCTAATGTCTATGAAATCTATGAAAATGTCATCCAAACAAAGTAGAACAGAACATGAATCGATTTAAATTTGAACTCAATATATTTGTGGAAAGGATAGTATGTGAGGACAAGGAGTTCTTGATTTAGCAGCCGGCACACATCTCATTTTTGGGATAGAGGGCAAAGTCTCTTGCAATAAGTTATGAGTCCGGCAATCCCATTCTTTTGGGCTTTTTGCAGTTGCCTGTAGGAAGGCATTCCTCTTCCCCTCCCATCATGAATGCCATTGGCTCCTGCTACCTCATTCTCCTGCAGCATTACACACTGGGCACAGCTATGGCTTTTTATCAATTGATTTTGACCAAGGTGTACTGATGCTCTTCCTAGTACTTGGAAAACTCAGAAGCTCCTGGTCAGAACATCTTGCTTTTCCACTCAAGGTCAGATTACCGGATTTGGATCAAAAAGGAATTTAACTGTTAAGTCAGATTGGCAAGGACTGTGAGGGTTTTGCCTTGCTCAGTAGTATGGGGCAGAGTCCTCATCTGAGGATTTTCTAAGTATATATTGGTTCTGTATCATTGCAGTGGCAAGGCCCTTGTCTTTCGGGGGGCTTTTTTGGAGGGGGGGGCATAACATTTTGGTATGTTGAAGGATATTCCTGCTGGTTCTGGATTTGTGCCAGTTGTGTGTGAGGCAACTTTTAGGCATCCTTTGATAAAACGTTTCCTGCAAATGCAAGAGAAAAGACTCACCAGGAGGCCCCTTTCAGTTGTAGGTTCCTCTGTAAAATGATGTGGACAACACTAAAGCTAAACAAGACATATAAAATGCCAAGGGATAAGATACTAGAGCACATCCAGCTCACTTGCTAATGATTAGCTATGACACTACAGCTAGAGAAAATCCCAGTGGGCTACAGTGATTGGAAAGAGACTGCCCAGCTCTGCTACATGTATGATTTTGGATGCATTATTTAATCTTTCTGACTCACTCCCCCATTTGTAATATTGGAATAATAAAAATCACTTCCTACTGCCTAAGGATGTTCCAAAGCTTTAAAATGTTGTGAAGTGTTCAAATATTACTGTCATTATCTATCTGTTAGATCTTTTTATAGCTCACTGAACTGCATTCAGAAGCAAAATCATTTAAAAGGGCCTCATGAAAATGTTATTTAATTGGGGCATTGCAAAAACCATTTGTAGTCTACTTAGATTTTTATCTCAGATTTCACAATATAAGGTTTTTCATTAAGTCTCAGCTCGTGGAATCAAGAGACAGAAGCCAGGAGTAGAGATTACATTGGCTCCAGGAGCCTTTCCAGAGCCTGGGAGGGATTCTAGCCCCAGGAGCATTGTTCACCTCTTCATGTAACCACTTGGGTCACCCAGAGGGTGCCTCGGGTTGGTGCAGTGGGCAGGGAGTAGAAGGAGTAAGGAGATTTTGCTGCCCACTGCCATTTGACAGCCTTCCCCCTTCCTAGGCAGGGCAGAGGGCTGGCAGTCGATCAATGGGCTCCCCTAAGGGGAGTTACTCAAGCAACAGCCCTCCAGTGCTCTCTGGCTGGAGAGCTTACTTGTGTAGCACTCCATGCTGGGGGCTAGATCACACGCACTCTACTCTTCTCAGAACTCAGAAGGCAGATAAAAGACCCCAGTCTCCCTCTTTTCCTTTTTAAGAAAAACATCAGTCAAAACCAGGAAAGCTAGCAAAAAAGAAGCCATCACTCAACTGTTTTAATAGTTTAGTTTTTATAGTAGTGAACAAGTTGTACATCAAAAGTTATATAACTTTGAGAGGATATAGTTAGGCTTTTGTTCATCTTCAATCACAGGAATCGGCAAATGGAAGCTGCACAGTAATGATATCAAAAGCAGTTGCAAAGAAGTTAATGGATGTTTTTGTCAATCCAGAAGATGGATCCAATATATTAGGAGCAAAATATTTCTTTGACAACAATACAGCCTTTTATGTTGTTAAGTGGAAGGATTATGAAAAGTGAATCATTAAAGACTGTTTTGGGGTGGGAAGAGGCAGATATAGAGATATAGCTACATAAGCTTCGGGGAGGGCGGTGTTTTAATTGGAGCAACTCTAATTAAAATATCTGTAGTGTCTTGTGTATTCAGTGTTGTACGCTTCAAAATGGCAGTGGGGGTGTTTTTAACTAAAGCTCATTTAACAAGCTTTAGTTAAAGTGCCCCTGCTGTCATTTGGAAATGTGAGGATGCTGAATACTTGGGATGGTGAGGCTACTGGAGCATTCTAATTGCAGTGATTAATCAAATCTGCCCTAATGAGTTCTAATTAAAATGTGTTGGAGCAGATGTCCTGCATGTGTACAGGCACCTATAGTTTTTTGTATAAATGTCTTGCACTTGCTGTTTCTGGGCTACCAAATTAGAAGAATCAGAAGAATACAGATCTTGACATTAGAACTATTTGGTCACTCTGTTCTTTATTAAAAACATCTTCATAAATTATTTAACCTGAAAGAGACTCTTTGATCATCTCCTTCAACTTCCTATATAAGGGAAGTCAAAGAACCCTGCTTAATAATTTCTGCATCAAGACTGTAGCTTAACCAGGAATTCTAGCATGTTAGACAAATATTCCTGTCTTTTTCAAAGATAACAAGTAATATAGAATTAACCATTTCTTGTTAATGAGTCTCACTATTAAAAGAAAATTTCACCTTATTTCTAGTCTAAATTTTGCAGCTATTAGGATGTCATATATATTTCTGGTGGATTATGACCAGGTGACCTCTTTGACCTCTTATTAAAGTGACTTTTTCCCTGTTTTTTCAGAGAAAGCATTTTCCGCACATTAAAAATTTTTTCTCGATTATTCTTTTCAGAAACTTTGCCAATTAGCTTTTGATATCCTTGTATTGGTGCTACCATCAGGACTGGGTACAGTATACCAATGATGCCGGATGCCGATGATACTGGTAGAGTCTCCCCTCTGCTCCCTCCTCCCCTGATACACCCATCTAAACAGCGTGATTTCAGTCTCTTTGGGCCACAGCTAGCACTGACACGCATACTGATTAAGGTATTTGACCTTTTTACCTTTGGGATAGATCACTTGACACTCAGTCTCTGCAACACAGCTGGAGATGTAAGTAGAACTGAAAGTCCTTGAACGGTCACAGAACTATGATGTGATTGGAATAACAGAGACTTGGTGGAGTACCTTGCATCACTGGAGCACTGTCATGGATGGATATAAAATGTTCAAGAAGGACAGGCAGGAGAGAAGAGGAGAAGGTGTTGTGCTTTATGTAAAAGAGCTGTGTATCTTTGCTTAGAGTTCCAATATGAAACTAGAGAAAGGCCTGTCAAAAGTCTCTGGGTTAGGGTCAGAGGGGAGAGCAACAAGGGTGGGTGTGTGCTTTCTTCAAACAGCTAGTGCAAGTGTCCAGATAACAGGCTCTGGTTCTCATGGGGGACTTCAATCATGCTAAAATCTGCTGGGAAAACAATACAGCAGTGTACATGCAATCTGGGAAGTTTTTGGAGAGGGCTGGGGATGATTTCCTAGTGCAAGTGTTGGAGAGGCCAACTAGGGGCCCCTAGTTGCTCTTTTTAACCTGCTGCTTAGAACCAGGGAAGAATTTGTGGAGGTGTAGAAGTGCATGGCAACTGGGGAAGCAGTGACCATGAGATGACTGAGTTCAGGATCCTGAGGAAACAAAGCAAAGAGAGCAACAGAATAAGGACCCTGGACTTCAGAAAAGCAAACTTTGACTCATTTAGGGAACTGATGGACAGTATTCCCTGGGAGGCCAGGCCAGTCTGAAGGGGAAAGGAGAGCTGATTATATTTTAAAGAAACTTTAGTAAAGGTGCAAAAGTCAACCATCCCAGTGAGCATGAAGACTAGAAAAGATGGCAGAAGACCAGTTGGGCTTAGCAGGGAACTCTTCAGCGAGCTAAAACACAAAAAGGAAGCTTATGAGCAGTGGAAAATTGGAAAAATGAGTAGGGAAGAATATAGCAATATTGCCTGGGCATGCAGGGATGAAATCAGGAAAGCAAAGTGCAACTAAATTTGCAGCTAACAAGAGATCTGAAGGGTAGAGAAGAAAGGTTTCTACAAGTATGTCAGCATCAAGAGTAATATCAGTGAATGCGTGTGTCCCTTACTGAATTGGGGAGGCAACCTAGTGGCAGATGATGTGGAAAAGGCTGAAGTATTCAATTTTTTTTTTACCTCAGTCTTCACAGACAAGGTCAGCTCCAAGAGTACTGCACCAGGCAGCACAGTTTGCAGATGAAGTGGAAACCAAGAGTGGTGAAGGCATACATTATGGAATAAGGAAAGCTGTATAAGTCCATGGGGCTGGATGGGATTCTGTAACCTCCTGTGTCACTCGCTAGCATGCTTTGCTCTTTCTGGCCTTTCAAGCGCCTCCATCTTCTTTATGGTTGACAGCTTATCATCTGGGCAGATGCCTTCGAAGGTCCCCAGGAGTTTTCTCCTGCTATGTCTTGCTGATATAGGTTATTACTGGGAGGATGTTTTTAAGTCCTGCCTCCCCTGGTTCCCTCCTTCGGTCTTCCCGTCCAGTTTCACATTTCAGGGCTCCGCCTCCCCTACACCCCACCTTATGCCAACCACAGATGTTAATTCCAGGCTGCAACTAAGACAAAGTCTGCTCATCACGGTAAGGGCTTTAGCTTTCTTAGGTTCAAAAGTCCAGTTCAGATGGTGTACTGTCCGGCTCAGACCTCCCATTAGCCAAACCTGTAATTTTACTCATCCCTGGTTACCTTGCTCACAGTTACACTCCCTTCTCTCTTCATTTTTGGACTCACAGTAAACTAAAGTTCTTCTTCTTGCTCTCTCTCCCCAGGCTTGCCACTGTTCCACTTCCAGTTGGCTGAGTCTGGGATCCAGGGCTCTGTCACAGGTAAGGAGTCAGGCTCTGCTGAGCCCGTGTTGTCTTGGTATGCTCCCTCCTGGGGTTGCCACCACATGCCCTCATTGGAGTTCCTGGTGCAAAATGTTCTTTTGTGGCAGGCCTTCTCTTGCTGCGCTTCCAGTCCCCGGCGGCATCCTGCCAGCTCCACGCTTCTCTCGGCTCCCATCTCTCAGGTAAGTTTTTACTTGTGGCAATGTCCCCACCACAGATGCACTTGAGGATGATGAGGGAATTGGCTGATGTAAGTGCAGAGCCTCTGGCCATTACCTTTAAAAATGTGTGGCAATTGGGAGAGATCCTTAATGATTGGAAAGGGCAAATATAATGTCCATCTTCAAGAAAAGGAGGATCAGGGAACCTACAGACCAGTTAGTCTTACCTCAGTCCCTGGAAAAATCATGGAGCAGGTTCCCAAGCACCATTTCTAAGCACTTGGAGAAGATGATAAAGTCCAATCGGTATGAATTCAACAAGAGCAAGTCATACCTGACCAACCTGCTTATCTTCCAAGATGAGATTACTGACTTTGTGGATGTGGGAGGAGCAGCGGAAATTATGTTCCTTGACTGTAGCAAGGCTTTTGACATAGTTTCCCACAACATTCTTGCAAGCAAGCTGAGGAAGTATGGGTTGAATTAATGGATTGTAAGGTAGATAGAAAAGTGGCTGGGTTATTGGGATCAATGGATGGTAATCAATAGCTCAATGTCTACCTGTTAGCCAGTATGAAGTGGAGTGCCACAGTGGTTGGTCCTGGAGCCAGTTTTATTCAATATCTTCATCAATGACCTGGAAGCTGGGATGGAGTGCATGCTTAGTGAGTTTGCAGAGGACATCAAGTTGTGGGGATTAGTAAATACACTGGAGGTTAAGGCTAGGATTCAGAAAGAACTTAATAAATTAGAGTATTGGACCAACTGAAATCTCATGAATTTCATTACGGACAAGTGCAAAGTCCTGCACTTAGGACAAAACAACCCCATGCACTAGTACAGACTGGGGCCTGACTGGCTAAGCAGCAGCTCTGCAGAAAAAGACCTGGGGGTTACAGTGGATGATAAGCTGAATATGAGCCAACAGTGTGCCCTTGTTCTGAAAAAGGTTAACGGCACACTGGGCTGCCATAGGAGTATTGCCAGCAGATCAAGGGAAGTGATTACTCCCCTCTGCTCAGCACTGGGGAGGCCACATCTGGAGTACTGTGTCAAATTTTGGGCCCCTCATGATAAAAAGGGTATAGACAAATTGGAGAGAGTCCAGTAGAAGACAACGAAAATGGATAGAGGGCTGACACATGACTTCAGCAAAGCTGAGGGAGCTGAGCTTATTTAGATTGGAGAAGAGAAGACGGAAGGGGGATTTAATAGCAGCCTTCTATTACCTGAAGAATGGTTACAAAGGGGATGGACTCTAGACTATTCTTAGTGGTGGCCAATGACAGAAAAAGGAGAATTGGTCTCAAGTTACAATAAGGGATGCTTCACTTAGATAGTGTTAAAAACTTTCTACTAGAAAGGTAATAAAGCACTGGAACAGGTTATCCAGAGAGCTTGTGGAAACTTCAGCTTTGGAGACTTTTAATACCTGGCTAGACAACACCTTGGCTGGGATGATTTGGTTGGGGATTGTCCTGCTTGGAGCAGGAGGTTGGACTAGATGATCTCCTGAGGTCTCTCCCAGCCCTCATTTTCTGTGATTCTATGCATATAAGTTCTGTTGCCCAAGGTTTACCTGTTTCCTTTTAAATCTTCTTCAGGACTGTGGAATCAGAGCAGGCAGGCACTTGTGAAATATGGAAATATCCTTTTATTTCAATTGAAGAATCAGTTAATTTTCACTAGTCAGCAAATCCAAAAAGTATCTCTCTGCCAAAGTTCCACGATTAATATGCAAACAAATTTATTCTTCCTTCCAAGCAAAGTGGTCACCTCCAGCACAAGTTCTAAAATTTAAATCAAAGCTTTAATATTTTAAGGCATCTACACATATGCGGGGAGGCGGGGGGAGCAATCTAATTAAAGCACCTGCAGTGTCATGTGTATTCTGTACTCAGCATCCCATGCTTCAAAATGGCAGCAAAGGTGCCAACTAAAGCTTGTTTGATGAGCTTTAATTAAAGTGCCCCTGATGCCATTTTGAAATGTGGGGACACTGAGTACACGAGATGTGGAGGATGCTGGAGCATGCTAATTAGCAGGCTCCAACAGACTCAATTAATTAATTGAGTCTGCTCCGACACATTGCAATTAGCACATATCAGAACAGAGGTCCATCATGTGTGTGCATGCCCTTAGATTCCTATTACATGTCAGCAAGTAGGGTTTCCACTACCAGAGACTCTGTACCTTGAGATCTTTGGATTTATGTTTGTTAAAATCTTTTGGAGGCAGAAGAGGCTGATTCTGACTAGGATAGAGCAGTGATTCTCAATGATGGCACCTAGGGGTGTTTCATAATCCTTTGAAGGGTGCCATGTTATAAGGATATAAACCATGTATAAAAAGATAAGCAGATAAGCACAAGCTCATGCTCAGTCCCGCTGTCCCTGGCTTCCCTAGTGATCCATAGCACCCCAGCTCAGAGAGTTCCTTCTTGCCCTTAGGAACCTGATTGCAAGTTATCTTTTGGATCTGGTAGCCCTGGTGGACCCTGCAAAATTAGCAAGTCTGTAGTACCTACAAAATCTGCTAAGGTTGGGAAACCTTTCAGATCAGAAATCCTATCTAATATAGGATGACCATTTTCACCATTAATTTATTTAAGGCCATCTGGGGCATAAGCAAGTTGTTTTTTTGGACCAGGTGGTCCCCTATGTACCAGGAATCCCATCTTCCCCAGGACCTCCAGGACTCCACAGTAGCATTAAAGCCATTGAGGCCAGGTAGACCTCTAGCTGGCCAGGGTGATCCAGAACCCCGCTGATGCCCTGAAAACCAGAAACACCCACTTAGCCCATATCTGGAGCCCTAGAACGCCTTAGTTCCTCCATCTCTAGCTCAAACTCGCTCTGTCCCTGGAGATCTTTACTTCAGCTTCATCTTCAACATCTCTAACTGAAGCTCCCTTTCCTTCAGGATCAATCACTATTGCTCCAGCTCAGTGTCACAGAGCAAACATTGTGATGAAGGCAGATGCTTCTCCAACTACTAGCAGTCACAAGCATTGTTGCCTTCCCATGCTGATAGGTTAGGCTCCTCCCCTGGTACCAGTTGGTTTGAGTGCTGAGCTTGATTGCTCTGTACAGCCAGTTCAATTACCTGGGACTTTTTGCCATGCCAACAGTTAGTTACATCTTCCCGGTGGCAGAGTTTTGCAACCCTCTTCTTTCAGCAGACCTGCTTGTATGCTGAATCCTCACCTACGGTTTTGGATAGGCACTGTGGGATCCCACCACTGTTGCTACCTGGCATGGATCAACACTGCTTTCAAGGGGAAGCTCTGCCTTGGGACTCCTTCAGTCTTATTCAGTCTCCCTCTCCAGAAAGACCCCATGAAGTCAACTCTAGCAGCAATTCATAGTATCCTCATCTCAGAGAGCTCCTACTTACCTCACTCCTGGAAAAGGTGCATATGTTTTCCTCTTCAAAGTGGGGCATGGGGCAAGAGTCAGAGTGCTAATGTCCCAAACAGCACAACAGCCAATTCTGCTCCCAAGCAGCAGTCATTGTTTATGCCACTGTCCTCCCTTGGACTCTACTCTGTCTTCCCTGGCTCTACTGCTATTCCTCCTCTTGGCACAGTCAGCCACACTTGCAATAAAACTCATACAAAGCTGTAGTATCTACTCTGGGACTAACGTTCACCCAGTCAAATGAAACAATGTTATAGGAAACCAATCAGTTAGTGCAGCTGGCTGCCAGATCCAAACCACCATCTTTCCCCTTTAGTGACAAGGGCATCTTCAGAAACTTAAGGAACTTAGTCTTTCTTAAACTATTCATGACAACTATTTACAGCAAAGCATGCTCACACTGAGCCCCACAAAGTGCCCCCCACCAGGAGTGCAGGCTGGAACTTAGCCCACTTCACCTCTTTGGTGATGGGTGTTACCAGTCAAAGAGATCCTGCAAAGAGAAAAAGAGGGGCTTACACCATGCCTTCTGTACATACATTGCTGCAAGCATGTTTGGCAAAGAACTGAAAATAGTGCTTTTGTGAGAAATTCAAAAGAAGCTTTATAGGAATTGATTTTATGCCATTTTTCTAGGTAAAAATAAAATAGGACAATGCCTCAAGCTACAAATATCAGCTGAGAGAAGCAGCCATTATTTGTAAAAATGTTTTGGCTGTGTGCCCAGCCAAACCAGAAATATGAACAAAAGATAAAAGGATACACTGGTGAAGAAAGAGATCCAATTAAGATGAATTGTCTAGAGTTTAACATGACTTAATCATTTAAATAACTTCAGTTCCTTAACACCACCCAAACTCATTTCTTTGTGTATTACATATTCTGTCATACATTTGTCCTTTAAAATAATAAAAAGTACTGTTTATAAAACATAATGCAGTCAGATTTAAATTACTTGAACTGGATTGTAAACTATATGCTTTGTGCAGACTTCTGAATGTTTGTTTACTTTAAGATTAAAAAGTCTTTTCTAGTTAAAAATGCCAGCATGATCCAGTGGGGTTATAACTTAAGTGTCATTCTCAGTCATGGGCTTAGTTCTATTGATCAAGGTTGGCCCTAGACATTTTGCATACCCAAACACAAGTAGATATTCCTTAAAACTGAAATCTTGATTGGCCTCAGATTCTCCAGGTAAACAGAGTAATGGCTGAAATCAATCAAACCCTTCTCCCTGTAACTCCAAGAGACCTATGCCCAATCCTACATAACAGCTGGCAGTAAGGCTGTAACAATATGCTCACTCAGCCTGCCATTCTTTCTGGTACATATTAATTTTTTATAGTCTATATTATAGGGGTGACAAAAAAAATAAACCCTGCGATTGTAAATCATACTAAATAATAAGGTTCCCAGCTCTGGTCCAATATTCCTAGTCAACAAAATGTAGTCACATTGTGTCTGATGAATGAGGAAATCGGAGTAGCCAATCCTTGATTTGTGTTTGCCCTCGTTATGTTTAATTCTTCTTAGCTCCATTTTTCCAAAGAGATAGCTGCACTGTATAGAAACCCATCCTGGAAAAAAGGCCCCATCAGCTAGAAATGGAAAGTAATGTTATGAACTTAGTGTAAACACTCTTACTTTAAGGTAATTGTAAGATGTCTTTAAGCTCCTTCCTGGAACCAGGTACCCAATTAAGCAGCACCCTCCATCCCAAACACAGGCAAATCAACTTAAAAAAGGGCCTACATATAGATAAAGAGATTATGTTGGCTATTGGTTTATGGTGGTGTGTGGATCTATGGAAGAGGGGATGAGAAAAACAGTGAGAACATCAAGGAAGTCAAGGACATAGGAAAAACTGGGGCAGGGACATGAGAAACATCTAGAGAGCATGGTTTGATCTAAGGGCTGAAAAGGACATGGTGCTATGAGTGAAGAAAATCCTGCGCTGCTGGATTTGTTGTGTTAGGGGAAATAGGACTTTGTACATCATATATAAATAAATAGAAATATGAAGATTCTTGATTCCGTCTGTGACCGCGGGGCTGGGGGGGTTCCCCCATGGGTGGCTGCCTGAGGGTGGAGGACCACCGCTGCTCAGCCTGGGATGCCGTTGACCCAGAGTAGATGTTGAGTCATCCAGTTCCTGCCCTGGTTCTCACCCGCCACGACTTGCTGTTAGGTTCAGTAGGGCAGTTCCTGGTTACTCCATAGCCTGGGATCCCCGGCGGTCACATTGCGGGGCTCCGCCACCCCTTGCACCCCGGCCTCATGCCTCCTCGGGTGTCCTCTTCTAACAAATACCCCGGCCCCCTCTCCCGAGGCCGGTCGCCTCACTGGCCCAGCTGACCCTTATCCTCGGGCTCCTCGTGCCCTGGGTGTCACGGGACCGGGTTCCGGCCAAGACAGGGGTTCCTCTACAGGCCTCTGGCTGGACCTCCCCGGCTATACTCCTCAACGGGGCTCCTCCTCTAATGCGAGGAATCTGGAAAGCTAACGCTAGGTCTTTAGCCCGGACCTCCCTAGGTCCCTTACGGGCAACCTTTCTCTTGGTCTTTGGCCACCGGTGGCCGACACCGGTCTGTGTCCTACTGCACCTCCTCGGTGCCCTCCCGGGCCAACGCCCCAACCCCGGACCTGTAAGCCCCATGTGCCACGGGTTCGCAGTCCCAGAACTCTTCGTCGCTGGATCCCTCGTCCTCAGGGCCTGTCTGCCATTCCTTGCTTGTTGTGCTGGGGCTGGCTGCTACTGATATTCTCCCCTCCGCTTGGGCGGGCTGCAACTCCCCACCGGGGTCCCCTGTCTCCCCTTTGAGCAGGTCCGCTATTCGGCTATGGCTGCCGCTCTTTAACCCTTGGGCTGGGCGGATGGCAGCTTGCCTGCTCCCGGTGTCCCTTGACCCTCTTGAGGGGTTTGGGGCCCGTCCCCCTCTGGGGCCCTCAATCCCAGTGGGTGCAAGGTTACCTGCTCACTCCACCCTGGGATCCTCTGCCTCGGCAGTAGAGAGGCTTCTCCACGGATCCCGCCGCCGTCCTTCCTCGGCGTCTGCTTTTATCGCCGGTCTCCGACTGCCAGCATCGGCGCTGGCTTCTGGCCGCGCCGGCGTAAACAAGCGGCGGATGTCCCACTTGGGCTCCGCTGCTGCCATGGGTAAGTCCCGTTCCGGCTCCCCGGGACACCATCATTAATTTCTTCTCTTAAGCAAAACAACCTGTCAGGCCCCGTCCACTTTGGTCAAGAGTAGGTAACATTTTTATATAAATCATTACTATCTCACAAATGCATACACACGTGCACATGCACAATTATGTGGCATTTTAGAATGTACTATATCTACCAGAATCCAAGATGACTACAAATTCAAGATGACCCCAACCCCCAATAATTAGATTTGATAAAAGAAAAATTCTATTTTTAAAGTAACTTTCTGTGTATAGAATTAATTAATAGGGGTCATCTTAAATACATTCCTCACACCACTATGGTAGGGAAAGCAGTGGTGGGGGGCAGGTGGACAGACCCCCATCCTTTGCTCCTTCTATGCCTGCCTCTCATGGCCACTTGCCTACCCTACACTGATCCCCTGCCCCCTCATGTTGCCCCACTGCTCTGGCTCCAAAGCAGTCAGCAGTGGTGGCCCCAGCCCTGGCTCCAACCCTGCCCACCTTGGCTCTGTCAGGCAGAAGCAGCAGCAGCAGTTCTGGGCCAGGCTAAGTCAGGGTCAGGGTCAGGAATGGAGCCAGAGCAGAAGGTAAGCAGCAGGGTGGGCAGACATCCGTGAGGCAGGCTGCATGGTCTCCCCCTGAGCTTCACACTGCATGTCTTCTCTGTGCTCCCCCGACTGTGTACTCCCTCATTTGTAGCACAAGTCACCCTGGCCCAGTACAGGAAATGGTGTGGCTATGGTTTCACCCAGGGCCCGGAGCTGGGGTTACAACAGCTGCCTACCCCAGCAAGTACTGGAATCCAAGGTAAGGATCTCCCCCATCCATGTTGATTGGAGGGAGGGAAAACGCGTCTTGGGTTCAAGTAAATACAACATGTAAGAATATATTAAATATACAGGTTACCTATCAAATTGAAAAGAGAGCATTTTATTATAGAGCCAGTATTATTTCTCAAATACTCCTCCTGTTTGACCCTCCCCACCCCCAGTAAGTGACATTTCTTCAGCCAGAATTGTTCTTTCAGGGTAAAATACCTCTTTTAGAATCAGATATTAATTTATTTCATACCCTTTTTTGAATGAGGCAATTCTTACTCCACCTGTTGCAAGTTCCTGCTATGTGATGACATCATGGACAAATCATACCCAAGGTCAGCAATGCAGAGGGGGAAAGGGGGGTCAGGCATTTGGGTTAGTATTAGAAACAGTTGTACATTATTTGCTCTTGGCGGAATTTGTTTTTACTAATATAACTCTTGCCATGTGAAACATTAACTCAGCTTAAGCAGTTATTAAGAGCACTGGTTTTCTAAAATGTGTTGAAAGACATGAAATATGAACCACTGTTTAGGCTGATGTTGTGTTACTATGCTGAAAAAAATAGTGACCACCACACAAACAGTTTTAGCAAGGAATGTGAACTCTTCGAAAAAGCTGGGAATGTCTAATACCAAATATATGGAACAACTGCACTGGTAAAGTTAACTATCTTGTGCTTAACTACCTAAGGCTTCTATATATAGGAAACCCAACAAAAGTGATCGGAAAGCAGTAAGAAATTACATTCTTTTTAAGACTGATGTTCAGTAGCTATTCTCCTCTTGCATGTTAGAAGTAACAGCGAGAGGCAGCTTCTGAATTGGGCTATCTTTGCTATCATATTGCTATCTTTTTCTTGAGATACCTTACAAACAGATCTCAAGAAAAGTCTAGCAGCTCCAGCAGTAGTTACCATTGGCCAAGTAAAACATGTTAGGCATACTTTCCCTAGTCCAGATTAAGTTCAGCAATAAGGGTGCTTGCTGGGTCCCCCAGGCAAGCAGCCACTTTTTATCTGATAAAGAACTGAAACAGTCTGTTGCAACACTTCAGTTACATTAGCATAAACAAAGAAATGTCTATTAATTTTGCCTTTCCTCTTTCAGAAGTGCAAGGCTTCAGATTCAGACTCTGTGGGCATATCTACTTGTGCATTTGCTCCAGGGTAGGCATCTACATGTGCAGGAATGCAGAAGCAGATCTGCTGCTTCTGGCAGCAATCCACTCCCACCCCCTCTGGCTATGCACCAGCCACCTGCAGCATCCATGGGGAGCTCTAGGCTCCCTGCCCCCAGGGTGCTGCCTGCTGCCAGCGTGGGTTCCACTACTGGTGCCCAGGCAGGGACAATGTCCCCCTGCCCTGGCAGCAGGGAGGTCTTGGCCCTAGCTTCCTGAATGGGGACAAAGGACTTGGAAACAGCTGTAGGGTCCCTGCTCCTGCCCCAATCTGCCAGTTAGCAGCAAACTGTTGTGATTGGGGAATGGGGGCTGGGAGCTTTCTGCTGCTGGGGCATGGGGACATTGTCCCTGCCTGGATTCTGTTGCTCCTGAAGCAGGCAGCTTCTGAGGGCAGGGAGCAATCTCTCACCTACTTCTGCCCAGCTGACCAAGAGTTAATTTGGTGCAGGTGTCTACACACATGCTACTTCACAGTTACAAATCTTGAGTAAATTTGCTACTTGCATTTTTTGGACGTGGACGCTTACCACACAGTAATTAGCTCTAGTGAGCAGTAAAGCATCTCATACAGATGTGTCCTGTAGCATTAAAAATCAGTTGTGTTTCCTTGGATGTGACATAAGGAAATCTAAGGACAGCTGAGTAAGCATATTTGTTTCCGAATGATTTTTTTCTAAGTGAAAATTCTCAAGAAAGTTAGAAAGTCAGAAAGACTTTTTTTCCCCCTTCTCTACCTTGGTAAGAGTATCATTCTAGTATAATTCTCCACTGAAATTTTCAAAATTAAATTCATTCTTTTAAATTCAAAAATTTAAAAAACAAAACAAAACAAAAAAAGAACAACCCCCCCAATTAAAATATCCATATTGACAGAGTGATTGAAGAGGACAGAAACCCCCCCCGCCTTTGGAATGGAATACAGATGGCATACAGATACCACTTATTCTGTTCTTTTAAAAACTAATTGGAAAGAAAGAAAGACAGACTTTGACTTTTAAGGGACATTTATTCTGGGGAGGGTGACAAATGGGGGGGGGGGAATAGAAATCATGTACAGGTTGGTCCGAGGATCTGGGCCTCAAGGACAAGGCCTGGGCTCATGGCCTCAAGTACAAGGCCTGGGCTCATGGCCTGCAAGGCCTGCACACACAGTCTAGACAAAAAAGCAAAAAACCACAAAGAGCAAAACAAGTATTTACATATATACAGTTCTTGCCAGTGGGGATGCCCAGGGGGGCCTCAGGACATTGGGGTCGGCCCACCTGGACAAAGCCCGAGGTCTCAGCTCACTGGGTGTGCCTCTGCACCTTGAGCAGCTGGTGGCATCACGGAGCAAGGAGCAGGCATCCCACCTCCACTCAGCACAGTGCCCCCTCGACGGCCCAGTGTTCCTCAAAGGTGGACACTGTTTTGCTTGAATGCAAGTGAAACATGGGCCCGCACCAGCAGATGGAAGAGCTGCAGGGCGGCGTCCATCCTGGTCCCGGTGAGCTGGTTTTACTGGCTCTTCAGGGTGGCCATCTTGGTCTGACCCACCGGGAAGTTGGCCAGGCTGACTACAGCCTGCTTGACCACCCGGTACAGGAAGGAGTAGATGTAGGTGTCCTCTGAGAAGTCCCAGCGCAGTGCCCAAAGCAGCGCCCTGAGGGTGACAAAGAGCAGCCGCAGCCAGAGATAGTCGAGGAAGGCATGGAAAATGTCCTTGTCTAGCACCCCTGGGCAGAAGGGGAAGGCTGCCAAGGCCACCGGGTCCAGGTGGCACACAAAGGTGCCAGTGGCCAGGATGCCTTGCACCAATTTCCACTGGAGGTCACTGGTCTTCTTGACGGTGGGCACCTTGTACAGTGTGCACCATGCAGGGGTCCTGGGCCACACCAGATGCTTCTGCCACATGGTGTTGGGGCGGCCGGCCAGCACCTTGGCATGCTGGGTGCACATTACCCATGCATAGAGTCCCTTCTGGGGCAGTGTGCCAAAGGGGCAGCCCATATTGCTTCTGGGGGGCACAGGGAGCCTAAGCAGTGTGTTGGGCCAGTCAGCCAGATCACTGGCCACTGCTGGGATGACCAGCAGTGGGAAGGCATCACCCGTGGTGTCCGCAGTGGGTAGGGCCTGGTGAGCCTGGAGATAGCTTTCTAGGGTGGTCACTGCTTCTGTTGGGGGGGGGGGCGGCCCTAAAAGCCCGCAGAAGCTGGCCCATGGTGTGGACAGAGTGCAGTGCCAACAGGGTAGCCAGGGCTTTGGTTGACAGCCAGCCTAAGCAGCATCCTGGAGGTACCCCTGGTGTGTGGTGTGCACCTCGATGAGAGCAGCCATGAGGCTGGTGGAGGCCAGACTCAGCGCGACATGCTGAAGGGCTGGGTTGTGGACCAGGGACTCCTGAAGCAGTTACGGGAAATGCAGGTGCCTGGCTTTGGGACAAAGATGGAAGGCAGCCTGTTAGGCCTGCACCATGCTGTGGTAGAATGGGGGAAGGACTGCCCCATTCAGGAAGGTGAGGTCCGGCATTACAAGCTCCTGGTCAAAGCCAAGGCCCTCCACCTGGTGCAGAAACTGACACGCCAGCTGCCACCACGGGAGGTGGCCCTCGCATACAGGAGCCGCTGGAGGGGCTGCAGGTGGTAGGCAGGTACCATGCTGGCCAGGTCAATCAGGCCCTGGCCCCCCTCAGTAGTAGGCAGGCAAAGGGCAGCTTATGGGAGCCAGTGGCATCCATCCCAAAGGAAGTCCACTAGGTCCACTGCAGTCTCTCAAGTAGCTCTGGTAGATGGTCCAGCACAGCACAGCGGTGCCACATAGTTGCCACTGCCAGGTTGTTGGTGATGAGGACCCAGCTGCTGTAGGAGAGGGTGGGCAAGCGCCAGCGCTGCAGGTGGGTCTCCACTCTCTCCACCAAGTACTCCTAGTTGAGGGCTGCAAAGGCTGGCAGCCCCAGGAACACTCCCAGGGCTTTGAGGCCCTCCCGGTGCCAGGAGAAACCCCCTGGCAGGTCCGGAGGTGGTTTGTTGGCCCACGTCCTGAGCAGGAGTGTGTCACTCTTGCTCCAGTTGATGTGGGCCGATGCAGCGAGCTCACAGGTGCACCAGCAGTCCACCAGGGCCCGCACATCCTCCTGGCTGCCCAGGAAGACTGTCACATTGTCTGTGTATGCTGTCAGCCAGATCGGGGGACTGGTGTTCGGGCCCAGTGTCAGGCCCAGCTCCTGGGTGCAGCAGCAAATCTCGCTTGCTGCCAGCTAGGAATACTGCTGGCAGAATGCCCAAATCTGGATTTTCCCCATGTCTCAGCACAGCTGCCAGGAGGAGTAGTCTGCTCGCACAGCCTCCCAGCTGCTCCAGAGGTGGGCAAAGCAGTCCCTGAAATGGGTGTCCTGTAGCAGGCTGATGCTGAGGCACCAGTAAGGGGCCTGTGTGCATGCTCTGCCAGGCAGGCTCAGTTTGCAGCACACCAGGGCATGGTCTGAGAGGCCTGATGGGATGATGCAGCTGCTGCACAGTAACGGCAGATGGTACTGGGTGATGTAGAGGTGGTCAAGGTGGGCCACAGCGATCCCATTGGCAGTCATCTTTGCTCAGGTATATTGGCACACGTCAGCACGAAGGACCTGCCAGGCTTCAATGAGATCTGCCACCTCCAGCATGGTCTGCAGCTTGCAGGTTGAAGGCAGGTGTGGTCCTGGCCCCATCCGGTCTAGCAGCACATTGACGGTGCAGTTGAAATCCCCACCCACGAGGAGCAGGTCATTGTTATCACTGGCATCACACAGGAGGTCACCCAGAGTCTCTAAGAAGGCTACCCTCTCTCTCCCCTCAGTGTGTGCATAGACGTTGATGAGGAGCAAGCTCTAGTGTGCCAGGGTGATGTGGATGGTCAGCAGTTGGCTGGGGATGACTTCTCGTGCCACCGCTGAGTAGTACTGCAGCTGTGGGAGGAGGGTCACCACTCCTGCACTGAGGTTGGTGCCATGGCTTAGAAACAAGCAGCCTCTCCAGGCAGCGTGCCAGTCAGCTTGAATGTGCACATCGTTGTACATCTCCTGTAGGAAGGTGATCACAAGCCTCTTCTGCTGCAAGCCCTCCAGGACAGTTATCTGCTTCACTGGGTCCCTGAAGCCATTGGTGTTTAGCAAAGCAATTGCAGTAACTGCCATGAGCAGGAAAATAGGGAGGAAGGATAGGCAGGGCACAGGCAGAAGAGGAGATGATAGAGCAGGGCAAAACCACAGAGACAGGGGAAGGCCTATCCTTGCCCTACCCTATTCTGTGGACCCGCCTTGACTCCACACCTCCCTCACCCAAGTCACCAGCTTCTCAAGCTGGAAGGTATGTTGGCGTGTGCCCAGGTCCCAGCACATGAGCCTCGCCGCATCACTAGTGGCATGGACAAACAGCACAGGGTCTGGGCACCATTGCCAGATACTCTCTGCCACATTCCTCTGGCCCTTGGTCTGCTCTAAGAGGTTGAGGATGCCTCCATACCTGGGGGTGTTCTCCAGGAGGAGCTGGATGTTGCCAACCAAGAACTGGCAGGCTGTACTCTCAGAGGGGACCTACCATTGATACCAGTGAAAGTGCCCTCAATGGCCAGGCTCCCTAGCCGGCCATCCTCAGTATCTGGGTCGAGGACCATTTCCGGGAGATCAATTCCCCATCCGCTTTGGGGGGCAAATGTCATCCCACTCCTGGGGCCACTTGCAGGGCTTAGAGGACAGGCACTCCATCTCCTCCTCATTAGCCTCAGTGGGCAGGGGAACTGGTGAGGGGTGGCAGGACCCTTTGCTGTCTCCTGTGGCTGATGCTGGGGAGGCAGGCAGTCTTCTTGCCGGTCACAAGCCCCACAAGCTGGGATGGGGCGAAGGGTTGCCAGGTGTCACTAGGACACCCTCAGTCATGGCCTGAGGTGGTGGGATTTCCAGGGGGCAGGCAGGGTGGGGTCAGGTTCCCTGGCTACATTTTCCCCAGTGCTGTCAGAGGCAGGCCCCAAAGGGGCAGGCGCTCCTTTAGAAGCTCCTTTTTGCTTCTTGATCTTGGCTTTCTTAGAAGCAGTTGGCACCACCCCTGTAGGGGGTGGGCCAGACTGCTTGGGGTTTGCCACCTCCAGGTCCACCACCTCGACTGAGGCAGGGGTGGAGGGAGGTGGAGGGGAGGTCCCAGTTGTTCCACCTGGTGGGGCCCCAGTGCCTAAGAAGCTAGCCACCACAGGTGGAACTGGGACAGGGAGGGACTGGGAGGGCATCGCAGCCCCTCCACCAGGTGAAATCCCTACACTGGGGGGGCAGCCCCATCCAGCAGGTGGAGGGGAGAGGGAGGCCAAGAGGGGGCCACAGTTGCCCCACCCAGTGGGGCACTAGCACTTAGGGCATCAGCTGTCCCGGAGGGGACTGGGGCAGGAGGGGGCCAGGAGGACTCCCCATCCCCTCCACTGGGCAGGGCATCAGCCACAACAGGGGTTGGAGAAACCTGGGAGGACATCCCAGCCCCCCCCAGTGGCATGCTAATGCCAGAGGGGTCGATCCCCCCAGATGGAGCAAGGGTGGAGGGGGGCTTGGAGGATCCCCCAACCCCACCCTTTGATGAGGTTCCCACACCAGAGGTGGACATGCCATCACCCTGTGCAGATGCAGTAGCCGGTGCCCAGGCTGACTGCCCCAGTGGGCACTGGGCAGCCAGGTGGGAGCTGCCACTGCAGCGGTGGCATGAATTCTCACCCTGGGAGAAGTAGACTACATAGGGCCTCCCATCCACCATGAAGGTTATAGAGAGAGGCAGGATCTAGGTGACACCCATGAGGAGCATGAACACCTGCCTCTGAAAGGACAGGATGTGCCTGAGCCTAGGGTCCCTGCTCCCCATGGTCAGCTGCACCAGGGGCTGGTGAGGACACCATAGTGCTCGAGCGCTTTGGTGAGGTCCCAGTCTGGCAGGTGTGGGGGGACGTTGGAGGCCAGCCCTGTAACCATGCCATGAGGGCTCAGGCAGCTGATGAGCTCATTGTCTGAGAGAAATGTGGGGGCATTAGAGGCTACCACCTGAATTGCTGATGTGTCTAAGGGCAGCACAATGCAAAAAACACCCCGACACACACCCCTGCAACCACGACATCATGCACCAAAGCAGGGGAGCTGAGGCAAGTGATGGGGATCAAACTCATCCGGACAGCATAAAGGGCATTTTTGCAGCCTACTAGTGCATGCATAGTAGTGGCATACTCCTCTACTCCAATGGAGGAAGAGACCAAAGCTCTGGTCCAGAGGGACAGACGCCCCAGCGGTGGGCGGCTGGGAGCTGCCCTCAGTCATTCCAGTGAAAAAAGTGTTGACAGGTAAGGAAACCCGGGGTGGAGGATGGGCAGCCTGCTGGCTGGCAAGAAACAATGAATCTGGAACAAACAAACAAAGAAAGGTGAGCAATATGGCAGGAGAGAGAAGGGAAAAGAATAAGCCACAGCAGCTACAGTGGGGATGAGGGGCTGGGAGGGGAACAAAAAAAGCAGCAGAGGGAGAGGGAGAGGAGGGGAGAGTGAGGAGGGAGGGCTGGGTTACTGCAGGAGTAAGGGCTTAAAAAAGGGTGAAAAGAGCAAGAAAAAGTAATGAAAAATAGGGGACTATGGTGGGAGAGGGGTCAGACTGTCTGGGGGAGGAAAAAAAAAATGAAGCAAGAAAAGGAGAAAGACTCACAGAACAGGCACAGGCACCCAGAGGGAACACATCTGTCAGCGGCCATTTTGAAAAACAGCAAGAAAGAAAGTAAGCGACTTATTTCTACTGAAAGAATCTCACCTGACTGCTTCAATGTTTCTGAATGTGCTGTTTTAGGAAAAAAGAATGCACTGTTTTAATAAGGAACTTGAACATTTCAAAGAGTTAAGTTTAAGCATTCAAGGTTGGACTGGGGACAGCAAGAAAATGAAGTCATCTGGGAATGATATTTCATGAATCTATGTGAATCTGTCACAACAGGAGATCCATAGTTGAGTCATATTTAAAAAATACATGGTAAAAAAAAGTGACTTTTTCCATGCTTCTGTGCTAGAAATACATTAAAAAAAAAGAGAGACAGATAACAAATAGATGGACCTTCCCTCTTCCCTCCCTGCCTGCCAAAGAGTGCTCATTAACTCGTCTTCTGAATGCTGGACCAAATTTTCAGTGACATTAATGACTTCTTACTACAACTGCATAAACAGCCAATGTTTCAGTTCACTGGTCATCCTAAAGAAGGTTGGTTTTGCTCACAAAAAATACAGAACTTTCTCCTTCCAGGAGGAAGATTGTTTTAATCTTAAATTATCTCCAACTTAAAAAAAAAAATGAAGGAAATTTTGAGATAATCTTTTCAAAATTGGGGTGAGGGAATTTCAATGCATTTTTAAGCACACGCAATTAAGCTAAATGGACAGGACTTTTCAAAATATGTTAGTGATATCACATCTACAGGATTTGCTTAACATCTCCCCCTGCAAAACAAAATCAAAAGGAAAACAAAAAACCCAAACCAACCCCTCAACTCTTCTCCCTACAGTGTTATAAAGTATTCAGGAAAGAACCATAAATCTCATGCAGTTGTCCAGAGGATCTAGTTGCTCAGGGACAGTTAGTTCTTGTAGGCCAGAAATATCTCTGCATGCTTCCAAAACAGGAGGAGGAAAAAAATGCTTAAAACTACTTTTATGCCTATATTTGTATTTGTTCCATTTTCCAGAGCAAAGCAACTGAGAATCAAAGCTGTAATTCCCAAATGAAAGATGATGGCACTATATCATCTTGTAGACATCAACAGATTTAATTAATAGATTTTGAGAGACAACGTTACAGTTTTAACAACTGGCTTCATTCTCAACATCGGAGTACTAGTGGCAGGGAACTATGGCTTATGTTTTCCCATCAATCTTTAAACAGAATAAGTAGTCAGTAAAAATTTCTTCTCACAACACGATTATAAAACACCATATTATGCCAGATTTGAGGGAATTGAGTCAGGGAGTTAATTGGGAATAGCTGTGATTGGGGAAACTGTGCTTCAGAGATGGAAAGCTGCATTCTCTACGTGTTCAAAGGCTGAATCCTTCCCACCTTCCACTCCTCCTTCCCCTTTCCTTCCGAAAAAGGAAAGAGACATAAAGTAGGAAAGAAGATGGGCACATTACAAGTCGTTCAACTGTCATTACTTTTTTCTCTAATTTCTTACTAGGCAAATTTTAATAGGTGCTGCTAATATGAATTAAATGGTCAGTATGGACCAGGCAAGTCATGATACTTAGCTCTCTTTAAAGCATGCATTTCTCTCATCTGTTCTAGTAAAAAAAAAAAAAAAAGGACTACTTAATCCATGTTTAGCTTTTATAAAGATAGCTGCCTAAAAATGACTGTGATTTCCCAGTCAAGCAAGCGATTCCCCACCTCCACTGCTGAGCCTCTCTGCAAGGAGGTAAGCACTGTAATACATAAATTAGTTTTTAAAAGTGGGTGTCACTCAACTTACAAAACTTACGGAAAGGGGTCTCAAATCTAATGAGGGGGGGTCTTGAGGCCAAAAAGCCTGGGAACTGCTGTCCTGGATCTTTCAGCTCCCCAGCAGAAGAGTGAAAGCCCAGGGTCACTCCCCCCAGACAGGGCTGCCTTTGAACCTAAGGCCTAAGAAGGCCAGGCACTAAACAGTCAGAGAAGCAGGAACTAAAGAGCTAGCCAGGAAGGCTTCGGGCAGAAATCCACCAAAATTTCAGAAAGATGATTTTGTCTAAATGGAATTTTTTTTCTGGACAATTGTAGAACAGCTTTGTTATTGACCCAAGCTGCCCTGCTTTCAAGTATAGATATACTCAGTATGAACACTGTACTGTATGTGTGATGCGTCATCTGAGAGACTATTATATTCTGGGACTTCAGTATGGGGCACACAATAGGCATCGTGCAGTTGCCACAGATGGCTTTGAGACCGACTGAAGGAGTGAAAACTTCAAACACGCTTTTGATTCAGTTAGGAACCAAAATTCTTCTGGGGGTGGGGGAAAGGAAAGTTTTGTTGGCACTTTCATAATATCCCCTCCAATAATAGCAGTGACTTTGGGTTTTCTTGAGAAATTTCACTTTCAAGCAACTGATCAACAAAGGCTCCAAAATAAGAAAAAGGAGAAAAGGGAGGTGGTGAGAACTAAGGAAATTAGTGAGAGCACTCAATCTCTCTTTGCACTGAAGAACAGCTGTGAATAAACTAGCCCCAAGCCAAGTCTGCCTGCTTTCTGGTGTGTAAACAGAAGCTGAAATATGGACATTTCAGATAGGCATAGGTCTCGCTATAGAGAAAATATATTTCTATCCCAGAGTAGCACACATAGCATGTTAAAATTGGTTGATTTTTAAGATGGGACTTCCTCCAAACTGCCCTATAAGAAAAGGTCACTGCTGCCATACATAACTCCACTGGCTCCTGGCCTACAGCAGTGAAGCTAACTATTATTTCCTCTACTACTGAGGCTTCTATGGCATTTATTCTCCTTTATACCATGGCAGCATGAAACCTCAGTGAAATAATTCCAGCTACAGCAGTAGTTTCATCATTTATTTCTTTAGCTGTTCTTAACTTTGATACCAAGGTAGCCCCAAGTCCTGAAAGCAAATACTTCCTAGTCATATCTTGCCCTGTAAATGAAGAAATAGAGTAATAATTAATATACATATATGTTTTCAGATTATATGAACAGAACGGTCTTCCAGAATTTAAGTGCACTTTATTCTACACTTTAGAGTTTATACAATGTTATGCTAATCTGACTCCAAGGACCATAGAAAACTTATTTAATATAGTGAAGACCCAGACTCAATAAATACTGGTAATAGAAGACAAGATTGTAAGTGTTTCTTTTAATTAAAATGCAAAAAAACCCCAAACCAACCAAGAAACAACCCGCCCAAATCTATTTAATTATTTTACAACATAGTGGTTTTGGGTACTCTGCAATGGCAAAACATTGGAAACAGTATTTCACTTCATTTTCTCCCTTTCCCCCCAGATTTACACAAAGTAGATTTGTGTTGCATTTTGATAAATGCTTACATTCATGAGATCCCACGTTCTCTTATGTTTTCATAATACTTCTGTCCCTATTTACCCTGAAATTCAGTCATGGTAATCCTTTTGTCATCTTTATGTTTCACATTAAACATAGCAAGAAGAAAATGAAGGTTTATCTTATCATCCATATGGCATGTGTAGATGAAATATAGGAATTAAAAAACTTGCAAGAAAAAGGAGCTGACATATAACTTGAGGCATTGCAACAATAATGAAGAGCAGCAACCTGTAAACAATTTTAAATGTATGTTTGTGTGTGTATATAATATTATATATGCATGCAGGATTTATATTGTATACTCTTAGATGAGAGGAGTCTACAGGACTTGGCTTGGAAAATGTCTAACACATGGATCTTATTAAACTATACCTCACTCTGAACTGTGGCTGAGCAAACAAAAGTGGTTCCACATGGCTGATAAAAAGCCTGATCAAGAAAAGGAAAGAAAAATGTTTCTACTTGCCTAGCTGCCTCCGGAAAGCTGCAGATCGAAGACTGAATTATTTTGCCTCTACTGAAGTGTATGTAATCACTGAAGTCTGACCATATCTCCATTCAAATGAGAGGAAAAAATGTCAGATGTATTCAGCTAAACAAAGCCCAGTGATTCTGCCTCTAAATCTAATGAGAGCAATGTCTATACATGCATGCTTGAAAGCTTTGCCTCCTCTTACATCTTGCAATCAATATTCTTCCCATAACTCTATGCAAGTAAAGGATTTGGAGGATTTGTTTAGATGTCATCTTTGTTTAGAAGAGGGAGCTGTACACACCATGAACGTTTACTTTCCCTGCACTAATTATAATAAATAAATATAATAAATATTTCACTTGTACAAATTTACAATACAACAACCATGAAAGATTTCAAAGTCTTTACAAGTTTATTTTCTTGGAACATTATTTCTCCCAGCACCAAAATATATCTACTTCTGGAATGTAGGCAACACCTGTTTAACAGCACAATACCAAACTGCTCACAGTTTAGGACAGCAGTCTATTTCTGTATTGAGTGAAATTATGGCTACATATATCTGTAGCCTAATATATCTGTGATACTTTGTCAGAAAGTTGAGTAATGTTGAAGTATGCTAAGGTATGAAAGGCAGAGGAGTATATCTAATGTTTGTCAGTAACTATATGAACATATACTGTTTCTTACATTAGACAGTCATTTGTATGTGACCAAATGTTCCTAAATATAGATTTTTATAAATAGGGAGTCACCATGAGATTAGAAAACAGCAAATGTCATGCAAATGTTCCTGTGAAAGAGAAGCAGTCTTGGGAATGATCATCCCAGGAGTAGAATATTCTAACACTATAAAATAATAATATTTAAAAAAAAGAGAGTTACTAGTCATTAAAAACCAAGTATCAATGCCCACACTCACCTGGAACTTAATTCTTAAAAACATCATTAAAAATCCTGGAAGTATTTGTGGAATAAGTCAAGAATAAAAGGTATTGGGATGTAAGAGTTTGGAAATGAACAGAAGTATGAGCAATAGGCAGGGTAGAGTTTATTTAGCTAAGCAAATTAGACTTACATTTTTGTAAACAAAAGGGACGCTGAAATATGTCTCCAAGATACTCTGTATCACTTCCCACCATCTTCCATAGGAAGGAGAAAAGTGGGTTAGGTATTATATTTCCTGGTGTTATTAGTGGCTCTGGGTTCAAGCTACATGAGAATTTCCAAACCTCCCTACTCCTATTCCTCACTCTATCTATTCCCCACTCACTATGGTTCAAGGGGAGCTGAGTCCTATCCCCCTTTGGTAGTCTTTTGCTTCATCTCGCCATTTATCCTTTACTGGATGGGTGATTCAGTATTTGCCTCACATTTGCATTTTGCCTTAGACACCAGAGTCTGCAGAGGTATGCTGCATGAAGCCAAGTAGGGGGACAGTTAGGGGAGCTTCACAGCTTCCCACTGTTCCTTTGCAGTCCATTACTTTTCTTCTATCCCTCCTCAAGCTTTCTTCTACCCCTTCATAATGATGCCAAATATTAAAGTAATAGAAAGAAAGCTCTGAAAACATGGTTCAGGCTTTTCCATTTAGTAGCAGAAGTACCCCATTACCAATGCCAGAGAGTCTATTTCCTGCTCCCCTCCAAATACACAGGGAAAATGTCAGGGCAGGCTTTAAACTCTCTGCTGAATGTAAGGAAATCCCAGTTATCTACAACTCAGTTACTTACTGCACAAGCACCAGCAGGGTATCTCCACCCTGCTTCACGAGGGTGCCTCAAAATCATATGAAGGTACCTTCTGTATGGGCAGGCACATCTGCCCATATATTCCCATTAAAGAAAGAAAGAACACATACTAGTACCTGGGATACTGGACAGAACCAACCAAATAAAGAAAAGGAAAGCCATTCATGAGCACGTGGTTCACCACGTGGCTGACTTGACAGTACTTGTCTCAAAGCTGCCATAATATATCTTACTGGAGGTAAGGTATGCCTTGCCTAATGCTTTGTCAAAAAGATTAATTGTCTGATGTCTTGGACAATTTCCATCTCAATTCTAGAAGACACTGCATTTTTAAAAATTTAAATGCTGTTTTTGTATGTGATTCCATTTCTCATTTGCTATTGTCTTAAGAACTTCAGCCATCAGGGACAGGGAACAATATAATGGCACACCACATGCATCTTAAAGTGTAAGTGAATAATTTGCAAGCAAATGAAAAATGGTAATAAATACCAGCAAGGCATGGCAGGTGAGGGCAAGAGAGGGAGGGCACCTATAAAGCCAGAGCAGGACAAAAGTTGCGAGGCCACCAGGGAGCATCAGGGTTACCCCAGGGACTCAGTCCTCTCATAAGCTGACAGCCATTAAGGGCAACACATGTCTACTGGAAACTCTCACCATGTTTGCAAAAGGGAACCAGACCCTGAAGTGGCGTTTCCTTTTTTTGAGTCTATTACTGCTCTTCTATCAATGCTCTCTTTTCTGGTGCACTCCTCTAAGGCACCCCAATTAATGCTTTGTGTCCTGCAGTTTGAAAAAAAAGGATTAATAGGCCATTCAGATGATGGGATGTTTCCTCCTACCTGCCTGCAGGAGATGCTGCAAACTGAAAGGTCTAATGAAACAATCCCATTTGATTTTGCTTTCAGATTCACCAGTGCTGTTATCCTCATTGGACCCCTAGTTTCAATTCACCTACAGCAATCCTTTCAAATGTATACTACTGGAGAGAACATATTATCATTTGTAGAAATCAGGACAGATCTGAAAACAATGAAAGCCAATATTTGTCAGAAGTTTTGGTTTGATAAATATTCTTCAATCAGTTCTAGGATGAAGAAGTAATAAAAATAACAGAGATAGAATCTATACATTTAAAGACAATTTTAAATACAAGAGATACTTAAACTTTTATGATGCCTCCTAACAGCAAGTTGAAATTTGATGTAAAAATCAGCAGTCAAATGTGTTACATGTACAGGGCAAACAAAAGTAAGAGACATTTTCAAGCAAGTTGAAAATAGTTTATCAGTGTGTATCAACTAAGAATAAATGCAGAAGGAAAATGTGAATGCAGAAACCAATCGTCCCTAAGAAAGAAAAGCTGTAGCGAGGGCTTGTTTCACCTTTTTAGGCATGTATGTGTTTCTGGACAGACAAAAATAGCAGGACAGGACCAGAGGGAGATTTAGCTATATTCATTGTGAAAATGATTGGCATTCTCCATCTGAAACAGTCAGTTTGGAATCACCGATTACTGTGTATTGCTTTTTAAGTGAAAAGTTTTTAGTCTTTGATAGTGCACTCAGTCTATATATTTGAGAAATAACCTAATTCTAAATCCTATAACCTAACGGTAAATAATAATAATCCACCACACTTAGAAATGATAATGAAGCCATACTAAGAGTGAAGTATTCAGGACAGCAACAGCAAAACTGCAATGCAGCTTAGCTAATACTAATACCACTCTCAGGGTTTTATAGCTTAATTTAAATGTATAGAAACCTATGTGACCAATTGGTGTATTTTGTGCTTGGTATGTTTATTTGACTATTCTCAATCAGCACACTCATATTTCTTTAAAAAGTGCAGAGGTCCACATTCTGAAATTACTAACTTAACTTGAATGTACTTCCATGTACACTGAACTATATTCTTTATGTTATCAAAATCTTTCCCCCTCTTTATCCCATGTTACTTGTTGAGCTCGAGGCTGCCCAAGGAAGGTTGGTACACTCTTTTGGTCAACTTTTTATGAGTAAAAACATGCATCTATATGGAAACATCTCTATCAACCCTACTTGGGCTTAAAATGGAGGGTCATACGGGGCAGCTATACATGTGATGGACCTCTGCTCTGATCATAGAATCATAGAAGTAGGGTCGGAAGGGACCTTGTAGATCTTCAAGTCTGACCCCCTGCCTGGGTGGGAGAAAAGACTGGATTCAAATGAGTTCAGCCAGGTAGGCATCAAGCCTCTTCTTAAAGACCCCCAGGGTAGGAGCCAGCACCACTTCCCTAGGAAGTTGGTTCCAGATCCTAGCCGCCC
>NW_017728918.1:23434073-23475101 GCF_001723895.1 Crocodylus porosus | reverse complement strand
ATGCTTTTGTGACCTGATCATAAAAGGCAATCAGGTTGGTCTGACATGACCTGCCACTAATGAAACCGTGCTGGTTGCCCTTGAGCATCATCCCTGAAGCCAGCCCATTGCAGATGTGCTCCTTGATGATCTTCTCAAAGAGTTTCCCTAGGATTGAGGTAAGACTGATGGTGCTATAGTTGCCTGGGTCCTCCCTCTTCCCTTTTTTAAAGATGGGGACCACATTGGCTATCTTTCAATCATCTGGCACCTGGCCCGAGCACCATGAGCACTTGTAAAGCCATTCCAAGGGCCCTGCAATAACCCCTGCTAGCTCCCTCAACACCCTGGGGTGGAGAGCATCTGGACCCTCTGATTTGAACATGTCCAGCCCCTCCAGAAGCTCTTTAACCCGGTCCTCCCCAACCTGAGGTCTAGAGGTGTTCTCTTAGAGTCTGTCTTGCATCACAGTGGGGAAGTCCCAGTCCGTGCACAAGAAAACAGAGGTGAAGAATTTGTTAGAGAGGTCTGCTTTCTCCTCTGATGCAACCACTGGATTGGCCAGAGGATCTTGCAGGGGCTCCACCTTTCCCGATGCTTTCCTCATCCTCCCTATATATTTGAAAAAGGACTTTTTATTATCTTTGATCTTAGACACTAGTCCTAAGTCTATGTCCATCTTAGCTTTCCTGACAGCCCCCCCAAGCAGAGGAGATATACTCCTCTTTGGTGACAGCACCCCGCTTCCACCAGGTGTACGCCTCCACCAGGTGTACGCCGCCTTTTTGGCAATCAGGCATTCCTGGACATCCTTGGTGAGCCGGGGGGCTTTCAGGCACTCTTGCTCTGCTTGCTTCTTGTTGGGATAGTCACCCCTTGGGCCCCAAGTATCGTCTCCTTAAGGAACAACCACTCATCTTGGGCCCTGAGTTCCTCTGCTCTCAAGAATCCCAGTACCTCTTCCACTAATCTCAACTCATTGAAGTAGGCCCTCTGGAAGTCTAGGGCTACTGCCTTGCTACAGGCCCCTGACACCCTGTGCTGGATGGTGAATTCCAGCAAGCAATGATCGTAATCACCCAGGTGATCAAGAACTTGGAGGTCCTTTACCATGTTGTCGCCTGTGGCCAGGACCAGGTCCAACAGGACATTTCCTCTGGTAGGACTGTGCACCTCCTGAATTAAGTGGAGGTCCTGTCAGCCAGGAACCTCCTGGAACAGTCTGACCTGGCTGACTGTTCGTCCAAGCAGATGTGCAGGTAATTTAAATCACACATGACAACTACATCCCTTGCCTTAAGTGCCTCTGCAAGCTGGCCCAAAAATTCCCGGTTCAGCTCCTCCCCTTGGTTGGGGTGTCTGTAGTAGACCTCCACCATTAGATCCCTCTCCCACGGCCCCCTTGTATCTTGGCCAAGACCACTTCAGCTTGCCCCTCCTCCGACACCATTCTGCTGGCAGAGGATGTGTATTGCTCCTTGACACAGAGCACCACATCCCCACCTTTCCTTCCTTCTCTATCCCACCTATAAAGGCGATCGCCCCTAATGCTAACTGCCCAGTCGTGGGATGAATCCCACCATGTTTCTGTAAGCCCTATTATGTCTGGGTCTGAACTGGCTATTCTGAGGGCGAGTTCCTTCTGTTTGTTCCCCATGCTACAAGCATTGGTATATAGGCATTTAAGGCCTTGCATAACTGCATGTGTCACCCCCCAATTTGAGAGACTTCTGGACCCCTGTTTCTTACCTAGGCACTCCTTGCATTTGTCAGCTGCCTTGCTCGGGTGGTGTCTCCTTGTCAGGATGCTGCCATCAGCCAGTCTGTTAAAAATGGCCTCTTTAATAATCTTTCCTAAGACCTTCCCCAGAATTGAGGTCAGGCTGATAGGCCTGTAGTTTGCCAGATGCACTTTCCTCCCCTTCTTGAAGATAGGTACTGCATTGGCCTTTTTCCAATCTTTGGGCACTTCAGAGTGGCAGGAGCTCTCAAAGACCCATGCCAGTGGCTGAGATATGCTGCTTGCCAGCTCCTTGAGTACCCTGGCATGCAAACTGTCAGGGCCAGCTGACTTGAAGGTGTCCAGCCTCCCAAGGTGTTCCTTCACAAAGTCAGCATTGATGGAAGGTAAAGGAATCCTCTTCACCCAGGCATTCCTGTAATGGGCAGGGTCGCACCTTGGGACTGGTGAAAAAAGATGCAAAGTACCCATTTAGCAACTTGGCTTTTTCCTGGGCATCGGTTGTCGTTTGTCCCATTTGGTTTAGTAGGAGTCCAATGTAGCCCTTGCTTTTACTCTGGCTCCTTACATTCATCTCCCACCAGGGGAGATGCCTTGTTGGACCTGGTGCTAACCACTGGCAATGACCTGGTGAGGGTGCTCGACCACCTGGGCGACAGCGATTATTGCCTGCTGGAATTCACCATCCAGCGCAAGATGACAAAGGCTTACAGCAAGGCAGCAGCCCTAGATTTCAGGAAGGCAGACTTCAATGAGCTAAGAAGAATAGTTGGGGAAGCACCAAGATCCTGGAGGGGAGGGGAGCCAGGTGTCCAAGAAGAGTGGTCGCTCCTTAAGGAGACGATCCTCCAAGCCCAAAGGAAGGTAATCCCAACATGGATCAAAGCGGGTAGGAGAGTGCGAAAGCCCCCATGGAGTGTCTCCTAGCTAAAAGGGAGGCATACACCGAAAGGAAGGGAGGGGTCATCACTAGGAAGGATTATACTGTGGTTGCTCAGGGATGCAGGGGGGCAGTCAGGAAGGCGGAGGCAGAGATGGAACTGGTACTAGCTTCCCAGATCAAAGACAACAAGAAGTCCTTTTTTAAATATAAAGGGGGCATAAAGAAGGTTCCAGGTAACATGGGGCCCATGCAGGACACGCTAGGAAATTTGGTCGTCACACCAGATGACAAAGCTAACATATTAAACCATTTCTTTGCCTCCATTTTCCTGAGCAGGGGCCAGAACAGCCATCCCCCATCTTGCCCCCACCTCAGACCCCAGGGGAGGCACACCTAGGCCAAGGGTTAGTGAGGAACTAGTTAGGGAAACTTCTGGAGGGACTGGATGTATTAAAAAAAAAAACCCAGCTGGTCTGGATGATCTCCACCCTACAGTACTGAGGGAATTAGCTGAGGTCATTGTGGGACCCCTGGCATGGATGTACAAGCACTCATGGTGCTCTGGTGTGGTGCCAAAGGACTGAAAGAGGGCCAGTGAGGTTCCTATCTTCAAAAAGTGGAGGAAGGAGGACCCAGGAAACTATAGGCCAGTTAGTCTTACTTCAATCCTGGGCAAGCTTTTTGAGAGAATTATTCTGGCACATGTCCACGAGGGGCCAGCAGAGGACATTATGCTTAGGGGCAACCAACATGGGTTCATTAGAGGCAGGTCCTGTCAGACCAACCTGGTGGCCTTCTACAACCAGGTCACCAAATCCTTAGATGCAGGGGCAGCAGTGGACATAATTTTCCTGGACTTTCAGAAGGCCTTCAACACTGTCTCTCACCCCATTTTCATTAAGAAACTGGGGGACTGTGATGCCAACAGTTACACAGTCAAATGGGTCGCCAAGTGGCTGGAGGGCTGCACCCAGAGAATGGTGGTGGTTGGGTCATTTTTGAATTCGAGGGATGTGAGCAGTGGGGTTCCACAGGGCTTGGTCTTCAGGCTCGCACTGTTCAACATCTTCATCAGTGACTTGGATGAGGGGTAAAAAGCACCCTGTTCAATTTTGCTGATGACACTAAGATGTGGGGGGATGTGGGTATGCTAGAGGGGAGGAATCGGCTGCAATCAGACCTAAACAGGTTACAGGGGTGAGTGGATGACAATAGGATGGGATTCAACACTGACAAGTGCAAGGTGATGTATCTGGGGAGGAAGAACCAGGACCATACCCTACAGGCTGGGGGAACTCCCTTCTCATCAGTGCAGAGGCAGAAAAAGATCTTGGAGACATCATTGATGCCAAGATGAACATGGGCCGGCAGTGTGGGGATGCAGTCAGGAAGGCCAACCGCACCTTGTCATGCATCCACAGATGGATCTCAAGCAGATCCAAGGAAGTGATACTCCCCCCTCTATGCGGCACCGGTCAAGCTGCAGCTGGAGTACTGCATCCAGTTCTGCGCACTGCACTTCAAGAGGGATATGGACAACATAGAGAGGGTCCAGAGGAGGGCCACTCACATGATCGGGGCAGCAGGGTAGGCCCTACAAGGAGAGGCTACAGGACCTGAACCTGTTCAGCATCCACAAGAAAAGGTTGAGGGGGATCTAGTGACCTGTTACAAGCTAGTCAGAGGGGACCAGCAGGCACTGGGGGAGTCCCTGTTCCCCCGAGCACTGCCAGGAGTGACCAGGAATAACGGTAACAACCTGGCAGATGGTAGATTCAGGCTAGGTATTAGGGGGTGCTACTTCACGGTCAGGGTGGCTAGGATCTGGAACCAACTTCCAAGAGAAATGGTGCTGGCTCTTACCCTGGGGTTCCTTAAGAGGAGGCTGGAAACACCTTGCTGGGGTTGTTTGACCCCAGTACTCTTTCCTGCCATGGCAGGGGGTCAGATTCTATGATATGCTCAGGTTCCTTCCAACCCTACAAACTATTAAACTATACAAAAAAGGACTTTAATTGTCCTTAATTTAATTGAAGTATCACCTCCTTGGTTCTGTTTGTCATGCATCTGCTGATGCATGAGGAACTGCAGTTAGCTTTTCTGATGACTTAGTCACACTGACAACTCATGTTCATCTTGGACATGTACACGTTGCTCCCTCATCCAAGTCACTGATGAAGACATTGAAGAGTAATCAGTCCAAGGACCAAGCCCTGCAGGACCCCACTGCCCACATCCTTCCAGGTTGATACTGACCCATCCCTACCACTCTCTGGGTACGACCCTGTAGCCAATTTGCCACCCACCAGAATATGTAATCATCCAAGTCACAGCTTCTTATGTTGTTCACCAGTATGGGGTGGGATACTGTATTGAAGGCCTTCCTGAAGTCTAAATAAATTATATCAACCCCTACTCCTGTGTCAAGGTGTTTTTTAACCTGGTCATAAAGAGACTAGATTAGTCAGGCATGATCTACCTGCTATGAATCCATGCTGGTTTCCTCTCAGCATAGTTTTTCCTGCTGGGCTCTCACATATATGAGCCTTAGTCTCACCTCCATCTTTGGTAGTCTTGGAAAATATTACTGACTGGCCTATAGTTGCCTGGATCCTCCTTCCTCCCCTTCTTGAAAATAGGGACCATATTGGCCGTTTTCCAGTCCTCCAGGACCTGGCCCATGTGCCATGAGTGTTCAAATATTCTTGCCAGTGGCTGAGCAAGGATAATCAGCCAGTGCCTTCAGTACCCTCAGATGGAGCTCATCTGGGCCTGCCAACTTAAAACACATCCAGTCCTTCCAAGTGACTCTGCACCATCTCAGGGTCAATGCTTGGTAGTCTGGTGCCCAGCTGTTGCCTCTCTACAATCCCATTGTGAGACTTATCTTGCCTCTTGTTTAGGAAGACTGAGGCAAAGAACTCATTGAGGAGTTCAGCCTTGTCCTCCTTGTCTATCACCAATTGCTTCTGCCCATTCAGTAGTGGTTGCATTCCACCCTGGGCCTTCCTTTTACTCCCTACAGCTGGGGGGTGGGGGGGGGCAGAAATAATTATCCTTAACTTGAGATGCCATCCTCCACTCCAGGGTAGCTTTGGCCTTTTTAACTGCCTCAGCTCAGTTGTAGGGAGGAGGTATACTTCTCTTTAGTAATCTCTCCCTGTTCCCACTGCTTATATGCCCCCCTTTTTGCCTTTAGGCTGCTCTGGATTTCTCTGGTCAGCCAAGGGAGCCTCTTAGCCCCTCCCCCCATGTCAGAATCATCTCCCTCTGTGCCCGAAGGATTGTTTCCTTATGGCACAGCCATCCTTCCTGGGCTCGTATCTCACCAGATCTCCTACTCTGCAGTGTCATCAACTAAAACGCCCAAGTTCACTGAAGTCAGCCTTCCTAAAAAGTCTAGCACTTCCACCCTACTAGTTACTTTACCCACTCTACACCTTATGATAAATTCTATTATTTGGTGGTCACTGTTCTCCAGGTGACCACTGATCTGTAGGTCTGCTACCATGTCATCCCCAGTTGCCAATACCAGGTCCAGTAAGGCATTCCCTCTAGTGGGACCATGTACCTCCTGCATCAGATGGAGGTCCTGTACACAGGATAGGAACCTGCATGAACAGTAGGAATTTGCTGGCTGCATCTCCCAGCAGATGTCAGGGTATTTTAGGTTATTACCACCTCCCTAGTCTTTATGGTCTCTGAGAGCTGCCTCGGGAGTTCCAAGTCTAGTTCTTCCCCTTGGTGTGGGGGTCTGTAGCAGACCCCTACTACCAAATCCCTTTCTCCTTGATCTTCGTGTATCCTAATGCATAACCCTTCTACTTTCTCCTCTTCTGATTCTATTTTGATAAGGGGCGATGTATAAGGGGGTTGACAGAGTGCAACCCCTCCCCCTGTCCTTTCTATATAGCTTATAGCCCTCAATGTTTACTGCCCAGTTGTGGGTAGAGTCCCACCAGGTTTCTCTTAACCCCACTAAGTTGTAAGTGTTCTCTGCAAGCAGGAGTGCCAGTTCATCCTGCTTGCTCCCCATGCTCCTAGCATTAGTGTATAGGCACTTGAGCCCTGTGACTGGCGCCTTTGTTGCACCCCAGCTCTGATGCCCCTTATTGCTTACCTGTGCTGTACTGTTGGATGTCCCATGGGATGCAGGTTCCTGATGATCTCCTTCACCTGCCTCCACATCCCCAGTCTGAGCTAGTTTAAAGCCCAATGTAGGAGATCAACCAGCCTGTTGGAGGAAAGACTTTTACCTTTTGCCGAGGTGAAATCCGTTGCACCCCAGGAAATCCGGGTCGTGGTCCAGGAAGCCAAATCCTGCAGTATGTCACCAACTCCTGAGCCTCAGTTTGACTTCTGATGCAGGTGGTCTGATGCCTACTGCTGCCTCTGACAGGGGGAAATGGATAAGAAGACCACCTGCACCCCTGTTTCCCTAAGCCTGGCCCCCAGAGCCCTGTAGTCACCCATGACACATTCAGGACTACTCCTGGCCATGTCATTGTTTCCCACATGGATGAGGACCATGGGATAGTACTCCGAGGGCCAGATCAGGTCAGGAATCCTTGTCGTGACATCCCAGATCTTGGCCCCTGGCAGACAACACACCTCATGCGCCATAGGCGGCAGATGTTTCCTTCTGCTCCTCTCAGTAGGGAGTCACCCACTACAATGACCCATCTCCTCTTCCTCCATTAGCTTGTCTGGCCCTCAGCTTGCTCAGGGATGGATCGGGGTACCTCCCATGCAGTTTCCTCCACCACATTCTCCTCTAGTGCAGTCAGGGCTTTGCAGCTGTTCCCCAACTGCACCAGCAAATCCATTTCTGTGGCAAGCGGCCTGGCCCTGGAGGTGACCGTTGTCCACTCTCCCGTATCAGCTTCCCTCCAGAGCCCAGGGGGCTGCTGTGCCCTTTTGTCACCTGTCCTCCAAGATGCAATAGATTTAGTTTGTGCATCCAGGATTCCTCCCTTGAGGAGCAACCACTTATCCTGAACTCCCCTCCCCTTTGGGTCATGGTCCCTTAGGGCCTCACCTACAAGCCTCCTGAGCTGGTCAAAGTCAGCTTTCCTGAAGTCAAGGACTTCTGTATTGCTAACTGACTTGTCAGCTTTATGGTGGATGGTGAAGGTGATCAGCTCATGGTCACGGTCAGCCAGCTTTCCTTCAATCATTAGGTCACCGATTAGGTTGTCCCCCATAGCCAGTACCAGGTCAATCAGCGCTTCACCTCTTGTTGGCCTGTTGACTTCTTGTGTTAGGTAGAGCTCATCCATGCATGAGAGAAAGCTTTGCAACCGCTCTGATTTGGCAAAGCGCTCTTCCCACAAGATGTCAGGGTAGCTGAAGTCTTCCATGACAGCCATGCACCAGGAGTGCATAGCTTCAGTCAATTCCCTGGCAAACTCTTGGTCAAGCTCTTGATCCTGGGTTGGAGATCTGTAATAGATTCTCATCATTGCATCTCCTGTGCCGTGTTCCCCACCAGATTTTAACTCAGATTCTCCAAGCATCCACCCTGGGTGCCATTGTTGGCTTGCAGGGACATGTAGCTTTTCTTGACAGAGCTTCCCTGCCCCTTTTGTACACTCAGTCTCCTGTATAGGGTATAGCCATTTATACCTGTGGTCTAGTCATGGGTGGAGTCCCACCAGATCTCCGTTATCCCCATGACATCGTACACCAACTTGAAAAAGAAATGTAACATCAACATCAGTTTTTGGAAGACTGTTGCTCAGGACTGACACAAATGGAGGAAGAGTCTGCTGCAAGGATCTCAATACTTGAAACTTTATGACAACAGCAAGAGATGGAAATGCAGGAATCATAGAAGCAGTATATCATGGACTGAATCAAAAATCCAGACCCACCTACCCCACATGGAAACAAACATGTGCCTGAGTTGCAACAGAATCTGCTGATCCCAGATAGGCCTTTTCAGCTATCTTCAGACCACAGGTAAGGCAATCATGGAAGTCAATCAACCTCGACTGTAAGGGATTGCCAAAGAAGAGAGTGTTTGATCGATAGATTTTGTTTGTTTGCATATGATTTAAAGAGTGATGGTAAATTTACGCCAGGTTGTAGCCCAAATAAGGTTAGTGAAATGACAGCAGTCCATTTGCTACAGGGCTCTTAAAATGTAAAATCATAGCTTAAATGAATTTGAGCTTGGCCTAATGTTTTATTAGGAAGTTATAAAAGGATACTGTAAGCAGTTTTTTAAAGTCTTTTTAAAAACTCTCCTAACAGGTATTTCCTTTGAGAGGTCAAATTTACACATTGGAAGCTTTGGACTTAGACCAGCAGTTCAAGGACTAATGAGCTTGCTCTCTCCTCCCGTAGCAGGCATAGTTTGTACAGCTGCTGTTTTGGGAAGTGTTCAATAATCTTTCATTATGAAGAGGCATAAATACTCACTGAAGCCAAAAAAGTCATTTTTGAATATACACTGCTTCTTTGCTTTGGCTTCCACACACTTGAGATGCAAAGAGGCTGAAAGTTCTTTTGTAGAATGTTTGTTAGTTTTCACATGCAAAAAAGTCACAAAATTACTGTGTTTGATTTTGATTCCTCAGACCTAAATCCCATCAGTGAATTAAAAGCCATGCATATAAGAGTCAGCAGGAAAGTCTGGGATTATATAGGAGTCTAATAAATAGGGTAGATAAACCTATCTACTTAAAACAAGAACTTCCTTGGAATTTTGCCAGTAGTGACCAAGACTAGACTGGTTTTCTAATTTCCTCCCCGCCTCTACAAAGCCTTCGAATTTGCTCTGTTTTCAATAGTGGAAACAGAAGTAATGAAGTGAAGTGTCTCAAAAAACTATTTTCATATTTTTGGCCTGTCTAGAAATATGGTGCACTGGAAAACTTCTTTGTGGTAACTGTATTTCCACTTTGTAGCCCAAATAGTTAAAAAAAAAAACAAAAAAAAAAACGAACCATAGGGGCTCTTCTACAGCCGATTTTGCTAATGGAGACTGATTTGTTCCACAGCATTTTGGAACATGTCCTTCATGTACCAAGAAGTTGCAAACCTGTAAAATACTTCAAAGTACAGGTCCTTTGTGCAAAACCCCCCCCCCAAAAAACAAAAACAAAAAAATACCCTTCTTCTTGCATAGAGGTCAGAGGAAAAACCAAGTTTCTGGGTGCTTCTCCAAACTGAACCAAACCACTCAACCTTCTGAGGGCTTTTGGCAATTCTAGTGCTATGGTAGATTTAAATAGACTGCTCTCCTGGAAGATAATTAACTCTCTATGTAATCTACTGTGATTCTTTAGACAAGAATGTTTCTTCTTAAATTTTTCCAGGCATAGTCATGTTATCTGGACACAGCAGGAACTGGGAGGGCAAGTTACTCATTATTTTCAGATTTTGAATCACCTTGACAGGTGTTTGAACCAACTCCATTAGAATCTAATTGTAGAATATAATACATTCTTCTCCCTATTCACACAAGGAACTCCCTTTAACATGTGCCCGAGTTAGTCATCCACAGCAACAAGGATATTTAAGTCTCACTCCTGCTATAAAAGGTTTTTACTGTAGAAATGACCTACACTATAGGAGGCAAAAGAACACTCAGTCCAACAATTGAAAACTACATTATTCTACTACTATATGTACAGCTAGTATGTGTTGCAAATGCATCATATTCCATATTTCCAAAGCTTCATATTTTGTAAGTCAAATTATGGTTTTTCCCAGTCAGTTTTGATAAGAATGATGAATTTCAGTAGCTACTGACTTGCTGTTTGAATAGGTTTGACACCACTGACATAGATTATTTTTAAAAGAAAACCCATGCCGTGCCAGCTTCTCAATGAAATCCTAATTATTACAATCAATTATAACTACCAAGATCTTGAGAATGGCACCAAACATCACTTTAAGCAGGAAAAAGACTCCAAGCCACAATATTTCCATCCTATGCACTTGATTAAAAAAAAAAATCCTATTAATTTCAAAGTATTGGACTTCTCATTTCATCAAGTCAGTCTGACTGATCCAATTCATGACCAACTTACTGTGCATTTTTTTGACTTGTCTGGAGGGGCAGAAGGTCTAATAGATTTATTTTAGATTAGCAAGCTACATTATAAAATACCTTCTTCACATACAGCTGTGATGTTCTTTAGTTTGCAGCAAATTTCAATATGTGAACGGTTTCCCTTTCACTCCCATGTTGAACATCTTGTGTGTGTTTGTCAGCACTTTTTTTTCCACAACTCCCTTCTCTGCCCCCATGTGCTATTAACACTAATTACAATCACCAATTACTGCGGTGCTGCGAAAGACACAACAAGGTCAATTGCCTCTGCTATCACTAGACATTCTACTTAGTCCAGAATCCATATTAAATTGGAAAAATCCATTAAATTAGAAGTCTCCCATGGATCCAATTTAAACCCAGTGATTCTTGCAGTAAGATCTACCATTTAATGGGGACCATAAGTCTATGTAATTGGGATGTTTCAATTTAGTTGTTCATGCCATAGAGAGACATGCTGAGACCTACTATAGGCTGGTCTCGTTTGCCCCTCAGCTACCACACTTTAGAAAAGCATAAACTCATTCACCATGCTGAATCCCCAGTAAAATAAGCACTTAAGCACATATTGAACTTTAAGGATATAAGTAGTCCCTCTGAAGTTCATGGAGCTTGGATCCAATGCTCTGGCCCTAGCTTTAAGCCAGTGTACACTATGCCTGGCAAATGTGCCATCTTTGGCAGTGCCTTCAAGCCAGAAGGGAATTAAACTTCATATCCAAACACCAGATGCAAAACTCCATTAACTTCATACTTTGCCCCCTTTCTTCTCCCTCTCTTCACCAGTTTTAAACCTCTCCATATCTCCCCCACCCCAAGAAAGCTACATGCATTATTGTTTTACCCTTTTACAGGTATGTGGTAATAGTCATATATAGCATGGGCAATCACCAGGCCTCCGGATCAGAGGTTCCCAACATTTTTATGTAGAGGACCAGCAAGCCACAGACTGGAAGTGAACATGGACTGGCAAACTGTGGGCCAGCAGTGACCGGCATACTGCGGGCGGGCAGCCAACCCTTTTTTATACCAAGTACGGTACTGGCTACAATATAAAAAGAGGTTGGCTGCCAGTCCGCAGTATGCCAGTCACTTTCAGTCTGTGGTTTATTGGTCAGCGGTCACAGTCCAGCAGCCAACCCTTCATGACCTGGCACCGGGCTGCAGCCCAGGGGTTGGGAACCCCTGCTCCGGATCAAGATACGTGTAAGAGATCTAGTTAGGTGACTGATGAGTCTGCTTGTGGCTGACAAGCCCAATTCGAGAGCGACACAGATTGTGATAAGCATTACAAATCCATGTGTTTTCTGAGTTGCAATCCAAGTTTCCAGCATGCTGCTTCCTTCTTTCTTGCTTTACTCCCATCCTCCAAATCAGAGTAGCTTCATGTTGAGCTACACCCAGTGCCAGACATTCCCTCCAGATTGGATGGGATTCTTTGCACTCCTCCCAGTTTATGTTGATGTTAGATTCATAGAAAATTAGGGGTGGAAGGGACCTCCAGAGGTCCTCAAAGCAGGATCATCCTGAAACGGATCATTCCAGCCAAGGCTTTGTCAAGCCAGGTATAAAGATTATATATATCACCATGAATGAAGATTCTACCACCTCTCTAGGTAACCCATTCGAGTGCTTCACGACCTTCCTGGTGAGAAAGCTTTTCCTAATATTCAAACTTGACTTCCTTTGCTTCAACTTGAGACCATTGCTCCTTGTTCTGTCGTTTGCCACCACTGAGACTAGCCTAGCTCCATTTTCTTTGGGACTACCCTTCAGGTAGTTGAAGGCTGCTATCAAATCCCCTCTCAGTGACTTTTGCAGACTAAATAAGCCCAGTTCCATTAGTCTCTCCTCAGAAATTAGACTCTCCAACTTGTAGGCCCCTCTCTGTAGAAAGGATGTGGACAACTGGACACAATATATTGTGGTGGACCCAAATATGTTGAAAAACTTCAAGTAATTTTTGCACATGTTGTGTTACCTCCATAGAGGGGAACCTGCATTCTAGAGCCATCTCAAATCTCAGTATACACAATATTCTTGGAGGTACGGTCTCCTATTTCCCCAACGTGGCCATGCTATTGCAACTTCTTCTCCTTGATAGTGGTTTTTAAGTGTGCGAGTCCTCCATACTCCAGCACCTCTGCATTTGGTATCTTGTCGTTCCACTTTATTTTCAGGATCTTATATCAGCACCTCATGCAGAAACTGTTCCACTTCCTGATGTGTCTAGCTTATGAAGTCCATGTTTCTGAACCATGAAGCAGAGAAGACAGCATGCAAGTCTCCTAGAAATGCAAGTCACTAAAGTATAGTGATGCACAAGATAGCCAATTAGCATATAGTATATTTCCCTTTGATTCTTCCTCACTACTAATAAATTTAATTCTAGGTGCTGCTGTAACAAAAAATGGTGAACAGAAGCTGCTCAAAAAAAAGTTCTGTTACAAGTACTGAAAGTTAAGTTACAGTGAACAACAGCATTGAGATTTAAGAAGAGAAAAAAAAATACAAAACCCAAAAGGGTTAAATTTGAGCTTCAGGAGCATTCATAGCTAGGGACCTACCTAAATTGCAGCAAAAGTTCACAGTGCAGCAGTACCTTTAGTTTTGCTCATTTCACCATGTGCCCCTCTCTCCCCCTGCCATGGAGTGGCTGAGAGGCAATTAATGCTGTGGTTTCTGCAGGGGGCTACGGGTCAGAGAGAGAAAGATTAAAGGCACTACTGTGTCACAGACTTCCATCATGATTTAGAAAGGTCCCTCTCATAGCAATGGTAGTAATAAATATGGTATTAGTCTTGGAGGGCATTGAGACTCAAATGCATAAATTCCTTCTTTGATTCGTCCTTGCTCCTGGAACACAGTAATTCACTTCTGATTTATATCAGCAGTAAATTATAACCCGTGTTGGCTTATCTCCTGGGGACATTCCTGCCCACAGTTCACTTACCTTGCTTTTACTGTTGCTTTCCAATACAGGAGATGGCAGAGGCAAAATACACCTATGGAGTAAGCTCTTCCACTTATTGCTTTGTCCCTGTAGCATGACATAGGTAATTCAAAAAAAGTGTAAGGTGGGTCCTTATTGCTGTTGCTTCCTTTGCATGGGCATCTAGGAATGAAAGTTTGGAAAGTTTACAATTATGTTTAGGAAGAAGTAAGTTAAGCCAGATCTGAATTACAAGTGAATAGCATAAGAATTGAAAGCCTTATTGTAGCAATGAAGAAGTGCAAAGATGTAGAATAAAAATACAGATTTATTCAGAAAAGTAGCCACACTGAAGCCAATTGTAACAAGGTAGTCTCAGGGCCGGGCACCAGGCTGTCCCACCTCCCTGTCTGGGCAGTCTACATGCTTACTTTCACTTGCCATGCCTTGATGTAAACAATACATTGCTTATATTTAAGTGGGAGGCTGCCCATTTTTTAAAGCCAGATGTCAAGGGTATTATCCATGGCTCCATACCACCCCTACACCATGTCCGTGCCTCACAGATAACATCCATAATTGCACAGTGCCTCAAACCAACCCATGCTCCAGGGTCTCACCAGGACTCACTCTCCCCTGGAGCACGATATCACTATGCCACCACAATGTGTTCTTAGACTTTAACTCATGCCCCTCACAGGAACTTCCTACTCTAATTGTACTAGTCAGCTTTGGACCATCTTCAGGCCCTACACTGCTGCCAGGTATGAATAGGCTAGTCAGCATAGGGTACAGCTCTTCAGACCATCTTAGGCACTACTTTACACTACTGCTGGCTGCCACTACTGCAGACAGGGTCTGTGCAGTACTTTAAACCATCTTTAGGCCCTACTCTACACCACCACCAGATTCCTGTTACTCTACTCTGTCTCCTTGCTGAGGTCTCTGGGCCTCAGGCATCTGGTGACTTACCTGGGCCCCATTAACTCACCCTACAGCTGTGCAGACTTCAGGTGTCTGTTGACATACCTGGACCCTTTGGGGCATTATACCCCCTTGGGTGACAGGTGCTTGTTGACTTACCTGGACTCTGGCTTTGGGCCTACATGGTGGGCCTAGGCCTGTATACTTCTCTGTTAGGGTGTTCTCCCCCAGCTTTTCTCCTCCATAGGGTAACCCACAAGGCATCAGGGGCTGAGGCTTTCTGGCACCCCATAATCACCCTTCACTGGGGAGGCACAGGCATGGCATTTCCAACAAGCTGCCCTGCCACAAGCAGCTCTACCACACCATCCAGCCCCAGCAGGGATAGTTTCAGGTCATTCCCAGAACCAGGAACCTCCTGCCATGCCCATGGTTCCTTACCCTGTCCTCCAGGTGTTCCTGAGCAGCAGCTCCGACCAGGCAACATCCTGTTCCTGGCAGCTTGCAGCAACCGCTGCTTCCTCAAGCCTGCTCTTATAACTAGCAGCAGAGCTCTCTTCCCCAATCAGGCATTCTCCTGGTGCCCATGTGACTCCTGATTGGAGAGTACCACCACCTGTAGGCTGTCACTGCTGCCTACCCAGGCCCTTTGAGTGGCAGGCACCACAAGGCCTGCTACAAGCAGGCACCCAAAGGTGCCCTTCCACACTGATAAAATAAAACCTGTCAGAGTTAAAGTCATCATAGGGATAAATGTGAACACCTGAGTATCTTGATGCAGAAAGCAACCGCTTGAAGATGAGACATGAAAGATTCTAAACCAGTTTTAATAATTTTAACAATTTATTATTCAACCATGCTAGCAAGATGCTGAGAAATATTTAGCTCCTTTTTCTCATGTAGGGAAGGAGCATTCATATAGGCCTTGTCATTACCCTCCTAGCCAAAATTCTTCCTCACTCCCAAATCTCTTATTTTACAATGTAAAGTAATGTGACAGATTCCTGGCCCAAAGCCAGGAACTTTGCATTTCTGTGGAATTAGCAAAAATGTTAATTTGGGCATTTGCTGCTAGTGAAGGCTTTTTAGGCTAGCTGAGGCTCCAAGGCTATTTGAGACAGTGTCAAATCAGAAAACAAAAGGGGCATCTGTCACTAGTCCCAAGCTACAAAAAGAGATGGCACTTGAGGAATTGAAATGATTTTCTTTTTTTTACATAGGGAATCTAACAATGTAAAAGGACAGCAATAGGAACACTTAACATTAATGACTTTTAAATAAGAACAAAACAAAAAAAGAGAGAAAGAAAATATGGTGGTTTCTTTCCAGGAACTGCTCCAAAGATGGGGGTGGGGACAGATTTAGATAAGTTTCCTGATCCACTTCCACCAAGGCACTTGAAACAATGGGATATCAGTGTGTAAGGGCCATTTGGAGACAATGGGATATGCAGATTTGACTACACCTCTTCCTCTTCAATAAGGTTATGACTATAATGGCCATGAGGATCATATTGACCAGACTGGATAGCTTCAAGTATGCAGAGCAGAGGGTGGAAATAAGGGTGCAGGGGCTAGAGTTTAACAGGAAGAACAGTCAAAATGGTACTCTACACCCACTGCTGACTATTAGTACAGTTCTCATACTAGTTCAAGATCCTGATTTTAATTTTAAGACTCAGCCTATGCTAGAGGCTGCTTTATTGTATTCCAGTGAAACAAACAGTACCCCCAGAGATGGGCCAAACCAAAACATTTATCCAGGCCAGGGAGCATAGATCTGGAGCAGGGTGGCATGGGAAAGCTGAGATAGCCTCACCTGTGCTATACCCATTATAAGAGTTGGCAAGGTTTCAGTGGGAAGGTCTACACTGCACTCACACACAATAGTCATACATGATCTAGTTCTGATATCAGTAGCAGATCTAACAACGGGTCAACATCAGCTAGCCACCCAAGTAGATCCCCTGCTTCTTGTGTAGCTCTTGTAGCCAGTGCTAGACTTGGTGTGGCTGCAGTAGACTCCTTCAGCTGAAGGTAGTTTAAAGTTGGCTAGGGCATATCTACCCTGTTCTCACAACAAATAACTTCAGTGAAGGCAAGCTCCTAGTCAGTCAGTGTGGCATTTCCGTAATGCACAAGAAAGTTAAATTCCAGCACCTGCACCCCGTCTTTAAGTATTATCATTATGACTTAATACCTTAAGGATCTTTCTCATGAAGTGAATAGATATGGAAAACTTTTGAACAGTTTGATCTTGCTGGTTCAAGTTATAAAGCTGATATTTTTAATGTAAAAAAAAGAAATGTAACAGTTGAAAGTCAGTTTCATTTTTCCTCCGCTACCTGCATTGCCTTTCCTTTTCATCCCAAGCCATATGCACTACAGTTTGTGTGTGCCACATTCGAAGCTAGGCAAGAAAGGTGCAGCCACCAAATCTAGAGTTGGCCAATGATATGCTTTGGGTTTTCAATAAGCTAGTAATTTTTCTACAAGCTCTTGCTATTAAAAAACAGAAACTATTTATTCCGCTATTGAGTTTTATACTTATTCTGGCAAAAACATCTCTCTAAACATTTGATATTTTCCACATCTACAAGATATGGCACCCAATCAGGATTTTGCATCTTTTCCAGTGACTAATAATCAATTTTACAGGAATATGATAGGCCTCTTGTCACAAGGCTGTGGGGCAACAAACATGTGCTGAGCCCTCATTTAGATCCTGATACAAAACCAAACCCTCCATGCCACAACAGAAAGGAATCACACAGGCAGGCACTCTTGCAGCTGCAGAACCCCACCAAATGCCACAGTTCTCAGGTCAGGTTTTGAACTTAGAGTATTTCCATGTACTCATATACCAGTGACTTTGATTATATAACATTCATCTGAGATCTAAATTCTAATGTTTTGGGACATAAGCCAAAAACTTACTGCCTGAGGTTAGAAAGAAACTTCCTTCAGGGGCATGCTAGTATATAATTGTCCATTGTAGGGGTTCCTCTGAAGCATCTGGAATTAACATCAGAGAAGAAACAGTGGAAAATCCCATGTTCCCAGGAATTACAATGTAAGCTTGCAAGACGTGTAAAAAGACTGAAATAGAAAAAGATCTGGACTTAGAAGAGAACATCCATGAAAAAATGAAGTCAGTGTTCCTTCTGCCAAAATGCCCAGGAAGAGAAGAAACAAGCTCATTAGTTTTACAAAGTTGCTTAGGAGTCAAGGTCTACAAAGGTCAGAAGGACACTTTCCTGGGTAGATAAATCTTTCTTCTGAAGAAGCTACCTTAATAAGGGCATGTGAACCTCAAATATAGCCAAGTGTTCCTAACTTAATCCTAGATATCAGAGCAGAGGTGTGCTTCAAGAAGAGAGTGCAGAGGACAAGATATAGAGTCATTCTGGGTGTTGATAACTACTGTCATAACTCATAGATTAATATTGGTTCTCAACCTTTTAGGCCCAAGGTACCCCTCAACAGGTTCAAGATGCACCTTGGAAAATGCTAGCTCATAGTTTTCACTCATTTTTTCACAATAGAAGAATAAAAGAGCAATTTTTCTGTTGCAAAGAATTCAGAAAAGCCAAATAGGTCTGAATCCTTTTGACATTAGATTCCTATCTGAGATCTGTGGGTGCGTCCACACATGCAAGTACATGCACTTGCTGCAGCTCAAATAGAAGTGATGCAAATTTGAGCCAGAGCTTTTTGCCTCAGCGCACATGCTCAGACATGCACTTTGTCATGGAGCAAATTGTGCCACATGTGGCAAAATAATCCTGCCTGGCTCCTCCCGGATCTGCAGCCAGGGGAGCTAGAGCCTGGGGCCAGGACCTGTGCTGTCCCCAGCAGTATAAAAAGCTGCCCTGTCCTAGCTTCAGCTCTACAAAAAGCTGCCCTGGTAAGAAGCTCAGGGCAACTTGATCTCAGGAGGTTCTGAGGGAGAAGCCTCTGTGAGGAAGTTGGCTACACCCCTTCCTGTACCAGGCTGCTGCTGGTTGCTGCAAGCTTGATCTCAGAAGCTTCTGGGGAGAAGATAGCCAGGCCTTTTCCTGCCTCTGGCTACTATTAGCTGCTGGTTTGGTCTCAGAGCTTTTGGAGTAAGTTGGCTGCACCCCTGCCTGCTAAGTTGGGTGGATACTGCTGCTGTTTGCTGTGCCCCTGGGGTGGGGGTCCTCTGATGCATGCTGCTGCCCACCTCAGGGAGGGGCCCACTGCAACCCACCACCACACCTCAGCTTCTGCATCCCTGTCTCAGCCTACCACCAAGCTGTGATCAGGGGACTGCCTGGGGAGGAAGCCTGCGCTGCCTGTGGGGCTCCTCCCCAACCATCACTGCCAGAGGCACCCAAAACTTTACCTCCACTTCTGCCAGAAGCATACCCTACCAGTGTTGTTGTTGTTGCTGCCACTACCCACTCTCAGGAGAGAGGGAGATACCACACCTGCACTGGATCACTTCCTAACTGACTGACTTCTCCTACCCTCCCACACAGCTAACTTACTGGACCTGCTTCATCTTCCTGCTGCTGAGTGCCTGGCTGGAGGCCTGAGGGGCTTCTGGACAGAACTTCCACAAACAAAGCCACTACACTGCTCCAGTCATCTTTTACATCTGCCTTAGCAGCCTTCCCTGTGTGGTGGGGTTTTTTTGCCTTTGTGTGCTAAGTCCTGTGGTCCACTCCCCCTGACCTGGTGTTTGTTGTGTGGCTAAGTAAGCCAGCTTGAGTTTCCCCAGCCCTTCTGTTTGTTTCCCCCCCCTCCCCTCCACATTCTCAAAACATAGGCCTCCCAGTCTTTTTCCTGTGGGGCTGTGGCTCAGTGAGATTCAGCCCTCTTCCTCCCTATTCCCCTTCTTCCCCACAACCCCAGCCTTCCCCTGCTAGATTCACCAGCCCTCCAGGATATTTTATTTTTCTTTATTGTCTTCCCTGCCCTCATGTGAAACAATGGAAGGGCAGGAACTTCTGGGGGTGGGGGCAGGTGCTCCACAGAGCTTCCTACAGCCTCCACCATGTGGGTGGATCACAGCCAAGCCCCCAAAGGGAAGGATGCCCCTGCAGCCTCCCAGAAGCAGAGTCCAACCAACCTCCTCCTAGGTGAAGAAGCCTGCAACTTCTGCTGCAGGGGCAGGTCGGACACTGGTAGGGAGCCAACAGGTCCAGGGGGTCACCCCTGGCCAGGTCCCCCTCCCCCAGAGGGGTTCCCAGTCTACCTCTCCCATCATTGGGGGGGAAAGATGAGGGTAGTGGGAAGGGCTCCTCTTCAGTCTCCTCTGTAGCTGGGGGGGAGGGGAAGGAAGGGCAAGGGCCCTGCCCAAAGCCTAGACCACCAGCACCTGATGGGACCAGGTGCACTACACCAGCCAGCACACCCACTGAGCCTGCGGGGAGACCCAAAGCTGCGGAGCCTGCTCCTCCACTGCCAGCACTTCTAGCACAGGCAATTGGGCCCCCTTTCAGGCAATGGCCTGCAGGCATGGTGTGATGTGCCAACTGCCCAAGCAGGATAACCTGCACTTTGAGATGTGAGTGCAGGCCCTAGCTCGGGTAGTGGGGGCCCCCCAAGATCATGGCAGCCCCCCACATTCATGGCAAGGCAGTCTTTTTCCTAGCATCAGAGGCTGCTGCACAAAACGTGGCAGAGAGGGGGGTCATGGTGAAGGGTGAGTACGTCTCCCTTAAGCCTCTAGAAGAACTGAGGATCATTGTGATCCTCAGCTTCATCCCTCCCCATATCCCCATTTGGGGCCTGCTCCCCCAGCTCCAAAACCTGGACAGAATTATCTCCCTGGTGGTGCCCCTCTTACTGGGGTGCTGAGACCCTGGCCTCCGCCATGTGCCTCCTTCCGTCACCAGATCATGAACCAGCTGGAGGCTGAGGGGTGCCTGGTAATTCTTTATCAAGGGGCCCTGGTGAGGATTTTCTATACACTGGGGGACATGCAGTGCTTCTGGTGCCATGCTCTGGGGTACTTGCATCATGAGTGCCCCATGGGCCAGGTGGGGAGGGCATCTGTGGGTCCCTCTAGAAAAAGGGGTGCTTTTACCAAAGGTTCCCCACCCCCCTCACTTCCCCCTGGCACCCCAGCCACAACTACAAGCCCACCCGTGAATTCAGGTGACCCCACCCCCAACCAAATCTAGTGGAATCCCAGGGAGGGCACCAGCAATGAGGGGGGAGAGAGGTAGCAGTGTCCCCTGCCCCCAGTCATACCCCTGTTGTGACTGCCCTACCCCCCAACCCTCACCTTCTCTTGATGGATCCTGTCCACCTGAGGACCACCCTCCTCCTTGGGGAGATCCTCGTGAACTACTCCCTGGTGGATGTCTGGTGTGCCTATCATCCTACTGAACCCCCTGCCTTTACTTCTGTGAGGGTGGGGGAGGAGCAGGCATGCCACTCCTGGTTAGACAGGATTTATATCTCTTTGCCACACTTTGCCAGGGCCCACTCCTCTGGCATCTGGCTGACCCCTTTCAGAGATCACCACCTTGTCTGGGCCCAGGCCATGCTGGGGCCTGGGGGTCCAGGGTTAGCCCACTGGTATTTCAGTGCCAGCCTGCTGGAGGATGTGGGTTTCAGAGAGGCTTTCTGGGCATTCTGGCTAGCCTGGCCAGAGCCACAGGTAGCTTTCCCCTTGGCTCCAAGATGGTGGGATGTGGAGAAGGTGCACATCTGCCTTTTCTGTTGCGGCTACACTTGGGGGCACACCCGACAGAGAGAGGCAGTCTGGAAGCAGCTCAGGCAGGAAGTGCTAGAGCTGGACAGATGCCTGGCCAGCAATGCAACCAACCTGTCCCTCTGTGGAGAGTGTCGGGAGAGGTGGGAAGAGCTTTGTGCTCTGCAAGACAACCGTGCCTGTAGTGCATTAGTCTGCTCATACATCCAGCTCCTTTGGGAGATGGACCACAGCTCCCACTTATTCTATGGCCTGCAGAGGAGGTGGGGGGCCAAGAAGTACATCACCTTTCTTCTGTCAGGTGATGGCACCCCTCTCACAGATGCAGGCAAGATACGCCAGCATGCGCAGGCCTTCTATGAAAAGCTCTTCTCCCTGGATCTGATCGATGGAGCACAAGGCCTGTCAGACCCTGTGGAATGGACTCCCACAGGTCAGTGTGGGTTATTGGGACCAGCTGGAAGCTCCTGTCACTCTGGCTGATTTCATCCACCTGATGCCTGGCAACAAGGCTCCAGGCATCAAGGGGCTGACCTTGGAGTCCTACCGGGCTTTCTGGAATATCCTTGTCCCAGACCTTGCTGTGTCTGTGTTGAATTTGAGAGAAGTGCAGAGCTCCCCCTGTCATGCCAGAGGGCCATGCTGACCCTCCTGCCAAAGAAGGGAGATTTCTGTGATGTAAGGAATTGGTGTCCCATATCCCTCCTCTGCATGGACTACAAAGTGGTAGCAAAGGCCATCTTGCTATGCCTGAGGTCCATGCTCACAGATGTGATCCATCCTGACCAGATATGTGGTACCTGGACATTCCATTTTTGACAACCTGTACCTGGTTTGGGACCTCCTAGAGTTAGTATGTTGGGACGCCCTGTCTTTTGCCCTCCTAGCCCTGGACCAGGAGAAGGTATTTGACAGAGTGGAACATGGGTACCTCACAGGGAAGCTGCAGGCCTTTGGCTTTGGGCCCCACTTCATGCAGGCTCTCCAGGTGCTGTATGCCTCTACAAAATGTTTGGAGACCCTGATGGAATCCTGGAGTCCTTCCTTGTTCTTCTGTGGACATGGATGACAGGGTTGATGCTCTGGGAGCTGCCAGTGCAGCTGGTCCTGTCAGCATATGCTGACAACGTACTTCTCATGATCCAGGACTTAGGTGACCTGGCATGGGTGGAGGCCTGCCAGGCATTGTACTCAGCAGCCTCCTCTGCCTGGGTCAGCTGGGTCAAGAGCTTTGGCCTAATGGTGGGTGGCAGGTGGGCTCACTCCCACCCATGATCTGCGGAATCCACTGTGGCATGGGCTCACTGCTCTACTTGGAAGTCTACCTGTCCCCCACAGACCCCTCCCTGCCAGAGAACTGGCACCAGCTAGAGGCAAAGGAGTTGGAGATGCACCAGGCATGGGCAGGGCTCCTGCAATGTCTCTCGCTGCATGGGAGAGTGCTGATGCTGAACCAGCTGGTCCTGTCCATGCTCTGGCACTGCTTACACACCTTGCCTGTGTCCCCTGAGGTCCTGGCGGGGCTCCAGAGATGGGTGCTGGAGTTCTTCTGGCTGGGACAGCACTGGGTCACTGCAGAGGTCCTGAGCCTTCCCTTCCGGGTAGGTGGCCAGGATCTAGTTTGCCTGCGCAGCTGGGTCTTGGCATTCCACCTTGAGGCCCTGCAGTGACTGCTATATGGTGTTGGCAGCCACATGGCATGGGGCCACCTGGGTGCTCTTTCCCCTACCACTTCTGGGGCCTCCAATATGACTGGCAGCTTCTCAGCTTGTGGGGCTTCTCTCTGCAGGACCTGCAAGGGCTGCCAGATTTCTACCAGGACTTTCTCTGGGCTTGGAGGCTGGTTTCCACCTCTGGGTCCCCCGCAACAGTCACCCAGGGTACCAACCTGCTCATCAAGCCCCTCCTCTGGAACCCCCAGCTGAAGGTGCTGACAGTAGATGTGCCCTAGTAGATAGGTGACACCAGCCAGGATCTATATTGGAGATGTCCTGGACTATGATAGGCAGGAGTGGGTGGACCCCTCTGTACTGGCCCAGCACATGGATCTACCCATGCCACATGCAACCTGTCAACTGGTCCAGGTGGAAAATTCTGCCCTACCTCCTGATGCCCTTGCCTTTATTGACTAGGTCCTGTGTAGCAGTGGTTCCCCCACGCCCATGTCCTCCAGCCCACCAGAATTTGTCATGGGCTGGTGCCTTACCTGGCTTCATGGTGTTCCCTGCTTTACCACCTGAGCTGGCTGGAGGACACCACACCAGTCCACTTTTCCACCGTCCATTGCCACCACCTCTACATGCTTGTGCACTGCACCGTCCATCATGCCACCCTCATGTCCCACTCAGACAACAAGTGGTGGAACCTGCTCGGCGAGGGCATGACTGGGGCACCCCAGTGGCTGAGTCTGTACTCCACCCTCAGCCCACAAGCCACTGGGGACCTCAGCTGGCAGCTCCTCCATGGAGCCATCACCACAGGCTTATATGTGGCGAACTTAATGGACACCCCAGTCTCCTGCCCCCTTCTGTGAACAGAGGGAGATGCTGGTGCACATAATCCTGTACTGCGCCAGGCTGCAGCCCCTCCGCCTCCACCTCCAGAGCCTCCTCTTGAGGTTCTGATTGAATTTCACCCCCCACCTTTTTGTTTTTGGTCACCCCATCTGCAGCCCCACCAAGTCCCAGGACCTCCTAGTCAACCTCCTCCTGGCCCTGGCCAAGCGGGCCCTGTATTTGACCAGGAAGGAGGCTCTGGCCAGGAAGGTGCCTGGAGTCTGTTTGAATTAAGCTGTATTTTCCAATGAAAAACATTTTGCTTAAAACAATTCAACCATCTCTCATCACTTACATGGTTACAGAGTCTAAATTAGAAACACAAAGGGCTCAACATTATTTGTGCCAAATGTTAGCTCTGTGGCTGCCACTACAGTATTGATTCTAATCAATGACAGCAGTGAAAATCTGAAGTCACCTTACTTATGTCAACAGAATTGCTTCATAAGTAATACGGATACAAATTAAATAACAGACAAGCCTTATACAGCTAGCAGGACAAATCAAATCAGAAGCCATAGAGCCATTTGTTTGTTATCCCTTTGCAAGCAAGTAACTTTGCACTCATAAGTATACTTTTGAGCATCATCAGTACCAAGTGGCTGGTATGCTTCAATTGTTGCAGGAATGCAGTAGTCACTGTAGTCTAAAGTTTCTTTTCTCTGAGCATTACTACTGCCCACTAGCCTTCCATTTCATCTTAGACTTACAACAGAGAACTAATCCATGCATAATATAACAAAATAAACAGGTACTGGACAGAGTCCAGCTCCATCCGTTGAAGTTTTCTCCTTCTTCCTCTGCAGTACTTTTTGTAGAAAATATCTTCATACACCAGACATCGTTTAACTGAATTATTAGACTAGTATATATTGGAAACAGAGGGTGCCATATACACGTGCAGTTAGCACAGAGCAATAAACTTTGGCTCAGTTTGCAGAGTCAGTGGCTCCCAGGCACAGTATATACACGTGTGCCTGGGTGGAGCAGCTCCAGGCTGGCAGCAGGCTAGGGGGTCAGATGCAGGCTCTGGTGGTAGCATTGGGTAGCAGAAGGGCTGCTTCGGGCATGAGGGTGCTACAGTGTGGGGGTAGCCAGCAAGTAACCCCTGCACTGTAGCACCCTTGTGGCCAGACTGCCCTGGTCACCTTCTACATGTGCATTGGAAAGTCATAAATTACTCTGTCATAGGATAGTACTTGTCTGGGACAGTACTATCCTAAGGCAAAATTAATTAAGTTACTGTGCCCTAATATGGATGTACATGCAAATAGTGACATTTTACTGAAGAGCTATTAGTCAGCTATACAGTAAAGTGCACATGTAGATGCACCCAGAAAAGAGGAAACCAAAACACTTGAGGTTAATTGATTATGAAACACTTGAATACGGAGATCCAGAATCGTGGTAAGTCAGCTTAACTCCAGTGAAGCCCCTGAGGATACTACATAGTTTACAGCAGCTGAGAGTCAGGACTGTAGAATTGATTCTGCTATTTTTGAAGGGAAAAAAAGAGAGAGAGGGAGGTAAACAGTGAGTGGCATTACCACTGATCCTACACCAGCACCCTGTGAAAAATGTAAGCATTAAAACAAAGATGGATCTAACTTGAGCCACTGCACCAGCAAAGGCAGAGACCACATGCTTCTTGTGTGTATCAGTGCTGCCTCTGCTCACTCTGCTGTGAAAGCCACTATCTAAATTGATAATAGCTTTTTCAGTTGTAAATGGTTGTATATCTTTGTGCATTTTTGGCAGCTGTTGACAATGTTACACTCGCCTTGACTAATTGAGAAAACACACACTTCCTGCCAAAAAAAAAAATTTCAGGAGAACTTTGCTGTGTCTGCTACCCTATTTTAAACTAACAAGCCCCACCCCCAGCCACCCTTGTTATCTGTTTAGATAATGGCTTTTGCAGTTGAAAAACAATGCAAAGAGACTGGAAGTCGTAATGCTGGGTGTTGAACACCCGGAACTCCCAGAATACTGAATATATCCAAAAAGCCCTGCATTCATTCATCTCATTAATATTTGCAAAAGGAGAATACAATATTTAATAGCAAATATGCAATAGTGTGTGTTAGGAGCAGGGATAAGAATAGCTTTAATGAAAAATGTAATTAGTTCAATTAAAAATAAATAAAGAGTTACCTATTAGACACTTAAAACCTAGATCTACAAATGTAATTAGGTGCTTGCATTGGCAGTTATGTGGCACTTCAGTAAGAGAGAAGTAGTTAGTCTAAAGTCAGGGAGAAGGTACATAGATTTCGGCTATATTGACTAACTAAATCAGAGATGTATAGCTTAAGTTTTCATACGCAGTTGTTTTCCACATCAGATAGCATCTGATGCAGTAAACTACTGCTTATGAAAGCTTATGCTATACATCTCTGATTTAGTTAATCGTTAAAGTCCAAATCTACCCTGCCTGTCTTCAATAAAAGACATAGGTCAAAACCCCTACTCACCTCTCATTTAACCAAAATTCCTTGGAACTTGAGGTCCTTTTATAGACATGCCAGAACCTCCTAAGTCCCAAGTACTAAATATGTAGGCACCAAAGTCCCTTTGAAATCCACAATGTTGGCACCTCCTTCCACCCTTCCCCAACACACACATCTTTTGGAGATTGATCTGGTTGGCCTGCTTCAGCACACACCTGCTAAATCAGACTGCTACCACTGCTAAGGGGAGGGTCTCATTTCATGCATTAGCCCTCTTGTTGAAACACTCAGCATGTAGAACACCTGGTTCAAGTCCTTCCTTTGGCCTAAGAGACTTTTTGGACACCTCCAACATTTCAAGAAAGCATTCTCCAGCAAGTTAGTGATTATGTTGGCATAGGCCAATTCTCCTCTCAATCCCTCTCATTGATACTGTTCCACTTTGTATGGAATAATGAAAAATATGACAGAGCAGCAATGCATCGAGCAATGATTATATATTAATGCTTGTGGTATATAATGGGTGAGGGAAAGCAATGTTTTTGTAGGAATATCTTATACACTATACTTAAATTAATGCATCTCCTACATGCTGTTGGGCAATGGGAGGTGGGTATAACCCTACATGTGGGTCTCAGCCCCATAGATGTGTTCTGAAGGAATGCTTATAGGACTCAGCTCAGTAGGCAAGGAGGACCTATTTTTACTAGATCCTAACAGGACCTAAGCAGTAGTTAGTAACATTCATCTGGGAAGCAAGATACATGCTCAAATCCCTTCAGGCAAAGTCTAATTAAAGTTGTATTTCTTGCATCCTGGGTGAATGCTGAAACCATAGGGCTGTTATGTAATTGGCTTGGGCATTGCTCCTCTCCCTCTGGTCACACTTTGAGAGTAATGTTTTACACTGATGCCCAACTCCAGGAGATGGTTCAGGATTGTGAACAGCTGCCTCTGCCCCTGGGCAAGATGGTTGGGGGAGGGAAGATGCTTAATTTCCATTTCCCATCAGTTAGCTTTGACTGCACTCTACACAGAGTGCTTAATTTTGTAGATACCAGTCTCAAGTACCTAAATCTCCAAATACATTGTGAAGGAATCAAGGTACTTAATCTGGGGTTGCTGCTTCCCATTGCGGCAGGGCACCTAATAAGCTAGCTGCTGTTTTACAGATATAGGTCTGAGGTCATGATTCTGCTGACTTTGCCTGTGGGAAATATTTCTGGATCAAGTTTTTGAAGGCATTTAGGCACCTAACTCCCATTGAAGCTGGCCCTTACTATTTTGATCCACAGGACATCATTGATTTCAGTCTAGGTTATTGTGGGGGAAAACAAGACACAACCTAATGTGAATAAAAAGCAGTAGCCTAAAAGAAAATTAAATATGCATATGTTCAATTACTAGTCAAGTATTCATTTTAGGAACGAAACAACTGCTGGAAGGTTTAAGTTCCTCCACTAAAACAGAAACAGAAAAGAAAGCAATGAAAAATGAAGGAAATACATTTGCTCAACTTGTTTGGGGTACAAAGAGATATGATCGCTACTTTAGCTCATACTTTGTAGAATCTTAAAACCCAGCTAAACTCACTTAGTTTCATCGCACTAGCATGGCAGTATTGGCAGATAATCAGGTATTATTCACCAGGAGAAAGGATGGTGCAACCTGAATAAGAATTTATCAGTAAGAGGTACCACAATGAACAAGAAATGTTTGTTTTGTTGCCCTATGTGTGAATTAGAGACAACAAAGAAACAAAAACACTCCACACTCAAGTGAATATCTTATATTAATGTAGGGTGGGGGCTGGGGACTGACTGGCTGCCCCCAGCTGACTGGTTAGGCAGCAGCTCCACAGAAAAGGACCTGGGGGTTAGAGTGGACAATAGCCTGACTATGAGCAGGAGCATGCCCTTGTTGCAAACAAGACTAACTGTATGAGTAGGAGTGTTGCCGGCAGATCAAGGGAAGTGATTATTCCCCTCTGTTCAGCACTGGTGAGGCCACATCTGGAGTACTGTGTCCAGTTTTGGGCCCTCCACTACAAAAAGGATGTGTACAAATTGGAGAAGGTCTAGCGGAGGGCAACAAAAATGGTGAGGGGGCTGGGGAAATTATGAGGGAACTTCTGTGACTTATTTAGTCACAGAAGAGAGAGACTGAGAGGGGATTTAATAGAAGCCTTCAACTACCTGAAGGGAGGTTCAAAAGAGGATGAGCCTAAACTGTTCTCAGTGGTGGCAGATGGCACAACAAGGAGCCATGGTCTCCAGTTCCAGCAAGGAAAGTTTAGGTTAGTCTTAGGAAGAATTTTCTCAATAAGAGGGTAGTAAAACACTGAAACAGGTTAACCGTAGAGGTGGTAGAGCCTCCATCCTTGGAGGTTTTTAAGATCCAGCTAGACAATGCTTTGGCTGGGATGATCTAATTAAGGATGGTCCTGCCTTGAGCTTGGGGTTGGACTAGATGACCTCCTGAGGTCCTCACCAACCCTACATTTCTATGATTAGAAAAGCCAAAAACCATATAACACATCCCTCACCCCACAACCACATTAATCTCCTAGGCCAGGTACAGACATTACACATTTACCAGTATAAGTGACCAGAAACCAGTACAAAACAGAAGTTTGTTACATAAAAGTGGTCTATACCCATAATAGAACAGAAGTTCAGCAATATACATAGACTGGTTTAAAAATTGTGAAGCCCAGTCTAAGAATTGTCACACCTCCCTCCCCCCGCCAAGGGGTGATTATGTGTTCTGTTTGCTACATATCTAAACTACGCTACTTACAGAAAAACATGCAACATAGTTCCACCTTTGGGTTTTTCGAATGTCTGTACCTAGCACTAAAGTTAGTCCCAGGCTTACTGAAATTAATAATAAAGCTCAGGTGAATTGCAATGGGGCTAGAATTTAATCCAGAGCTTCTAGTGCACTTTTTTCAAACTGAGTCAGATCATATCTTTATTTCATCCACACGGGGCATGTCTATAATTAATGTTCCTGAATTTTCTGTGCAGAAATTTCAGGCTTATTAAAGCAGTCCTGGGTGCATATCTACATGTGTGCCTGTGTTGGGAGCAAATTGAGCCCAACAGGAGCAGCCTAGTCCAGGGCTGCTCCTACCCTGCTGTGTGCCCCTGCAGCAGCCAGAAGGAGCTCCAGGTTGCCCTGGATACCAGCCCTGTGATAGCAGAGAGCGCAGGGGCTTATTCCTGAGATCTGGAGGGAAGGATGAGCTGTGCTGGCTGGGTAGGAAGCTCTGTCCCAGCTGGGAAGGGGAAGACGAGGGGACAGATCAAGGTGGCCTGGAGCCCCAGGGAGGGGGGAGCTATCCTAGATGACCAGGCAGCTGGATTGCCAGCCAGGACAGCTCTCTCTCCCCCCCCCATCAGGGCTCCAAGCCAGCCTGATCTCCCCCTGACTGTGACAGAGATGCTGCCCAAGCCAGGACAGCTCTCCCCTACCCCATGGAGATCCAGGCTTAGCCAGGCAGCAAAGTGACCCTCTTCTGCCTGGGCTCAACCAAGAGCAATTTGCTCCTGGTTAGAATCTACATGTGTAGTATGGTGCATTAATTAATGTGCGGTTTTTCTAGTACCTGTATCTACAGGTACTAGAAAATGGCACAGTAGACTAAAATACTATGCAGTAACTGCTGTGCATGTGTAGATAGATGGTGATGCTTTACTTTCCAGTAGATTAGTTTAATGCACAGTAAAGCATCTTCTGTAGACATACCCACAGAGTGGGCCAAATTTTGAGACAATACAATCCAGTCACCATCAAGGATATCATCAACTGTGATGCTACTAATCCAGGATAAATGTCAGACTGAATAAAAAGAGACCCTGAGAAAAAAATTGTGTGCTGTTGTGAGAGGAGCAGGATGAGGTCAATTTGTGTACCAGGTGTACTATTACCAAGAAACCTAGGGGCAGCCAGCATCATTTGGTGTAAAATTAACATTCCTCCAGATCAAAAATACAACAGAAAAACAATAGCCTGTTTGTGCAGAACAAGAGTCAGCAGAGAGAGGGAGAACACTTGGAAACATTTTCTCTGCTACAGAGAGTCCTGATAATACTCTAGAGGAAAAAGACAGAGAAGTTAAATTAAAATAGAAAATTAGGCTAAGTGTACACAAAGCAGTTTAGTCTCCTTATAACTGTCAGTTCTTCCTAGTGTTCTTTTCCATTGCAAAAGAACGTAATGACTTTCAAACTAAATCCAAAGTGCACAGATCAGCACAATTCAGCCACAAAGATCTTCAAGGGCATGCACATGGCAGAATCACTTCCTCCAACAATGAAATGCAGTCACCTGTAGGATAAAATACTGAATCTTATTTAAGCTAACTGTGAATAACAGCACCACACTCAAGTGTTTATTGGACACTGCCTCTTCAAGTCCTTTGCAATTTGCTGGAACAGAAGATCCCCTGATAGCTATTTGTCCTGGAGTTAAAAGCTGACTAAAGACCTTTCAGAGTTGTAGTAACACCACTGGTTCCGATGCCCCTCAGCCTCACCCTTGCCTTTTCTTTCTGAAACATTCATGGAGAACTTGCAACATAGCTTTGGACTTCCACCGTCATGATCCAGAGGTCAGAATTACCCTCCTTTCTGTTAGTTTGGGTGTAGAAGGGCTGTTGAATCTATGTGGTTCTGAACATGAAAAAGGAGTTGAAGACCTCAGGCCAGGAACGGAAGATGAGCGGGCATTTGCCTTTTTTCAGTGTCCAGGCTGGGTGATGATGTGGATACCAATTTGCTTTCCCTAAAGAGAGGGAGAGGATGATGACCATTGTTCAGTTTAGTTAATCTTCTATATCAATACAATAGACTTTTTTGCAGAATTTCTTGAAAAAGCAATGGAAACTTGCAAGGCTCAGTAGTTCTTGTGTGCACAAGGCAAGAAAGAGATAAGGACATTTTTTTAATGACTAGGGCCTTCCATTTGACAACAGTATTTAAATAAACACATGTTTTAAAATGGTGTTTAAAAGGCAGGGCCTTTAAATGGTATCTAATAGATTTACACTGTGTGGGACTTAAATATCTTGAAAGTGAGAAAAGTGTTCAGAGCAAGTGGTTTAGCAGATAAGCTTTTAATTAAAGTGGCGCATCAGGGTACCTGTGAAAAATGAAATACAGGCTAGGCCCTTGACTTTAACATATGTTATGCAACATTTCATCTAAATTAGCTGACAATATGCTTTTGCTTCATTGGGTATTATAGTGGGGATTTTTTTAGCTCTGTTTTTCACACCTGAAGAGCTAATCTTTAACTAATAGTTTCAAGCTGGGAGGTCCCAAATGCTTCCTACAAGTCTTAATATAAACAAGCAGTATTTCAACTTTTCTTCTCCTAGTTAACTTTTAGAACCTCATTTGCAAGATTTTTCCACTTTGGCTCTCACCACGCGTGTCACTTGCAGACCTATTAAAATATACATTACTATAGACAACCCAGAATTTAGCTTTGTTGTAGCTATTATTAAATCAACTTTTCCTTCAGGCTAGCTATACCTATTTCCTAAAGTTATAAGAATTTGTATCCCAATTCTGTTCAAGATTTCTCTCATTTTGCATTTAAGCAGTTTCTAAACTTCCATACAATGTTCTTCCTTAAATAGGTAAAATAATATATTTTCTGTCTCCCACCCACTATAACTATCATATCTTATTAGTGCTAAAGTTTTGACAACATTTGCTTAGTTATTCAGTTACAAAGTATTTACAGATGTCTTCATTAAAACTAGTTGAAAATTTAAGCTCTTAAAACAAGATTTAGGAAGATTCATGATTCTTTGACAAGTTTTAAATTCTATGCAAAGTTTATCTTGCTCTGTAGCTTGAGAAAATTATTTTCTTAAATTCAGCATCTCATCAACTTATAGACTGCACTTATCTTAAACCTAAGACTGTGTACAGATATTTGGGGAGGTCAGGGGGAGTTAAATCACATTAAAAATTGTCACCTGACCTACTTTAGCCCCAGTGCAAACCTTACACTAATTAAGTGGTTTACATGTGAACTGTACAGAAGTTTAGGACAGTTAGATTAGTCAATATGGCCAGCCCAACTCAAGTTAAGTGCACCTCCAAGGTAGTCTAACAGGGAGCATGGGGTCAGGAGACAGCTGTCTTCTGGCCCCATACACATCAGGATGGGTCCTGAAGTGCACAGGGTGGGAGAGCTGCTGCTTCAGAGCTCTCCTGTCCCATGCACATGGGGACAAGTCCAGTGCCAGCAGGGTTTTCCCATACAGCCCGGGATTGGCTGGGACCTGTCCTGTTCTGGAGCAGTCCCAGACAGATTTGGGTCAGTCAGTAAACTCTCCTCAGAGAGGGAGCTCCCCACCCAGGATCTCTGATTGAAGTGGGGGCTGAAACCTTGCTCCCTGCACCCACTAGCTGCCTGCTGCTGGGGTGGGCTCTGATCATGGAGCCTGGCTAGGACAATGTCCCCCTGCCCTGGCAGCTGGAAGCTCCTGGCCCCAGCTCCATGATCACATCTTGAGCCAGGAGCAGCCCGCTGCCAGGGCAGGGGGTATTGCCCTGACTGCATGCTATGCCCAGAGCCCACCCCAGCAGCAGATAACTCCTGGGGGCAGGAAGCAATGTCCCAGCTCCCATGCTGAGCCAGGGTTAGAAGTTGCCTTCTGCTGGGACAGAGGGATGTTGTCGTAGCCAGACTCTGTGATCAGAGCCCACCCTGGCAACAGGCAGCTTCTGGGAGTAGGGAGCAATCAGCCCTTGCTCATTTTTTTTTTTAAGGAAAATGTTTTGTGTTCCAAGCCAAATCAGCCAAATTAATTCCAAATCTGTGAATCATTCAAGAACCATATATGACCCTACTACTGGCAAACATTCTCTGCTCCCACCTAGGGCTTCATTTGTTTACAAATAATTTGGCAGGCATCCTAAGTGCAGGCCCAAGCCCAGAAGCTTGGGGTTCAGATGCTCCCAGGTTTTGCTTGCCCTCAGCCATAAGGCCGCAGAACTCCTCCCTAGCTTGCTCCAGCCATCTCTCTGATGGCAGAGCTGGGGCTTTGTAGGAGGTCAGTGCTCTGGGCCAGGCTCTGTAATTGGAACCTGCCCCAGCAGCAGACATCTCCTGCGGGAAGTGATTGTTCTCCAGGCTGACCAGGAGCAAAGTTGCTCCTAGTTGGCGGTCTACTCATGGGATACTGGGCAATAACTACAGCATGGTTAATTCACTACCTGCATTTGCAGGTAGCAGATTTACCACACAGTTGACTAACTGTCTGAACAGAAAGCATCTGCATGTGTAGATGGTGACAGTTTACCATGCAGCCAGTTAGTCAACTGCACAGTAAAGCATCACATGTAGACGTGCCCAAGTCTTTGAAACCTAGCCTAACTTTCCAGCATATCTACTACTCCCTCTAGCTTGGTGTCAGCTGCAAATTTGCTGAGGATGTACTCCAAGCCATCTTCCAGGTCATTGGTGAAGATACTGAACAAAACCAGCCCCAGAACTGACCCCTAGGACATGCCGTTTGAAACCAAATGCCAAGTAGACATTGATCCATTGATTACAACCCTGTAAGCCTGATGATCCAGCCAGTTTCTATCCACCTTACAGTTCATTCATCTGACTCATACTTCCTCAGCTTGCTTGCAAGAATGTTGTGGAAGAATGTATTAAGTCTTGCTACATCATGTCCAGTGCTCTCCAGTCTTCCACAGAGCCAGTCATTTTGTCATGGAAAGCATGCTTAATTACAGGCAAGCAAGTAGTTCTTTATGTCAAATGGTATTGTTCATATGCTTAAAATTAGCACACAAAGTGCTTTGCTGGACTGAGCTAGAATACTGGCTCAGCAGCTTACAGGAGTCTTCCCTGATGTTTTGAGGCTACTGAAAATTTGGCCCTAACTCTGAACCAGTTCTGAGGCAGTATTAAATATGAGATTTCATTTGCAACTGAAACATATGATTTCTAAGATAACCCCAGTAAAGACATTACATCTTTAAGTGGCACTACAGTTCAGGTCAAAACATTTCTCAGCAGTACTATATACTGTATGTCTTGTATACAGGGAAGGATTAAGTATAGCCTTGTCTACTGAGTGACTAGTAATGTGAGATTACTTTATTTGTTGCTCTTACACAATGAATATTTCTTTTTCAGTTAGATTAACCCAGGCATAGATGACTACCTAATATAAATGTGACCTACATACTAATAATTCATACTGTTTCCAGTGTTTAACCAGGAATAAAGCCCATATTTCACTACCAATTTTCTAGGTAAGTAGTGTTTTGTTATCATGAATTTGGGGGTAAATGCTGTTGATGATTCAAATGGACACACATTAGTCATCTAAAAGCCCATTAGATTATTTATGCAGAAGCTGGAGGAGAAGGAACATGCTGTGGGGGTCAATTCAGAGCTGCTTAGAAATGTAAACAAGGGTGGAAATCTCACAGAAGTGAGATATTCCCTCTTCTCACTACCTCTGAAAGTGAGGATGTCAAACAAACATTTCCATCTGTCTCTATAATTTATTGAAAAACAAAAACCAAACCAAACCAAGTTAAATGTTTTATGAAAAATTGTTGAAGTGTTTTCTATATTTTGATCCAACTCTAAATTAAAACATCTCTTGGCCAATGTTAATGACCTTACTTGACTGAAACCATTTAAATTATTCTTGAATCTTCTCCAAAACTAAGAGATTACAATACAGCTTTTACTAAGATTAACATTTTCTTTTGCTCATTTGTATCTTATTTCTAGTTGTGTTCAAAAGGACTACCTTAAAACATTCCTTGTCATCGTTGCTGATTCTCTTGAAATGTGTAGCTGGTTGTACTATGTGCCTTAGCTAGTATTTAGCCATGTCATATATACCTAGATCATGCCATGCTATAGGATCCTTGAATGTATACTCATAAACGTGACTCATCCTGGAATAACATCCCCATTGTCCTTGTGTCCACAAAGTCCCTCCTTAACATGCACAACTATAGAAAGCTTTGGCCATCCATGCACTGAAGCATTAACAAAACACACTAAAAATGCTTGAATAAAATAATTTTTTTGTTTGTTTGGAACTTGTGGGAAACCTCAGGGCTCAACTGCTATGCACTGAGTTTTGGTCCATCATTTAGATGTTAGACGGCATGCCCTGGTCCATTAAAGTCCTATTCCAGAAAAGATCTTAGTCTGTACTTAAAGCTGAGAATGTGCTTATTTCTGCCTCTGTTCAACTAAATACCATGGATGTCAGCATGCCTGAATCATACGCTTAATACAAGTATTTTGTTGACATGTATATAGAATGAATATTTACAAAATATATCAAAAACAATACAGTAACAGAGCAGAAGACAGCTCACCTCATGTGGTCAAGATAAAACAAGGCTTGTTATCTGATGGAAGAGTTAGAGGAGGAGGCACAGACTTGCAAAACATATAATCTTTAATTAGATGCCATTGACACACTATCACCTAAAGGAGAGCTGATTCCAAAGCAATCTCAAATTATCAATGTAAATGTGGTAGCTGAAGAACACAAGATTGCGGGGGGGAGGAGTTTCTATATCCGCCTAATTTATGTTGGGGGTGGGGGGGGGCTCTTTAAAAATGTAATTTCGCAAGTTCTCTTTCCAGCAATTCAAAGCTACAAAGAAAGAAAAGGACAGATATACCGAAAATCCAGGATACTTAAAGTATTCCATATTTAGCTGCTTTCCTGAATTTGTTTCATGAACAGACCAGAAAACCAATATTAAAGCATGAAGGGCTATCCTGCTGAACACAGAAAGAATGAAATAATCTTGCCCTGGGTGGAGCATTTTTTTGGTTTCCTGCTGTCAGTAAGGCTGAAAGACATAAAGGTTGTCTAGATAAATGTGCCAAGAGTGTAGATAAAAGCTCAATACAGCCTTAGAAAAATAGTGATGGAGTAATGCAAGGCAGGCTACAATACATGCAAGGGCAAAGGTGAAGATAAGAGACACCACTGTACCATTACAGAATTCAGAGCTCTGTTACTTTACGGGGCAATAGCATCAGCAGCATACTAAAATAAAGTAACAGCTTGCTGAAATTCCAGTGGCTATTGCTTAGTTGTATTTAGTAGGCAACCAAGGGTGTTATTTCTACATTTCTAATTAAAAATATGATAAATTCTTTACAAAATCATATGCAAGACAGCTACAGCAGTATTGCTACGTTGCTGTCAAGTTTTCATGGCCATTGAGAGCTCTCTAATACCTTTGTAGCAGTACTTTCCACATGATGTCATACATGCAGGATCTTACAGATCAAACCTGACTCCTCCTTATTTTTAAGCCACAATAGGTCTTCATGGCAAGGGAGGAAGGAGGAGTGTACACTATTAGGGGCCAAGATGCTCCAACCAAACAAAAAGGAAAGAAACACAAATGGCAAGCATGGGATCTTCAACAAGTCTGACAACTTCAGCCATCAGTCGGTAAGAACTGCCAAAGGATGCAGCAGATGTTGGAACAATGCAGCCAGGCAACATATTAAGGTGATCTGGGAAGGGGAGAAAGGAGGAACCAGGTAGCTGAGCATTGTATCCAAGAAAGTGATAAATTAAGCACAGTGGGATGGATCCATCCTGACAATAAGACAGCACGTCTAGAAATAAGTATATGAAAAAACAAGACATCAGAAACAGAAAAGCAGAAGCATGCTGGGAAAGTAAAATAAAGAACAGAGGAAGATAATGATTTAGTTTCCTTCTAAAAGGAATAAATCCCTTAATGCGAGACAGTTACATTAATCTGAATAGTTTTCTAATGTCGCTTTTCCCATGCCAACTGTTACTGTATTCACTCCAGTAAATGGACAATTGTAACTGGATGAAGAAGTCATTAGCTTGCTGAAGATCAGTTTTCATCAGCCTTGGAACACTGGAGATTTTTCAGATGACTGATATTATTATTAGTATTATTATTAACAACAACAAGAACAGTAATAGTAGTAGTAGTAAGTAATATTTAGTTTTATATGCCATCCTATCTAGAAGGACTCCAAGGGGATTACAATAACAAACAACCCACAGATAAAAACAACAGGAGATTCCCCAAATAACACCCGCAGAGCTCTGTGAAATGTAGTTGACCATGACACAGGACCAGACAAGTTCATCTAATAATCTCTTCTAGACTTAAACTCCATGAACAGAGAGAAGGGAATCCAAGAAGTAAGCTCGGGTAACTTGTGGCCCGTACAAGGAGGGAGAAAGGTAGGATCATTTTTTATTTTTAATCCCAAAGGGTGCGTCCAGATGAGTATGCACATGCCTCTTGCTCCGCCTCAAACCCCTTTGAGGGGTTTGCAGTGTGGGGAGAAAATTAGACCCCTGGATATCCAGGGATCTAAAAAAACTGAAGGAAAAAACAGCGGGGCGGGGCAGGGCATGGACTGAGGCAACCAGATGCTGGGTCCTCCAGGGAAATGCTCTGGCTGCCAGAGAGTCTCCATGGTTGGCCCCTTGCCCTGGTACTGAAACACGCAGCTGGCCAGGCCACATGTTCAGCATCAGGGCTCTAGGGCTGCTGAGAAAGGGGTCAGGGGGCTGGAGGATGGGACTGTGGAGGGAACCCCCCTAGCCTCACCCACTCCCTCAGCCCCCTGATCCTTGCCATACCCAGCCCTCCCCCCGCCAGTCCCCCAGACCTGCCCCAATCCCTGCCCAGCCAGGTCCTGCCACCCTCAGGGCCCCTCTGCTGCCCTGCCAGGCTGGGCCCATGGCAGCAGGACCTGGCGCAGCACGTGGTCCCCACGTGCCAGGCCCAGCCGGGTCCTGCCGGCTTTGGGGCCCCTCTGCTGCCTGGCCAGGCTGGCCCATGGCAGCAGGACCCAGACAGCCTTGGGGCTGCTCCTGCTATGCTGGGTCCTGCCACCAAGGCTCCAGAACAGCTGGGCAGCAGAGGGGCCAAGAGGGCAGCAGGTCATGTCACCAAGCACCCAGCCAGGCTGGGCAGCAGAGAGGCCCCAGGACCCAGTTTGGCCTAGCCTGTGATCCCCATATGCTGTGCCAGGTCCTGCCACCAAGGGCCCAGCCTGGCCAGGCAGTAGACAGTCCTCAGAGCCAGCAGGACCTGACTGGGTCTGGCATGCAGTCCCTGCATGCCATGCCGGGTCCTGCCACCATGACTTGGCCTAGCTGGGTGACAGAGAGTTCCCAGGGTCAACAGCACCCAGCTGGGCCCGGCACACGGGCATTGCTTGCCATGCTGGGGGCACTCTGAACCGCCATGGTTCAGAGTGCCCCACTCCTGCTGCTAATGGTAAAGGTAAGTTATGGGCCCTGGTTGGGGGGGCTAGGGCCCTCCAGGGTGCCTAGAACCCTGGGCAGGGGGGGCTGTGGCTCTCTGGGGGCAGCTGGGACTCTGAGTAGGGGGACTGTGGCCCTCCAGGGGGAGCTGGGTGGGGGGGATGGGGTCCTGTGGGGGACAGGGCTGTGGCCCTCCAGGGGGGAGTTGGGGCCCTGTGGGGGGCAGGGCATGCCATGTGCTGTGTGGAGGGAGTGCTGCACCCTGTGGAGGCCAGGGGACCCACTCCTCCTAATCAGCCCCTGCACAAGGTCCTTCACACTCACAGTCCCCACAGAAATCACCCCACACCTAACCACACACCAACCCACATACTCACCCACCTTCCCACACACCCCTTCCCATCCCCTTCCTGCAAACACCACATACCCCCATCACATGGAAAAGAAATCCAAAAGTACACATCAACACATATAGTATTTAGAATTTATTTTATCATGATGATAGACACAGTGGTAGGCTTCCACATTGTAAATACACCAATAAAGCATAGCCCAACTGATTGCTCTCTCTCAGCATATGTGTGTGCCTGTGCATAGAGTGGTCTTTTGTGTTAATTGTGAAAAAACATGGATTTGAGAGTATTTTTAACAATGGCTTTTGAATGCTGCTTCAGCAGTCCAGCTGGCACAAGGGGTAGTATCCTCAGATACCAAGTGGCTGGGCCCCAGAAGCTACTGTCCATTTGTATCCTTCAAGTATCATGGGCTCTAAGACCCACCTGGCTAACAGCCCCTACTCTGGGGTGCCAATGGGTGAAAGATACAACAGAATTCTTGGGACAAAAAAGTCAAAAAACAAGATAGGAGTGTTGCATGGGTAAAAGGGTCAAAACGTGAAAATATATGTGCCTGAGGGAGACAGTGAGCAGAATCCCTCCAGGCCGCACCCACCAGTTCTCAAAGGCATCTAAGGAACTGGTGGACGCTGCCCACTGGTGCTGTGCCTGGGGATGCACAAGGATAAGTGAGAGGACAGCCTCCAGGCACTTTTCTGGCCAGAGCCTTCTTCCTGGTCAAGTACAGGGCCCACTTGGCCAGGGCCAGGAGGAGGTTGACCAGGAGGTCCCGGGACTTGGTGAGGCCACAGATGGGGTGACCAAAAACAAAAAGGTGGGGTTTGAAATTCAACCAGAACCTCAAGAGAAGGCTCTGGAGGTGGAGGGTCACGTGCACCAGGGTCTCCCTCTGCCCGCAGAAGGGGAAGGAGACTGGGGTGTCCATGAAGCTTGCCACATACACACCTGTGGCAATGGCTTCATAGAGGAGCCACCTGCTGAGGTCCCCAGTGGCTCATGAGATGAGGGTAGAGTACAGACTCAGCCACTGGGATGCTCCAGCCGTGCCTTCACTGAGCAGGTCCCACTACTTGTTGTTTGGGCAGGATGTGAGGGCGGAATGATGGACAGTGCGGTGCACAAGCATGTAGAGGTGATGGCAATGGACGGTGGAAAAGCAGACCCGTCTGGTGTCCTCCAGCCAGCTCAGGTAGTGGACACAGGATGACAATTCCTTAGGTCACGGGGATATCCCTTCTTTGGCAGGAGGGTCAGCATGGCTCTCTGGCATGACAGGGGGACCTCCCCACTTCCCTTAGATTCAGGCCAGACCACAGCAAGGTCCAGGCTGAGGATGTCCCAGAAAGCCCATTAGTACTCCAAGGTCAGCCCATCAATGCCTGGAGCCTTGTTGCCAGGCATTAAGGAGAGGGCGGATGAAAACTCAGCCAGAGTGGCAGGAGCTTCCAGCCAGTCCCAGTCACCTATGCTGACCTGCAGGAGTCCCTTCCTCAGGGTCTGACAGGCCTTGGCATTGGTTGGATTCAGGGAGGAGAGTTCTTCATAGAAGGCCTGCTTACGATGGCATATCTCTCCTGGATCCATGATGGGGGTGCCTTCACCCACCAGAATGCAGGTGATGTACTTCTTGGCCCCCCACCGCCCCTCCAGGGCATAGAAGAAGCATGAGCTGTAGTCCATCTCCCGAAGGAGCTGGATGCGCGAGTGGACAAATGCACCACAGGTGTGGTGGTCGTCCAGAGCACAAAGCTCCTCCTGCCTCTCCCGACACTCTCTGCAGAGGGACAGGTTGGTTGGGTCAGGGGTCAGGCACCCCTTCAGCTCTAGCACTTTCTGCTCGAGCTGCTCCTGGACTGCCTCCCTCTGCTGGGTGTGCCCCACAGTGTATCTGCAGCAAAAAAGCCAGATGCACACCTTCTTCACATCCAGCCATCTCAAAGCCAAGAGGAAAGCTACCCATCACTCCTGCCAGGCCAGCCAGAACTCCCAGAAAACCTCCTTGAAGCCCACATCCTCCAGCAGGCTGGTGTTGAAATGCCAGCAGGCCGACCCCAGGTCCCAGCGTATTCTGGGTCCATACAAGGTGGTGATCAATGAAAGGGTTAGCCAGATGCCAGAGGAGTGGGCCCGGGCAAATTGAAGCATAAAGATATAAACCTGA
>NW_017728918.1:23426674-23433658 GCF_001723895.1 Crocodylus porosus | reverse complement strand
GGGTATTCAAGAGAAGGTTGGATGTGTATCTAGCTGGGGTAATGTAGGCCCAGCACTCTTTCCTGCTTATGCAGGGGGTCAGACTCGATGATCTATTGAGGTCCCTTCCGACCCTAGCATCTATGAATCTATGGAACCAGGCCACCATGGGTGTCCTTGGGGAGATCCTGATGGACTACTCCCTGGTGGATGTCTGGTATGCCTGTCACCCCACTGAACCCCCTGCCTTCACTTATGTGAGGGTGGGGGAGAAGCAGGCATGCCACTTCTGGTTAGGTCAGGTTTATATCTTTAAAACCTGACCTTCTAAAATCCACTTCTTGCCTGACCAGTCGTGTGCATCTAGGGTGATGTTCAAGTCCCCACTAAGAACCAGGCACTTGAGAGGGTTGAGGGTGCCAATGTATGTGGCCGCCTGGTGGATGAAACCCACCAACTCTGGGTCCTTCACACGGGGGCGTACATGTTCAGGAGGTTCAGGACCAGCCTCCACACCTGGACCTGGGGGTGCAGCAGGTGGTCCAGCACCACCTCAATTTCCTGGAAAACATCCAGCTGCAGGCCCAGGGAGAACACTGTGGCCACACCAGATGAGATGGCTGAGAGGTGACTAAAAAATACTCTGCCTCCCCACTCCAGCTGCCAGTTTGGTTTGTTGGCTGGAGTTGTCAGAGTCTCCTGCAAGAATGCCATAGGGTACCCCACCTCCTGAAGGAAGGAGAGCACCCTGCACCTCTGGAGACCCTTCCTGCAGCCATGTATGTTGAGGGTCATGACCTTAAATGACTCATGGCTGGGGGCATGGAGTAGATGGCCCAGCCAGGGCCTCATGCATCTCAATGCCTGGTGTGGGGCCCGCTGGTTCATGTAGTGCCCTCCCATATGCATAGAGGGCATCTATGAAACTGTGGGTCCGCCTATAGATCCAGGCATTGTGGCTTTTGGGCCCCTTGCCTTCCCCTACCAGTGCCCTTGCAGTGGCAAAGACGCTGTCAAAATCTCCCAGTGACCCAAAGCTAGCTGTACCTTGCTGGTGGACCAGCAGGTGTAGTCAAGGTCAAGAAATGGAAGTATTGTGTCCCTGGGAACCACTGGGACCAAGACATCTGCAGGCTCAATGGAGCCTTTGTTTCTTGAGCATCCTCCTCCTGGTCCTGGAGCTCAGTGGACTCTTCCACCACCATCTGAGCCCCCCAATCCACAAAGACCTAGGACTCTGGTTGGGATTGGGAGAGCTCTGCAATCCCCTGGGACAGGGGTGGGGGTAAGGGTGATGGTGGGGCTCCTTCACAAAATGGTAGGGTAGAGCTAGAGTCCTGGGTGCTCTGTGCAGGGTCCTCAATGAGATCAGCCTGTTGATTAGGGGACCGGACCATGCCCCCTCAGTTGATGGACTACGGGGCAGGCTGCAGGTGTAGTTATCCTGGGAGGGGGAGGGAAGAGACCCACCAGGCAATGGGGTGGCTCTCGCCTCTTGGGAAAGGGGATCTCCTCCCACAGAACTCCCTGGGGTGAGCCCCAGGGCATCCATATCCTGTAGATCAGAGGGAGGAGGCTCTGTTGCCAGGCCTTCCTTTGGGTAGGCCTCAGCCTCAGCACCCATGGTTTCAGGGTGTAGGCCTTGGTCAGCAGAATGTAGGGCTTCCCCCATGGGCTCCTGTTCAGGACTATCTAGCAGCCCCAAGACCTCCTCCATGGGGATCACCCATTTGATCTTTCTTGTGGGTGGGGTATCACGCACAACTGGAGAGACCCCTGGAGGCTAGGCTGCTCCTTCCCCAGCCTGTGCTGGTCTTGGGAGAGGGAGTGGAGTCCTCCATGTCAGAGGGCTCCAGCTGTGCCTGGGCCTTCCTCTTGCCTTTACGCCCAGAGGGACCTGCACCCACTCAGCCATGGAGTGGTCCTCAGGTGGACAGGCTCCAGCAAGAGAAGGTGAGGGTTGGGGGGTGGCAGCCACAATGGGGATATGACTGGGGGCAGGGGACCCTGCTCCCTCTCTCCCCCCAGTTGCTGGTGCCCTCCCTGGGACTCCACTAGACTTGGTTGGGGGGCGGGGTCCCTTGAGCTCACAGGTGGGCTGGTAGTTGTGGCTGGGGTGCCAGGGGGGCCTGAGGGGATGGGGAACCAGTGGTAGGATCACCCCTTTTTCCAGTGAGACTGGCAAATTACTTCCCCACTTGGCCCATGGGGCACTCATGATGTGCATGCACTGGTGCATGGGACTGGAAGCATCACAGGTCCCCCAGTGTATAGAAAATCCTCACCAGGGCCCCCTGATAAGGTATTACCAGGCACCCCTCAGGCTCCAGCCGTGCTCCCACCACCAGCTGGATCATGATCTGGCAACAGAAAGAATGTACATGGTGGAGGCCAGGGTCTCAGCACCCCAGTGAGATGGCCACCACTGGGGAGATAGCTCCATCCCTACCTATATCCCCAATTGGGCCCTGCTCCCCCAGATCCAAACCCTGGGGAGAGTTAAGGACCACCCTGGTCCCCAGCTTTTCTAAAGGCTGGAGGGGGACATACTCAGCCTCCAACATGAGCCCCCTATCCACCAATTTTTGTGCAGCAACCTCGGAGGCAAGGAAAAAGACTCCCTTTCCATGAAACCAGGAGGCTGCCATGATCTTGGGGCCCCCACCAGGGCCTGCACCCAGGTCTCAAAGTGCAGGTTCTTCCACTTGGGCAGTTGGCACTGTACCCCATACCTGAAAGGGCCGGCAGTGGAGGGTCCAGGCCCCCCAGCTTTGGGTTTCCCCAGCTGCCTGCGCATAGCTGCTGTCCCCCTCCCTGGCTGGCTATGTTGGTGGGGCCTGAACTAGGGCCAGGAACAGGCTGAGCAGGTGTGCTGGCTGGTGTAGAGCAGCTGGTCCCCTCAGGCACTGGTGGTCTAGGCTTTGGGCAGGGACCTTGCCTTTCCTCCTGCCAGCTGTGGAGGAGGCTGAAGAGGAGCCCTTCATCCCTGAGGATGGGAGAAGGGGCTTGGGAATCCCTTGGCGGGGGGGCTGGCCAGGGGTGACACCCTGGCCCTGGTGGCTCCCTACCAGAGTCCCACCTGCCCCTGCAGTGAAGGTTTCAAGCTTCTCCACCCCTGGAGGAGGTTGGTTGGACTCTGCCTCTGGGGTGCAGGCTGCAGGGTCATGCATCCCTTTGGGGGCTTGGCTGGGATCCACCCCCATAGTGGGGGCTGTGGAAGCTCTGTGGGGGCATCTGACCCTCCAGAAGGTTCCTGCCATGCCATTGTTTCACATGAGGGCAGGGAAGACAATAAAAAAACCCAAAATATCCTGTGGAGCTGGTGAATCTAGTAGGGGTAGGCTGGGGTTGTGAGGCAGAAGGGGGATAGGAAGGAAGAGAGTTGAAGCTCATTGAGCCACAGCCCCACAGGAAAAAGACTGGGAGGCCTATGTTTTGAGAATGTGGAGGGGAAGGGGAAAAAAAAAAAAAAGAAATACACACACAAGGAGTGGGGAAACTTGAGCTGGCTTACTCAGCCACACAAAAAACAGCAGGTCAGGAGGAGTGGACCACAGGACTTACCACAAAAGGGCAAAAAGCACACAGGGAAGGCTGCTGAGGCTGACGTAAAAGATGGCTGGAGCAGTGGAGGGGCTTTGTTTGTGGAAGATCTGCCCAGAAGCCCCTGAGGCCTCCAGCCGGTCACTCAGCAGCAGAGCAGTCAGCAGGAAGACAAATCAGGATCAGATGCAGTGAGGTAGCTGTGGGGGAGGGTAGAAGCAGTCAGTCAATTAAGAAGTGATCAAGTGCCGGTGTGACATCAGGTGGTGCAGCAGGGAAATCTCCCTCTCTCCTGAGAGGGGGCAGCAGCAGCAATAGTAGGAGGCATCCAGTTCAGCCACTCAGGGTGTGCTCCTGGTGAAAGTGGAGGTGAAGGCGGGGGTGGGCTACCAAGGCAGGTGGGGCAGACAAGGTTGCTTTAGGCTCCAGCAGTGATAGTGAGGGAGGGGCCCACAAGCAGTGCAGGTTTCCTCCCCAGGTTTTCCCCCTGACTATGGCTTGGAGGTGGGCTAGGCAGCAGGCCGGAACAGGGGTGCAGAAGCTGGGGTGAGGTGCAGTGGACCTACTCCCTGAGTGGGGCAGCATCATGTAGCAGAGGACCCCCCCCCGGGGAGGCAGCAAACAGCAGCAGGAGTCACCCAAGGCAGGGAGAGTTGTGGCCAACTTATTCCAAAAGCTCTGAGAACAAGCTGGCAGCTAATAGTAGCCAGAGGCAGGAAAGGGCCTGGCCATCTTCTCCCCAGAAGCTCCTGAGAACAAACTTGTAGCAACCAGCCACAGCAGCAGCAGCTTGGGACAGGAAGGGGTGTAACCAACTTTGTCCCACAGGCTCATCCCCTAGAATCTCCTTGGAGTGAGCAGCCCTGAACTTCTTGCCAGGGCAACTTTTTATACTGGCAATTCATTCATTGGGTTTCTTGTCAGGTTTCTAAACAATATTATTAAGAGTTATCATGCTAAATTAGCTGATTGCCAAGACTGATATAAATACTAAACTAGAAATTAATTTTTTTTTATATAGGGGAGATTTGAACCTTGGCTTTCCAAACCACAGTGAAAAGGCTAAGGAGAGAAAGTACCTACATTTTCTCTACCTTCTTCATATCCATTTCTGAGCAGTGTTGAAATTCTCTTGTGCCTTTCTCTTTTATTTTTATTGGAAGAGTGGTTAAAAATGCCTAGTAGAATTTCATTCCAGTCAAATTAAGAATTTTTTGACTGGTAAAAGTTCCCCTACCATTTCAACCATCCTGATAATCAAGTCAGTGATGTTTAGAACTTTGAGTCTGCAGGCACATCTACATGAGATTCTTTACTCTGCATTAGACTGATCTAACGCACAGTAAATCATCCCTGTCTACATATGCACAGTAAATTAGGCGAATGTGTGGTTGGTAATACCAAGAAATACAGGTACTAGATTGACCACACATTAGCTATGATGCAGTAGTGCACATGTAGATGCTGCTTGGGTGCAGTTTGCTTCCAGTCAACCTAGGCAACAGGAGCCACAGGGGACATGTGGGAAAGGAGCTATTCATGACTCTGATGCGGAGCTCAGGATTGCAGCCTGGTTTGGCAGCAGTGGTTCGGGGAGATGTCCCATGGCCAAGAGGTAGCAGTGCCCTGAGTTCTCCTCTCGCTGTGCTGGCTTAGGGGATAGGGGAGCTCTCTGCCCCCATTCCCAGAGCTAAGTAGCACCAGAATGGGGGAGCTTTCTGTCCTCACATCTCCAGACCCAGGACAGAGAGCTTCCCCATCCCCTCAGTCTTGCCACTGCCTAAGCAGTGCACTTCCCAGTCAGCTTGTGCTCCCTGCCTGTGCCTGGAGGCAGCTGGGAGCTGAGCAGCACCAGCACTGGGAACAGAGAGCTCCTCCACCCCTTAGCAAGAAAAGTGAGGGGAGAGCTCAGGGCCGTGCTGCCAATTTTCCATGGGCATTGCCTAAAGCCAACACTGCCAAACTGGGGCCATAATCCTAAGCTCCATGCAGCTGGAAGCTATCTTATGCTCTGGGACAGCTTCTCCCCATTCCCCATTCCCCATTCCCTGAAGCCAAGTCCTGACGTCTGAGCCCCCTGCCAGCCAGGGGCTGGTACCAGGGGAGCCTGGAACTCCCCCTGGCTGCTGCAAGAGGGCAAAGAAGGGCAGGGAGGAAGGAGCAACCCTGGACTCAATTGCTCCCATTGGGAGAAAATGATCTCCCAATGTGGGTTCACGTGTAGAATTGGTCCCAGGTGCATTTTACTGAACCTTATTTTAATGTGAAATAACCTTAAGGTGCATTAATTGAATGTCCAAACACACCCTATGTGTAACAAGACCTTCAGTACTGATTCTTGATGCATACGTCTAGCTATAGTATCTAGCCAACTCAAAACAAAACATGCAGAAAGAGAAAAACTGGTCTTTAATTAGAAACCAATGCAGTTTTGACAGGTTAGGCCTTTTTTTGTTCTCAGCCAGTCTGCTGGAAGGGAATAATTCACCTTCCAACAAATTCAGTAAAAGGATGTTTCTGTTCTTTAGCTGATTAGTGCATCAATCCACTCCCGCAGAAATGAACATAGTTTGAGTGAACTAAACAACTAGAATCTGTCTCTGAGCACTGATTCTCAAGGAAAGGAGAAACAGACAAATTACTGCATGGTGAAAAGGAGGCAGGATTTACAAGACAGTACAACTGCAATTTTGGCTTAAAAAGAAAAAGAGAGAGAGTTGCTTTGGTTTATTTAAAGGTTTATTTTTAAACAGTAATTAACAGGTTTCCTTTTTTAAGGTTTGTCCTTAAAATCCAAAGAGTTTGTTTTTATTTGACAACCATGTCACTCGCACCAAAAAATCTGACTGTATACCAGTGGTTACGTAAAGTCTAATCAAATATAGTCACAAGGTCAGAGGGTAAGCAGCCTGGAGTAACCTACTTCCCAACTGCTGCAAGTATGGTAATTGGAAATGTAATACATGGCAGAGTTTTATTTAAAAGAAAGAGGGAAAATGACCTGCTAGAAGGCTGTGAAAAGGCTTTTCTTGCTTTGACAAAAAACGTACAGTAACTCAATGTTTGACATTGCCTAAGAGTCCTTCAAGGCTATTTATGGAGATACTAAAATCCCTTAGACTCACAGGGCACATACAGATGAGCACATACGTGCCTTTTGCCCTGTCTCAAACCCCTTTGTGGTGGGGCAACAGGCATGTGCAGGAACGAAAAAAAGTTCCCTGCACTGCAAGCTTGCAGCGTGGAGAGAAAATCAAACCTGGATATCCAGGGGTCTAAGAAAATCAAAGTTTAAAAAAATGGAGCAGGGCATGGCTGGGTCCTCCATGGAGACGCTCTGGCTGCCAGAGCATCTCTGTAGTTGGCCCTTTGCCTTGATGCTGGACCACACACCCAGCCAGGCCATGTGTTCAGCACCAGGGCTCCAGTGCCAGTGAGTAAGGGGGAGGGGGGCTGGAGGAG
>NW_017728918.1:23424866-23425779 GCF_001723895.1 Crocodylus porosus | reverse complement strand
GTACCCCCTGTTGAGGGTCCATAGCCCTTGTGTGGGGGCCAAATCTCCTGTTAGGGGCCCATAACCCCTGTGTGGGGGCCATTGCCCCTGTGGGAGGGCAGCAAAATGTATATTCATGAATTCGTGAATCTGTATTTAGAGTTCACTTTATTATTATGATAAGAGACATGCTTTAACATGTGATGTTGAGGGGTAACCAGCATGGGTTCGTGCAAGGCTGATCCTGCCTGACTAACCTGGTCTCTTTCTATGACCAGGTAACAAAGAGCTTAGATGGGAAGGGGGAAGTTGATGTCATCTTCTTGGACTTCCAGAAGGCCTTTGACACAGTGTCCCACCCAATTCTGGTGGGCAAGCTGAGGGCCTGCGCCATTGATGAATGCATGGTCGCATGGGTGGCAAACCGGCTCCAGGGGCAAACCCAGAGGGTGGTGGTGGATGGGTCGATGTTGACCTGGGAGGTTGTGGGGAGCAGAGTCCCCCAGGGCTTGGTCCTTGGGACGGAGCTGTTCAACATCTTCATTAGTGACCTGGACGAGGGTGTGGGGAGCACCCTGTTCAAGTTCACTGATGACACCAAGCTGTGGGGTAAAGTGAATACACTGGCAGGCAGAGACAACATCCAGGCAGACATGGATAGGTTGAAGAAGTGGCTGGATCTGAACAGGATGTGGTTCAAGAAGGACAAGTGCAGGATGCTGCACCTGGGGAGAGGGAACCAGCATTATGGTTATAGGTTAGGGGTTGACGCTCTCAACAGCACCGAGGCAGAGAGGGATCTTGGAGTCAGGATTGACTCCAGGATGAATATGAGTCGCCAATGCGACGAAGCAATAGGCAGCACCAACCGCACCCTGTCATGCATCAACAGGGGCATCACTAACAGGTCCAGAGAGGTCTTGCTCCCCCTCTA
>NW_017728918.1:23422251-23424391 GCF_001723895.1 Crocodylus porosus | reverse complement strand
CACCTGACTGGGGTCTTATGACCCCTGCCACCCCCAGTGCTCCTTCCTGCCCATGGCAGGGGGTTGGACTAGATGATCTGTCTAGGTCCCTTCCGACTCATTGATTCTATGATTCTATAACATTGTAGATACATCAATAAAACTTTGTCCAACTGCACTCTGTCTCTCTCTTTTTAGTGGTCTTTTGTTTTACTTGTGGAGGAACATGGATTCCAGGGTATTCTACAGAGTGGCTTTGGAATTTTCTTAATCAGGGATTTTTCAGTTTGCCAATAGGGAACACCAGAATTCCTGCTAGGGAGGCCACTGGCAGGACCCTGGCTGCTCAGAGCTGGCCCCTTGGACCCAACTGGCTGTGGCTGACCTCCTGGCCAAATGGGGCCAGGAGGACATGCTTTGACAGTTCAAAGCAGGCCACCACACCGGAACATCTTCCAGGCGATAGCTGCCCAGATAGCTGGGCAGGGGGCACACATGGCAGTAGTGCCAAGCTGAGTGGGGGTGTGAAAGGAACCCATTTTCATTACGCTCTGCTGCACTCTCTCCAATGTGTCCACATCATTTCTGGGGGTCCAACACTGAACATAGTACTCCAGATGTGGCCTCACCAGTACTGAACAGAGTGAAGAATCTCTTCCTTTGACCTGCTGGCAACATTCTTACTAATGCAGCCCAGTATGCTGTTAGCCTTCTTCACACAAGGGCACATGTTTAGCTTATCTATTGGCTCATGTTTAGCTTATCACCACTGTACCCCCCAGGTCCCTTTCTGCAGAGTCACTGCTTAGCCAGTTAGTCCCCAGGTTGCAGCAGTGCATGTGATTCTTTTGTCTTATGTGAAGGACGTTGCACTTGTCTTTAATGAAGTTCATGAGATTTCATTTCATCCAATACTCCAATTTGTTGAGGTCTTTCTGAATCCTAGACTTAACCCTGACTGTATTTACTACTCCCCACACTTGGTGTCCTCTGCAAACTTGCTGAGGGTGTATTTCATCCCATCTTCCAGACCACTGATGAACCTATTGAACAAAACTGGCCCCTGGGACACTTCAATTGATACCAGCTGCCAACTTAACATCGACCCATTGATTACTACCCCCTGAGCCCGATGATCCAGAAAATTTTCTATCCACCCTACAGTCCTTTCATCCACCCCATATTTCCTTAGCTTGCTTGTGAGAATGTTCTGGGATATCATATCAAAAGCCGTGCTAAAGTCAAGGTATATCACCCCAAAGTCAAGGTGCTTTCCTCAGATCCACAAAGCCAGTCATCTTATCATAGAAGGCAATCAGGTTGGTCAGGAATGACTTGCCCTTGGTTAATACATGTTGACTGTTCCTAATTACCTTATCCTCCTCCGGGTGCTTAGAAATGGATTCTTTGAGGACTTGCTCCATTATTTTTTCAGGGACTGAAGTAAGTATGACCTGTATGTAGTTCTCTGGATCTTCTTTCTCCCCTTTCTTAAAGATGGGCACTGTATTTGCCCCTTTCCAATCACCTGGGACCTCTCCCAGCTGCCACAAGTATAGTAGCTAGTGGTTCTGCAATCTTGCATCCAGCTGTAAGGACTTATTATACATGTCCCACTTTTCTAAATAAGCCCTAACCAGTTCTTTTGCCACTCCTGCTCATTTCCTCCACAAACTATGTTGTCAGGTACATGTTACCAGTAGTCTGGGAAATTAACTTGCTTGTGAAGACTGATGTGGAAATGGCACTTCAGCCTTCTCTGCATTACCTGTTACTAGGTTGCCTCCCCCATTCAGTAAGGGACCCACACTTTCTCTGGTCTTCTCTTTTTTGAAGCTGGGAATGTCATAGCAGTAAATAAAATGAACTTATTCTTTGCTGGCATTAACCACCTTGGGGAAAATTATCTGAAAATGTTTTTGGTGCTTTGATACAGGTGAAAAATTCCAGGTAGGGTTAAAATGTATTGCAGGGTGTCACCCTCAAGATCAGGCAGCTGACCACATCATCTATGAATGCCCTTAAGACCCTCCTTCAGGTGCCCAAGGTCTTATTGACATTGATCTTTCTATCTGTTGCTGGCTTTCTGGCCCTCATTCTTCCAACATAAGAGTTTGGCAACACTTGCTTCATCATCATCATCATCATCATCATCATCATC
>NW_017728918.1:23415044-23421106 GCF_001723895.1 Crocodylus porosus | reverse complement strand
TCTATGAAATCTATGAGAGAAGAGATTTTATAAGATGCGGAAGAGTCAGTTTTCTGTTCAAAAGTACCATAAATGTCACAAATTGGATTCTTTATGAAGTGGATTTAATGAGTACCTCAAGAATAGTATCTTACCTCTGCAGAGGTCCATCCATGTGTGATAATCTGTATACGACCATGAAGTATGGCCTGCCTTTGCAGGGTTTTTACAGACAGATTAACCACTAAGGCAAAATACTTTAAGGTTAAAACAAAACTTCAATGACCTAAGAGCAATTCAATTCTTTGCTAGCCTTGAGAAGTCTCCATGAAGACAAGAATAGTGCCTTTGCTCAGGAGTGGTAGGGGTGTAAAATAGCCATTGCCACAGCAGCAACTGATCTTGCCATCAGAATAGGCACAGCAGGATTTGGTGCTGCCCAGCGAACTGTATGGTTGCCTTGGGTATTTAGCTGCAATGCTATACTTTGATTTCTGCAAGACTAGTCTTTCTTGAATAACATTTCTTTAAGAAGCAATCTATTACATTGTAGAAATATTTCATTTTAGCCTTATTGAAACTGATTTGCAAGACAAATGCTATCCTTCTGCAGCCTACAATATATATAAAACAATAGCAATAGCAATGGTAACTCTTACAGGAGAATCTTTGTTAAAATATCCATCACTTTCCATTACTAATATTACCCTACAACAAACTGTTCCATCTACTTTCCATGTGGCACTTGTTATCCTGAATCAGATTCTTTATAGACAAGTGCAGCATGTATTGAAACTGGTCCAAAAAAGCCGAAATTATGCCAACATTTTTGCTATGACAAGTGCTTGCATAGTACAAAAAACATTTTGTGCTTCAGAAATCCCTTGTAAGGTAATGAAAAGTGATGATTATGATTCCCATTGAATACATTCAAAATATTTTAAATGATGACTGCCTATATTTTAAGATGTTTTTATCTGTTGAGACACTCATCTGTTTCTTCATGGTGAAAACACAAAATAGACAGTGATATTTAATGTCATCCTCTGGACACAGTAAGATATAGCTTATGCCTAGTAAACCATTTTCAATTGTAAAAGTACCTACATTCATTTCCATAACTAGATTTATTATTGAAACTGAAGAGTCAACAGGTTTAAACATCAATTTATCATCCCTTCCTCTCCAAAACAAACTGGAAACCAGACAGTACAAGTGTTGCAAAGAGAATGGTTTAGTGCTGTATCACTTGATAAAAGGCCTTTAACTTATTTCTATATTCAGGGCACCATGCCTCCATTTACATTTTAGAACTCACTTTACTAGCCACTGTTTTGACTGAATGCAGAGGAGATAAGGAAACAGAAGCTAAAATTTATTTAAAAAATGGAATGCAGCCTTGTACAAGCCTCCTACATAGTGAAAAACAAAGCCCTCACCACTGCATTCAACTGGGATTATTTTACCAGATTAAAACAGAAGGTCTATTGCTGGGGAACCTAGTAAGTTTCTCTCAAAGGAGAATCCCAGCTTGTCTAATAGAGAGCATGGGGAAGGAAACATGTACCTGATCTAACAGCCTTTGTTTACTCTGTTTGTTAGTATCTAGTGATCAAGTGCCCATGTCACAAGATCTGCTATCACTTTTGGCATCTTAATTAGTGAAAGATTCAATGGACAGGCTGCTAGCCTAATCATAGGCCCTATAGACTACAAAGGCAATGTTTCACATATTCCAAAAGACTAGTATAGATTTGTATACCTGGTTTGTAAGTATTCATCAGTACAGTAGAGTGGCAGGTGCTCAATGTACCATTATTACTTGCTACAGTTTAATTAGGGGGGAAATTGATTAAGAGAGCAAGCTAAGCCTAGGTTAGTTTATGCCTACAAGTGTTTTTCATGAGGTGACTTGTTTCTAGATTTGCCTACATTGTTGTGTTATAGAATCCCACTTCTCCCCCCTGCTGAGCTATACTTTGTTGAATAGCTCAAAAGATTTTCTGGATTTTTTAAAAAGTCCATAGCATCTTGCATTTTATAATCGAGCTGGTGGTCAGAAAAATGGGCCATCAGGGCTAACGCGGAACCCAACAGGAGTGCAGGGCATTGGTTGTCACTACCAGGAGCAGGAGCAGGAGCAGCCATAGTATGGGCAGAGGTGGTGAAATCACTGCCGCGTGATTTTCCTGTGTTGCACATGCTGCTCCTGGCCAGGGAAGTGGCTGGCTAAAGAGCAGTGAGTGGGGCCAGCTTTTGAAGAGGGCTGCCAGCTGCTGGCAGTTGCAGCCGGGGCCTGAGCTCCTCGGAGTGGCAGCCGGGGCCCATTGCAGGGCCACAGGAAGCAGAAGCACATTCACTTTCATTGCCAGCAAATCTGCTCTCACTTCCCTGAACATGTAGAGAGTTGCCTGGCACCATTTACTCATGAGGAATTTACTCGTAAGTAAACTGGTGCTGCAGCAAATGCACGTGTAGATAGATTCACTCATCCTTTCTTTTTGTCCTCATTTTGAATATTTTTACTTCCTATAACCTGAGGTGAATACACACACACACACAACCTCAATATATATATACTACAATGTCATTTAGTTCAATGTCATCTCTATCTCTGCAAAGCAACGTTGCTGAGTAAGTGTTCAGTCTTGCATGTGGTTTTAGCCAAACTACATGAATACAAAGCAGTCCAAACACCTATGGCATAAAATACCCAAGCAGTAAAATCAAGGACCTCAGACAGGAGACCACACAGAATAAAAGGAGATCACTACCTCATGTAGTGTAACCATCTAGTACCATCTTTCTGCTGTGTCCATTTTGTGCAAGTTGTAAATCTGACTATTTGGAGTTTGAAACAGTCACACTTCAGGCCTGGAAGAATCTCTTTTGCCCCTGCTCCTCTCCCTTATTCTGGGCTTCCCCCTGCTCTGTGGTCCCCACCCCCTTGGGGTTCCTCCCTGCTCACCCAGCCTCGGGACTCTCTCCCTGCTGTTCAGAGTTCCTCCCACTTCTCCCCCCTGCTTACTTATGGTTGCCCACACTGTCTGTCCCAGGGGAGCAGGCAGGGAAGGGTTAACCTGTCTGTTGCCATCAGCCAGCTTGTGAAGAATGGTCTCTTTGAGATTTTTTTCCAAGATCCCCCCAGGATAGAGGTCAGGCTAATAGGCCTGTAGTTCCCCAGTTCTACTTTCCTCCCTTTCTTGAAGGTAGGCACCACATTGGCCTTCTTCCAATCTTCAGGCACTTCACCTGAGTGCCACAAGTTCTCGAAGATCCATGCCAGTGGCTGAGCTATGATGCCTGCTAGTTCCTGAAGTACCCTGGGGTGTAAACTGTGAGGGACAGCTGACTTGAAGGTGTTCAGCCTCTCAAGGTTGTTCTTTCACATGGTCTACATTGATGTAGGGCAACAATTCTCCCTTACCCCGGCCATCCTGTACCATATTGGGCAGGGTCGTCCCTTGGGTTTGGTGAAAAAAAAATGAAAAATACTCATTAAGCAGGTTGGCTTTATCCTGGACATCATTTGTCCCATTTGGTTTAGCAGGGGTCTAATGTTACCCTTGATTTTTCTCTGGCTCCCCACATACTTTTTATTGTCTTTGATACATGTAGCCAGTTGGAGTTCAGTCGCTGCCTTGGCTTTCCTGGTTGGCTCCCTGCAGGTCTGGACCAGTGCAGAATGCTCTTCCTTTGAGATGGTTCCAGTCTATCCTGTACAGGTCTTTCTTTTTAGATGCAGGAGGTCCACAAGTACCCTAAAGAGCTTTGCTGCCTTTCCTCCAAGATGGGATAAACTTTGCTTGTGCTTCCAGGATTGCTCCCTTGAGGAACAACCACTCATCCCGAACTCCCCTCCTCTTCGTGTCATGGTCCCTTAGGGCCATACCAACAAACCTTCTGAGCTTGTCAAAGTCAGCTTTCCTGAAGTTGAGGGCTTCAGCATTGCTGACTGACTTGCCAGCTTTATGGTGGATAGTAAAAGTGATCAGCCATGGTCACTGTCACCCACCTTCCCATCATTCATTAGGTCACTGACTAGATATTCTCCCATTGCCAGTACTAGGTCGAGCAGCACTTTGCCTCATGTCAGTCCATAGACTTCTTGAGTCAGATAGAGCTTGTCCATGAACATGAGAAAGCTTTGCAACTGTTTGCTCTTCCCAAAAGATGCCCAGGTAGTTGAAGTCTTCCGTGACACCCATATACTGAGAGTGTATATGAGAGTCAGCCAGTGGATAACTGACACAAAATCAGATCATCTTTCAGTCAACTAAGAATTAAATTAGATTTTTCTAGCCTGTTTCTGGGAGTGAAAAAGCAGATGTGGATAAAGTGACTAGGATGAGTTGCAGGTAGGTAGCCTCTATCAGTACTTAAGAGTTCAATCCATGTTTTCTCTAGACAAAGCATGTCAGACAGTGTTTATCCAAACCATTATAACTGCAATACCCAGTGGAAGATTAGGTATTCTCCTCAACAAGCCTGGAGGTTTATATTTGAGTACTAGCAACATAACTTCTCAGAATTCCTCCAAATCATCTCAGTCTTCCAGCCTCAGTGATTTCATATACATACAGAACAAGAGAAGTGACAAAAATCTGTATCCTTTGGGAGTCACAAGTGATGATGATCTTAGGAGTCCTAAAAAAAGAACCGAAAACCCAATGCAAGTTCCCTCATCTCTAGCACAAACAAAAAGGATACACAAATATGGCAGGTAATTCAGCAAGAAACAAACAAGGGATCATTTTTCCAATTTGTAACAGTGAATTTATGTCATTGTCTATATATACCTTGCGTTCCAAGTAATTGTTTTTACTTTTTCACTTCTTAGACTAAAAAACACCACGAACAATTATTGAAATAAGTGTTTAATGTTGACATTTCAAATAGCTGATGTGCTTTTCATAATTGCTTTGCCTATTCAAAAGAATCTGATCATCCCTTATGCCCACTGGTGCATAAATTTACAAACATCATGCAAATGCACTATTTGTAATAAAACTGACTAATGAACTTTAAAGGCCAATTATTTGTACATGTCTACTGGCTCTGGGTAAAGTTAATCATATGTCTTTAGTTTTACAGTTATGTGCTTTGTATAGTGCAATATTAATCACTCCTTAATCTTATTATTTGCATTATGGATAAATCTGGGTTGGAAAGGATTGTCCCCATTCTAAGAGAAATTTATAACAAAGATATTTCTCTAAAAGGTTTTTCCATACATATTTCTCATTTCAAGTTGCCACAGCTTGGTTTTAGCCAATCTCCACCGATGGTGTGATGCAGAGCAGGACATCTGAGACTAACTGGTAGGCCTGTACGAATAGGGAAGTATTCGATTTGGATTCAGATTCGGCCAATTTAAAGGACAGTGATTCAATTCAGAGATTTGGATCACCGTCCTGAATTGATTCGGCCAAATCAGCTTCAGAGGATTTGGCGCTGATTCAGAGAGATTCGGTGATTCGGAGCAACTGGAAAGAGGCAGGCATAGGAGCGTGGCTGCAGGTTATCCTGTACGTCCTCTAGCTGTGCCTGTCTTTCCCTGGGCAGGGGGAGCCTTGGGAGAAGCCCCCATGGCTGCCCTGCCTGGCCCCATCCCCTGCCTGGCTCCAGACTAGTCCCGGCTATTTATAAAAAAAAAAAAAAAATCCACCAGCTACAGGAGCAGTGACTGGGGGCTCTGGGCATGTGTGGCAGAGCCTCTCTGCACAGCACAGGGCCATGAGGGACAGCAGGAATTGTGCCCCCCCGGTACCTGCGTGGCAGCTGCCCCACAGCTCAGGTGCAACACAGCTCAGCAGGGAGCCACACGTTGTCAGGGAGCTGGGACCACTGGGGCTGAGCACTGCTGGGTTCTGGCTGACTGCTGGAGCCACCCCAGCTCCCAGACAGCCTGCAGTGCTCTGCACCTGCACCATGGGGCAGCTGCTGCATGGGTGCCAAGCAGGGGTGCAATCCCCACTGACCCTCACTGCCCATGCTGCATGGAAGGGCTCTGCCACAAGCCTTCAGAGACCCCAATCACCACTGTCAGAGCCAGTGGGTACACGGCTTTTTTTTTTTTTTTT
>NW_017728918.1:23412875-23414699 GCF_001723895.1 Crocodylus porosus | reverse complement strand
AGCCCCAATCCCTCCCTCCCCCATACTACTTCCCTCTCCCCTTCCCCAACCCCAACAGACTTACCAGCTGAAGGCAACTATCAGCTGCCTGTTTAATCTCCGAATCAGCCAAAGCTTTTCCAAAGCTTTTCTGAATTGATTCAGATGCTTCAAATTGATTTGGACTTTTTACTTGATCTCCCAATTTGATTTAGTTTCAGAGATTTGGTCCCCGAATTGGGCCGAATCTCCTCCAGATTGAATCAGCCACTGAAGCTTCACACAGCTCTAGTAACTGCCAGTGATTAAACTTCTGATCTAGAATCTAGGAGACTTAGGATACAGTAGGCACTTGAGTATTTTCTCATAGTTCAACTAAATGCCATACTGTGAGCCTACTGGTTGCTCTGGGGTGACACTTTCTGTCATGTTCACCAGAACTGCATCCTGGACCATGAAAGCCTTTTCTAAAGAAAGTCTATCAACATTGATTTTTTTTGGTTAAAAGTTTTAACTTGTATGAATCCAGCATTCTGCTCCTGACTCTGCCAACAACATTCTTCATCTCCTTGATGTTTAAATTAAGGTCTGCAAAGAACATTGAACATCCTTGGATAAATGGCCACAGTATTCTTTTGTTTACAATAGAAAATGGTGCTCCTGATAGGTATATCTTTGTTTTTCATTGCCTGCCTAATATTCATTCAGCTGCACCAAAATGAACAATTGGAAAATGCTGGAAAAAAACCCAACTTAACACCTAGAAGAAAGCTGTCACTTCAGTCCTCTTGCTCTCTGCTCACTCTGCCAAAATCAGTTAGCAGCCCTGCTCCTGCTGAGGAGGCTGCTGCAGTAACTGAGGCTGCTAAGAAATCTTGTCACCTAGTTGATACTGTCTGTAGTGACACTGAAGCCCCCAGGAAATTCTTCAAGAGAACAGTTTGTTAATGTCACTACTAAAAACTCTCATTAGAAAAATCACTGCTAAGAGTAAATGCCTTCTGTCTGCGTGCCTCTCTTTCTTTTTCCTCAGAGCCTAGTATTTCCACTGGGAACAGGGCAAGTGCATGAATCTGACATGTTGTCATAACAGAAGGAATAAAAGAATTGCAGGTGTTCTGTGGGAAGTGCTAAACCTTCATGTATTTTTTTTTGCTTAGTGAAGAAAATGTTAAGATTTCACTGTGGGAAAAGGAATGACTTGGGGATGCTTGGACAGCGAAATTGGAAGGAGGAAAAGAACACCACAAATTTCCTGGGAGCCAGGTTTAAGAGAATAAGCTAGAAAAATATCTCAGTGATTTAGTTCTTTCAAAAGGCCCCAGGCAAATGGGAAACACACATCAATAATAACCATAAAATCAAGGGGCATGCCATTACATTGGTTTTAGGGGGATTTACTGGGAATCCAGCTGTGCCAGTCCCTGCATAGACAGTTGTTCAGCACAAGAATAATAATTCCAAGCAGGAAACACTAAGGCAAACACTAAGGATGGAGGAACTGGTTTTGATCAATTACCATAGCAAGGATGAACAGGAAAACTGGTTTAAATCCCTCCTTTGAGACTGAATCACCAGCTCCTACCCTGTGGTTATTTTCTCAACAGCCTCATTACTCATTCCTCTCCCCACTTTTACTCTGTATCAATACAGAACCATTGGAGAAGGCTGAATGACATTACAGGGAGGTTATGCTGGTGGGGAGAGACATCTTAATAACTCATCTCATCCACAACCCCACTTCCTGTCACACCTGGTTGGGAGAACAGGCCCTGATCTTCAGATCATCCTGACTCAGGATTACTTCTGGAGAACCAAGAGCGTGTGTGTGTGTGTGTGTGTGTG
>NW_017728918.1:23351115-23412245 GCF_001723895.1 Crocodylus porosus | reverse complement strand
ACAGTCAAGAAAAAGAAACCAGAATCAGAAACAGGCGTCCTTTCATGTTTGTTGTATTTCCTCTCTCTCTTTCCTTTTTTTTTTTTTTTTTTTTTAGCATCTACCCCTGGTTCCACTTCTGGCAACTCCTGTGTTTCTTGCTCCTCTGTCCTACTCACGGATGACCCTGCCATAAGGCCCTCTCCTCTTCTGGAGACCGTTGGCCCCTGTCCACGTCCAGCCCTCTCTGACTCACTGGACCAACTTCCCAGATGGCCTCATAGTTTCATAGTAGCTAGGGTCAGGAGGAACCGGATCAGATCATCTAGCCTGACACCCTGCCACAGGCAGGAATGAATGCCGGATTCACAAGACCCCAGACAAGTGATCATCTAACCTCTTTTTGAATTTGCCCAAGGTAGGAGTGAGGACCACTTCCCTAGGAAGTTGGTTCCAGATTCTGGTCACCCTAGCCGTAAAATATTGACTCCTGATCTCTAACCTAAACCTGTTCTCCACCAGCTTATTACCATTGTTCCTCATCACCCCAGGTGGTGCTGGGGAGAATAGTCCTCTTCCTATTGGCTGATGATCTCCCCTGATGAGTTTGTAGGCAGTCACCAGGTCCCCCCTCAGCCTCCTCTTGCCAAGGCTCAATAGGTTCAGGTCCTGCAGTCTCTCCTCATAGGGCCTGTCCTCCTGTCTGCTCACCAAATGGGTTGCCCTCCTCTGAACTCTCTTCAGGCTGGCCACATCCTTTTTAAAGTGTGGCATCCAGTACTGGACACAGTACTCCAATTGTGGCCTGACCAATGTCGCATAGAGGAGGAGTATCACCTCTCTGGACCAGCTTGAGATGCATCTTTGGATGCATGACAAGGTATGGCTGGCCTTGCTGGCTGCAGTCTGGCATTGGTGGCTCATGTTCATCTTGGAGTCAATAATGACTCCAAGATCCTTTTCCTCCTCTGTGCTGGGAACTCCCCAGCCTGTATGTATACTGTGGATTCCTTCTCCCAAGGTGCAGCACCCTGCATTTGTCTACATTGAACCCCATCCCATTCTCATCTGCCTGCTTTTGTATTCTGTCTAAATTTAGTTGCAGCCTCTCTCTCCCTTCAAGTGTGTCCATCTTGCCCCACATCTTAGTGTTATCAGCAAACTTGGACAACGTGCTTTCAACCCCCTCGTCCAAGTCACCAATGAAGATGTTAAACAGTGCGGGCCTGAGGACCAACCTCTGGGAGACCCCCCTGCTCACATCTCACCAGGCTGAGGGTGGCCCATCCACCACTACTCTCTGGGTGTACCCCAGCAGCCAATTTTTTACCCATCCAAATGTGTAGGCATCAATACCACAGTTGCCTAATTTATTGGTGAGAATGGGGTGAGAGACAGTGTCAAAGGTCTCCTTAAAGTCTAGAAAGACTACGTCCATGGCAACATCATCATCCAAGGATTTAGTTACTTGGTCATAAAAGGCAATCAGGTTTGTCAGGCAGGACCTGCCTTGATGAAACCATGCTGATTGCCCCTGAGCATGATCTCCCCTGCTGGATCCCCACAGATGGGCTCCTTGATGATTCTCTCCAAGATCCTCTTGAGCACTGAGGTGAGGCTTACGAGTCTATAGTTACTTGGGTCCTCCTTCCTCCCTTTCTTAAAAATTGGGACCTCATTAGCTAGTTTCCAATCCTTTGGCACCTGGCCAGATGACCATGAATGTTCATACAGCCAGGCCAAGGGCTCTGTGATAACCCCTGCCAGCTCCCTCAACACCCTGGGTGGAGGACATCTGGACCTGCAGATTTAAAAATGTCCAGCCCTTCCAGAAGATCCCTAACTACATCTGCCTCTTCCCCATGATCCTCTTTCCATTCCCCACTTGGGAGGAAACACCACCCTTCTCCATTCTTCTTTGCTATGCAGCTCTCTCCTGCAGCTCTTTTATATACAGGGAGCAGCAGCTTCTGAATCACTGGTCTCCCGGTTTGATTGATTTCATCGCCCCGTGCCAGTACTTCTTCATAGTATCCTTTCAAGCAGGCCCAAACATCTGTTCTTAAAGGGGCTATGTCTCAGAATGGGACGGACTGGTCCTAGCACATTAAACAGGATAGATTATCTTGTTACAGCACTTCTTCTATTTATACTGGATAGTCATGGCTTTTCCTATCAGGGTGATTTTGCTGCAGTAATGCCTCCATTCATGACATCTAGGCTTGATAAATGTACAGTCCTTCAATTTTCTGTAGAAGGAGGCTGTCAACACAGGGGAAAAAAACCCACAGCTCTTATTGGTGGCTGACACAACAGTCTCAGCCATCACTCATCTGCATAGTCTGCATTGGCTCAGTAGGAAATACAGCATTACATTCAAGGAAGGTTTTGTCAGAGTTTTCAAATCTTTCCATGGGACTGATCTATTCGTTTACCACTCCATAACAGGTATGTGGAATGGAACAAGATAATCTATTTAATTTCCTTAAGTATAATCAACTAATCATGCATTTTAATGACAAACCAAAACAAGCAGAAAACAAAACAAAACAAAAAACCCACTTTTCCCTCAACACTGCCCCCTCCCCAACCTTGAGGACTCAAGTTGGTAATACAGTGAAAGACCCCTCAACATCCAGTCTACTTCCTTCTTGATCTTAGTTTCCACCCATCACCAACTGCAATATATTGAAAAGTGCTTTAAAATCTACTATTCTCCACCTTGAAGCACAGACAGTCAGGGTGTTTATAACTCTATTCACCACATAGTACACTTGTCATGACAGAGGCAACATTCACAAAAAAGGGACAGATCCACAACTGTGTGTAATGCTTAGAACAAAGAATGACCACAAGTTGTACTTTTCTCAGGAACAAAATGCAAAACCTTGTCAGGGCACTTAATTTTTTCACAAAAAAATCCAAAGCTGGTGACTTAAGTGGGAACATTTAAAAAATATCTGCTTAAGATCTCAGATTATCTGGGCACACCTACAGGACATGTTAACTGTGCAATAGCCTAATAATAGTGCACAGTAGTGTGTCACAGCACAAACAGTGCTAATAACTTACTGTGCAGTATTATTAGGCTACTGTGCAATAGCACCACCAAAAAGGTGTTTGCTAGTGCTACTGCACTATAACTCCAGTTACTGTGCATTTATTTAGAACTTGATTATACAAGTATGAAATTAAATGTGCATTAACCATTGTCCATTAATCAATGTGTAGACATGCCCTCTGATAATAAGCTCTACATAAAGAAAGGTTCCATGCTGTCACCTGTCCTTTAAATGGCTCATATACATCTATGCTAAAGTCACTCACTGACAGTTACCATTCATACCAATACCTTATGTACAACAGTACTTGTTCATACTTAGATAGGAGATGGTTTTGTAACACTTAGTAAATGTTGCCTTTTCAAAGGTGACCACTGTGTCATGTTTTGCTTCGCACCAGAAATGGAAGTGGTAAAGAATAAGAGAAACTCTTCTTGTGAGATTTCACACCTAACTTGAACAAGAATGCCTGGAAATTTCACAAAATAAACTTTTCTTCTGAAAAGAATTATCCTTTATTTTTAATCCCAAGTACTGTAGATATATAGTAATAACACAAGTATATCCTTCCTAATTATTACAAAATATATTTTAAGCTCCAGTAACAAGTTGGCCCATACTGAATTAGTGCTGCACCAGCAAAACAAACAGTCCAAACTGTTAATAATTTAAGACAATCAATGAAAGGGAGAAAAAAGCAATCGGATGTACAGACATTTGCTATGCCTACTTTTAAAAATGACATTAATAAAAATATCTAAATATGTTTTAGCAATGCATTCTTCACACTCTGACCCATCTACATTATGTATTTAAAACAAAATACTCATCCCATACTGGAGTTGGCAAAATGGATGCACTGCAGTTTGGGAAATACTTCTCATAGCCACTACAGTCAGAAGTGTGCCAAATCAGTACTTCCCCAAGCCAGTACTTCAGTACTGATAAATGAGTTAATGGTAGCACTCACAGTTGCTCAGACCATAAATCGTCCATATATGCAAAAGCATCTATTTTCTTATGGTTATGGACAAAGCTAAAAGTGAACTGATATAAGTGCTAACAATGTGCTGAGGCAATGTTTTTTGTGGGCATTATCTTTTACTGGATCAGCTGCATAGTTGGGAGAGAATATCCTTCCTCAGGTCTGAGAAAGTAGGGACAGATTGAGTTCAGTAAACAGATAGAAAAATAGCCTGAATTAAACTTCAAGTGTAGATAAAATAGTCAGTTTAGAGCAGGGGTGTCCAGCCTCCAGGACATATGCCAGAAGTGGCCCAGGCAGCTGCTCTGTGTGTGACACACAACAGACCAGGGTAGGGAGTACAAGGCAAGGAGCAAAATGCAGAGCATGGTATCAGGCAAGGAAGGGGATGAGAGTGCACTCAATGGCTGTGCACCGATGTTTGGGGAGGTTAGGGGGAGGTTTGGATCATGTTAAAAATGGGCATCTAATTTAACTTAGTTCACCCAGTTGCACATCCCTAGGTAGGTTGATCTAAGCGTGAACTGCACCGAGATTCAGGAAAATTAGATCAGTCTAAAAATGGCCAACCCAATTTAATTTAACCCTGCCTCAAAGCTAATCTAACTTAGATGGGCCCAACAAAACTGATCTAACTGAACTTCTGTATAGTTTCCAGTGCAGTCCCAGAGCTGGGAAAGCCCAGTCACTGGCCCCAGCCATGGGGCCACACTTTCCCTACCTGCTCCTGGCACCAGGTAATTATTAGCCTTCTGACCTCTCACCCTAGCCCCAGATGAATAACACCTGACACAAAGTCCAGCCCCTGACAAGCCTGACGACCCCCTCCATCCCACAATCGACTCCCAGTACCAGTTTAACCAGCATTCACTGGTGTTAGGAGCCAAAGAAAAGTAAGTTGGGGTAAGGGGAGGGGAAGCAGGATGGGGAAGTTGATTCACTGTGGGGTTTGCTGGGAGGTTCATCTGGGTGTGAGGGATTGGAGGGCTAAAAATAGCCCCTAGTCCCAGGAGGGGAAGTTCCCCCATTCTGCCAACCACCCTGGATGCTGCCAGCCCCGCCCCCGCATCCACCCACTCCTCTCCCCACCCACATTTACTTCAATTAGGTCCCCAGAACAAGTGAACACCAGTAAAACTCTCCCGGAGAAGTTTCCATGATCAGAGACAGTTCATCAGCATCAGAGCAGGAGGGGCTGGCGGGGTCCAAGGGAGTTTTCTGGAATAAGAGAGCCTTTCTGATCCCACCAGGCCCCTTTCAATCCCCCCAATGTCTCCCCTGCAGACTCTGCTTGCCCCCCGATCCCTCTAGCCCCACCTTCAAGCCTCCCACAGACCCAGCTTGCACCCCTAATCCCATCAAACTCCCCCTAACCTCACCAACCCAAACTGCAAACTCTGCTTGCCCCCTCTAATTCTCCCAAGACTCCCCATTAGCCATCCCATCCCTACTTATGTTAGATTGGGTGGCCATTTTAACATAATTTAATCTCCCCCTAACCTCCATGAATGTGTGCACATACCCAGGGAGGGTGCAGGGCTTAATTTGTGTCAGGACTTCCAAAAACCTTCGCTCCCACTTGCTTAGAGTCATGGAGCAGGGTTGTGAAAAAGGAGAAGAGATTATCAGAAGTAGCTAACAGACAAGAAACAAGAATGGAAGGCGAAAAAAAGGAAGCAGTAGAAAGGACAACCTGATTTGTGGAAGGACAAGACCATTCAGGAAGGAAGAGGGTCATTATCATCTGTGGAGGTTTCTGTGGAGGGCAAAGAGATGTGCCAACAAATGCTGCAATTAGAAATCAGGATAGGGATAATTCTGATAATATTTATGAAGTCAGAATTTTAATTGTAGGTATTTAGAGCTCTTCATACAAAATAATGCATAGAAACAAATTAATATAAAATATTTTTTTGTTTTCTTACTTCTTATTTCAAGTGCTGCTCCTTTGTTGCCTTGAGAGGTATGTTTGTTTCCTGGGAGGTATATTTGTTTTTTTGTTCTGCTCAGTGGTTTTCCTTTAATGGTTCACTTGCTTGAATTTCTGAGCAAAAAGATTTAACCAAAAAATTTAATTAGAAGGAAAAACAAACCAAGTTTGTTATTATTATTATAAGGAATTCATAGGGGATACCAGCCAGTGGCCTGAAGGTGTAAACTGCCCATCTGTTTGGTGGTTGTTAATGGCTTTGGTTTTTAATTGGGCATAAATATATGGAAGGGACTTAAACTATTTACAGTACTTCATTCTAAGCTTTTTTTTTTCTGTTTTTTTTTTTAAGTGGCTTACAATATAATAGCAGCAAGAAACCAATGAAAAAGCTCTCCAAGCCAGCCAGGCTTCTTTTATCTGGGAAGCTTCTAGTCTCTTTCTGGCATTATGACTTTTTTGCTTTGCTAGCAATGCCAGAATTATACCTTTTTCACAGAAGAGAGTTTAGAGAAAACATGTTATGGAGAGCTTCATATATGTATGGCACAGAACATCAGTGATATATAATAAGGCTCAGAGAGACTGTAAAAGGTCATATTCCTACTTTGCGTCATGTTTAGGGTAAGCAAATATTTAACTGTTTTCTAGATTAGACTAAAAAAACCTTATTTGGGGCCATTAAAAAGCAGATAGAAATATTATCTTTTCATTTCAGTGGGTTTTGCATGAAAGCATTAAGTGAAGGAAAGATTCTAGCGGTCATCTAAGATGCAAAGCTTTTGAAGTAATACTTAAGCTCCCAAGATTTGCAGGAAAATGGCTCATAGGCATATGGAACAGAAGGCTTTACAAGTCATATCTAGTATAGCTGAATCAGAAATAATTTTCCCATCCCATAAAACTTTGTAACATTTCAAACACGCTGGGCACATCTACACGAAATGTTCTACTGCACAGTAGATCAGTAAGCATGCACGTCTACACACACACACACACACACACACACACACATACTTACTGCACAGTAAACTGGTCCAATTGTAAGTAAATTTATTACCTGAAAATACAAGTATCAAATTTATTTGTGATTAGTTACTGTGCGGTAGCACTCATGTAGACACCTGACTGGGAGTGAATGTGCTCCCAGTCACCTGGGCAGCAGGGGGTGGGAGGTTGCTTCCTGCCCCCAGGAGCTTCCAGCTGCAGGGAAGGAACTGCCCCAGCAGCAGAGAGCTCACTGCCCCCCACTCCGAGATCACAAACAGGGAGTGGGGGCTGGAAGATCCCAGTGCCAGCTCTGCAGTTGCAGGGCTGGTGCCACAAACAGGCAGCTGTCACTGGGAGATAGAGATTGCCCAGCTCCCATCCCCCAGTCATGGAGTAGGGGCTGGGAACTTCACTCTGGTGGGGACTGGGGAGCCTGTTCCCTGCCCTGCTCCATGATTATGGACCTGAGTGGGAAACAGGCATGGAACTGAGCAGGGAACAGGTCCTTCAACCTGTTCCCCATCCAGCTCCATAATCACAGAGCGGGGCAGGGAACAGGCTCTCCAGACACCACTCCGCAATCATGGGCCATGGGCTGGGAACTGTTCTGGTCAGGGGCAGATCCAAGCTCCATGCCCCAGTCTGCTGGTGGGGAAGCTAGCAATGACTCCCTGGCTGGGCAGGGAATCTCTGCCCAGCCAGGAGCTTGCTGCTAGCTACCCCACCAGCAGATCAGGGCAGGGGGCTAGGATCTGTCTCTCCCCTGCAGCTCTTTTTAAGTCCCCTTCCCCCAGTCAGGGGGCCAGAGCCAGGTACTTCCTGATGCTTTTTCCTGCCTAGGGTCTGGTGGCAGAGCCCACCTCAGCAGCAAGCAGCCCCCAGGGCCAAGGAGCAATGACCCAGCCCCCACCAGGATGAAGCCCTCTCTTGGTTCCTGGCTGCTACAAGGGGCTGGTGCAAAGCCAGAGAGGGAAGGAGCAGATTGCTGTCATTAGCAGCAAATCTGGTCCTGAGTCCCTGCATATGTAGATGCCTGCATGGGAGTATTTACTCATGAGTAAACTGCTCCTGGATCACATACATGTGTAGACACACCCACTGCCACCTCACACCAAGAAAAAAGACCCTGCTTAACCAAATCTTTACTGTGCCTGATTCAAACTAGGGATGTGAACTTGGTTTTTCACCGTTCCTGGTGGCCTGACTACAGGATCATTGGCTATTTCAGAACTTTATTTTCTATGTTTCTTACCAGCATGTGGGATTTGAGAAACCTATACAGATTACACTTTCACCTAAATTGATATGTTCCCAAGGAAAAAAATTGGGTTTAATTAATTGGAATTTCCTAAGGAAAGTCTGTGTCATTGAAAAACTCCCACCCATCTTGAATGGCTATCTAAATACTTCCACTTTGGCGTTTATTTATGCCATTGTCTTTTTTTTCCAAGTAAAACCAGAAAGATTCCAGGTTTTAGAAATTTAAATTCTTTTATACTACATAAAAGTCAGTAAAAATAAAATAATAGGAGATTCTATAGAAAGCAGTACATTAAGAATACATTCATCATACAGAGCTAAGCAGCCAGAAAACAAGCAATTCTGATTTCACAGAATATTCCATGAGCCAGATATTAACCTGGTACAGATCCACACAGCCTCACTGAAGTTCATGCTGTCTGTGGGAACTTTTAGTTTAAACCACTTTCAGAAAGTTAAATCTGGCTTACTCACACCAACAGAATAAAGTGAGAAAGAGGTCAGGATGTTGATTTTCACACAATTCTGACAATTTAGGAGTAAGAACAGGAGGCTTATTTCCTCTCCTATGACTTTTACTAAAAGCATTTTTTTAATTAGAGCTTTCCACTGATCCAGTCAGTCTGCTTTCCACTCAGCTCAGGTAAGACTTCATAGTAAATTTCAAGTTTAAATGTTTATGGTACATGCAGTTTTATTACAGAAATCTACACTGAGCAAAACCTGCTAACAACTGCTAAGTGTTTGACTTTAGGAAATACAGCAACTTCAAAAAACAGTATTGTTGGAGAATAGCAAAGAGAGACTAAACATTGGAAGGGGAATTAAAAGAGAAAGACAAAGCTAAAAATCAGTAATGAGATCCTAACACGACAAAAATAGGGACGTTCAAATTTGCAGCCTGACCATGGAACTATGTATTGCTCAACTGCAAAATGATAGCTGTTGTCAGAGCTTCAGTTTGACTTCATGTGAAAAGAGCAATTGGTTATGTAGCCATTTCATATATATACCAGTGCTTGCACAGGAGTGGTCACAAAAGGCACAAAGGCAATTCACACTTTCTGACATCTCATTCCAAATACCAATGCCCAGTTTCCAGGTGACAACTCTGCCTTAAGAATGAGTTGCCCATAGAGGGATTGCAGCTCCTGAAAAGCAATTCTACAATTCCAAAGTAACACCATTACACTAAGATTGCTGGGGGATGGGGAAACACTGACTGGAGCTTGCCCAGGGACTGACATACAAGAAAGCTCCATAGTTAGGGACACTAGGAGAGCTACTCTTGTGGGAGCTGAGGGAACAGTTCTCCTTCAGCAACAAGAAGCCAAGAGTCTCAATAGGAGGACTCAGGTGCCTGTACACTAATGCCAGTAGCATGAGAAACAAGCAGAAAGAACTAGCCCTGCTGCTCTTCAGTGCACATTACAACCTAACAGGGATTATAGAGACCTGGTGAGACTCCTCACGTGATTGGAGTGTAGCCATAAAGAGTTATGCCCTGGATAGAAAGGACCAGGTAGGGTAGAAAGGTGGAGGTGTAGATCTCTATGTGAAGGAGCAAAACACCTCCTTGGAGGCTGCCACCGGCTCCAAAGAAGAGTGGCTTGAAACTCTCTGAGTCAACCTGCAAGGTAGCATCGGGGGGAGCAGAGAGAGACCTAATTGTAGGTGTATACTATAGGCCACCAAACCAGGGGGAGGAACGTGATTTAGCATTTGCCTGAGAACTGGCAGAGGCTGTGTGTGCATGGGACATGGGTGTCATGGGCGACTTCAATTATCTGGACATCTCTTGGGGGGGAACACTCAGCAAAGTCAGACTGATCCCATTCCTTCCTGACCTGCATCGAAGAGCTCTTCCTGGCTCAGGAGGTGCATGGGCCAACCAGAGGTAACACTCTCCTAGACTTCATCCTGACCAAAGGAGACAACCTGGTGACCGACTTAAATATAGAGAATAGTCTGGGCAACAGTGACCATGAAACCATAACATTCACTGTGCATTGCAAGGCAGACAAATCTGATAGCAGGGTTGAAGTCTTGGACTTCAAAAATACAAATTTCAACAAGTTCAGGTCACTAGTAGGGTTAACACTATGAGAAAGGCTAAGGAGGCAACTGAACTTAGATTAGCAATGGGAATCCAGGACAACAAGAAGTCCTTCTTTAGGTATTTAGGGAACAGGAGGAAAACAAATGGGAGTGTGGGGCCATTGCTCAACAACTCAGGACAGCTGGTTACTAGCACTCAGAAGAAAACTGAACTCCTGAATGACTACTTTGTTTTGGTATTTCACTGGGCCAAGGGGAAATCATTCCAGATAGGGTACAAAATAATCAGGGAAGGAATGACTGCCTCCCTACTATTGCAGTAGAACTGTGTGATCAATTAAAGAAATTAGACATATATAAGCCAGCAGAACTGCATGAACTCCATCTGAAAATGCTGAAGGAGCTGGCCAAAGTCATAGCGGAGCCCCTGGCAAAACTATTCCAAAACTCGTGGTGCTCTGAAGTGGTACCTGACAACTGGAGGAAGGCCAATGTTGTGCCCATCTTCAAGAAGGGGAAGGGGGAAGACCCAGCTAACTATAGGCCAATTAGCTTAACTTCTATCCCAGGGAAAATCCTGGAAAATTTAATCAAGGGGTCTATATGTAATAGGCTTGCAAAAGGTAGGATTCTGAATGACAGCCAGCATGGCTTTGTTGTGGGCAGGTCTTTTCTTACCAACCCCTTATCCTTTTAAGATCAGGTAACTTGCCACCTGGATAAAAGAGAAGAGGTTGACATTGTATACCTTGACTTCCAAAAAGCTTTTGATCTGGTATCCCACAATTGTAGGATTGTGGGCTTAGCTGCGAGATGGGTGGGTAGAAAGCTGACTGCAGGTAGGACCCAAGGAGTCCTAATGGCAGCATTATCTCACAGAGTTTGCTGTCTGGTCCAGTACTTTTCAACATCTTTATCACTGATTTGGATGTGAGGGTGAAGAGCTCACTGGCCAACTTTGTGGATGACACCAAGTTATGGGGAAGTGTGGTTATGCTTGAAGATAGGCTACAGTGACAGGCAGATCTAGACAGGCTGGCAAGTTGGCCAAGTCAGAACCAAATGAAGTTCAACATTGAGAAATGTAAGTGCTCCACCTGAGGACAAACAACCCCTTACACACCTACAGGCTTGGTGGCACCAAACTGACCAACACCACAAATGAAAGGGACTTGGGGGTAGTAATAGACCACAGTATGAATATGAGCAGACAGCATGATGCTGTTACCATCAGGGCAAATAATACTCTGGCATGCTTCAATCGCTGCATCCCCAACAAAACCGAAGAAGTGATTCTTTCACTCTACTCAGCGCTGGTGAGACGAAAATTGGTGCATCCAGTTCTGGGCACCCTACTGTAACAAGGACATGATAAAGTTCTAGAGAGTTCAGAAAAGAGCCACCTGTATGCTCAGAGACTTGTACAGCAAGCCATACAAGGAAAGGCTGAAGGACCCGGGACTCTTCAGCCTGAAAAAGAGAAGGCTGAGAGGGGACTTGGTAACAGCTTACTGCTACACTAGGGGAGTACAACAAGGGCTCAGTGAACAACTGTTCACCAGAGCATCCATAGGGAAAACCAGGAGTAATGGCCACAAACTCCTGGAAGACCGTTTCAGGCTCAAAATTAGGAAAAAGTCTTCACAGTTAGAGCTTCCAGACTGTGGAATAAGCTCCCTCCAGAGGTAGTGCAATTGCCTACCCTGGAAATCTTCAAGAGGAGACTGGACAGGCACCTTGCTGGGGTCACCTGACCCCAGCTATCTTTCCTGCCTTGTGCAGGGAGCTGGACCCGATGATCTTCCAAGGTCCCTTCCAGCCTTACAATCTATGAGTCTATGAATTTCTTTCAGGTCTAGATTTGATTCACACACTAAGAAAAATAAGTGGTACCTGCACCAAATGATGATTCGTATTAGTACAATATCATGACAGAGAATACATCATGTTTATTTTGTGATGTATTTATTTTGTAAACACATCACAAAATAAGCATGAAAGTAGGAATACAGTGAAAATTACCAGTATAAATATAGTGGTAAGTGTGAAGAGGCTACTGGAGTCAAACAATTATCTTTCAGGAGGAGGTGGTTTCAGGGGTGGATCTAGAGGGGTCAAAGTGGCATGGTTGCCCTCTCCTTTTAGACCATGCCATGGCAGCAGCAGCCAGGGATTTTTTTTTTAACCTCCAAGGTAAGAATTCCACCCCCTTCCTCTCTGTACTCAGCAACATGTCCCTTCAAAGTTTTGACAAATATCAGTTCCTATGATATGTACTATAAAAACATGAAGTAGAATTAAATTGGTCAAACTTAGTTCAGTTGCATGGGCATATACTTGTATTATACTGGGATAATGATAAGTGCTTTGGGATGTATTCTAAAAATGTGCATATGCCAAGCAAGAAAGTCCCTGATGCAGACTTGGTAGGAAAAGAAACACAAAGCCCTGAACATGCTATCTGATCCAAACATCATAAATTCTATCCTGAACAGAATTTAGCTGAAGTCATAGGTGCAGAAACTATCTGTAAGGATTGGATTTGAGAATTTGGGAACTGAATCCAAAATGTGTCATACATAGTTCATCAACATTATATAAATGAAAATAAAGCAATACATTTAAAAAAGATTTTAAATTAAGTATAGACAAAAATAAAAAGTTTCATCTTCAGCAAGTGTTCTGGGAGAATTTCCGTTAATAATGCATCAAACAGTATCTGGGGAGATGCACGACTGACAGCCAACTGATACATGACATTTCATATCATAATGAAACCTAATCATTGTGGAGTAGTTCCATCTATTAACTATCTATCCCCATGCTTATGGGGATGGAGCCATGTCCCATAACTGTGTAAAGACGATATTGAGATTAGTAGTCTCTGTAGTTCTTGTAATCAAGATTACATTCCTTCCTGTTTTTAAAAAAAGTAATTTGATGCAGCTGTACTGTTGGCTTGACATGGTGATGTAAATCTAAGCTAGCCTAGTTAATTTGGCCCCTAGCTATAAGTGAGCTGCATGATGCATTCCCAGGCCAATGCTGACTTTTATGCAAGCACTTTTATGCAAAGCAGCTCCATTGTCAGGTCCTTTAGAAGCAAAAATCTAAGTTTCCTGTTATCATCTATCACTTGGATCCCAACATAGGCCTTCTGATTTCAAATCAAAATTATATTGAATGTTTAGGATGAACAACAAGTATCAAGATCTTTTTATTTGTATATTTAACACGCATAATATATGCCAGCAGTGCTGTGTGTCATATAAAATTAAGCCTGATTCATCTGGTGGAAAACTATATATTTAATTTTCTACCACAGTATTTGCATGTCTGTCTGTATTCCTGTACATATTGCAGACCTACTTCTGGACTAATCAGCTCTCATTGACTTCAGTACTCATATTGTTTCCTGCAGAAGTTGCTGTGGACTCTGTTACAATCTAGACATACAAATTCGCTCCTGATTAACGGTTGACATTTAAAGGTTTCAGACGTTTTGGAAACCTACACGGTTTCCAAATATCCTATTATGAGTAACCTTGACTTGTCTATTTTTGAATCACTCAAGCATAATTTGAAAAGCAAATACATCTATTGTGTACTTGTAGCCCTAAAATTACTTCTTTAGTGAGGGGACACAATTACCACTGACATCACTGAAATTCGCATCTGCTTGCACAAGGCTTAAAGTTGACATATTTTAAAGTATCTCATTAGACCAGTGAATCTTGATCTTACCTATTAGCCCTCCAGTCATTTGCTGCTTTTCCTCTGATCCTAAAATTTGATAACTGCTACACATTTCCAGGAGAATAAAGAATATACATTACTACTTTTTAGCTGTCACTGGTGTCTGTATTCTGTGATCAGTGCCAGGTTAATATCCAGGTAGTTTCACTGGGTGGCAGTGATACATCTTGCTCATGATACCTGGTTATGGATCTCCTTCCAAAGGACCCATTACAACAAAGCTGAAAATATAACCAACTTGTTGCCTCAGTTTGTGAAAAACAGGCTTCTCCTTGAGAACTTCCTAAAATGCTTAAGACAGAATGTTATGTGACTGCCCAACCATCTCCAAAATAAGGGAGTGACTCAGGCTACTTCCAATTTGCTTCATGCCAGCAGAGCTTCCAACTCCAGGACTGTGAAATGCTGCTCAAGAGTTTTTTTCCTACCTAGTCTCATCTCTCTCACTCTTTTTTAAGTATTTCAGGAAGGTGACTAAGCTATTGTGCAAAGATAGTTTCTTCCTTCCAAACTATTTTACCACTCAGGCAGTGAGGTAAGTTACTGAGTTCTGTTAATGACTTCCCTCTTCTGTCTGGGTGGGTAGTGGAGAATTTCTTCCAGGCATAAAAATTAGTGTTGTTCCAAGCAACATGAGCCATCCAGGAATTATGGGACATGTCCCAGTGAGTGTTCATGTGCAGGGGTGTGCATTTCCTGTGGGCAAATAGTTTCCACACATATTTCTGCCACTGCTATTTGTCCCTGGGCATGCCCTTTCATGTGTTCTCTGGCAAGTGGTAAATTGACCCAGGTTTGGTAGGGAAGGCTGGGGCCAGCACCTGTGCTCTCCCTAGCAGCCTTACCTGAGGTTCTGGGGGCTTTCTGGGGTAGCAGTAGTGTTAAGTCAGATGCCTGGAGCCTGGCAGGAAGCCAGAGCATAGCTCTGGCTGGCCAGATGGTTAGTAGCTGGTGCTATAAGGCAGGGGTCCCCACCTTCTTGACAATTTGCTGGAGTCATCTATGGGGGAAAACCAGATGATCTTGCCACTTCCAACCTCTGATGTCCTTCTCTAACCCACAACATGATGTATGGGTTTCCTTTTTTAAAACCTTGGGAGATGGATAGAGGCTGGACAGCGACTTCTGCTGGGTCTCCCAGATAGGATCTTTTTTGTGGGGTTCCTCCTCCCCTTATGCCCCATCCTAACCACATTCGGAATAGCACACATCAGGACCTGGATCTTGTGCCAGCTAGAGATGCCACTAGATGGTATTCATCATTCACAAAATGCATTTTAGGAGTTAGACCCCTTTATTTGGGATTTTTGAGTCCATTCCTAAACCAATTCCTTGCAGACTCCTAGACAGATCAGTTACTAAGTCCCTTTAGAGTCCGCGAGGCATCCACCTGACATCAATTCATTCCTGGTCCTGGGCTAATCAATCCTACTAAGTTTATTAGGCATCCATGAGACAATTTAGTAGAATCCATTCATCCCAGATTCCTGGGTTAATCAAATTAAATCATCCACAGCAAAATCCACTAATTAATCCCAAAGAAAAAAACCCGCAAAAATTGATTCTGTCCAGTTCCTAGGCCAATCACATTACCTCAGTCTTTCAAATACTCCTATGCTCAAGTACTTCTGAGACAGTCAGAAAAAATCAGTTCCTCCCCAGTTCAGGGTCAGTCAACTCAAAATCATTTTTTTCTAAGGGTCTCTACCTTGCCCTGGCTCTTCAGAGTCAGGATCAACTTGCTTTCATGAGGAGATAATCTCTCCCTTTTGTGGCCTTCCTGGTGTGTTAGGGACCCTCATCCAACAAACAGAAAAATAAAAAGCAGAAAAAAAACCTCAGGTGAACTCAAAAAGGGCCATTCCCACTTAAGAATCATGGTCCTGGCTTCTGGCTCCACTGCTGCTGCCTTCTCCGGGTTATCTTGGAGCAATCCTCCTGTGCTGTGTGTCCCAGGCTCTGTCAGTGTAAAAAACCCCACCATGCTGCTAATAAACAGTGGGGTAAATAGGTGCCCTTGTGCCGTGTGTGACTTGTAGTGTCTCAAATGGGATGCACCCCTGATGTAGAATGCAGCCTTTTTCCCTTGGGATTTTTCTAATTCAAGCAAATTACATATCACACAACCAGGCTCATCTCAGTCTGAGCCAAAATTACAGTTGGGGACCAATCCAGCTTCTGCTGAATTCAATGGGACTCTTTCCATTGACTTCTGATAGGAGTTGGAAAACAACCATTTCTACACAGAAGGCCTGCTATTGGCCTAAAGAGAAGTGAAAATATCAGCCTGTTCGGGAACACTGCTCCTTTTTAATATAGCTTTCTGTTCTATTTTTGCTGATACAAGAACATTCCCACTGAATAGCAAAGGAGAATATCTGTCCAAATTAATTTAACTCAAATTTAACATTTGCAGTACTATTTTTTCTTATAAATGTGGCTATTCAATATTACAATATTCAAAGTAATTATACTTTTTAAATACTTCATGTGAAGTCACAATGACTTTCTTTCATAAACTATCACTAATTATTGTACTTTAAGTGACAAATTAAATGTCATTTGAAACAATTTCACTAAATACTCCAAAAAATTTACATAGGTATATCAATTAATATCATTAAGTCAGCAGCTACATTTCACAGCTGATTCAGCATTTCCAATTACAGCCCAAAGATTTTTCAGAGGTTGAAAGCAACTCTGAAAATTTGAACAAATATGAAATAAACCTTAGAAGAAATTTGTTAGGAAAATATGATGTATTCTATGTAATATAAGACATATAATATAATCTCCCAAGCTTTCTTATAAACGATAACACCTTTGTTTCTCAAAGCGTAAAAATCATGTGTGGCTAAGTCTTCATTTTTGCTGCATGCAAAAATACAGTGAGACTTTCACAGTCTCACATTTTTGGGTGCAAAATGAATGAAAGGTTGGATATTAGGTGAGCCAACATCATGCCAAACACAAAGTACCTCTTTTAACTTGTTACCAGGAAACAGTTCTCACTTTTAGATCCACAGGTTTAGTCAAAGTTTGGGATTTAGCAAGTTTTATTCAGTAGGAAAAGAACTGATGATGAACTCAAGTATCTTTGATGCAACCTTGTTTATTACAAAGAATGTACAATGTTCTGGTTCCCTGAACATGGCAAGAATCAAGCAACAGAAGATAGATTCTTTACTCATGGCCAAAGCCTCTATCACCCCAGACTCATGCTCAAATCACTTTCTCAGTTTATTTTTAGGACCATACCACTAGTTATTCTGTGGTTTTCTTTCTGCTTTCTCTGACATCTTTCTTTTCTTTTCCAGATAAACTCAATTATTATATTTGTCCTCAAGGAAATTTTTTGGGCCAAGTCCATCTGCTTCTATTAGAACTTTACCATGAGTCCATGTCTGGGGTATTACTTCTATGGTTTCACCTGTCGGATTTCATAAGAGTTTAATGGAAAATCTTTATATTTATCCTTGTTTGAAATCACTGGGCAAGTCCACACATGCGGGCACGTGCGCTTGCAGCAGCTCATGTAGCAGTGACACAAATTTGAGCCAGGGATTTTTGCCTCAGCACACTTGCCCAGACATGCACTTTGGTATGGGGCAAGTTGTGCCACATGACGTAAAATAACCCTGCCCAGCTCCTCCCAGATATGCAGCCAGGAGGAGCTAGAGCCTGGGGCCAGCACCTGTGCTGGACCTAGCAGTTTAAAAAACTGTGCTGTGCTGGCCCAGGAAGTATAAAAAGCTGCCCTGGCAAGCAGCTCAAGGCTACTTGCCCTCAGGAGCCTCTGGAGGAGGAGCCTCTGGGATGAAGTTGGCCACGGCCCTTCCTGTCCCAGGTTCCTGCTGCTGCTGGTTGCTGCCAGCTTGGTCTCAGGAGCTTCTGGGGAGAAGATGGCCAGACCCCTTCCTGACTTTGGCTACTTCTCGCTGCTGGCTTGTTCTCAGAGCTTTTGGGGGTAAGTTGGCTGCAACCTGTGGCAGGCCAGTAGGCGGTGCTCCTGTGTTGAGCCGCCTGCCTCACTGTGCCCAGACACCTTCCAGGTTCCAAGTGCCTCCTTGGGGGTGCCTCACATCTGGTTGACCCCTTCCTGGACCCCTGGCACAAGCCTGGGGGTAACACCACCACCATCCACAGTCTGGACTGATCTTGGACCTGCATCCCCTGGGAAACACAGGCCTAGTAGTTCTTAAGAGTACTTGATCCACTACAAGAACTTGGGGTGCTTCCCTCAGTCTGAAGCACAAATAGTGGTCTCCCATAGTCAGCTGAACCAAGGAGACCCCAAGGCATAATCTAGACTCCCAATGAGTCTCCCATGCTAGATACAAAGGAGAACTTTACTGGTTACAAGGAGTAAGTTGGAATAGGGTAAAGGGTAGAGCAATATCAGAGCCCTTAGATATCAGAGCCTAAATTCCTTAGAGCAAACAGTGGCATGGTAGCCTTTGATTATACATCTGTGTTACTGCAAACTATATACTTAGTTCAGGGGTGGGCAATTATTTCGGGTGGAGGGCTGCTTACTGAGCTTTGGCGAGTCATCGAAGGCCACATGACAGGTAGCCAGGGGTAGATAAATATTAATTTTCTAAATTTTTTAGGGGGCCCACAGGCCAGATAGAATGACCTGGTGGGTTGCATCTGGCCCGCAGGCCGCATTTTGCCTGCCCTTGATTTAGTTAGATCTCAGGTAGCTTACTCACAAGTATCATCCAGACACAGGTGGAGATTCCCTCTGGAGGCAAGCAGTTCCTTGAACATCAGTTTCAAGATAGAGAGCGAGTTTCAGATGGTCCACCTTCTCTGAGAATGTTCAGCATCATGACTCAACTGTCGATGAAGATAAGATCAACAATGTTCCACAAAAAGCAATCAGAGAAGACCTTGGTTTGCCACTTACCCTGGCAGAGGTTGGCAGTGACATCGGGAAAATGAAGAATAACAAGGCAGCCATTGTTGATGGAATACCTGCAGAGATTTTCAAAGGAGGAGGAGAACAACTTACATGTCACCTTCACGTCCTCATCCTTAAAATCTAGAACAAGGAAGAAATCCCAGCCGACCTCAGGGATGCCTTGATTGTTACAATTTTCAAGAAGGGGGACAGAGCTGATTGCGGAAACTACCATGGAATCTCACTGTTGGCTACTGCTGGGAAAGTCAAAGATGATCCCAGCAGGGTGTGGGGCCCACAGCAAAGCAGCCTGCATGGACCCCCTCTCCCCATCCCACGACACACTTACTCTGGGAGTGAAAGCCTCAGCACACCAGACATGGTGGGAGGGGCGGTGGCTGGAACTTCCAGCCAGAACAAACAAAGAGATGTCCAACTCACTGGGTGGGAGGGGACGCTAAACATAAAACACAGCAGCTGTGGCCTCCCCACCTGGCTCTGTGGGGCCCTCCAAAGCATGGGGCTTGGGGCAGTTGCCGCAATTCAGCCCCGCCTAAGGACAGTCCTGGGGAAAGTCAACACCTATATCCTCACTAACTGCCTTCTCCCACTTGTGGAAGAAATTCTTCCAGCATCTCAAAGCAGCTTTAGACCATCTTGGACATGATCTTTATAACACATTAAATCCAGGAGAAGTGTCATGAGCAAAATTGACCTCTCTATTTGGCCTTCTTCGACCTCTCTAAAACCTTCGATTCTGCAAACTATGAAGCCCTATGGAAAATCCTGTCCAAAATTGGCTGCCCAAACAAGTTCATCAGTGTTCTGAGACTTCTCCATGACAACATGTCAGCAAGGGTTCTCAGCAATGGGAATCAAACAACCATTTGAAGTGAAAACTGGAGTGAAGCAATGTTGCATCATCACTCCAACTTTGTTTTCCATCTTCATCTCCACCAGAATGCACCTCATCAACAGAAACCTCCCACCTAGAATCAAAATTGTGTATAGGATAGATGGAAGACTTTTCAACCTCAACAGACTGAGGTCCAAAATGAAGAACACAACAACATCCATAATGGAGCTGCAGTGTGTGGATAACAAAGCTGTCATTGCTCAATATGAAATGGACCTCCAAACCATTCTTAAAGTATTCTTGGAAGTCTATGAGACTCTTGACCTAACTCTAAACATCAGGAAAACACAAGTCCTGTACCAACCAGCTCCAAATGGAGAAACAACCCCCTGCCCCAGTCAAATCAATATAGAATTGCTGGAAAACATGGATCACTTCACCTATCTTGGAATCCATCTTTTATCAAAGGCAGACATCAAAGTGGAAATACAATACTGCTTGAAATGTTTGAGGTCAGCCTTTGGATGTGTGAGTAAGAGAGTCTTCTTAAATAACGACATCTTTGCTGAAATAAAGCTATTGGTTTATTGAGCCATTGTCATTCCAACTCTGCTGTATGGCTCGGAGACGTGGACCACATACAGAAAACATCTGAAGAGGTTGGAAAAGTACCACCAATGGTGCCTTCACAAGTTCCTTCAGATTAGCTGGGAGGATAGATGTACAAACATCAGCATCTTGGCCAAAGCAAATTCCAACAGCATTGAGGCCATGATCATCCAAAACCTACTTCACTAGACAGGACATATTGTTTGCACGCCTGACTCCCACCTTCCAAAGAGAATCTTTTTCTCATAGCTGAAAGAAGGTCAGTGAAGTAGCAGAGGGCAAAGAAAGTGCTTCAAAGACACCCTGAAGGCAAATATGAAGAGGTGTAACATTGATATCAACACTTGAGAGACCGTTGCACAGGACTGACCAAAATGGAGGAAGGCTCTTTGGGAGGAACCTCAACACTATGAAACAGCTCATCAACAGGCAGAAGAGGAAAAAAGGAACAGGTGAAAAGAACAATGCAGCAACACAGTGCCCATCCCTCCTGGAAACACCTGTCCTCACTGAAACAAGACATGCGGATCTAGAATTGGGCTATGGAGCCACCTGTGGACTCAGTATTAAGGTTCTTGGAAGACAACCTTACTTGTTCACAAGTGATCACCTGTCATCATATATACGTGTGTGTGTGTGTGTATATACACACACACACACACAAACACACACACACAGACAGAGAGACAGAGAGAGATGAGAGATGAATTGGGAAATGTTTATTGATATATTTACAATGCTAAAGGAATTTGGAAGCCTACAATATCTCTATGTTCATAATAAAATACATTCTAAATATCTATATGTTTTGATATTTTCTTTTGATTTTCTTATCATAGAACAATTAGTGCTCCCTTTGACCCCTTCATTAACTAGGATATGAGGACAGCTGCCCCTGCTCCACAGCTGCAGCCACAATGGGTGTATGATGGGGTGGGGGGAATGTGGGGTTTTCAGGCGTGGTGTGGGAAGGAGTGTAGGGGGATGTGGGTGGGTGTGTGAGTGGGTGTGGGGGGATTGTGGGGGACTGTGGGTGTGGGGGGGACTGTATTTGGGGGCACTGCTCAGGAGAGGTGGCTCATCTACTCCTCTACAGGGCACAGCCCCCCCCGCACAGCACATGGACTGCCCCCTGCAGGGCCCCAGCCCCCCCTCCAGGATCCACATGCCCCCCACAGGGTTCCAGCCCCCCTGCATAGCCCACAGCTCACCTGCAGCAGCAGCAGCCATCAGGGAACTTGGGGCTTCCTGGCACAGCCCCCACCACCCCATATGGTGTAAGTCAGTATGGCTCAGCCCCAGCTGCCTGGCACCCAGTGCTGCTTGTACCATATCGCCGTTTGTACCATATCACATGGGCCCAACCTGGCTCAGTGTACTGTCTGCACCTTTGGGCAGCTCTGCGCTGCTCAGGCTATCACATGGGGTCCTGCACCACTTGCAAGGACCACCTGTGATGTCAGGTTGGGTCCTGTGTACACAGGCCCCATGCACCATCAGGCCAGGCCAGTTCTGTGCATACAGAACCCAACTCGGTGTGACAGGCAGTCCCCACAAGCCCCAGGTGACAGCCCAAGTGGCCTGAAGCTGCCCAGAGGCACACGGCACTACACCGAAATTGACCAGGCCCACACAATATGGCACAAGCAATGCCAGGTGCCTGAGCCGTGCTGCTCCATGCTGCATGGGGGGCTTTTAAAGCCCCGATGGCCACTTCTGCTGTGGGTGAGCTGTGGGCCATGTGGGGGGACTGGGGCCCTGCAAGGGGGGGCATGTGGGCCCTGCAGGGGGGGGCTGGGATCCTGCAGGGGGGCTTGTGGGACATATGGGGGGCATGTGATCCCTACAGTGGGCAGGTGGGGGAACCACCCCTTCCAAGCTGCCCCCCATGATCCCCCACACCCTCACAACCCTCCCACGCACCTGCTACTTATCTGGAAGGGAGCCTGCGTCCAGGTCTCCACAGCCTGCATCACTGTTTGCGCTGTATGAGCAGGCAGTGTGCTGCAGCATCAGGGGAAGGGGCAGGCATAGAGATAGTCTGGCCAGCTACCAGAGCATTTCTTTGGAAGACCTGAGTGTCTGGTTGTCTGTTCCTTTCTGTTCCTTTTCTGGGGACTGTTTTTTGATACCTGGATATCCAGATATCAATTTTTGAGCACTTTCTGCAAATATGCAGCTTGGGGAACATGTCTTGGTTCCCAACATGCCTCTTGCCATGTCTCAAACTGCTTTGAGATGCAGCAAGAGGCACATGCAGGTTCATCTGGATGCACTTAAACTTCTACAAGATGTAATCCTATACACAGTAATAAAGAGAAATTTTAAATGAATATGTTCAATACAATTTATATTAAAAATCAGTTCTACTAAGAGAGGTTCTCTGTCACTCCATCTGCTAGCCTGGATCAGCTTTAAATCTTCTTAGGCCAGTGGAAGGGCCCTAGAGAACAACTATCCAGGCCCTTACACTACAATAAAACTGATTCCTCATCTACTAAGATGAAGAGAATTTTATCAGTGCTACAGAGATGGGAAATCAGGTTCCTTATCACAGTGGTTGCATAATTCCAGGCTAGGAGTTTATAATCATTACTAGGCTTCTCTACACAAGACACTTTACTTGAGATTACAGCTCATTGCTGTGCAGTAAGCATCACTCTACACATACAGACATTTACTGTGCAGTAATTTGCTCTAATCATGAGTAAATTTGCTACCTGCAAATGCAAGTAGCAAATTTACTTGAGATTATTTACTGCATAGTAGCACATGTGTAGATGCCTGATCAGCTGGGCAGCAGGGGGTGGCAGACTGTTCTCTGCCCCCAGGAGATGCCTGCTGCCAGGGTGGACATCATCACCAGAGCCTGGGTGGGGACAATGTCCCCCTGCCCGGGTAACAGGGAACTCCCAGTCCCTGCTTCATGATTGGGGACTGGGAGCTGGAAGACCCTTGGGAGCAACCTGAGCCCCACAGTCACGGGGCCCAGGCTGAGAGATCCTTATCTCCCAGCCCAAGTTCCATGGTTGCAGGGCCCAGGCTGGGAGATAACAATCTCCCATTCTGGGCCCTGCCACTGTGGAGCTTGTGCCGGGAGTAAAGGATCTCCCAGCTCCAGCTCCATGGTCGTGAAGCAGGGTTGGGAGCTCCTTGCTGCTGGGGCAGGAGGACTTTGTCTCTGTCTAGGCTCCAGTGGCAGAGCCCACCCCAATAGCAGGCTGTTCCTGGGGGCAGGGATCAATGTCCCAGCCCCTGCCAGAAGACAGCTGTCTCTTGACCCCATGATCCCTGCCAGCCCCTGGGCTAGCACCCAGGGGGAGCCTAGATCTCCCCCTGGCTGCTGCAGTGGCTCAGTGCAGGGCTGCAGGGAGCGGGAGCAGTCTGCTGCTAGAAGCAGCAAATCTGCTTTTGCATCCCTGTACATGTAGATGTGTACCCAGGGGAGTTTACTGTACAGTACTTTAGAGTAAACTTCTGCTGGATTATTTGCAGGTGTAGGCATACCCAGTGAGCATGTATAGTTTTGTTTCTTGTCATGTTATTACATGGTAATATAACATAATAAGGGGGTATTATTTCAATCTGAAACATAACTGTGCCTTTTTAATGCTTTTGTGCACTTGTAGGACTTTTCACTTCATAAAAATAAAACTGATATCCAAAATCTTACCTAGGGCTTTCAGAAAAAAAACTCCTATGTATTTTCTAGGTGGAAAGACTATAGGCACAACATGAGAATTTAGAATTCATGAAGGGTTTTGAATTTAGAGTAGAATTTTTTCATTTCAAAGGATGTATGGACCCCTTTGGAAATTCTGAATGGAGGTAACATCCCCTTTGAACTGTAAGTGTTGGTATTCATATACTTTTGATTCATCATAGTCATTTTTCACAGACCCCTTAGACATAGTCTGTGAATGCCCAGAGGTCAGCATACCACAGATTGAAAACCACTGATTTAGAGTACTAGAGACAGGTTCATTAATTTATCTACACCTCAGACATAGCAACTGCATATTTGTTCTTGACTGGCTTGTGTTTTTTACTTAATCTAAAATAAAAGTAATCTAAAAGGAACATATATATTTTGCTTTTTCTTAAAGCATGTATTACCCCATTTGACTATATTTCAGTGTACACAGATGGGATGCAGGTGGTTGGTACTACAGTGATGGTGGTGGCCATATAAATACTCATATAGATAAACACACATAATGAGGAAGCAAGTTGCAAAGTGAATGATTCAGAAAGCTAGCAGCATGGGAAGCTGTGAAAGACCAGAAATTAATTCCTGTAGCATAAACAACACTGGCAGTCACCATTAAGTGATTCTACATTTCTGATATTAATAAATTCTAGTAATGAAGTTAAGCAAACTGAAAAAAAAGGGTACAAAAACCAGTGTTGTAAGTCTAAACTGAGGGAACTGTCATTTTTTAGGGACATACAAAAGGCAGGCATGTATTCTGGCATTTTGGACAAGTTGTACTCACAGTTGCTTGACTGCGGGGAAAAAAGAGTTTGCTTCAAATAATGCATTCAGTGAATAATGGTGAAACCTGGTGAATACATTATTTGTTGAATAATATTTGAGTAGCTGAAGGGCTCACAGGCAGACCGAAAAAACAGTCCTGAATCTGACAGCTATGTATATTTTATTAAAATATCATAATAGAAAGTTGTTTTACATTAAACATAGGCAAATTATAAAAAATATTATCATTTTTCAAATGCTTGCTTAAAAAGTTGATTTTTGCTGGCTCAGAAACAAAATATACTGATATGTAAATTATCATGGCTTCATTAATAACACCTAAGTGACACAAAATAGAAGCATTCTAATTGGTCTCTTGAGATTAATACGATGTCCAGCTACACAGCCAGCTAGTTCCATATTGCTCCGTATGATTTGTCACTGTATGTTGGAGTAAACAAACTTCTGAAAGTAATGGACCTAACAGGGCTAAAGTGAAAGCTATAGAATGAAATAAAACTGGCCTGTTAAATTTGAAACAGAGGTGTCAAGTACGTAGGGGCCTGAGGGACCTGCCCCCCCCCTTGGGAAGAGGGCTGTTACCTGAAATGCATAAAAGTTTCCACATGTCCATCATCTTAGCCCCACCTCTCTCCCCAGCAAAAATAAAGTCGGTACCAATGACTGGAAAGGACTTAGGCCTGTATTTTTAAAATAGCTATTTAGGCATATAGGTCCTAACTCTATTGGAGGTTGCTTAATTTCAGTAAGATAATGAGAAAGTGTTTATAATTCACTTTTAGGATTGTCTGAGTTTACAACCCAGTCCTCAGATGGGCTTGTAATACCCATACAATGAAAATTAATGCAATCAGCAGCAATGAAACACTGGCATTCATAATACTGCACTCATCACTTGACAGTCTGTAGAGACTTTAAATGCTGCTCTGTTTATAATGAAATGTCTTTTTATTATCATGCCATCATGTCTGTTCCAACTGTCACTTCACTGGAAGGGCTGTGACTGAATGAATATATATTTTGGCGGGGGAGAGGGGGTTAACTGAAAATATTCTGAATTATTTTGCTTGGCAGAAACTCATTGCTTTACTAAGTTAGGTAACTAGCAATCTACAAGGATATCCACAGTATAACAATCTAGATTCATAAATCAGTTTAAAAATTCACTTATGTCAAAGTTAAGAATGCTAAAAGATCTCATAGCATTCAGTCTTTTTGCCTCCCATGCACAACATACTCTGTCTTTATATCTTTCTCGTATTCCAAAAAGGTGTAGGGGTTTGTATGTGAAGTGGAAGCTACTCCACAGCTGTGATATCAGAAATGCCTAGTCAGCCAACTGAAATGCAGTTCTGGACAAGCAAGTCCTGATTCTGATTTAGTCATTGTCTTGCAAAGGAAAGGTGACAAAAAGTAGGTCAGCCTTAGCTAACAAGTTAGCTAAGGCAAGTCAAAGCATTATATAAAATATCCTTTATATGATACAGTAAAAGGGGCCTTGCAGTGAGTGCGATAACAAAGATGCAGTGTACATGAAAATTAGTTCTTCAGTGTTATCAACCACTTAAATAATGTTTAAAATGTACTCAGAATCGGGAAGAATGTGTGCATTTTATATATATATATATATATATATATATATGCGCATATATACACACACACATACACACAATTCAGTTGTATGTGAAATTGGCTGGGAAAGTGACTGGAATTGGATAGGACTTCTAATACAATATGTTGATCTAGAGCTGTGGTGGAAGGACTGCCAGAGGTGGAGCTGGAGAAGGAAGAGGACATGGACTCTCAAAAAGGTGAAAACTGTAAGCTTCCAACCTCTGTCAGGAACCAGAAGTCTTTATCCCCACCTTCAGCAGTTTGGCTGGAGAAAAGATGTGGAGACCTTGAAACAGAGGAGAAAGCACATGTTCCATTAACAGAAAGGCCAGGCCAGGCCTCCCCAAGGTTGGGAGGATAGAAAGCACAGCCACCAAGAGCAAGTGACAGGTGAGTGGCAACTCCCTTCTGGGGGATGGAAGCATCTATCTGCCTGCCTAACCTGTTGTTTCAGGAGATCTGCTGACTTGCCTAAAGATCAGGTCCAAGATGTCATGGAAGGATTAGTGAGACTCATCTGGTCATCTGACTACTACTCCATGCTGCTTATTCATGTGGGCACCAGTGAAACAGGTAGGAAGGACCCTGAGCAGATCAAAAGAGATTACATGGCTCTGGGTACAAGATGAAGGGGACAGAGAGAGACTCAGGTGGTGTTCTCCTAGATGCTTCCAGTCCAAAGGAAGGGCCTGGGCAGGAGCACATTCATCCTGAAGATCAAAGTATGTCTGCACAGATGGTGTCAGCAGCAGGGCTTTGGTTTCTTCCATCATGGGGTGTTGCTCCAAGAAGAATTGCTAGAAAGAGACAGGATCCCCCTAATGAAGAGAGGGAAGAGCATCTTCACAGATAGGCTTGCTAACCTATTGAGGAGCACTTTAAATTAGGTTTGCTAGGGGATAGAGACAAAAGCCCTGAGGTAAATGGGGAAGCAGGTGACCTAGAAGAAGCATAAGCAGGAGAAGGCCTTCTCATTCTTCCTGAGAAAGTGGAGCAATCGGCTCGTTATCTCAGATGTCCGTACCTGAATGCATGGAGTCTGGGAGACAAGCAGGAAAAACAGGAAATCCTCACACAGTCACAGAACTATGATGTAACTAGAAAAAGAAAGACTTGATGGGATAGCTCACATGACAGAGTTATGGTCATGGATAGGTAAAAACTGTTCAGGAAGGACAGGCAGGGGAGAAGAGGAGGAGGAGTTACTCTTTATACAAAATAGCTGTGTATGATTGCTCAGAGTGCCAGTATAAAACTGGAGACAGGCCTGTTGAGAGTCTCTTAGTTAGTGTCAAAGGGGAGAGCAACAAGGGTGATGTCATGGTGGGGGTCTGCTATAGACCACCAGACCAGGAGGATGAGGTGAGTGAGGCTTTCTTCAAGCAGCTAGAAGAAGTTTCCAGATCTAGGCCCTGGCTCCCATCAGGGACTTTAATCACCCTGACATCGACTGGGAGGGCAATACCTGTCTTTTGTAATTACACACCTGCCTTTTGTAACTGCATAGGCAATCCAGGAAGTTTTTGGAGAGTGCTGTGGACACCTTCTTAGTGCAAGTATTGGAGAGGCCAACAAGGGACCACCCTCTTCTTGACCTGCTCACAAACATCGAAGAATTGGTGGGGAATGCAGAAGTGGATGGCAGCTTGGGCAGCAGTGACCACAAGATGATTGAATTCAGGATCCTGACAAAAGGAAGTAGAGCAGCAGAGTAAAAGCAGACTTTGACTCAGTCAGGGAACTAATGGGCAGGATCCCCTGGAAGGTCAGTTTAAGGCGTAAAGGAATCCAGGAGAGCTGGTTGTACTTTAAAGAAACCTTACTGAGAGAGGAGGAACAAACCATTCTTTTGCACAGGAAAACTAGCAAGTATGGCAGAAGACCAACTTGCTTGATCAGGGAACTCTTCAATGAGCTAAAACATAAAAAAGGAGGCTTACAAGAAGTGGAAACATGGCCAAACTACTAGGGAGAAGTATAAAAATATTGTCTGGGTATGCAGGGATGAAATCAAGAAAGTCAAAACACAGTCGGAGTTGCAGCTAGATAGGGACATGCAGGTAACAAAAAGGGTTTCTACAAGTATTTTGGTAGCAAGAGGAGGATCGTGGAAAGTGTGGGTCCATTACTGAATGGGGGAGGCAACCTAGTGACAGATGATGAGGAGAAGGCTGAAGAACTCAACACCTTTTTTACCCCAGTCTTCACAGAAAAAGTCAGCTACTGCACCTGACAGCACAAGTTGGGCAGGGACTGAGCAGTGAACAGTGAAGAAGGAATAGGTTAAGCCCTGTTTAGAAAAGCTGGACAAGTACAAGTCCATGAAGCCAGATGCAATGCCCCCAAGGGTGCCGAGGGAGTTGGCTGATGTGATTGCAGAGCCACTGGCAATTATCTCTGAAAACTTGCGTTGACTGGAAAAGGTCCCAGTTGATTTGAAAAGAAGAAATATAGTGCCCATCTTTAAGAAAGTGAAGGAGGAGGATCTGGAGAACTACAGAGTGGTCAGCCTCACCTCAGTCCCTAGAAAACTCATGGAGCCGAATATCAAAGAACCCATTTTTAAGCTGTTGGTGAAGAAGGTGATTAGGAACAGTCAGCATAGATTCACCAAGGGCAAGTGATGCCTGACCAACTTGGTTGTTTTCTATGATGAGAGCACTGGCTCTGTGGATATAGGTAGGACAGTGGATATGATATACCTTGACTTTAGTAAGGCATTTGATATGGTATGTCACAGCATTCTAGCAAAGAAGCTGAGGAAGTATGGGTTGTGTGAATAAACTGTAAGGAGGATAGAAAACTGGCTGGATTTTTGGGCTTATAGGGTAGTAATTAATGGATCAATTTCTAGCTGGCAGCTAGTATCAAATGAGGTGCCCCAGGGGTCAGTGCTGGGGCCAATTTTGTTCAATATCTTCATCAACAATCTGGAAGATGGAGTGGAGTATACTCTCAGAAAGTCTGCAGAGGACACCAAGTGGTGGGGAGTAGTAAATATGCTAGAGGTCAAGACTAGGATTCAGAAATATCTCAACAAATTGGAGGATTGGACCAAAATAAATCTCATGAGGTTCAATAAAGATAAGTGCAAAGTCTTTCACTTAGGACAAAACAATCCCATACACCAGTACAGACTGGAGACTGACTGCCTAAGCAGCAGCTCTGCAGAAAAGGACCTGGGTGTTACAGTGAACAATAAGATGAATATGATCCAACAGTGTGCCCTTGTGCAAAGAAGGCTAACAGCATCCTGGGCTGCACTAGTAGGAGCATTGCCAGAATATCAAGAGAAGTGATTATTGCCCTCTATTTGGCACTGGTGAGGCCACATCTGGAGTACTGTGTTCAGTTGTGGGGCCCCCACTTACAGAAAGGATGTGGATAAATCGGACAGAGTTCAGCAGAGGGCAATGAAAATGGTTAGAGGGCTGGGACACATGACTTCTGAAGACAGGCAGGTAGACCCAGGCTTATTTAGACTTCAGAAGAGAAGACTGAGCTGGGATTTAATAACAACCTTCAGCTACCTGAAGGGTGGACCCAAAGAAGTTAGAGCTAGACCATATATCAGGGGTGGACAAAATACAGCCCGGGGGCCAGACATGGCCCACCAACTGACTGGATCTGGCCCACAGCTGCCCCTGTGATGCTCCATATGGGGCCAAGTCCCACCTGCTCCTGCTGGGGCAGCTTGTGCTGTGCTCCCACTGGCACCCACCAACCTGGACTCAGCCACCACATAACTTCTGATGGGTTGTTCCCAGTGTGGCTGCAGCCAGCCAGAGGCTGCTCTGCTCTTCTTGCTTCTAGCAGGAGCCGCCTAGCCGAAGCTCCCAGGGCAGCACAGCAGGGGCAGGAGCAGGAGGAGTTGCTGATGCTGCAGATGAGGGGAGCAGAACAGCACCTGGGTAGCCACAGGTGCACCAGGAACAGCCCCAGCAGGAGCTGCATGTTTTGGCTAGGGCTTGGGCCAGTGAGGCTGTTCTGCTCCCCTCACCTCCAGCTGTTGCTGCTGCTTCTGCCCCTGCTGCGCTGCTACAGGTGGGTTGGGGGGAAGTTTAAGCTGGGCGGCTGCTGCCCCAGGTGTGGAGCTCCAGCTCCAGCTCCCAGCTGCCTGCCACGTGCTCCGCCAGCCTGGGGTGATGAGCAGTTACCTGTGGGTGGGTGGAGCAGGTGGAAGGCATCTAGGAACTGGAGCCAGAGACCCACGTGCTGGGGCAGGAGCCACACAGCTGAAGCTTCCTTTTGCCCTCCCACCCAGGTGCACAACAAGGGCAGGGGCAGGAGCAGCAGTTGGAGGTGAAGGGAGCAGACAGTCCCTCGAGGCCAGGCCCTGGCCAGCACATGCAGCTTCTGGTGGGGCTGTTCCCAGTGTGGCTGCAGCTAGCTGGCTGCTGTTCTGCTCCCCTCACCTCCAGTGGCGTCTCCTCCTGCCACTCCTGCCCCTGCTGTGCTGTCCTGGGCAGACAGGCAGGGGAAACTTCAGTTGGGTGGCTCCTACTGGAGGTGAGGGGAGCAGAGCAACATCTGGCCAGCTGAGGCCTCACTAGAAACAGCCCCACCAGAAGCTGCATGCTGGCTAGGTCCCAGGCTGGGTGGGGACTGGTGGGTGTGGACATGAGCATGGCATGGGATGCCCCAGGTAGGGCTCAGTCCCATGCAGTATGTCACAAGGGCAGCCACGGACCAGGCAAGCTCTGTTGCATGCAACCCCTGCTTCCCTCTTCTCCCCTTAACCCTAGCTCCAGGTACTTCCCCCCCACTTCAAACCCTAATTTTCTATGACGGTATGATCTCCAAAACAACCACCCCCTCATAGTATTTATCAAAGCCCCATAATTTACAAGTGAACAGTGGTCTAACTAGAAGAGGGGTGATAGGAGCCACTGCCTCAGGAACTGACTTGTGGAGAAGGGATCAAAAGAAGCAGCTGCTGCCACGTTTGCAATCACAAACCAGAAGCAGCTTCTTCCACTTGTCCTAGGTGCCTGGCGGTAGCCCTACGCTGCTGCAAGTGAATATTGGGATAGCAAGAAGGATGCTGAGCTTCTGAGTTCTACTTCTACTATTTTTTCTGACTGGTCTGAAGGATATTGATAATTACATATTATTTTGCATACAATATTTTGTTAGGCCTAGGAGCATTCCTGGGGGAAAATATTTATTTATGTCTTAATTTTGAGATAAGGAAACTAAAACAAAAAGACAATGGAAGCAACATGTACAAAATCAGTCAGGAAGTCACTGTCAGAAGCACAAAACTGTTGTGACTTCCAGGGAAAACTGATCTTGTGGTCAAATTCTACTCTTAGTTATGCCACTATTAAGTGGGTCAAATGCCAGAAAATATATGCCAGGAACAAGTTGTTCAAATAATGTTGCTAGTTTGTATTGAATGGTTCATTTACTTGACAGATAACTTTCACAATGTAAATACTATTCAATGAATAAATTACTCAGTGGAAATAGCAGTATTTGTCAAACATATTTCATAAGCATGTTCAACCAGCATGTATATCTTGTGTAACTGAAGAAAGTTTGCTTTGTTTTTCCTCAGCTACCTTATTGATAAAAATGAATGCACACATGCACGTACACAGAGTTAAAGTTGCATACTTAAGCACTCAAACCCAAAAAACTCTGAATTTGAAGTCTGAGCATACAAATGTCATTCTCACACCTCATACTTATAATTGGAGAACATCTTCTGTTTAGCAAATTTCTCCCAGTTCCAATATATATTAAGGATAATATATATTAAGGGACTACCTCTCAAATTGGTAAAATCTATGAAAAATGAGAGGTCAATTCAGGCAGACTTGGACAGATTGGGGAAATGGGTACAATAGGGTGCGATTTAACAGGGATAAATGCAAGGTGTTGCACCTGGGGAGAAAGAATCTCCAGCACACGTATAGATTGCGAGGTACCATTCTGAGCATCATGGCAGTGGAAAGAGATTTCGGAGTCCTGGCTGATGCAAAAATGAACATGAGCCACCAGTGTGCAAAGCAAGAATATGGAATGGGCTTCCAAGGGAATTGACGCATACCCCTTCTCAAGAAGAGATTGGACAGGCATCTGGCTGGGGTTACTTAACCCCAGTGCTCTATCCTGCCTGGAGCAGGGGGTCGGACCTGATGATCTGCCAGGTCCCTTCCGATCCTAGAAATCTGTGAAAGCTATGAAATCCAACCACTAGCTCTTGCCTGCACACTGTCTGTGGTGGCAGGGGTGCAAGAATGAAGGAGTGGGGACAAGAGTTGCCCATTTGTGGGGGTCACATCCCTCAGTCCTCTCATCAGCCTCACACTGATGAGGGAGGAAGTGTTGCCATGGCCCAGAAGCATGCCAGTGGGGGTCGTGGTAGAGGGCCATGGCCACCAGGCACTGACTGAGGGGGGGCGCTGGCTGGCCAGCGAGGACAGGGCTTCTCCATGTTTGATGTGTGGGTCGCCCACCCCCCCGCCCAGCAGGTTGTGGGCTTGTTCCGCAGTTCCGGCTGGAAATTCCAGCCAGCGCCCCTCCCCTCGTGGCCAGTGTGCCACGCGGGTAATTTCCCTACAGATGTGCTGTGGGGAAAGAGGCAGGGCCCTGCACAGGCTGATTTGCTCTAGCCCCACACCCTGCTCGGATCATCCTGGATGGGACGCAAATGCAGGTGTTGCCCCCCAGGTGCCAGGGACCCTCAATACACCACTGCCATGGCCTCTATGTATCTGGTGCCTAATTTATCATCCCTTATCACTGCTGGCCACAGAAATCAGTAGCACCTGGCTATACAGGTGAGTGGCAGCAGTGACAGTCAGAAACCAGACCTCTGGCAGCCCCACTGGTGAAAGTATGGCCCACTGACCAGTTTGAGTTTGATACCCATACTTCAACACAGACACGCAAGTGCTCACTATAGAACCGGGGTGTAGGTTGTAGCCATGTTGGTCTAAGGACATAGGCAGACAAGGTTCTTTGGGTGAATCTGATAGCTTTTATTCAACCAACTTAAATAGTTAGAAAAAAATTTCTTAGCAAGCTTTCAGGTTTGTCAGGCTGAGGAAGCATCTGCAGTTGGTGTGTGCTCTTCCTGGATTAAATGAATAGTAAAGAAGCCAGAGGCTGGCATGTATGCAAGACAGGCAGTCAGTGAAGATGTAAATTGAGGAGTCAGTGGGTGAGAGACGGGCTGGGGAGGGAGCCAGGGATGGGAGGGCAGACTGCAGGTCCCCCCGCTCACCTTGTGGTATTGTATGTATTATATTTTTAGGTACAGTGTTTTTCTGTTCATCAGGCACCAATAAAACCTCTAAAAATGTAATCCTTTCTCAATAAAGTTTTCTGCCTTTAGTCCTACCACCATTAAACTTATTTTTGTCCAGCTTTTTCTGGCTGGCTAGCTATTATTTTACTTTATTAACAATTCAGGCTTTTCACACTGCCTTTCATACTGGATAAGTCCCTCCCACCTTTATTTGAGGATGACAAATTAAGCTATTTAAAGAATGACTCATTACAAGTATATATCCTGTTGGTGCCACCACCCTCCTACACATAATAATTATTTAAGTTTGCAATGTGACGCACAGTCAGCACTTTCAAAGCGGGATATCAGTGCTTGCTATTCCAGTGCCTGAATACCTTACTGGCAGTAGTTACCCATGGCAACTAAAATGATCTATTTGTGATGATAGTGGTTTGTTGTTCTGTTTGCAGTTTTAATTTCAGTAGGAAAAAAATACCTATCTTAATATGTGGATATAAAATGGCATTTGAGACAGTGAGCAAGATTCCTCTTTCAGAACTGTGGAAGTTTGGAAATAACCATGCTATCGCATCCATGGTGTAGATTGGTACCAGTATAACTGAGAAAAAACTCTGGGCTACTAAGATTAATTCATTCTGCTTTGTTTGTAAATGGGTCCCTCCTGTTAATTATTAGAAAGCATTCACTCATTCTGGAGGTAATGTTAAATGCAGGGGGGCAAAAGACCACCAAGTTTCCTGCTTATTGCCTCTTCATTATTAGCTGATCCTTTAGATTTCTGTGGTCATTAAAATGCTATTCCAAGATAGACAGGATAATTATTTGCGTGTAAACTGTTCAATAAATGCATCTGGATACAAGAAGACACAAATATTGATGATATTGTAAAGCTAAGAAATATTTTCCCCACTACAAGCAGTTTTTAATTGGCAAGTATTTTCTAATTGGCAATGCTAAACTGCAAATATTTTGGACTGTTCAATAAAATTCAGTGTAACCATTATGTCTTTTGGCAGATTTTTCTACTGTTGTACAGTTAAGACCATAGATTTTTCTCTAGTTTGTCAAGTCCCCAATCATGAACATACCATAACCATTTGCAGACATCAGAATTTTACTTTTTGTACTTTTTTGAAGTGCACTAATATGTCCTAAAGAAATGTGAAGAATATCAGTTTAACATGAAAACAAGGCACAGGGCCATGTTGAAAATTAAAAGCCTAAATAGTAGAAAGTTGAAATGGCTTTATGGCATAGGATAATCTATGCACCACACCAGGAGGGAAAAAAAATAATCATTTTTTCCTATAAACCAGTTTCTGAAATAAACAGAAAATTATACAACAGCAAACACTTTTTAACAACCACATCCACATTTGCACTGTTACTTCATGGTTTAGACTGGCTAAACCAAAGAACCAGATTTAAACATCACTGCTTTGACCTAAAAAGTTTCTTTTTTGTGACAAAGAAAGAGGGTTGCCTCTCTAATAAGTTTCCTCTCATAAATGTATTTAATAGTTCTACTGTAAATTAAAAACATGGGCATTTTAAATTTTTTACTTACTTGCAGTTTTCTTCTGATTCAGTATTTCTGAAAACATTTGATGAATAAACATTAAAAATTAAAATGCAATATGCTCAAGTTATGGTCCCTAAGAGGGTTTTAAAAGATGTTTTAAAAAATCAGCTAAACACCCAAAGGGTTCTTGCTGTCTGTGCAAAAAGGGGAATCTGTGCCCAGATTGTGATTTCCTTCAGCTAATATGGTTAATAGTTTCGGAGGAGGTGGGGGCTGCTACGGATAGCCAGATTACTATTGAGAAACAAGCCTGCCCCTCGCTCCTGTTCCACATGTACTGCTTGACAAAAAAATAAGGATGTAGGCATTTTTGGCACTCTCAGGATCTTAGCAGTTTCATGTTCCTGCGTGTGGCATTGTGCATGTTCCACTTCAGTCTTGAGGTGACCACTCCACACGTTTGCCGCATAGGCAGATTGGAAATGCGTAGGTCGGGCTTGTCTCTTGGTGTCAGTCCCCAGGAATGCCATAGACATACCCAGAAATGACAGGGATCCCAGGGTAGCTTACCTGGTCACCCCACCCCTCCCCCCCACAGTTACACCACTGGGCATACCCATGTACAATCATGACATAGGCCTGCAGATGAGGATGGGGTCGAGTTGGGGTAGACACCACCGCGTGAAATGATTCATTGTGCTCTCCCTACATGTCTAGACAACTATGCCAGCTGGTACTGAAGGTGAGATGTAGCCCTCCAATCTTTTCTTCAGCTCCGAGGTATCTTGCACCCGGGTGGTTGCTAGCAGATATTGAAGTTGTCCCTGGCTCCTGGTACTGAGCTGAGGAAGGCTTCTTAGACAAACTTATCCACCTTCATTGTTATATCTGACCTGTTAACTTGAGAGCTGGGCAGGTTTGTTGGGGATGTTGTTCTTAGACCCTGAGATAGCAAAATTTCTAAAGTAGGCATTTAAGTTGTACTAACATGAGGTAAAAGGTAAGCGTGTTATTAGATGTTTTGCTGGATCAGAACCCTAGAGTAATGAAGAAAAGCTTTTCAGGACTTGCCAACTAATTTTATTTACCATAGGCTAAGTCCTGAAGTCCTTAAGCAGGCAAGTTGTAGAGAAGACTGTGGGAGTTCATCCAAACATGAACTGAGAAAGGCTATCAGCATTTGGCCTCCTAGCAGAGAAGTGAACTTTTGTGGGAAGAGGTTAGAGTTGTGGCATGTGATTAGATTGTATTACTTTATAGCTGGGCTCCCCACTAGTCCAGTGGAATTGGACTTCCACTGGACAATCTTGTGGAATTAAATCCATTCACTCAAAAGCTTGTAAAATGAGGAAGCAACATCCAAGAAGTACTGCATGCCACTGTCATAGAAATGAACATGTTTGGAGGTAGCTGACTTTGCTGGAGCACCTATTCTTGGGAAGAAGAGGCAATCAAAGTGACTTCAAGGATCAGAAATAAAGATATAATATTGCATGCATGATGATTATGGAGGAAAAGGAGCAGGGCAGGGAGAGACATCAGCCATACTCTACCCTTATTCAATTGCAACACAAACATCTAAATGAAACATTTCCATAATTTAAATCCATTGGTTTATAACAGACCATTGTATATATATGTATATTTGGATAAAATTAGAGACAGTTGTGAGAAGAATACATCCTCCAGAGACCTAAGGCTGGATCCTGTATTGTTCTAAACCTTGCGCAATCATTTTTGCCAGTGCAGAGTGAATAAAATGCTACTGTTGTGACTCAGTAGCATTTTACACCCACTTTGTTCTCATTTTGCACCAGTGGAGATGTTTGCATGAACCGCACACTGAGGGACCAGGCTCCCTCTCCTTTTGTCCCACGCACAGAAACATCTAGTCATTCTTCATACAGCTCTGAACTTTCTGTTTTAAACAAAATGCTGTAGATATTTGAATATGTTTAAGATGAGGTCAATTTGAATTCTCCTGCAGTCCCCAGACTGCTGATCTCCGACTCAGCATTTTTATCCCACATAAACTTTGCAAACTACAGAGCTCATCAGTTAACACTTCCCTACAAATGCAGGTCTTATGTAGAGCCAATGGGACTACACAGCTATTTAGTAAGGAGTATGTATTCCCTCATAGTGAGACATTGGATTTATGACACACTATAACCTGCCTGACATCTGACTCCCCAGGTACCTCTCCCCTTTTGCGTGTAACATCCCCCTTTCTTCCCCCCCCCAACCTGTCTCTTACCCCTCACACCTCAATTTACAGTTTCCCTGACTGGCTTTCTTGCCTGCAGCCCAACCTTTGGCTTCTTTACTATTTATTCCATTCAAGAAGAACACACACCAACTGCAGATGCTTCCTCAGCCTGACAAAGGGTTTTAAAATCCAGAAGCTTGCTAAGATATATTTCTCCAACTATTCAGTTGATCTAATAAAAAATATTAGATTGACCCAAAGAACCTTGTCTACTTTATGTGTGTTAAGGCAGAATGGGGTGAATGCAGAAGGGATGGTAGCCTGTAACAGGGGGCCTTCCGGTGCTGGTTAGATCTTGGCCTGCCCTCATGTTTCTGAGCCAACCTCCCATCCCTCTTTCTCCTGCATGGCTTGATGGAAAATTGATTCAGATGTTACCCAGGTGCCCATTTAGGCCCCTGATGTCTAGGGGTGACATCCATTCTGCAGCTCCATACCTGTCCTACACTGTGGCCATGCCTCGCAGATTGTGTCCTTCACCCCCTCCAGCTGTGGTCCCCTCTCTGGGACCTAGTTTCATAGTTCCTAGGGTCGGAAGAGACCTAAGCAGATCATCAAGTCCGACCCTCTGAGTACCGGGGGTCAAACAACCCCGGCAAGGTGTTCATCCAGCCTCCTTTTAAAGACCCCCAGGGTAGGAGCCTGCACCACTTCTCTTGGAAGTTGGTTCCAGTTCCTAGCCACCCTGACAATGAAGTAGCGCCTCCTGATGTCTAGTCTGAATCTACCCTCTGCCAGCTTGTGACTGTTATTCCTGCCCACCCCTGTAACCTGTCTAGGTCCGACTGCAGCTTATTCCTCCCTTCTAGCGTGCCCACTTCCCCCCCACATCTTAGTGTCATCTGTGAATTTGAATAGGGTGCTTTTTACCACCCACCATCCAAGCTGCTGATGAAGATGTTTGTCACAGGAGCACTTGGGTGCCCTGTTCCTATTAAGGAATAAGGGCTGCTGAAGGTCCCTGAGACAGCACAGGTGTTGGTTGCCGGAGCAGCCAGGCTGGTCACGTGACCAGAAGGGAGCAGAGCTGGGCCTTTATAAACAGCCCAGGCCAAAGCCTAAGGGCAGTTCCCTTCTGGCAGTCTGAGGTGCAGGAGCTCTGCAAGACAGCCAAGCCGAGCAGAGATGAGTGGTGCAGCTGGAACACCCAAGGGGCTGCATCCTGGTAAGGGTGGAGAGAACCCTGACTGTGGGAGGCCTTTGCAAGAAAGTCAGGTGGGCCTAGATCCTATGTTATAGCCAGGAGGCTTGTTGTTGTGTTACAGCCAGCTGGCTTATGGTTCTGTTTAGTTATTGTTATACTGGAGGACTGGGTGAGGCTGTAGGGGAAGGAGGAGGCCTCATTAGGAGCTCCCCAGTAAGGTGAGGGTGCTCCCAGCATGGTAAAGAGTGCTGCATTTTGGGGTGGCCCAACCCCAGTGGGGGTGACTATCGGGATAATTAGTGTGGTAGAGAGTGTGGCGTTTGGGGGTGTCCTGACCCCAACCCCAGTAGGGGTGGCTAGCAGGATAATTTCAGGGGAGCTACCCAAGAGTGTGGGGCTTCCTGGTGATCCTGGCCCTGCGGGGCAGTATTTTACGAGGCCCCAGTGTGGGTGAGAGAGGGTGAGGAGTGCGGGACAGACCCCAGTAGGGGCGCCGTCTGTACGTGGAGAGGCCCCAGGAGGAGCGAGTATATTGAGCAGACCCCAGGAAGGGGGCGGATATAATTAGTAGGCCCAAGAGGGCTAGTGGATAGAGGGGCGCCGGTTGCGTGACAAGCCCCGGGGCACCAGTGAAGGGTGTATACAGGAAACTGACCAGATAACGTCCAATACAACTGCAAGGCTTGAGGTGTGCTAAAGGAGAGGTTGGAGGCATGCGTAGCCCGTAAGGCTGGGGCGCACCGGGTCACCCCTCATAGGATAGGGGCCAGGACATATAGAGCACCGTGTCATAGGGAACAGTGCGGCAGCCTCCCTTAAAAGATATATAACACCAAGACGTGGTGGGCGAGACTGAGGGTGCTAAACAGTTAACTTGGCATGGTAGGGGGCGCTAGGGAGATCACGGCTGCTCCTAGGTCCCTGCACCGTGACAATGTTGAACAATGCAGGCCCGAGGACCGAGCTCTGGGGAACCCCACTGCCCACATCCCTACAGGTTGAATAAGACCCATCTACCACCACTCTCTGGGTGCAGTCCTCCAGCCAACTAGTGACCCATCTGACTGTGTAGGTATCAGTGCAACAGTCTCTTAGTTTTTTAATGAGAATGGGGTGAGAGACCGTGTCAAAGGCCTTCCTAAAGTTCAGAAAGACTACGTCCACTGCTACACCTGTGTCTAAGGATTTTGTGACCTGGTCATAGAAGGTCACCAAGTTGGTCTGACAAGACCTGCCTCTAATGAACCTATATCAGTTGCCCCTAAGCATAATCTCCCCTGCTGGCCCCTCATGGACATGCACCAAGATAATTCTCTCAAAAAGCTTACACAGGACCGAGGTAAGACTAACTGGCCTATAATTTCCTGGGTCCTCCTTCCTGCCTTTTTTGAAAATGGGAACCACATTGTGCCAGAGGACTGGAAAAGGGCCAATGCCAGAGCACCATGAGTGCTCGTAAAGCTGTGCCAGGGGTCCTGCTATGACCTCTAACTCCCTCAGCACTCTGGTGTTGAGATCATCAGGACCTGCTGATTTAAATACATCCAGTCCCACCAGAAGTTCCCTGACTAGGTCCTCACTGACCCTTGGCCTGGGAAGGCCTCCCCTTCAGGCCATTTGGAATCCCAAGTCTCTTGCTCTTCATGGAAAACTGTCCCAGTCTCCCATCTGGGATGTTGCCCAGATGGGAGACTGCCCTTTTAGGCCCCTGATGTCTAGGGCTGATATCCGTTCCATTCCATAGTTCCATACCTCTCCTACACTGAATCCCAGGCCTCACAGATGGCTTTCCCCAGCCAAGACTGTGCATTTATGAGGTGGCTAGAGATTATCAGGTGTCCCCTACCCACCTTTCACCAGGGAGGTTAGCAGTCCTGGCATTTCCTGGGGCTGGCATGCCACCAGCAGTACCGCCAGGCCTCCTTACCCTGACAGGGAGCAATTTTAGGTCATGCCCAGGGCCTGGGGCCTCCTCCTTCCCCATAGCCCCAGCTCATACCTCCAAGTTTGTCCTGGCATGGGAGCTCAGCAGAGACATGTTCTTCCCCTGCTGGCTGGTGAAAAATAAAACTGCTGCCTCCAGCTCTGAGATTGCAGCATTAAATGGCTGTGAAAGCAACTAAAGAAAGGAAACAGGTGCAGAATGAGGAGGGTGGCAGAGCTTGGGGAACCCCAGCAGTGGGAGGTTCACTTTCAGGAACACAAGTTGCTCCACCAAACCAGGATCCAAGGAGGTGCAATGTGGTGTCACAACATCCCCAGCAATGCTGAAACCCCTCTTTGGGACCACTGGTCGATGGACAGGACAGGTGTTCCTGGGCAACTGTGGCCATATCCTGCCACATCTGGCTGAGGGTTGCCCAATAGGTCAAGAGGCCGCATTGTAGTGGCTCCACATCCTCAGCGAGATAGGCAGCATTATGGGTGGTGTGAGTCCTAGGCATTGCACGTGGGGCTGGTCTGGTGCAGCATGTGAGTCAATAGGGCAGTACTGGGGCCTGGACTATGGGGCTCCAGAGGCTGCAGTAGGGCATATGTTTGACAACTGCAGTATAGATTTTTAGATGTTCGATCATTTACTGGTCCATCCTTGAATCATGGGTTTTTTCTTGCTAAACCAATCACTTGATGAGCCTTGTAATGCTGTGTAATACCTCTGCATTTCACACGGTCATTGAACATTTTCCTCTTAAACTTCTCAATGTTATATAACACTTTGCAAATCACAGTGCCAAAACTTTTTTAGGTCTCTGGGATGGTATTAGAATGAATTTGAAGTATACATTTTACCACTTGGCAGACTGACAGACATCTAATGTAAATGAAGCAAAGAAAAATTTCTGCTGTAAAAATGGGCTCATACAAAGGAAATCCCTGGTGACTGCCTATTTGTTGTTATTTATGATCAGTTAATAGACATTCATTGGTATGGGATTTTCTGTAAATATTATTCTCTTTGTATCCACTGATTTATTCTACTTATAGAAGGTTGATTACATCGGAAATTCTGACCATTGTTACCTTTCAGGTTAGTTGTTTATTCATTGCTCAACATACACAGAAAGAGACCTGCAGGGAAAACCTGAAGCCTAAATGAGCTATTGATAAGGGCATTTCAAGGTGTCTCATACCTATAAAACTTTGAGTTTCTATCGAAAGGATCTTGTGAACAAGTACATTTCTAGTGAAAAATATATATACAGAAAATTGGTTTCTTGACAGTTCATTGTATTTTCTCAAGAGTCATAGACAACCTTTGCCATATCTTGGGGAATCAAATAATTAAATTGGGCTGTATTTTGGCCCAAAACAAATAAATGCAAATGCAGAAGATGCAAAGTGGGGTTCAAAATACCTGATCATTAACCTAACTTTGTCCCATTGCTGTCAACTAGACTTTTCCCCAGTGTTTTCCTTGGGAGCAGAGTTAGGTTGATGCAAATATTTCTGACAGTCTGACCTCAATGTACAGCTATGACATACTTTGGCTTTAATTTTCAAAATTCACTTGTCATTTTGAGTGTCCATCTGTAAGACTCTTAACAGAGTTCTTCTTTCATAGGCAGCTGCACTGTGCTTTCTGAAGATCAGGTTTCTTTAAGTTATCATAAGTTGGGTACCCAAAATCATGAATCATATTAGCAAATTTAGGCCACTTATTTCAAAGCACAGGCTATAGCTTATCCAAAAGTACTCTTGAAGAAAGACAAAGCCAAATTGCTTTGGTACTATTGCAGGGCCTGAACCTAGTGGGTGGCCCATAATGAAAGAGTGATAATACACAACAGTGTATTGAGTTGTGTTAGCACTTGTTTAGCTGCATTTTGTTCTTTCAAAATGCTGCCTGTTAGCTAATTAAAATCCAGGAAAAGTGTCAACTAGGGAAACAACTGTGTGTCTTTCAGTCTTATTTAAGAGCAATTAATGAGTGGGATATAAAGCAGACTAATTAACTGACTGAATACATCTCCCATGATGCAGCTGATTTCCAGAATATATCACGTGTCTCAGTCAGAGGGCAGAGGACTGTGCATCATGTAAACCAGAGAATGACTAAAGCATAGGGGAGGACTGGGGGTATGAGACAATCTCAGATGTAAGCATGAGGCACTGCAACACCAATTTAATACTGATTTGACTTGAAATGAAACATTCTGGTTCCATTCAACATATATTTGATTTTCCATCAGTTGTCTCATGGAAAATTTCAACATTGCAGACAACATTTTCTACACAGAATTACCAAGGAGCTCCATCAAATACTCATGGCCAGATTCTGATGTACTCATGTTTAGAGTAGCAACAGAATATACCAAAATCTCCCTTGAATATTCAAAGTGGGTAAGAGCTTCCAAATATAGTCTTTAGGTCATAGTGGGCACATCTGTGTGTCCCTACGGCACCATTGTTACTGAACCATCATTTAGTACTTCCTTTTGAAAGTACTAAATAATGGCACAGTAATAACCCAATACTGTGCCATGCTGGTGGTGCACACTTATTTTTAGCCCCTATGGGAATGTCCAGATGAGCCCACACATGGCTCTTGCAGCATCTCAAACCCCTTTGAGATGCTGAAATAGGCACATGCAGGAATGAGAAAATGTTCCCTGTGCTGCAAGTTTGCCGCGTGAGGGCAAAATTAGATCCCTGGATATCCAGGAGTCAAAAAAAAAAAAAAAAAAAAAAAACCCATGCAGAAAAAAAGTGAGGCAAGGCATGGTCCCAAACCATAGCCTGCGGCAACTGGAGGCTGGGTCCTCCATAGAGATGCTCTGGCTGCCAGAGCATCCCTATGGTTACCCCTCACCCTGATGCTGAAGCATGCTGCCAGCCCATAAGGGCAGGCAGTGTGCCAGCAGCAAGGAGCTGGATCCAGGCTCCACTGCCAGTAAGTAAAGGGTTAGGGGAGGACCATGGGAGGGAACCCCACTGGCCCTGCCTGCTCCCCCAGCCCCTTGAAGCCTTCCCCACCTGGCCCCCATAATCCCTTCCCTGCCCAGCCCCATCCCCCCCAGTCTCCTGCCCCCCCCTCATTCCTGCCCCCCATCCCAGTATCGGGGAAAAACAAAACAAAACCATCTCCCAGCACTTATAGGCAGTTTGAGCTATCATCAGGGTCACTGGGGCCCCACTCACACAGTGCAGGACAGGGTAGCAGCCCCAGCCTGGGCTCTTCTGCACCCCACTGCCCGGAGGCCCCACAGCCCCTGCTTGGTGAGTAGAGCCTTTTTTTTAAGTGCTGGAGGCTGGGGGGCACCCGTGTGGGGCTGGGGGTGTGAGTGTGAGATGGGGCTGGGCAAACAGCCATTGGGGAGTTTGGGGAAGCAGCAGGGGGGTGGAGAGGCAAAGGGCAAGCGACACCGGAGCGCAGCCCCAGCCGCCGTGGGGGCACGCGTCGTCTGGGGGTGGGGCTGGATGGGGCATTGGTTGGAGGTCTGGAGCAAGAAAGGGGTAGGGCTTGGTGGAGTAGCCACTGGGGGGCTGCAGGAGCTGGCAGGGGATGGGGCCAGGTGGGGCAGCAATCCAGGGGGCTGGGGGAGTAAGCGGGGCTGGGGCAGGGCATGTGGGCCTTGCAGAACGGGTAGTCCCTGTTGGAGGACCATAGCCCCTGTAGGAGGCAGCAAAATATATATTCATGTATTCATGAAACATGTATTTAGAGTTCATTTTATTATTATAGTTTTCATAGATTTCATAGACATTAGGGCTGGAAGGGACCTCGGAAGATCATCCAGTCCAGCCCCCCCACCCAACGGGCAGGAAGTCAGCTGGGGTCATAGGATCCCAGCAAGATAAATATCCAATTTACTCTTGAAGGTGTTCAATGTAGGTGCTTGAACTACCTCCGATGGCAGGCTGTTCCAGACTTTGGGGGCTCGGACAGTAAAGGAATTTTTCCTTATGTCCTACAGACACTGGTAGTCTTCCAAATTGCTTTAATGCTGTAGATATATCAATAAAACATTGTCCAACTGATCTCTGTCTCTCTCTTCATAGTGGTCTTTTGTTTTAATTGTGGAGGAACATGGATTTTGGGGTATTTTACAGAGTGACTTCAGGGGTTTTTTAATCGGGGATTTTTCAGTTTGCCAATAGGGAACATCAGAATTCCTGCTAGGGAGGCCAGTGGCAGGACCCTGCCTGCTCAGATCTGGCACCTTGGACCCAGCTGAAGTGGGTGACCTCCTGGCTGAATGGGGACAGGAGGACACACTTTGACAGTTCAAAGCAGGCCACTACATCTGGAACATCTTCCATGTAATAGCTGCCCAGATGGCTGGGCAGGGGACACACATGGCAGTAGTGCCACACAAAGGCCAACCCTGCAGCCACAGTCCACTGGCAGCTGGCCTGGAGAGGCAGATGCCTCATCTGGGTCTGGCAGGTGCGCAGCAGGCCACAGCCAGGCAACAGCCCCCACTGCCAGACTGCGGCAGTGGGTAGAGGGTGCAGGGAACTCTCAGGGCTGCATCAGCAATCCAGCTGGCACAAGGGGTAGTGTCCCCAGGTGCCAATTGGCTGGGCCCCAGAAGCTCCTGAGAATGAGTAGCCCTGAAGCTACTTGCCAGGACCGCTTTTGTACTGATGGGGCCAGGACAAAACAGCTTTTTATACTGCTGCTATTTGAGCTGCTGCAAGTGCATGTGCTTGCATGTGTGGACGCACCCTATGTTACCATAGCAGTACACCACACTGAAAGAGTCCATTGCTACAGTGAAGTAGTGGTGGCATCACAGCTTTTGCCCGTGAACACTACGTTGCCATAGCACATTGCTGCAGTCATGTAGCATCAGGTGTAGATGTGCCCAGTAACATCCAACATGCATGAGATAATTTCCAGCTATACAAAAAGCACAGTTCATGACAGCAAAATAATATACAATCCTAAAAATGGAAAGCCCCTGAAAACTTAAACACCCATAACAGATTTTGTTATTTATCCTTCCCCTTTGAATTTTTTATACAAAATGTGGGCATGTGTCACCAAGATCCTCAGCTAGTCTTAATGGGTTTAGTAATGGGTTACACCAATTCTTACCAGCTGAGAAACTGAGTCACTGTTCTCACCTTCATATCCTGGAATCTGTTTGCTAATTTAAGGTCATAAAGTTTTCTACAAGGGAAATAGTATGAGGTAATTGGAATACATATAAAGCCAAGAAAAGGAAACCAGCAACATGCTTGTGGAAACGGAAAGAGAATCAGGTGCTGGAGAGTGTGAACACATTAGTAGCTATTGCAACGTGTATTTTAAAGTCAAGTCACCTTCGGTCAAGCTCTACAGTTATAAGTCAATGAGTGCCTTGATGCAGAAATTAGCCAAAAACAGCCATCAAGCTATGAACTTGAAATATTATTGTATTCAATTTAAATTTCATTCCTTGATGACCACTCAGTTCAACCTTATTGCTACAAACACTGATGTCAAGATAGGCAGAGGCAACAGAGAAAGGATCCAAACTCCCCTTTCTTTATACTACTTATTTTAGTTATCTTACAGTGATCCTGGTGGGTCCAACATATTGCATACTCAGTTCAATAACATTCCTATTTTGGCCAGCTCTCACACACACAAACTTTGGATTAGTTCATTTTCTGCTGCCCTTTTTACTCAGCCTTACCTATTTTTTTTTCGGCTGTCCTCCTTAATTCTGACAACGGAGCAAAAAACTGATCTGATAATACTTCCTCTGATCTGATAATCCCAGTAAAAATTGAAGCATTCTGTAATAATGCATTCGAATGGAAGTTATCCAAATAGTGCTTTGTGGGTGCAGAGCTGATAGGATTGTTTACGGTTATTTTTGTGGTTCCTGAAAGGCCATTTAAAAAGGTTTTTTGATCCTTCCAAGAAGTAGCTTTATCTACAAAACATGTAGCAGCTCAAACAGCAGAGGGTGCTTTGTAAGCAAATACAAAGCACTTGATCTAAAATTATTGCTGTAGATAGATCCTGTTGATTGCAGCTGTGGGATGCTTTACTACCAGCTCTATTCATGAAGTGGCAGATTCAACGGCATGTTGCTTATTAGAATTGTTTTCAAATGTTTCAGTAAATCTTTGCAGAAAACCACCCTCCTCCCAAATTCAATGTATAGGGGTGGCTTTGTAGATGTTTAATCATAGAGCCCCATGTTTTTAAATAAGGTGAACAGTGTGTTATGAAATGATGCATTATTCATAGATTCATACTGTTTCAAAAGCTTAATAAAGAATTTGATTAATAGTCTAAGCACATGTCTCACATATTTATACTCTGGTATGCATACAAATGCAATGTACAACATTAGATACTTGTAATATTCTTTTGCCTTTTATGCTTGTTAAGCACTTACGATGCAGAGTAGTTAAGTCAAATTGCAAAGCCAAGCCAAGTACACCAAATTGTTTTCATTCTACAGAGCGGGTGGGTGGGCATCCTTCACAATAGTTTCTGTTCCATCATTGTTGTCCTCCTCTGAAACCATTTCAGTGCAGAATGCTGAGGAGTCTGAATGAGTTCTAAGCATAGGACACTAATGATGAGCGTACCAATTAATCTTGTGGAAAAAAAATTAGGCGGCCAGATTCTCTATTTTATTATTTCTATGAGTCACAATAAATAAGTTCAACACAAATCAAACAACACAAACATTAAAGTCATTCTACCACTCCAATAAGTGTATAACCAACCAAAGAAATCCCCAAACAATAAAATCCTGTGTTTTCCTTTCTCAGAAGAACCTACATATTTTTGGAAGTACTTCTGTTGAGACCCATTATTGAATTATATCTTTATTAGCTTATGATACACCAAATCAGGGAAAGAGTCAAGGGATTCCCCACAAAGTGAGTTGACTTATATCATTCTCCATTTTATATATCAGCTGAACTATCTGAAAAAAATGGTTCCCTGAAAGCAATGATGTAGAAGAGGGAGGTTTTGAGAATGAAAGTCTAGAATATTTTCTGATGGTTATCTGCTGCCTCCCACTCATCTCTGTTTCACAAGCAGTTGTCTGTCTCCTCTCACTTTTATTCTTTACCTTTGGGGATTTTTTCCTCCTTCATGCACCTTCTTTTATGTTTTCAGCCTATTCTTCTATTTGGTTGATCCCTCTAGACAACCTCTCTGGGCTTCAGCTCCTTGTCCCCTTAAATCTAGCTTCCAGAAGTGTTGAATAAGTCCCCTGTTGAGCTTGGGCATAATAGTGACAGATAAGGCAAAGGTCAGGGAGATCTGTCAGTAAAGGTTGTTAAACTCCATGGGCTGGAAACTGAAGATTTACACCAGCTGAGCATCTGGCTCAAAATGTTTTGGGGAGAAAAATTAATCAGTGGACTTTTGACAACATTAAGCTCAAGTTATCAGTGTGGCCATCTAGATGTGTGTTGAGAAAAGGCTAAATCCTACTGGACATTCATATACCTAAGTGTCATTTATATAGCTGCAAAATGGGATTTTTTGGGTACATGTTCACAGTTGGGATTTCATGGATCTGCATTTGCCTTGCACTACCTTACTGAGCATATTCAACAACATGTACTCTGGCTGTGCAGATACCTGGGAGGAGCAGAATCACTTGGCCACAAAAATTAAACTGGCTAGGTCACAGAAAAAACACAAAATTGGACAGTCAGGAGATGAAGATATTCGGGGCCAGGAAAAGACATAAGCCAGAGGGAGGGTGCTTTAGTAAGAGGGAGGCTGCTCTGGATGGGAGGGGTCTTTGGCTTCTGGCCTAGGTTCCTACCCCTAACCAAACTGGGACATAAAATATTGCAGTCATATTCAGTCAATGAATATTAAATGTAGGGTGCAGTAGGCTAGTTTCAGGTGGAGGGCTGAAGGGTGCAATGCTTAGCCTGTTACCTAGTGATTAAAGCACTTTGCTAAAAAAGTTCAAATTTCCTCACAGTGAAAGGGTCCTAAAACCTGCATCTCCTAGTCCCTGAGCAAGTGCTCTACTCACTAGGCCATCTTACTTCTGGTAGGTGCATGTGTAGGGTGATCTTAGTGTCCCACAGATAGAAACAGAATCTGAACAGTGAATAAATGCCAATAATTGCCATTACATGGCCATGTAAATGCCACTTAAATGTGTAATGGTGAAATAGAGTCAAGTGGGAAGAATGGGACAGAAGGAGGCAAGCACAGGTATGAATGGAATAGAGGTGTCAGGACAGATATAGTGGATCAAGGCTGTCCAACTTCAGTGTGGCTGCAGCATTGACCATATACTGCAGGGGCAGGCCCCTGGGATTCAACCCCCCACTAAATCATTCCCCCAGTGGGAACCCCATCAGCACATGGCCTTCTGCCTCATTGCCACTCAGGCAGGGCTGATGACACACAGCTCCTCCCCCACCAGGCCCTTCCCCACTGCATGGCAGTGGGTGAGACAGCTGTGGGGGCCCAGGGACCACATGATTGCTCTTTGTGGGATTCATGTGGCCTGTGGGCTGCCATTTGGACAGCTTTGTAACAGATAAAGCCATGCAAATTGATGAGATTTCTCAGGGACAGGGTGTTGAGAAAGAAGATGCAAACAACATAATCCTGTGGAATTGACAGGGAAGGGAACAAATGGACTCTGCCAAGAAAAATATTTGGAGAAAAATTAAGAAAGCACTAAGGGAGGACAAGGAAGTTGTGGGGTGATCAATGGTGGTTAGGGATTCTAGGCCCAGACTGGACCATCACGGTCTGTGAAGCTGACTTTTGTCAACAAGTCTTACCCAGTAATTCTTGCAAAAAGCCTACAAGGTCAGCTTGAGTTGCAGTATATCCTATCCCAAAGGCTTCCAGTGATAGAGATGCCATGGCAGCCTATGATAATTATTTGCTTGGAAAATAACCCTATCCATTAAAACTTTACAATTTTTTTCAGTTTCAACTTCCAAACAGAGGATCTTGTTAGATTTCTGCTAAATTAAAGAGCTTTCTATTTTCAGGAATATCCTCTCCAGTATGTACTTAAACCATGTTAGCAAGTCCACTTAACATTTTTGTGGATAAGGCAAATTGATTAACTTTCCTAAGCCTCTCATTACAGACATTTTCTAAATATCAAATGCTTTTTTCTAAATCATTTCTGATTTATCGATATCCTTTTTGAAATGTGGACATCAGAACTGAAGGGAATAATCCACTAAAGTTCTCATTAAAGATATATGTAGACTTAATAACATTTTGCTGCTGGAATACACTTCTTGAGAACACCAATATATGGATTTACATCGGTTTTGTACACTGATAAAAGATTTCTCGGGATCTAGAGACACAGATAACCAGAGTACCTGCTATAGCATTAGGTTGTAGTTGAGCATGTTATGGAAAGTTTGCAATGAGTAAATAGTCATCTATCCAACAATAAACTGTGAATCCCAGTGTATTTTTACTGCTGTTTCTCCCCTGGAATAATTCAATACTTGATTCTAAGAAGTTAAACCAGCATAGGGGTTTATGTTGCATATTTGGTCCTATTTTACAATGGTGTCAGTATGTTTTGCATACAGTCCTTCACTCTATACTCCCTAGGGATATATACAGCCAAGGACTGCATTCACCCTCTAGGTACAGCATCGTAAGTGGAGATCATCTTCATTGATATTTACTGTTAGGAACTTTAAATTCTTTTAACTGTTATTACATTCCTGGATCCAGCCCCTGCTCATAAGTATGACTTACCTTCCTTGTTTCCACAGTTGTTGAAAGTAGAATGTGCCATAGCCTGTTGCAAATCTAAGAAAAGAAGAATGAAACAGAAGCTCAGGGCTTGTCCAATAAGAGGTTAATGAGAAAGTTAGCGTAAGAAGTGGACAATGAATGGGAGGGAAAAGACATGGGGTGGATACAGCCAAGGGATGAGAAAGAAGCCCAGTACCACTACAAAATGGCTGGAGTGAAAAAATGAAAGACAGTACCTCAAGTTCAAACAGGACTTTGTTTCAGCGAGCAAAATAATTGGTAGATCACAAATTCTGGAGAGTTTCAGATGGAGTGAGCACCCTAGAAAGAACTTAGATGGGAGGGAGGATCTGGTGATGAGACTGGAATGAGTTCATATTGAGAGGATAAAGGATTTCAGGAGACATGGGTGCAAGGGGATAGAACAGGGCAATGACACATGATGGCAGTAAGGAAGAAGGTGGAATATATCTGAGATCAGGCAGGGTAGGAGTAATGGGAGACAAGTGTGGGAGAGTTTGTTATAGCCAGAGTCAACAGATGGTGCAGTTCTACACGGGCTTGTAGGTTTTCAGTCTTGAGAAAACAACCATATTTTTTAGTTTCTGTTGCAGTTTCTTTGTAGGAAATTGTGACAAGCAGCAAGGTGATTTTACTCTCTGCCTTCATCCCTTTAAGTAGAGTCAATTCTTTAGAAAGTCACCCCTTAGGAAATGGGTATTGTCATCTGGGCTGAGATTCCAGAAACAGGGATTGCCTGCATTCCATTTGTGACTACCTAACCCAGAACGGATGCGCGTGCAAGCAAACAAGCTACATTTCAAATACAATCATCAACGATTTCTTCTGCAGCAGGAAGATGACATGCAGGCCCTGACATCCGTTTGCCTCTCTGTTGAACAATAATAATCTGATGAGGACAGCAGAGAGGATATAAAATCTTACACTAAGAATCAAGTAGCTAGAGGAGGGAGAGTATGATGTGGAAGGAATAGGAAAGGTGGTAGAAGGACAGATAGATCATAATAGATAAAAAAAAAAAAAAGCAGCAAAACAAATCTGCCAGTGAAGGCAATCAATACAGCAAGAATCATAGAGCAAAGAGAACGGCTAAAAACCATCCAGCAATTATATGAAGACAAAACATATATAGACACTGAAATGTAATGTCAATCAGTTCCAGTAGCCAGCTTTTGCCTAAAGGAGTACTCTTTATTATTGCTTTTTGTTTTTCAAGACAGGTTCAGTGTTTATTTCTTTTCTTTTTCTATTCTTGTATCAGGACCAGTGGATAGCATCAGACTTTGAAAAATAGTCACTATTTTATCCGGTGTCCTGTCCCTAGAGAAGAATGAAACCTTTACTTCTGTAATGGGAGAGTATCACAGGACAGCCTCAGAAGCACATTTCGTACTATTCGCAAAGTGAGCCAGGGAGGGAGGACCATAAAGAAGTGAATTCTCACTCTCCTCTGAACAGAACATAGACGCACTAAATCATTCCAAATTTCCCTCCTTCTTGCATCCTTTGTGAAAACTCAAACAAGAAAACAATAGCCTGCTGGACTCCCTCCAGAGCATTACCTGTTACCCTTTCAACTTCTCTCTACTCCAAAGACATGCTCCAGCTACCCATCATACCCTTGTTGGACCTGACAAGATCTCTTAGAGACCTAGGAAGCATGACTTAAAATGAAAGGCCTAAGGAACTCAGGTTCTTTAGCCAGGAGAAGACTGAATGCCCAAATGGAGATTAAAGAGTGTACAGGGAGAGACTCTTTTCTGTGTCTGTAGAGAACAGGACTAGGAGCAATGGTCTCAAACTACAGCAGAAGACATTTTACTTAGAGATTAGGAAGAGCTTTCTGACTATGAGGGTTGGGAAGTAATGGCTACCTAGAGAAGTTGTGGAATGGCTATCTCTGGATGTTTTAATGAGCAGGCTTGACAGACACTTGGCTGGAATGGTAGTCAGAGATGGTTCTGCCTTGAATAGGGGCCTGGCTTAGATGATCCCTTCAGGTCCCTTCTAGCCCTATTTTCTTATGGTCCTGGGAGCCAGTAATTATGACAACAGGTGAAATTCTGGGCCCATCTTCTTTCTTTCTGTACAATTCTATCCCCTGTACTCATTTTGATTCACAAGATGCCCATGATGAGCCAGAAATTATCCCCTTCTACAACAGACTCTGAGCCCAGGAGAATCTAAACTCTTTGATTGCGGGGGGAGGGGAAGGGAGACACACAAACACACACACACACACACACACACACACACACACACACAAGAGCAACAACAACAAGACAAGCCATTGGCTCAGTTGTTGATGGGAAAAAAATCACTTTACCCTTTGGTAAAGCAGCACTGGACAGCCAGCTTTTTGGATGGTGTTGTAAGGGGCATCTCTAGAGAAGGGCACAGTAGTGCTCAGCCTTTCCCCTTTAACCCCTGCTTGATTTGCCAGTCAGGTCAGAGCAAATAAAGAGTTTTCATATAACATATTCTTTCTTCATGATGTCTCAGTTGTTAAAGCCTCACACAATAAAAATATAAATCATTGGGCTATTGAGACTCAAGTTATTCCTCCTTCAAGGCTTTCACTTTATTCTGGTTTCAGATTCTGCCTCTCTCTCAGCTTCCCCTGTTGAAGTCTTTAGTCCCACACTGGACCTTGGAAGGACACCTCCCCTTGGATCTTTTCTTTTCCTTTGTTCCTGGACTTGAGCTCTTTCCCCAGACTTATTATTTACCACTGTGGTTAAGGTCCCTCTCCTTACCTCCCACATGACCCAACTTTTACCCTTACATGAGTTACTGGACTCCCCTTATGTGAGTTTAAACTCCTCCTTTATAATCCACAGCTAGTAGTCATATAAATCAAGCATCAGCCCTCATGCCCAGCTTGTTCTAGGAGTCTTCTCAGAACAACCTGCTTTTTGAAAGGGTTATTTTTTTAGAATAGAGTTAGCTGGCACCAGCCTTTAAAAGACCAGAGCATCCTATTACACATGCAATTAATAAAGGTAACATGTAGAGGGGCCTAAGACACCAGCTCACAGGCCATGTCAAGATGAGTGTAGCCGTGTGGTGTGTGGCACCACAGGCACATCTGTAATACCACATACTGTACATTCAGCAATTCTTCACGCTGCAAGGTAGCAGAGCGGGGGGCAGGGGGAGGGCTTGACCCCAGGAGATCCCCGGGTCAAAAAAACCTGAGCAAAAAAAAGCAGAGCAGCACACATGGGGGCAGTGTGTGCCCCCCAAAACCGAAGCCTGGCCAGCTGGAGCCACACTCATCACATATTTTGATTTTTATATTAACACCACTATTTTCAATTGATTAATGTTATTGTCTATTAAAAAGCCTATCTGTTTTCTGCTCATCTGTGGTCACCTCTTCATGGACTGTTCACAGCAGCTGTCTACAACAAAGTCATCATTTATCCTTCGCAGGTGAAGGACAGGGACTATTTGTCATAATGCGTCAACTTGTAAGGTCCTTTACAGAAAACAGTTGATCTCTTTATGCTGTAGAGGGATTTGGTAAAAAACAGCACTTCTGGAAATAGTTTATAGTTCTTTAATATCACTTGTCATTTGACAACAGATTCCGTTCCATCATGTTTTTTTTCCATTCGGCTTTGCTATTCTCAGTTATGTAAGTGTTCTCTTGACTCCATAAACTTAAAGGTCAATATAGTAGCATGTCAAATGGAGGATTTTATCATGTGAAGAAATCACAGAACAATCTAATATGAACCAAACTGGTTATTCCATATGATGTTCCTAACCAGCTTTTTTGGTCTCTATTTACAATCATTATATGACTCCTATTTTTCACTATCACAAGTCAAAAAAAAAGTATTTCTACCGCAGTCAGTATTAATGCTTTTTGCTGGTGTTACTTTTCATGAAATGATTTTTTTTTCAGGTTACTGGAAACTGTTAAAACACAGAATGGAAAAAAAAAAAAAAACAACGCAGGGAGCATAGTGCCAAAAAGGAACATAATGCACATTACGATATTTGCTAGGGAGCTGAACAAAGTCAGCAGGAATGGCCATGCTGTTTTAATCCTCAAAAATATATCTGAATGAGGTATTGGATTGCTTCCAAACTAGAGAGGATAGCAATACTACTCAGGTGATTGTAACTGTATCCCTCCTACACACTCCAAGGACCTCTTTCACTACATTAGTACCAAGATGTCTCTGTTTCAAGATTTTTACATTCTTGTTTGGAAAATAAGATTTTTCGCGGCATGTTTTTTTAGATTAGAAAAATTAAAAGAATTATTGGTAGGGATTGTTCCAGAAGCTTCTTAATGGAAGCTGCTCAATTCCAGAGATAAGTTTGCCAGGACTGACACTGTAGCACACAAGCATGAACATTTGTTTCCGCAGGGACCATACACCCTCCGGCATGTGACAGGTTACCCCGGGGTGGGGTAGGAGAGGATGAGGCCAGCTTAGTGCTGGCCCCAGCAGCTTTACCTGGGGTCCTGGGGGCCTCCTGGGGCTGCAGTGACGGCGATCCTGCCACTTGGAGTCTGCCTGGCAGACAGTGTGTGGCTCCAGCTGGCCAGGCCTCAGTTTTGGGGGGCACACACTGCCCCCATGTGTGCCGCTCTGCTTTTTTTTTGCTCAGGTTTTTTTGACCCCGGGATCTCCTTGGGTTAACCCCTTCCCCTACCCCCAGCTCTGATAACCAGCTGATTGTTGAGCACCCAGCTTTCAATGTGCTTCTTCAGGGGGAAGCTAGAATCATGATCCCAGGGTCCCCCTGCTTGGCAAATATGTCACAGTTGGGATTGGGCCACATGGTGCATGGCAGGACACAGTTGTTGGGACTGGGGATCCTATCATGCCTTTAAGTGAATGTCTGTCAGTGGTTTTAGAGTACTCATCAGTGTAACAGATCTGCTCCTGAAGTCATTATTGGAGCAAAACCATCTGGACACAAATGCTCATACTCTTGGTTTATAAAGAACACAAAAAAGAAAATTTCAGATTTTCATAAAGAAAATACAGCGTGTACACACTCCACACTATTATATAACAATTCATATTAGCTATGAAGCATGCCTTATGTGCTTTTCCAGTTCATTTGTGCTCAGGGGTAAATCTGGCTCTAATTTTCTATTTTAGTGTTTAACGCATATATGGTTAGTAAAATATATACATGTGCTGAAACACATTATTGAACTGGAGATTAAGAAAAGAACTGTATTTGCCTGCTAAGACATGAACATGACACTTACACAATCTTTAGGCATCTAAGTCTCACAATGGCATCCTAAGTCACCCCATGTAATAGCCTGACTCACATGTGCACACAGCCAAATGTGTTACACAACCACACTTCCTCTTTTTGCAATGTTTGTCCTTTCAGTGTATGCTTGGAAACACTTCAACACTGGGTCAGAGACATCCACATCTATTTACACTCCATTGTGATATGATTCCCTTGAGTGGGGGAAGGTGAGTTCTTCTAATGTTGTATGTGGTTTTTTGCATTACAAAAACATCAGGAAAAAGTCATAAACAATATTAGGGACAGAAAGAAGGCTCAATACCAGGAATGGGCAAAGTCTGGGTTGTGGGTCAGATTGGGCCCGCAGCACACTCCATTTCCCAGAATCTTTTGCATGTGCTGCTATGGCCGGTATCCATGGAGATCCCAGAGCAGTGGGGCCATGATAGCAGGGGGCCAGGGTTCCCATGGAGACTGGCCCCAGTAAGGCTGATAGGGTGTGCAGCCGGGAAGGACTTGAACCGAGGCTGGGATCTTGCAGCAGGGACAGTGTGGTCCAGAACCAAGGCAGAACTGCTATCTGCTGCCTGCATGTTTCAGGCAGGGGCATGCAGGCAGTGGCTTGCAGCTCTGCCCCAGCTCCGGACCATGCTGTTACCACTGCAAGTTGCCAGCCCCAGAGCAGCTCCCCACCCAGCTGCATGCCCAGGCAGTGCTGGTCTCTTTGGAAACCTTGGTCCCACACTGTCACAGCACTGCCACTACTACCGTCTCCATGAAAACTGGCTGCAGTGACATGGGCAGGGACTGCTGGCAAATGGAGTCCAGCTCCCAGCTGGATCCACCATTTTACCTACTCCTGCTCTATATGTTGCTTAACCTGCTTGAAAATCTGTCCCTATGGGCTGGAATAGATGCCCGGACTTCACTATCTGAAAAGCCTTCAAGTAGCCATCCTCATTACAGAATGTCTTCAGGTAGGAAAGGCTTCTTGGAAGACATGATCTGGAATCCCTAAAAAAAAGGAATTTGTGCCTGTGTTTCATAGGAGGAAAAGAAAGCCACACAGACAGGTCATAGCAAAGCTCAAAGCTTGCCTACCCTTCCATTCAGAAATAAGAAAGCCCAAGTATATACAACACTTAGTCTTTCCCAGCCTTGTGGGACACAAGCTGACTTGCTTCACTGTTACCTCTCTCCTAAAATTGTTTTTCTCTCAGAACATTTCTTACCATACATGCAGCTTACACAGGAGGGTGAGGTGAGTATACTAAGGATTTGTGATTCAATAGTTTTCAGATTAATTGTGCAGGCCAATGCCTCTCTTACTTACGTTGATGCAACTCCATTGGGCCAGATCCTGCCCCTGTTTACTAAAATGCAATCCAAAATAGTGCCATGACTTCACATCTACATGACTTCACATCTACATCAGTGTCTGTGATGCATTTGGCCTTGAATGCTGATTAGATAAAATGAATAAATGTAGGCCTGTGCAAAGTAGCTAGTATTTGCTTCAGATTCAGCCGAATCGGGGGACAGTGATTTAATTTGGTGATTTAAATCATTGTCCCAAATTGATTCAGCCAAATCCGATTCAGAGATTCGGCCATTGCTGAATCAGCCAAATCTCTGAATCAAACAGGTCCCATGCCCCGCCTGCTCTCCCAGTCTCATCAATGGATGCCCCGCCCAGGCCCAGTGTCCCGGCTCTTTAAAAAAAAAAAAAAGCCCCACCCTCACCAGCTCCTGTCAGGCAATCCCCGCTGCCCCCCACTACCCCACGTTGCATGGGAGGTCTCTGCCATGAGCACCCAGAAGCCCCGACAACCTCTGCAGCATCTGGTGAGTGCAGAACTTTTCTTTTTTAAGTGTTGAGATGCTGGGGCCAGGTAGGGCAGCCATTGACAGGACTGGGAGAGTGGGTGGGGGGGTCAGGGTGTGCTCAGGAGGCTGGGGGAGCAGGCAGGAGATGGGACCTGGTGGGGGTCCTTCCATGGTCCCCTCCACACTCCTCCAGCCCCTTCCCCCCCTCTCCTTGTGAACTGGCACAGAACCCAGATACAGCTCCCTGCGGTGGTGAGTGGGGACTGCCCATATCAGCGAATCTCTGAATCTGTCTTCAAATCTTTTCTGAATCGATTTCTGCTTTGGACCTTTTTATTGATTTCCTGATTTGATTTGGATTCAGAGATTCAGCCTCTGAATCAGGCAAAATTTCTTATGAATCGAATCAGCACCCAAAGCTTTGCACAGCCCTAATAAACAGCTTCCAGGGCAGGAGCCAGAACCCACACTCCCTCCCTTCCCACTGCAAAACAAGTACCTCCTCTCTGGGCAAGCAAGTCTCTCTCTTGCTTGCCGCTTTTGCACCGTAAATACTAGCTTCCTGACTGCTGAGTGAGCTAGCTTCAAGGAAAGAGGGAAGAAGAAGGTGCTCAATACCATATCTTCTCCATAGATTGATATGACACCTCTGTTATGATAAAGGAATAGTGCAGTTAAAGCACCTGAAGATAGGTGAGAACTAGAACCCAGGTCTCTCATGTCTTGTTGGAACAGACTCCTTATGTAGCCCACATACAGGTCTAGCTGCCAAGATTTAAAAGCCCTGACTTTGTGATCCAAGGGAAATAGAAGTCTGAGCAGCTGGATGCTCTTTGTACAAGTTAAAATTCCACGTTCCACGTGCCTCTTGTGTAAATAAGGATCTGCCTCTGCAGGTGTCTAAGTGCTTCCCGTTGAAATGGATGACAGAAAGGTGGGCCTTTAAAAGGCAAAATAGGATTCAAGAGTGCACACGGAGGTAAGAAAAGCTATCAATTTAGCAATTTAAGTAGCAAGTGCAGACAGACTGACTTTAGTGGCTACTGTGAGAATGTGGCCAGTCTAACTGGCTTGGATGATATGAAGTCACTGGTGCATCAGCTCCTACCCAGTAGATGCTGAGCAGCCTTGGAGCTTGTAATATATACATTTCTGTTGTGAAATGTGTATGTTGGATTAGCTAAGAGATCCAAAAGGGATGATCTGTATATTCATGCTCACTGATTGCAGAAGAGACCTGTGCATCTACACAGGCAAAATAAGACACCTCCCTGATTCCGCTTGCCCAGATCAGAACCTGCAGTTACAGGAGGGGCTGAACTCTAATTCAGCTTATGTGACTAAATAGCAGTTTTCCAGCACCTACACAGTGTTTTCAACTCTTTTACCAGTCCAGTGTGGATGCATAAGCACTCAAGACTACTGCACATGTGCAGAGGCTGTATACTGGCTGGATAGGTAACTCCCTTTCAGGAACCAATTCCCTTCAGGGAAGCCACAGATCCTCAATCTTATGCTCCTCCTCCTTTTGGCCTCACATATCTTCCTCTCTTGGCTGCAAAAGGAGTGCTGGAATGGGGCCAGGATAATGCTTGGCTTGTGACCTGATGGTTAGCACACTGCTCTGCAAGTCAGAGAGATACAGGTGGATGTACACCTAAATGTACACCTTGCTGGGGTTGTTTGACCCCAGTACTCTTTCCTGCCATGGCAGGTGGTAGGACTCGATGATCTGCTCAGGTCCCTTCCGACCCTAGAAACTATGAAACTATAGGTTCAAATCAGCTTTGTGTAAAGGAGGGGACCTAGAACCCGTTCCCTACTTCCTGGGAAAGTGTCCTAACCATACAGCTACTGGGGCTAAAATATGGGTGGATTTTCCTCTGTTCAATACCTGCTGCTCATGGATTTCTGCCACGTAAAATATTATGCACGTCCATCATACATGATTATGTAGCTCAGCACCATCCTGGGCACATAGACACTTATGCATCCAAGCCACATGCATAATAGAACAGCAAATGGCTACATTTATATAGCTGGTAAGCTACCATTTAGGTATGTAAAGTGCATTACAAGTCTCCCCTAGTTGTCTAGTGGGTAAAATGGGATTTAGCCTTATGTGATGGAGTTGTACCACTGCAGTGGGGCCCACTTTTTTGCCAGGTGCGTCACAGTTTTGCCAGGTGTGTCACTTTGGTCCCGTTATCCTGCCTGATCTTCTGATCTGCTTTCTTCTTCCTTCCTTGTGCCACATGCCACCCAGAGGCTGCCCTTACCTCTTGCGGCACCCATGCTGCAGGTTGGCCACTTGCACTAGGTTCATAGTAGCTACATCTCTTTTGCAGATGCTGTGTGGTTTCTAGAAGTCATAGTTATTCATCTCTTCTAATCAGATTTCAGAGGATGAGCAGCTGAGGTTAAAAAAGTTGAGAAGAAAACCCTGCCAAAAACTTGAGAATAGACCTTGAATGGAAAACTAGCACTTTGGTGTCTGATTATCTAATCATTGCTGGAGAAAGAAGGGCTTTGAACTACAAAAAACCCCAAGGTTAGAATTATTTAACAGTGAATTTTTCAGGCATTCAGCTAAGTGGCAGAATGGCAAATAAGAAGAATAATTGTTTTGCATTCCTTAACAACCTCATTGTAGGAAGAACACATATGTTCAAAATGCACTAAATATTCCCTTAACACTGTAAAAGGATTCTAAAGACTCAAGTCTTTTTTTTTAATGGATTCATGGTTTTCAAAGGGTCTATAGGATGGAGGTGGTTTCCCTGTTTGTATATCCTAATGATGAAAAATGGAGTTGCACTCAGTGAAATAAAGAGAGTATTTATTGTTTATGGTGCCGGAGGTGTTCTAGGCACTTTAGAGATGGATTTGAAGATCCCAAAAGGAACTTGCTGTGTAGAGAGAGAACATTCAAAAAAAGAAGGGAAGAAAGGCAAGTGATTTAGCAGTTTAAGTAGCAAGTGCAAAGAGACTTTCTTTAGTAGCTACTGTGAGAATGTGGCTAGTTTAACTGGCTTGGATGATATGAAGTCACTGGTGTTCCAGGTCCTTTCCAGTAGATTCTAAGCAGCCTTAAAGCTTGTGATATATAAATTTCTGTTGTGAAATGTGTATGTTGGATTAGGTAAGAGATCCAAAAGGGATGATCTGAGAAGAAAATTTCAAGTGCTAGACATGAGGAATTTAATTATTCTTGGGTAATGGAGGAAACAATTATGTCCTATTAGTGAGTTTATCAATGATCTCCTTTGTAAAAGACAACATAGAATAATTTTTAATGAGGTTTGTTGGAAATACTTTGGCTCGGTTCTAGATATTTTGGATGGGGACAACCTGGATTTAGAACAAGGTATAGAATAAATTTGCACAGAGGTACAAAGGCAGTTATCACTACTTGCTCATTGGGCAGGACTAATGCAAACATTTTTCCTAATGAAAAGCACCTAATTTTTATGCTTAGACAGAAATGTAGCAAATTCTGCTCTCAGAACATATGGATTCAAATCCAGCGTAAAAGCAAAGCTATTCTGGGTTTACAAGAGTATATCCTGGAAATGATTCTGTACATATTTCATAGATTTCATAGACATCAGGGCTGGAAGGGACCTCGGGAGATCACCGAGTCCAGCCCCCTGCCCAAAGGGCAGGAAGTCAGC
>NW_017728918.1:23324549-23350220 GCF_001723895.1 Crocodylus porosus | reverse complement strand
CAACCCCTCCCACAGTCACCCCACACAAGCACAATTCCCCCCATCACAGTCCCTACTTACTCCCAACAGCTCCTGGGTCCTGGGCACGCTAGATCCTTGCCATGTTTCTGCTTGCCCCAGCACACTAAGGGTGCATGTCCCATGTGCTGGGGCAGCAGGAGCACATAGATCCACTCTGGCCAGAAACCAGAGCATCTCTCCAGAAGACCAGTTTTCCAGTTACCTCAAGGCATGGTCTGGGACTGTGCCCTGTCCTGCTTTCCCCCCCCCGCCCCCCCCCGTGGGTTTTGTTTGTTTGTTTGTTTGTTTGTTTTTTATACCTGGATATCCAGGTATCAGATTCTGAGTCCATGCTGCAAATATGCTCTTGCAGCTTCTCAAACTGGTTTGGGATGCTGCAAGAGGCACATGCACATTCGTCTGGATGCTCCATAAATGCTTAATTTAATCCAAATATAAAAGAGAGAAAAATAATTGGATATGATGCTTTTTAGCTTTTGTTTTTGCCTGCAATATACTCTTTACTTGGACTAATTCTTCAATAATCTATAATGTTCAGCCTGCCTGTGAAAGTTAATGAATCAACCTCAGATCACAACTCTTGTTTTTGTTCCCTCTCTCTTAAGTTAGACATGGGCTCCATGGAGGGAAATGATGATAATAAGCATTCTAGAACATACAAAAATTGGGTGATTCAGCAGAGTATCTTGATGAACTGTAATTAAAAGGCAGGCAGCCACACATTTTCAATAATGTGAAGGAAAGTGTCTTCTAATTGCTGCGTTTTTTCCAACTGGAATGTACTTGTTTAACCTATAGTGCAATCTATCCCTTCCTACCATTATGTGTCATCAGTGAATTTGAGAGTTTATTCATGCTCTGCATTTTACTCCCCCGGCCATTTTATATTTGAAAGTTTCTAAACGTGTATTGGCATTCTGCAAAATTAGCTCATCCAGGGCAGTTAGGCGTTTATTGCAGTTCATGCAAAAATCAAGAGGGAAGAGTGCTTACAAGGTTTCTTATTTTTGTTTAGCTGTAGGATGAATTTAAAATGGCACATCTTTTCAAGACCAAGATGGAGATCAGTTAATGATTATGGATGAGAATCACATCTTCAGCATGCCCTGTTGTGATACCCATGCATAATCTGCCTACATTTGCACCTATCTGTGTAGGTGGAATGGTGCGTTCTCACATACCCTTGCAATGACACATTTCCATAAGCAGCCTACACACTGTCCATACCAACAATGAAGCATTTAGTACCATGTCTCATTATATTGACTGTTAAACTTATCTAAAAAGTGTGATACACCAAGGATACAGAATGATAGATGAAAGCACAACAATTATATTGTTCTCTCCATATATGTTATCATCACCGTGCTTACTCAAAGCCACACAACAGTTAGACATAGCTACGTACATCAACTATAATAGCTTCTTTTGTTTAGAATGTCTTGTCTTTAGAGTTTGTTTCCTCCCTCCCCACCTCCATTCTTTTAGTTCATCCCTTTGTAACTCCTCACGAATGGTTTGTGCCTGGAAAGATGTCATATCTAGAAAATGACATTGTTAACAAAGGGACTTAGATGTAGAATATGGCCAGAGTCAAACTCAGATGATTCACAGTAATACATTCCAGCTTTGGGATCCCACCTATAAAAATGTGCTTCTTCCAGCCATTTAACATTATTCTGGGCCAGGTTGGCCCAGACATTCCCTGCTGAGTGTGATTTTAAATCCAGAAGATCCTGAAGGTATGCCTCCTCTTTGAGGGAGCTCTGATCCAGCCTATTCAGTATCCTTTCAAGCAGGCTTAGAACTTTAAACCACCAATAGCCAGCATGGAAACAAAGATGAGTAATTCCTCATGTATTTCTTTCCCAAACTCAAAATAAATGGTCCTTAAGCTAGTGGCTTCTTTTGCCCATAGTTAAAACAGATAAGCTTACAATATTTAGTGGGCATGAAAGAGCATGGCATTTTGCTTGGCACATGTGACTTGGAGAGGACAGCAGGGGCTGGGGCTACAGACATTGGACCCCTCCCAGTTCCCCCATAATCTAGCTGCCCAGAGGTGCGCACGCACCTGCTGCCAGCAATGAACCAGGCTGGGGCTCCACAGGCCTCATACATCAGCTTGCAACCTCTGCGGGGGCCTGCTCAGAGCCCAGACTGGCTGCTGCAGGTGGTTGGGAGGCTGTAAGCTGCTGGACCGAGGCTTGTGGAGCCTCAGCCTGGCTCATTGCTGGTGGTGGGTGTATGCATCCCTCTGGGCAGACAGTGGGGAAGGGGCTGGGGCTGCGCTGCCACAACATGGATCAGGCCCCTTGTGGATCCCCCATCATCCACCCCTGGCAAATCAACATCTTACAAGTCAAGGTTGGGGTGTTTGCCCAAAAATGGTACTGACCCCTGTTTTGGTCAGTAATAAAAGTAAAGGGTGATGAATTACCAAAAGGGATAGAGTAATTTAACCAGGGTATTACAGAAAGCAGTGAAAAACCTGAAGGCTTGGCAAGAGGTAAGTGAAAACTCGTTCTGGAATGTTTTGTATTGAAAAAGTAACATTTTGAGAAGGAGCACGAATGGAACGTAAAGTGTTAATAAATCTTTTATGTCTGTTAATATCAACCCCACTCTCCACAGTCAATTCTAAAGAAGCCTTAGGTTACAGATGAGTACGCCCAGCTGTGCATTCGGCCACACCTCATTTAGCTTCTAACTAATTTGGTACAGAAGAGACTGTTTATAATTCCACACATTAGCTGCATTTAGGGCCAGGGTCTTACTGGAAAAGCCCCAAGGCATTACCTGATGCCAGATAAGTAGGTGAGCAGAGCTCTGTTGTCTTCAACAACACAGTTAGTGATAAAATAGTAACAATCATCTAGGAAACAAAGCCACAGGACTTTTTTTACTGTGTGGGGATTGGTCCCATTTACAGCCATCATTAACCAGCCACCAGTGATGTTGATCCCTGAAACAGGTAAAACCATGGTTTGTCCAGAGACAGATAACACTGGTTTCAAGCAGAGGCAACCTGTACCATAACATAGCGATTTAGTCTGTGCCAGGGAGCATACTATGACAAATTCAGAGAGAGCTAAAAGATTCCCCAGCATAGACAAATCTTGAGTAATCAGACAGGTAACAAACAGCTCCTTCATGCTGTTTGCCTCTGTGATCAGGCCTTTCCTGGTCATTCACTTCCACACTTGCAAAATATGAGCTGATCTAGTTCTATAAGCAGACTATGGCCTGCTCCCAGGGAAATAGTTAGAAATGTTGCTACCAACTTTGACAGAAGGAGGATTGGCCATTATAGTGCCTGAAATATTAGAAAGCCCTTCAATTTGTGAATGCCCTATATTTGTCATGGATTCACAGCAGAAACACCTGAAGGTAGGTAGAGGGCTGAAGGCATGCTGTGTGAAATATTTTGGAGGGAATGACCTTTGGGGGCAGCTTGTAAGAAGGGACGTCTTTGGTTGAGAGACCTGGCTCTGATGGAGGGGAGGTTGACCCCAAGAGGTTGTCACAGAATTTTACCATACTGTGTTTTCCAAGCATTTGATCATTTTCTTTTTCTCAAATTGTTTTCAGTCTGCCTCTCTCAAACAATCCCATTTCCTACGTGGGTAAGATAGCAAGAAAAAATGCTGGTGCCAGGGATAGTATAAAAGAAACCATCTGCCAGCTCATCACAGGCAAAAGATCAGCTGGTGCCTCAGAAATTCATTAGAAACTAAGTTGAGAAGCCTGCAAGTAGCGTTTTGCTGTCATTTGACTTAGTTACACTAATTCCAAAATGCTAATAAAAAGTCAACACATGAGACATTAGAATTAGATGACATTTTAGAGATGAAAACCATTGCATCTACTGCACTTTGATTTTTCTCCTATTTGAATCAGAAGGTGACAGTTTAGGTTATTCTCTGACCCCATAATAACATCCCAGTTTTCTAATCATATGGCCTGATATTCGGCATAAAGCAGTGTCTAAATCAAATGAAAGTAACCTCTAAGCAATTCAGAAACATATTAGATTGTTAAACATGTCATAAATCACACATCAGAAGTATAGATTGCATTGACTAGCTACATTTATTAGCAATGTGAAGTATGTGACTGGAAAAGAACACTTTGCAACAAAAATGAAATGAGATTATGAAGTGTTTTACAGGGAGAACTTAGTGGAAAATGAGTTGTTAATCAGAACTAAAGGAAGGGGATCAAATAATACATGTAACTTTAGGTTTTCCTTTTGGTGAACTTTCTTGAATGCTGGCTAAGAAGCAGAGTCAGAGATCATCAAAACCTTATGTCTGTTAAACATAAATGGGAATTTATCGCTAGAAGAATTACCACTGTACAAATGCATATCTCAACATTGTTAAAGTTAGACATAATTGGCACTGAAAAAGAGCATTAAGAATTCTTTAAACCCCATCTTTTCATCCAAACTTTCAGTGTAAAAAACACAGCTACAGCTATGAAGAACATTATATTGCCACTATCCTCTTGGCAGGCAGAGGTTTTTCTTTTTGTACATACCATTTGCAACTCTCTGACTTGATTCCACAAAACCTGCATATATCCCTCAGAGAAAATAAAGACAAAATAGGCAGCTTTTAAAGTTCTACAGGTCTGCTCCTGCAGTCTTATGCCAGGAGAATCCTGCTTGAATCAGTAGACACTTTGCTGTGGTTAAAAAAAAGAAGATTACAGCTAGGGGTGTATTGAACAGTTGCACTGTGCTGCCCCTGAGGTCATAGCTCACTGGGGCTTAGGGTAAGAGAGAAAGTGTTTAGTTCAGAGTTTTATAAATCACATTTTGAGGAGAGACTATTAATCAGGTTTCCATTGTGGCCTCTGAAATTCATTGCATGGATTGTGTATGACTCAGTTCCTCCATCTAATAAACTGGGGTAGTGACATTCAAACTTTGGACTAGACCCAGAAAGGGCCTTAGGTACTACAGTGATCAATGCTTCAATGAAGACAGTCTGGCATGAATGAAAGTAACTAAACACAAAGTTTTATTGCGCAGCAGTTTACATGACTGCTGTCCTTTAGTCTATCTCACTAACAAACCAGCTGCTTACTAGGTGAGGGACCATCTCTCAGCTTTTTCAGTCTCCTGTTAGGGCACATCTCTATATTACAACTTCTATCACTACATCTTCCCTCCTAATAATAATTACAAAAATCAACTAACATAAAAACCAGTTAGTACATCTGCAAAGGGGAGGTTACTAGGAAATTACCGCAGAGCACATTTTTGCCTTCCTTTCTTATTCTCCTTTTTCAGCAGTGTTTTTAGCAAGCCTCTGTGCGTGTCTGTAGATGTGCCGGGAGGCTTCTCTGACCTGCTGTAATTACAGTGCATCGGGACAGACTTAATTGAGTCTGCTGGAGCTTACTAATTAGTGCGTTCCAGCCAGCCTCCACGTCTCTTGAATCAACACCCTTGCCCTTCAAAATGGCAGCAGGGCACTTGAACTAAAGCTCATCAAATGAGCATGGGGACACTGATACTGCAGCACTTTAAAGGTAAATGTGTTATAAACTGCCAGGGCTTCCTGCTGTAACGTATGTGAGAAGACTGATAATTTGACTTTGCCATTTTTCAAATTGGCCCCTGTGACTGCTAGGTACCACACTCAAATACCCTCCAGCTTTCCACTACATTGGTCAAGATCAGAAAAAAACATGCAGGTTGCACATGTCCCATAACTAACTGTGCACTCATTTAGATTGTAACTGCAGAAAGATCGCATACAGAGGCCTTTGCCCTTCCAAATGCCTGTGTTGCTTTTCACTTGCTTTCAGTTTCCAACTTCTTTTTCAGTCTGGAACCCAAATTCGCTCAAATACTTTGTCATGTGCCACTCCTGACACCATATAATGATCAATGAGGACAGTTTGGAATGAATGAAAAGAACTAAATGCTAAGTTTTATTGCATAGCAGTAGATAAGCCTCTGCAGTCCTTTAGTCTCTCTGCTGGACAATAAAACTTCATGTCACTAACTGAGGGACCATCGCCCAATTCCCAGCTCCCTCAGCATCCAGTTATGGAGCTATTCTCTAAGTATAACTTCTATCACAACAGTTCCCTCAAGTCACTTAAACAGATTTTAGGTATCCTGCCTCATAGGTGCCTAAGGCCAAAAGTGAAATCCTTGGTATTCATACCTAAGCCATTCCGGACAAGATAATCTGTTTTCTGAATGATGAGTTTAGTTCATGATGATGGGTTATGACACAATTTATGGTGCCATATAAACACAATTTATGACCACAAAGATGTTACATATTTTTGAGGAATGTTGTTGTGGCTGGTACCATTTTTGGTACTGTGACATCAATGAGCACGTGTCAAGTTCCTATTTATAGTACAAGTGAAATGTTAATTGAGCCAGAAATACAGTGTGTGTCAGTAGCTTTAGCAGTACAACATCTAAACTCCTTTGCAGATCTAGTCCTTTGTGACTGAGCAATGGAAAGTGCTCTTTGTAGGCTATTAAATAGGAAAAACAACCCTCAAAAATTCATACCTAAAGATAGAAGTCTTTTGGCAGACATGCCAAGAAAACTCTGTTGGCTATGTAGTCAGCTAACTAGCAGGCATGGGTTGTTTCTTTATCCAGCCACTGAAAAATACCACATGATGGTTTCTCAGTAAAGGTGAGTTTGAAGAAGCCGGCCCGCCTCTCCCCCCCACATCTTCTTTTCCTTCTGCTGCTTCTTATTTCATGTTCTGGTAGTGAAAGGGGCTGAGTTCACTGGTCTACTAAAAGCTATAGGAATGGACTGTGATGTGCATATAACTTGCCCAAATTAAGGTTGGGCATTTTTGCAAATTATGCAATCTATTTGTCTATCAGGAGCATCAAATTACTTTAGAAACCATAGTACATCTGCCAGAATGACTTGAACTACAACGCCAGCAGGACCCAGTGATTTTAGTACTAATTTGCAATGATAGTCACCTCCTGCAAAATAATGGAAAACAAAAACCACAGGACAAATATAAATTCTGCAAAAATGATTTAAAGTTTACTCAAAGTTTAATCTTTCAGTAATTTCATTGTAGCAATAACATACAAAACAGTCATTTTTGTTTGGTGTCCTCGAGATTTAAAAGATTAAGTAAAAGATGAGAATGCTGGGAAGAATTTCAATAAGTGATTAAATCAGGTCAGAAAGTCCATTGGCAACTGTGCAAGTGAAGCTTAAAGAAGAGGTTTGCTTCCCACTTCTGAGGGCCAGCAATCTGAAGGAAAGTCATCCAGTGTTTTTGGAGCTAAAGAGATAATTACTAGCATGTTTCCTTGGTTTTGTTTGATATTATGTTTCTGTAATAAAGAAATCTAGATTTTGGACACCGGTTGCATACCCAGTTAAAAAAGTACTCACACTGCCTCCCATCATCCAGCTCGAATTCTGGTTTCTGTGCTTGCACCCTGCAGTCTCAATGCTTGATAAAGACAGTAATTCCTTGCTATAAAAGCTAGGTATTTTTATTATTGTTAACATAGAGCACAGCTTGCCAGAGTCCTGAAGCATGCATTTAAAAGTTATACATGTGTTTATAGCTTGTTTGCTAAATCAGGGTCTTTATGAGGAGAACAACAAAAATACTAAGGTTGGATAGCACAGAGACTTAACATAGGGTATAACTTCTAGGATGTGTCAAGTCCAGATGAAAACAATTGTCATTTGCTCATGACAAAACTGGGCTGAAGAGTGGATGGAAACTTCTGTGAAATGAATGGATCTCCTAAATGCAGGTCCCATTTGAAAGTGTCCCTCAGACAGAAATCCCTATGTAAGTAGTGCCTTGTTGGCAGGCTCTGCAGAGAGGCTGCTAACTAGTTTGATGATTGAATCACTTCTTCCCATGACTGCAAGCAAGCAGAGTTCATGCACATGCATCGATTGGGTTGCTTGGGGAAACTAGTAGAGCTGCTACCAGCCTTCTTTGGATAAAAGAGAGCAGGCTTTTTTCCCCAGGTGGAGGGCAAAGGAAACATGAAGATGATTCTTATAACAGTAGTTAACTTTTGAGTTATTAATATGTGGCACTTTAAACAAAAAAGGCCTTTCTGATTCTCAGCTGAGGATCAGAAAGGCCATCTTTATATTCCTGTTCCTTTCCAGGTAAAGAGACTGTGTTGATTTACACTGTTAGGATTCAGCTAGCAGAGTACAAGACTAATGGCTTCAGAAATTGCTTCAGCCTTGGCAGTGACAATAAATACCGTTTCGTGTTAGTTATGTATATCTCACACACTCAGTTCTAACTTACTGTACGTAGAATGAAGAGTGCCTTGTTGCTGAATAATTTATTACACATTAAATACAGCCCAAGGCAATAGAGTTTTCAGGTTCCACAAAGGCCTTATATATTTCCTACTGTTGTAATTACGTAAAGGAAATGCTGACAGTCTGAATTATGAAATATAGATTATCCATTCAACAGTTCAAAGATACATTGTGCTTAACAGCAGCAAGTCTTTGCAGGGGGTTTTAAATACACTGTTCCCACTCTTATGTGTTGCATAGGCTGAATTTAAAAAATCTCATTATGAGAGTAAGGTTATAGACCCCGAGGAAACCTTATATTCACAGAGGTGTAAGACAGACTGTCTATCCTTCCCAGTTATCTTTCCTTTGAAAATTTCTTTTTATCTCTCATTTGGTATTGAGAGATATAAAGATACTTTGACTCAGAGAGTACCTTTCATCCAAATAACTGAAAGAGTATCCTATGTTTGAATGAAACCTCATAATGTCCCTGTGAGATAGGTGAGGCATACTTGCAGATTATTTCACCCAGCAATGATATATATAGCTCCACAGCCACTTCTGAGGTAGAAGGCAGCAGCAGTTCTTAGGCATACTGTACAGCAGCAGTTTTCACACGGTGATCCAGGAAACCCTGGAGTTCTGCGAAAGGTCATCATGGGGTCCACAAAGAGATTGGGGCAATGGCAGAGTAGGCTGGGTGGTGGCACATCCCCATTGCAGGGCCAGGTCAATTTAAGAGTGTGGCTTGGTTACTTGTGCTCAAACTTAAGCATGGAGTTAAATGTTCTGCCAAATCATGATCTAGATGCTCACCACCAAGCCTTTTAAAAGGCAGGATTAACTCAGATTTTTTCAGTGGGAATTGAGAAACTTGGCATATAACAAGACTAAGCTCAAAGGCACAGATATATTTAAAAAATAACAACCAGCACTCATATAAGGCTGCATCATCCCCAGGGCTCAAAATGTTTTACAGCACAGAAAAGTCTCATAATCGCCATTTTACAGATGAGAAAATAAAGCATGAAACAGGAGAAGTGATTTATTCAAGATCACCCCACAGGATAGTAACTTGGAACCAGGAATAGTGCACACTTGCTCCTTGATCCCTCATCCGGTGCCTTATATATTGAGCCAAACCATCTCCCATAAGTGACTGAGAGGAACCTGATCCTTGTCTTAATAAAGTCAATGACTAACCCAGAGTGTGGCCTGAGGTTTCAACCAGCAGCTTATTATAATCTGGGGACACAGGTCATTTTAAAAAAATAAAAATATACAACTTAAAATGTAAAAAAACTTTTAGAAAATCAGTTACATGATATTTACCCAAGTCTGACATAGCTCTCAAACAACCCAAACATTCCCATATTTTGGTGTGAGGTTTGCTAAATTTTCCCAGTTCTTTATAACATCTCCTACATAAAATTTCTGCAACTTTTTTTACCGTAGGTTTGAGTGACACCTCATTATATCTAGGGAGACTACTCATCATAGGTTTTCTGTATTTTAGAAAGATGGAAAACTAAGTGGTTCGAACATGCCACTTTTAACATGCCAACATTTTAACACAAAAATGACTTGTGCTGAGTGGCATTCATTAACTCTCTGCCAGATCAAATGCACTTTGTTCTACAGATCATGAATTAGCTATAAGTCACTCAGTCATGTTGTTCCTAGATGAACTTCATCCTCACTATTATGCTATAGAAGAGAAAGACAGGCATCAAGGTGTTCCTAGTCATTGTAATGAAAGTAGGTTTGATTATGATTAAATTAGCTATTGGAGAGGAAGAGATGGAGCTGGGAAATGGATTCCTACCATCTAAAAGAACGTGTGGAATCTACAAAAAAAAAAGAAGAAATAATCAGAGGTTTGTGACTAAACACAATATTTTGTGGGGTTTATTTCCCAGTACAGCTTTTCTACCCACCCCGTGCATGTGCATTTTGATATAGTCTTTGATTACACCGATCGTACATTATTTTCTGTGCTTCCAAACTCCTGCCTTGTTTTAGTGGATGCTGTTCTGTGAATGAGGCAGCTGTTCAGAATTTCTTTAATCCTTCTCATTCAGTGTGTGTGGCCTCATGTTTTATTTACTTTACACAATCCAAAATTGGCCCTGGGTATTGATTTGTTCACCAAATAGTATGTGCTTATGCAATGAAAGGCTAAATCATAAAGCACAAAGGGGTAGAATTAAGGTTGCATGTGGTTGAATTTAGGTTAGGCATTTCCTACCCTGATTTTCCCACCTAAACAACCTTCTTTTAACATATGAGGAGAGAGATCTGTATGCAAGAGGATTAGACTAGCAAAAAGTGCACAGAAAAATCTGTGCTGGATTAGAACCGTTTGTACATTTCAGCTCCTAAAGCAGAAAAGTTATTTGCCTAAATGGTGGATATCATGAGGTTTACAAAGAGATGTCACACTTCTTAGAGCACCCACAAGAAGTCTTATGCATCCCCATTGTTTGATGTCATGATAGGTGGAAAACCCATAATTACTGTTTCACCTGCTGGTCTCCTATTGGCTCACCTTGCAGCAGGAGCAAGATTCTTATCATAGATTCTGCATAAGATAATACTACCAGTGTCTCGTGCCAGAAAAGGCACATGGGGTTGGAAAGAGGTGATGGAAGAAATGGCTACTCTTCGCGGTATATCACTCACTCCTTGTCAAATTATAAAGCCTGTAACCTGATAGGGCTCCAAATCCAAGACCAGATTCAGGAATTATGGAAGGCATAAAAGGAGTAGCAACAATGGCTTTACTCCTACCTTCTTAGAAAATCATCTATATTTTTTAGGCAGGTAGTAGTAAAGCCATCATTGCTACTCCCTTCATGCCTTCCATAATTCCTGGATCGGGACTGAAATTTGGAGTCCCATCATGTTCCAGGCTCTATAATTTGACAAGGAGTGAGTGACATACAGTGAAGAGTAGCCATTTCTACCATCATCTCTTTCCAATCCCATGTGCCTTTCCTTGCATAAGTTTCCCATGGCATTCCTGCCTGCTCTGTATTAAAGCAAAGAATGCAACCTGAGCTATTCTTTATCTTTTGTATCATTTACTTTATTCCCCAGTGGTTTTCATTATGACTACTGGGAGACAGATCCAAGGTATAACAGATCTCACTATTAGCAGTATTTTTTCATATTTTTTTCCTCAATTCCATTCAAGCATGTCTAATTATTAAGTTAAATAATTTGTAACCATACTTGGCATTTACTCTATTCAAATATTTAAGAGAAGAGAATAGTCCCTGTAGTTTGGGGGAGTCCTCAAATGTGGTCTCTCAGATTATTCAAAAATAAATATATGAGGCATGGCAATTTGTATTTCCTAGACCCTGTGGAGAAAGGATTGGCTCAAAGGGTAAACTCATTATTTTGAATTTGAAAATACAGGGGGCCTAGAAAGTTAATGCACAAAGAGCTCCTAACACATGCTTAGAATTGTCTGGTTGAAAGCACTGTACTAGAACTAAGTGTTAATTATTATCACATATGTTATGTGGATTGTTAAACCACAATTATGCTCCCACTAGCATACAGCTGGAAATGTCACCCTTGTTCTTGCTTTACATGACCCATGCAGACACAGTTGAACATTCATCCAACTTGTGTAAAGTAGCATGTGTGCAGGCTGCTGCTTACATTTTTCCCTCTTTATGTTGGCCTTATTCCTACATGTATTACACAATCCAGTCTCCTCCACTTACCACCACCTCCTCCTTTTCCTCCTACTCCACCTCAAGCTATGAATAAAGAAAGGCAGCTGGTGTTTCAGTGTCATATTACTAATTCAACAACTTCATACCTTTCCTCTGAATCCATTCACGAGAGACCCCTCTTCAGTAAGGCTTGATCCTGCTTCTACTACAAAAAAGTTAAACAATCCCATTGATTGCAATAGGAACTCCCTTCTATGGGAAAAAAAATCTATGCAGGTTAATACATTTATATGCAGATTTTCTATTTCTGCATGTGAGTGTTTTCATTTTATCTAATGGCTATCTAATATAAAATTCCCTGGAGCAGAGACTAACACACAGGAATCCAACTGCTCCTGAGTACTCTACCCATTAGGCCACTAAGTTACGCAACCTTTGGCTCGTTGTGCATAAATCATACATTCTTTGTTACATGGTAGCCCAACTTCACAAGGTGGGTTGACAAGTGCTCCCCTCAGACTAATCTACAATTTGTTGGTTAAGGCGCTCTTCGGGGATGTGAGAGACGTGGGGAGAATCTCAGGCTGAGCAAGGCCTACTTTCCAGCTCTCCCACTCGCTTGGCAAGCACTCAGACAAGTAGAATATTATATAAAAGGTACTAGCACCTATAAATTGCATGTTTTAGGTAGGATTTAGGTACACCTATCCACATCAGCAATGCACAGACCCCTATGGAGCTGCTTAAGTTCTTTCAAGTTAGAAAACACCTCAGTTTACTGATAAAAATGTCCTGCAGTGCTTAAAGTTCAGTTACTGTGCATGCTCAGAATTACAGCCATCTTGGTTAAGGCAACTCTTTACCACTTAAACCCTTCCTAACCCTTCCCATTTGGCATTCACAAAGTAGGTGTCCTAGTGACTAAGTCCCCTAGGGGCTTGATCTGACCTGTAAAGCACGCATAACACACAGACATCACTGGCCAATGTGGTCCCCACACTTTACACAGAATCACAGAGAAGTAGGGCTGGAAAGGCTCTCCAAAGGGCATCTAGTCCACCCCCTTGCCTAAGATAGGATCATCCTTATCCAAAGCATCCATACAAATAATAGCATTATATCACACTGGTTACATCATTCACCCAGGAAGCCAGAGATCTGGATTTAATGGCCTCAAGAGACTCAGTTGACTCAAATCTACATGTCCTCTTTTCCAGGAGACCTCCTTAACCATCAGGCTATAGAATATATTAGGGATGCCCCTCTCCTCTCCTCCTGGTGAACCCAATGTACCAGCAGTGCAAAATTAATGGATTAGGAGAACAATATAGAAAAAAAACTTAGTTGCCCAATGGTGAAGGCACTCCTTTAAGGAAGAGGAACTCTGTGTCCCAGTCCCTGCTACTAACAATGTTTATTTATTTTGCATGAGACTGTCATTGGTTAAAAATAAAAAATGCACCAGCAGTGGGACCTGGACTGACATCCCTGGGCTTGTCAGGTTGTGTAGAATTCTTATTGCTTGGCATCACTACAGGATAGGGTTAAGAAGGCTGGTTGCAGTAACTGTCTGTACCTGAATATGTTTGGACTTCTTTCAGCTTCAGCCTTAATTCTGAATTTCCTGTGTTTGTAAGGCTTGCGTTTGGAATAGTTGCAACAGACCTGTAAAGTTTTACCATTGAGTAAATTGAACTTTAACTCCAGTTTCATGCAAGAGGGTTTGTTTTTGTTTTTGTTTAATCTAGGCATTTCTTGAAGAGTAACAGTTACAGAATGTGGAACCAAGCATGCAGGACTCGTCTATTAATGCCTCCTTGATTCAGGTGCTAGAAGTCTCCATAAAAAGTCAAGGGAGCTACCGGTGAGTCATGCTACTAGCCGATTCCCTTTAGCTACATCCAGGATATAAAGGTTGTGTGAGAGAAAAGTGGAAACATGATTTAGTTCTTTAGGGGTTAAAAGAAACTAAGACAGATAAAGTTCCAGGAAAAAACCTTTAGAACAGAAAAAAACCTGAGGCGAGGGTATACATCATGGGATTGTTTGAGATTGCAGTAAAGTCAAGCCAAAGAAAGGAAATGATAGTAGGTGTTCATTAAGGATCTCTTTTGAAGATGGGTGAAAGCTCAGCCTATTCACACTCCCTTTCTGCAGTACCTTAATCATTTAATTTCTATCACACTCTATGGGCTTTTCCTTCAGCTTGGGCTTTACACATTCAATACCAAAGCTGTTCAGTGCAGTACAGCTACACTGAAGAAGGCTATTTTAGTAATTACTTCAATCCTCTTAATGTAGTAATAGCTTAAAGCAGTAGCAATTTTAGCAAGTTCTAAAATGGTTTGCAACTGCCAGAAACAGAGTTGGAAATGGGAACTGGAAATATGGAAACAAATCTACCAATAATTGCCATTGTGAATACTCCATGAACAGAAATAGTCAATAAAAATAGTAAAGTTTTGCTATTAGGTAGCATTTCTATTATGGAGCTCAAGGTACCATGAAGACAGAGTCAATATCACTGTCAGAGGCATAATAAGCAGGGTTTACACCATGGCAAACTGTGCTGGAGAGTTGTGGAGGAGAGATGGCCTTGCTGAATGCTGCTGGAGAGAGGCTGCTCACCCTAATCTACCCATCCTGGTTGCTGCTGATACACCAGCAGCCTGGTGTCTGTGCGCTTGGCTCCTAATGAAACACTGAAGTTGTGGGGCTGTTCGTGCTGCTAGGGCATGGACTCTGCAGGGGTGTCACCATGCTGGCACCTCTACTAAGCTAGTGCCCAGGGCAGTGCCCAGTTTGTCTCCCTCCCACCGAGTGATGCTACTGATCCTTGTCTTCCCTGTTTACATAACAGAACTGGAAGGTAAAAAGATTTGCCCAAGGTAATATAGTAGGTCAGTTGTCTAGAGCTAGGCCTAAATCCTGCTCTCATAATATTAAAGATAGCAGTAGGACACGCTAGTTTGTTTCCCACTGATTTGATTCTCGGCTTGATGACACAATCACGAATTGTGATCACATACACTTGATGACTCCTGGGCTCAAAAAAACCTATGCCTAAAAAAGCAAGGCAGCGCACATGATAGCAGAGTGCACTACCCAAAACTGGAGCCTGGCCAGCCAGAGCCACACTGGCCGCACGCCAGGCATCCTGTTGCATGATCGAGGCCCCCAGGATCCCGGGTAAGGCAACTTGGGCAAGCAACTGTGTTGGCCTCAGCCTCCCCTATCCCAGCCAGGGTAATGTGCTGTACACCAGAGTGCACATGGCATGGGCGTTCCCTAGGGATAAGCAGCAGCGGCACAAGGTGTGCTGCTGCTACTTGTCCCCGGGGAAACATGTTCCCGCTCCTGGGGACACACCTTTAGTATCCTGATCTTATGCTTGGCTTCCTTTGATGGTGATAAACTTTTACCAATAATATGCAATGTTTCAGAACATCTGGGGGAGTCTTTGTGTCTTAGCTTTAAACTATTTTCCTTTCTCTAAAACTTCTTTTCCTTATTCTGTTCATCATTTTTCATGTTGCCATGGTAACACCCTAAAAATGTTCCAGAGACATTAAAGCTCTGAGCTTTTCTTGTAGCCTATGATGCTTAATCAAAAAGTTTGCACTACATCCCAGTACTGTAAGTACTGAAGCTAAAAATATTGCTCTCTTTGGAGCATAAACAACTGTAGCATGCTTTCAAGCAGAGCCTGTGCTTATAGTATAACACAAAAATACCCCCATTTATCTCTGTAAACTAATCCATTTCTGCATTTTAGCAGCATGCCGTAATCCTAAAGCTCTTGAATATCTTGTATTGAGTGATTCATTTCTTTACAATAGCATGTACTTTTAAGGTTAAGATAAGTATATAGGCTGAAAGTGCTGGTCCTTTTTAATTTCTGACAAAGATGCTATTTAAAACTACGATCCTGCAAATACTTACACATGAGCAACTTTATATAGTGAATAGTATTACTGTGCTCATGAGAGTGACTTATGGTAACAGTTACTCCTATACATCAGTTCTTGCAGAATTGTGCTTCAGCCCTTACTACTAAATAACAGGTCTGCCTGTCAGATTTGTATTTCTGGCTTTCAGGTTGATTGTGATGGCACACACAAGTATACCTTAGCACACAGCTAAAATTACCCACCTGTTTGCAGGGCGTGTTATCTTTTTTCCATGACATTGGAAGCTTTTCTTCCCATCATTCTTCTTTAAGGCTGTTCAAACAGGGATCTAATTCCTATCCTTGTTTAAGAAGCATGGAGGGCCCTTTGTAATGCTGACAGTAACTGAAGCTGACTTCTGTCATTGTCACCTAAAATTAATTGACTGAAGCTTCTGTATTGTCAGGGGTTATAGTCATAAAATCTGCCAGTCCTAACATTTTATTTTCACTTTGATGGGGTGTGTAGGTGTTGAGAATCTCTGAAAATCAGGCCACTTGTTTAGGTGCCAAGTATGGATTTAAGGATCTAGATCTGAGCACAGCACTCACAGCTATACTCTAATGATAATTAGAATCTGCAGCAGGAAAAAAGTTTCTGAACTCAATGTGCAAGTCTCATGGAATCATGTGTAAGCTTATAAAAATAGGTGTCATTTCTGGTTTCAGGTGACAACTGGTATAATAAGATACAGAAAAAGAAAGGACATTTTTAGTGGTCTGAGTACTAGCTTGGTGCTTTGAAGTTGTGGTGTCAGTTCCCTGCTCGCTGTAGCCTTGGATAAGTCACTTAGGGGCATGAACGACTCATACCCCCAGCAGGTGACGGGGCATGGCAGTGGCGGGAGCACAGCAGCAGCAGTAGGAGTGGTGGCAGCATGGTGACAGTAAGGGTGGAGCTTCCGCACATGCTTCCGGTGCTGGGGGGGGGGGGGGAGGCAGGTGGCAAGCACTGATTAAGGGATGACCGACCACCCAAAGCCACCACTGGCAGTATCAGTGGCAGCCAGTGGGGGTTGTGAACCTGCCCACAGGTGCCACTGACACTTTTAGTTGCGGGTGCACTGTCATGCTCAGGAGGTGCATGTGCACCCATGTGCACCCCTTATGCGTTGCCCCTGCTTAGGGGCACCAACTCCCTTCTTAAGTCCCTAACTTCCACTAAAATCAATGGAAAAAAAAATTGCCCTCCAAGCAAGTGTGTATGCACTGAAGAATTCTTGATTGTGCCATCAAGCCTAGAATCAAAACAATGCTAAACAGTTACATATTTTTCTGGAACTGGACTTAGGTTCCGGGGCTCAGAATAATAGGGCTTGCCTAACTCATAGTGGGACCATGAAGATAAAATACTTGAACCAGTGCTGCTCAGAGATTACAGCAACAAGGAGCATATAAACATGCATAGGTGATTGGTGACTCCTAAGACTGGGCAGCACCAGCAGTCAATCACCAACTGGAGGGGCTGAGGGTGGAGGGAGAAAAAAATGGGAGGGGCTGAGTGTGCACCCTCCCCCACACCTAAAAGTCTGTGGGGCAAAGGGCGAGGGAACGGGAAAGGGCCATAGAGGGGCGGGAGCCAGGCTGGGGCTAGCACTGGGCAGGGATCAGGCTCAGGGCCAGGGTCTGCTGCACCCATGTAGCTGCCCCTTCCCTTATACCCGGGGTCATTGCCTGGTGCCAGTATCTACTGCCCCCAGTCATGTATTTGCCCTGACTGCCACTCTGCATTTGTCCCAGTCTGGCTCCAGCCACGCATCACTGGGGGGGCCTGGAGCTGGAATGGAGCCAGCCTCGACTGTGCTGCTGGGCCGGAAGAGACAGAGCCCCTGGACCCCTGCCCTGCCCAAGTCATCCCTGGGCAATGCCTGGCAGCTCATGCTGAGTCACAGCACTGGGGAGCCAAGGGGGCACATGCCTCCCCAATCTTTGAATGGGGCAAAGGTGGGCTGCAGCTGCAAGGCCAGCTGGGCTCTACCTGCTCTGCACCTCGCTGCAGCTTTTGAAAGAGGTGAGGCGCCACGTATGTCCTGCTACTGGGCAGGCCAGTCAATGAGGCACATAGAGCTGTGCTGCGCCACTTTCAAAGGCTGCAGTGAGGTGTGGAGGAGGCAGAGCCCACCTCGCCTTGCAGCTGTAGCCTTCCCTTGGCCTGTGCAAAGATCGGGGGTGGGGCATGTACCCCTCCCCCCCCCTTGGCTCCCTGGCACCGTGACTCTGTAGAAGCCACTGGGCTCCACTTGTCCCATGACTCAACCTTGCCAGGGCTCCATTCACTGTGAATGGGGCCCTGACTGGGCTGGGTCATGGGGCAAGCGGAGCCCAGCAGCTCGTCTAGAGCTCTACCTGACATGTTGGAGCCAAGGGCTTGGGAGAAAGTGCCACCCCTCCCTCAGCTCCCCCACAGTGCATGGAGCAGTGGGAGCCTCCGGGCTCCAATTGCCCCATGACCCGACCCAACCAGGGCCCCATCCTCCATAAATTGGGCCCTGGCCAAGCCAGGTCATGGAACATTCTCCACAGTGCAGCAGGGGTGGGGGTGAATGATTCGGCTCTGCCCCTACCCTGCTCCCTCCTCTACTGTGGGGTCTTAATCTCTGTCCTCCACTTCCCCAGCTCAGGAACTAAAGGAAGAAGAAACCTTACCTACATGCCTATTGTCCTGCCAGCTGCAAGCCTGGTGTGCTCCTCTCCCCTGCTGCAGCAGCCTGCAGCTGGGTTGCCCTGGTGTTTGGGGAGGCTGAACCCTGTTAGCCCTACATGGGTGATTAACTAATTTAGGATAGGTTCATACAGGTATGTACAACTAGTCAGCAGAATAAACACAAGGGAACAATAGATAAGTACTACAATCCCAGGGGAAATATCATCAGGGATTCAAGAAGATAGACATATACCCATGTGCATGTATATAACACTTGAATAATAATAATTGACAATAACATTAATTCACAGCTCCAATGAAGTGGGGCTATCTCCAGCTCTCAGATGTGGGCCCCTTTCCAGCAGCAGTGGTCCTCAGCTGCCTGGGACTCTTCCATCCTGCAGGCAGGCTCAACACCACAGGTACACATGGGTCTCCCTGCTGCCCAGGGTTGGAGGCAGCTCCCAGGGTCTGAGCCCCATGCGCCGTACTGTGCACCAGCGGGCTGGAGCTTCGGTCTGGCGAGGGAGACTTCAGGGCTCTTCCGGGTGCTGGCTTTGCCCGCTGAGCAGCTCTCCCCCAGGTCTTCTTCTGCCCCCCTCTCTCTTCTCCATCCCCCAGCATGTCTGCTTCATTCTCTTCGGAGGCTTCGCCCCCCTCCCCCACCAAAGTTTTGCCAGCCTGGCAGAGTCCAGCCCCTTTCAACAGTTACCAATCCACCAATCACGAAGAGGTTTCTCTGAGCCCAGAAATGTCAGGTTGTCTCAGTAAGTTTTCCACACCGGCAAAACTAGGTGCTGCATATAGCACACATCCCAGCTACCACATGTGCTGGATCCAGCTTTCCAGGGTGGAGGTTCCAGACTTGTCCTGTGTGGGTTCTGCTTGCAGCATGGGTCCTAGACTCTGTGCAGGGCCTGTCTAGCACACACTTCATCTGGTGTGTGGGTCCTCTTGAGACCCAGGGCCAGCACCAGAGGCTGACAGATGTGTCTCCACAGGCTAGACCTGGCCTGTGGGCTCTAGATTTGACCCTGTGTATATTTCTTACCACTAATCAGCAGGACTCAATGGATACTCACATGAGAAGTCCTAATTCACACAAATAGTCATGCTGAAGTGGATGATCGTACTGGCAAGGATAAGGACTCCTTTCAGAAGGGCTTGCAGGACCAGACTCTTAATTACTGCAGTTTTACTATTTAAAAACAATAAAAGGTTCTTTCTTTCTGGCAGCACACCTCAAGGGACTATAAAATACAACATCTCTGGAAACAGAAATAATTGTGCTGTTCACTAGAGCCTGGCCACAGAAAAAAGAAATGATATATTTGATGATTTTTTTTCTTCCTTAGTCTACAAGCTAATTACAATCTCCTTAAATTTGATTTATTGTTCAAATTGGCATGGAACTATTCTATGGGCTGGATGAACATTGCAGGGCTAGCACTGCTGGCTGGATCAGGCCCATGCCCTTCTCCCACCCCCAGCATACTGGATCCAGCACCTACTGCACCTACTCCAGTTGGTCTGGAACTATTGATTTATTATTCAGATTTTCAGTTAATAACTCTTGCTCTCTTGTAACACTTCTAAAACTAAGCTGTCTTGATTGTGTTCATTGTCACAGTCTCTTTTATTCATAGAAGAATAGGAAAGTATGGCTGGAAGGAACCTCACAAGGTCATTTAGTCCAGTCCCCTACTTAAGGCAGGAAAACCCCTGACTAAGCCACCCCAAGCAACTGTCTGTCCAATCTGCTCTTGAAAGTTTCCAGGGATGGAGATTCTACAAATTCTTTAGGTAGCCTGTTCCAGTGCTTGATCACCCTCATGGTTAAAATGTTTCTCCTAATCTCCAGCCTAACTTTTTCCTGCTTAAGCTTAAGGCCTCTGCTCTTAGTCCTGTCCCCTAAAGCTACAGATAAAAGCCTATGTCCATCCTTTCTAGAAGTGATTTTCAGGTATTTGAAGACTGTTATAAAATCCCTTCTCAGTCTTCTTTTCTCCAGATGAAATATCAGCCTTTCCTCATAAGTCTTGCTTTCCAGGCCCTAATATTTTTTGTTGTTTTGAACTGAGCTCTTTCCAAATTGTCCACATCTTGCCTGAAGTGTTGGGCCCAAAGCTGGATACAGTACTCCAGGTGAGGCCTCATCAGTGCTGAATAGAAGGGAAGAATCACTTCCCTTGATTTGCAAATGGCATTCCTGTTAATACAACCCAGTATGCTGTTGGCTTTTTCGGGATACTACAAGAGGATACTTCAGGCTTATATTCAGCTTATGTCTACTCTAACCCCAAGATCCTTCTCTGCAGCCTAGTCAGTCATTCTCCAGTCTACAGCTGTGTATACAATTATTCTGTCTCAAGTGCAGGACTTAGCACTTCTCCTTGGTGATCTCACCTGATTGATTGAGGACCATTTTTTCAGTCTATGCAGGTCATTCTGGCTCCTAGCCCTACCCTCCAGAGTGTCTTCAACTCCACCCAATTTGGTGTCATCCACAAATCTGCTAAGAGTATACTTAGTTCCCTGGGGAACCCCATTTTACATTTCCTCCCAACTAGACATTGAGCCATTGATTGCTAGCAGCTGCCCAAAAGGATTCATCCAGTTATTGATCCACTGTACAGTACTGTCATCTAGTCTATATTTCTATGGCTTGTTAATGAAAATGTCATGGGAGACAGTGTAAAAAGCCTTGCTAAAGTCAATTTATATCATATCCACTGTTCTAGCTCCCACCCACAGAGCCATTCACCTTATCGTTGAAGGAAATCAGGTTGGTCAGGCATGACTTGCTCTTGGTGAATCCATGTTGGCTGTATTCATTGGCTGGCTGAATATTACTTGAAGAATCAGGTTGCCACTGCCTGAACTGTGAAGTTCTTGAACTTGCAAATACCAAATTTGTTTTCTAGAAAGATTTGTAATGAGCCCAGATACTGCAATGAACTCCATTCTGGGGGTAAAGTTCAGTATAGGACAATGCCCTCCATCCATTTGCAGAATTCACTTGTGATCACATTCACAGGCAAGAATACTTGCAGAAGACCTTTAGAACATGAATACAAAAGGGGCATGCACATGCCTCAAAATTAGTCAAGTCAGTACCAAGGCCTCTGTAACCATAAGATACTGTAACAACCCGCCTCCATTCTGCCGTGTTTGGCTAGCTAATCCAAGTGAATATTTGTGAAATAAATGGTGATACTGTTGGGCTACTTGGGAGATAGAAAATTCACTCTAGTAAGAAAAGAATGCGTGAGAGGTTAGTACATCATTTGAATTTTTAGGATATATCAGGCATATATCTGCACCTTCCATGACCAACTTCGTGGCATCATTCAGATCACTTCAGAAATCTTCCCCACACTTGTTTGGTATAGCACTTTCAGGTCTTAAAATGAGGCGTGAAATACTTATCTAAGTAAAATAATTATTTAGAAATACTAATAATAGTAAACATACTAATAATGGTAAACATTTCTGTACATTGGAGGAAATAGATGGATTATAGTACTGGCAAATGTATATGAAGATGTGTTTTATTAATTATATGTCAGTAGTATTATTCTGGAATTTCCAAATGGCCCCAGAGAATAAAGGCACAGAAATCTCAATCCCAGTATATCAGAGCTAATGCTGATTATCAGAATGGAAAAAGAAGCTTGCCCTGTTCTTTCTATCCCTGTTCATTGAAGACTAGATGGCTATTAAGTGAACTGCACCACCTGAGGGGGACCCCAAAGAAATGCAATGCCCTGAGGGGTAAGCAGAGCAACTTCCCTTTAAGGGTTTAACATTCTTTATGGGAGGTGACATAGCCCCTGTCATTAAGTCATTGCCTCAGGGTGATGCCTCCCTTTACTCCTCTGCTGTCAGGTTGCACCTTGCAGAGGTAGTTGCTCAGTAGAAGCCCCTGCACTCCTCTGAACTCAGTACTTGAAATTCTGAGTAGTAGTTCCTCAGGCCACGCAAAATGAACTAAGGATGGGAGTCATTATTCCTTCCTATCACTGTGCAGCCATGTAACTCAGGGTACAGACCAGTCCTGGCTGACAAGAGTTGTTAGATTCTACTTTCAATCCAGCACCTTTCATGAATATTTAAATCTGCCTGAAATATAGATAAGAGTTTTTCAAAAGATGTAACTATTATGATTATGAATATTTATCAAAAAATTTAATATGATTTTAAATAATATAATTGTAATAAGGTACTTTGGGGAGTGCATGCATGGAATACACAGGGACCTTGATTCACTCTTCACGGTGCACCTTTTCTGTGGCAATATTCAAATCCTCAAGTTGCCTTTTACATTTTACTGCTTGAATAATTAAAAATTTCAGAGTCAGTACAATGTGTTAAACTAGAAAGCTATTCTGTTAGCTTGACAAATGTGTTTCTTTTGGTACCTGTGGTCTCATTGGGAGAGCCCTAGGAACATGTAGGCCCAGATCTGTAAGGTACTGGTACACATGAGCAGCCCCATTGTCATCAATGTGGGATTACTCACATGATTAAAATCTACTTCATGCGTAAAGGTTTGCAGGCTGAAGGTTATAGGAATGTATAAAGAGGACATTTGCTTAATCCTAATTAAGCAATGCAACAAGGTATGTGCTATTGTGCAATCCTAATCATATACCTCCGGGTGTTGCTAGGCAGAAAGCCAACAGCCATGTACCAGCATTCAGAAAGGTGTGCTGTCATTGCACCATAACTCCCTACTGTGCCTTGCGTCGATTATAGAATGTTATTTTCAGTGTATACCGCATACTTTATATATTTTTTAATTCTACCAACATACAGAGAAGAAATAATTGTGCGATAAATGTCACATTATGTAATAAGTATACAGTCTATTTTTACATGGACAACAATAATCTGAAAGGTGTTATTATTTATAAGGCAACTTTAAGCATGATTGCTCTTATGAACAAATATAAAATAAGGACAGCTAGATTTTATAATATTAACCCTTGGTATGGCATTTGTCATGCCCCTAACACCGGTGCACCCTTGACCTGCAAGCCTGGGTCGGCACGACTGGCTTGGCGCAAGGAGGGGGATTTATGACTGGGCAGGTGGGTGATAAGGGTGAGCAGGAGTCAGTATGATTTAAACACAGCGTGATGGTTTCACAAAAGATGTATTTTACTTACGCTTCTGATGTGCTGCAGTGTAGGCAGAGGAGCTGATTGATTTAGTTACAGCATGCAGATATCATGTTACCCAGCATTTACAGGGTGGGTAGGACAGTTGCTTCCGAGCGATTCATATAAGCCGTTGCAGTATGCAGATTACTAAGAGCTCTTGATAAGAAAGATAACGCCAAAGATAGAGAGATAAATGGATCGGTAAGACGAGATGGGGGTACGCCCAAAAAAAAAAAAAGTAGGTGGAAGAGATAACATTCGTTGTGCACAATCTGTTTTTCTTGAGTGTATACACGGTTCTCTGCTTGGGCGGAAGTTCTTTCAAAGTTTTATTTGACACAGGTGACCAATTACTATACGCCAATCATAAATAATTAACGAGCTGGCACTTGTGCTTTCTTTGTTTGCTCAGGTTTCATAAAAAAGGGGGGTTATTTTTACTTGGGTGGTACTGGTCCTGTTTGGTCACAGGATGGCGCGCATAGTATATTTAATTTTACAACTTTACTAAAGTCAGCAAATCTCATTATTATAGGTACTTTATCTTTTGTGCTGGGCTGTCAAGGTCAGTTTCTCTCTTTCATATGATAAGCTCAAGCGATTTGAAATGAGACACAGATAGGGGTGTGTATATGCAACACTGTTAATACAGAAGGATAAATTACAACCACAGAGTTTGTTGTGTTAGCCTCTGACCTTTTGTCATCTGACCTTTTGCCATTGGCATCTGAAATCAAAGACTTTGATCTTTGACAGCATTGACCTCTAGACAGGTGGTACACCAGTGAAATCACAGCAGTGCAGGGGTCTGCTAGTTCAGAAATTATACATACTATATGTATAGTATATGTGTGTGTGTTCATGCACACACATATTCCAAGTTATATCTATATGTCTATATGTGGATATATATAGTGTAGGAAGATGCCAGTGATATATAAAAGGAAGTTACTGCTTCTTGGGAAGATACTGTTCTCACTGCTCTCCCTTCATTACAATTACCTTGTTTGTTTTATCAAAGATGACTTTCTCACAAAGATTAATAAATGGGTGATGAGGTGAATCACAAGCACAGGAAACAACTATTTTTATGAGCATCTGGATTTTATTATATGAGCAACATTTAAAGAGAAAACTGAAGGTTATCACTTTCAAAACCCATCCTGAAAAAACCTAATAAGTACCTCCTACCCTGTCTTAAAATATTTGCAGTCATTGGTTAAAGTACTCCTATATTCTCTATAGATATCTTACGATCATTGGTTTCAGTTCACTCCTTTATAGAAACCTTACCCAGTATGCACTTCTGGTACCTGACCCTTTGCACTTGAGAGTGACTAGCAGATATAACTTTAAAATGGTCATTTCATATCTAACTGGTATAGGTACTAGTTTTTCATTCCTCTTCCTTGCTCTTGGGTTCTACTGTGATTTCTTTTCTTTTTCTTCCCGCCTCCCGCCCCTTTAAATCTATCACTAAAACAATAGTATCTTCTTTATGGGATAGAGTGTGATATGAAAGCTTTACTAGTGAGGAATTAAGACAGGGATATCTTATATAATATCAAAAAGTGATAATGTCTGCCACCTCAAGCTACTCTGAGGCTTGCCCTTAACATGTATCCAGTCCTGCTGTCGGTTAATCTTTAACTGGTGGTAGTTTGATATTTTAGATCGGGGTGGGCAATTATTTTGGGTGGAGGACCACAAGTCATCAAGGGCTGCATAACAGGCAGCCCAGGGCAGATAAATATTAATTTTCTAAATTTTTTAGGGGACCTGCGGGCCGAACAGAATGGTCTGGTGGGCCGCATCTGGCCCGTGGGCTACATTTTGCCCACGGTAGCCTCCCATGCCATTCACCTGTGCACTGAGTATGTGGGGTCCTCTCTGACTTCACCAT
>NW_017728918.1:23300719-23324449 GCF_001723895.1 Crocodylus porosus | reverse complement strand
GGATAAATTACAACCACAGAGTTTGTTGTGTTAGCCTCTGACCTTTTGTCATCTGACCTTTTGCCATTGGCATCTGAAATCAAAGACTTTGATCTTTGACAGCATTGACCTCTAGACAGGTGGTACACCAGTGAAATCACAGCAGTGCAGGGGTCTGCTAGTTCAGAAATTATACATACTATATGTATAGTATATGTGTGTGTGTTCATGCACACACATATTCCAAGTTATATCTATATGTCTATATGTGGATATATATAGTGTAGGAAGATGCCAGTGATATATAAAAGGAAGTTACTGCTTCTTGGGAAGATACTGTTCTCACTGCTCTCCCTTCATTACAATTACCTTGTTTGTTTTATCAAAGATGACTTTCTCACAAAGATTAATAAATGGGTGATGAGGTGAATCACAAGCACAGGAAACAACTATTTTTATGAGCATCTGGATTTTATTATATGAGCAACATTTAAAGAGAAAACTGAAGGTTATCACTTTCAAAACCCATCCTGAAAAAACCTAATAAGTACCTCCTACCCTGTCTTAAAATATTTGCAGTCATTGGTTAAAGTACTCCTATATTCTCTATAGATATCTTACGATCATTGGTTTCAGTTCACTCCTTTATAGAAACCTTACCCAGTATGCACTTCTGGTACCTGACCCTTTGCACTTGAGAGTGACTAGCAGATATAACTTTAAAATGGTCATTTCATATCTAACTGGTATAGGTACTAGTTTTTCATTCCTCTTCCTTGCTCTTGGGTTCTACTGTGATTTCTTTTCTTTTTCTTCCCGCCTCCCGCCCCTTTAAATCTATCACTAAAACAATAGTATCTTCTTTATGGGATAGAGTGTGATATGAAAGCTTTACTAGTGAGGAATTAAGACAGGGATATCTTATATAATATCAAAAAGTGATAATGTCTGCCACCTCAAGCTACTCTGAGGCTTGCCCTTAACATGTATCCAGTCCTGCTGTCGGTTAATCTTTAACTGGTGGTAGTTTGATATTTTAGATCGGGGTGGGCAATTATTTTGGGTGGAGGACCACAAGTCATCAAGGGCTGCATAACAGGCAGCCCAGGGCAGATAAATATTAATTTTCTAAATTTTTTAGGGGACCTGCGGGCCGAACAGAATGGTCTGGTGGGCCGCATCTGGCCCGTGGGCTACATTTTGCCCACGGTAGCCTCCCATGCCATTCACCTGTGCACTGAGTATGTGGGGTCCTCTCTGACTTCACCATTGCTTTAGGGAAGAAATAGGTCTATTAGCAGGGGGACTTTGTTTGGTCTCCCAGGGGATCTCACCTGCCACATCTTTGATGGAAAAATAAATTTAATTGGGAGGAAGATGGTCTTTGCTGTCCCTCCTAATGCCTTCCTTCAGTCGTCCCAGTTGTTCTTCCTGCTTGGGGCTCTGCCTTCCCTACACCCCACCTAATGCCAATCAAAGATGTCATCGCCTGAACTGTCAGAATTGGTATATCATGCACTTTAGTGCTTCAGCCTTTTAAATTTATGGCAGTAAGATCGGGACATTGTTTGGCCCAAGTGCTTCCTGCCGCTCCTTTGCCTTGTCTATGCATCTTCCTAATCTGGTGCCATCCTATCCCCCAGATTCTCGCTCCCTACTTGGGTTGTGTACTCACAGCGGGTCAGTCATTTATTGATTCTCGTCACACTTGGTCCTGCTGGGATCTAGTCCATGTTGTGAATGTCCAGTGTTCCTGAGAACTCTGTAGATATGTCCTTGGGTGCTTTCTGGCCCTGAATCCTTGTAAAAGCCCCTTCCTGGGGCAGCCAACAGGTCCCTGCACTGGGACCAGGTTCCAGATCTGGCTCCTCCTGGCTGGTCGTGGACCTCACTTCCAGTCCTCCCACCTGGTCTCTTGCCAGGCCTTTTATCCTGGCTTGGGGTCTGGCCAACCAATCGGCCCCGGCACACTGCCACAAAGAAAGCCCACACCAACACGGGAGCTAGTCCCGGCTCCTTCCGGTTTGGCCTTTTTTTTTCCTTTTCTTTTTGCCGTGGCATTTCTGCCTGTGCGGTTTCACTTTTGCCATGCTCCATTTCTGATGCAGTGTCCTGCCAGTTCTGCTCCTCACCTAGCAGAGGTAAGTCTTTTCCACACCCACCCCTGGTTTAGCTGAACTCAGCAGAAATGGCTAAGTGAGCCCATAGAGGGTAAATGAGACAAAAAAGGATATAATAAATTAGTATCACAAAACTATGCTTTAATGCAGAGATGTCAACCCTACACTTGTAGGGTGTATGCATTGCATTTAGCATGCACCTGTATGTTAAATTTCTTATTTACCCAAATCTAACATGATTTTGAATTTAAAAATGACCCCCTATAATTAAATTCCATATATATGGAAAAATTATAAATTTGGTAATTTCCATGTATAGATATAAATATCAGAGGGTCATCTTAAATTTGTCCCCACCCCACCCCAGTTCTACCATGGGAAGAGCTGCAGCAGGGGGGAAGGTGCTTGCAGGGGACAGGCAGCTGAGGAGGCAGATGGCCACTTGATCTCTGCCCCCCACCACTTCTTCCCTCTGTAGCCTGCCCACCCACCCCAGCACCTGCCTCCTGCTGCTCCCCACATCCTTTGTATCCCTGCGGCCTCTGTCCCCCACTGCTCCCCAGCCTCTGTCCCTTCCCCACCCCCCACTTCCCACAGCCTCTGCCCCTTCTTCCAAAATACCCACAGCATCTGTCCCCTGACCCCTGACCCTGTACTCTCAGACATGGATCCATCTCCATTTCCTCTTGGGGCATGGAGGACATTGAAGCACACATCCTTCCTGGCCACATGTCATTGAACCAGGGCTGGAGCTGCAAGGCTGCTGAATGGCCAGGCAGGGGACAGAGTTTCCGTGTGCTCCATGTCCCAGAGAGCTGGAGCTGGCCCTGACAGTAACTTGGGTAGGGAATGTGGGGGGCAGAGTGTACAGTGGCAGGCAGGAGGGATGGAGGCTACAAGGGGCAGGGGTGGAGAGGGGCAGGTGGCTACTGTTGGTCTGACTCTGGCCCCAACCCAGGCTTGCAGCTGCTGGAACCACAGCAGCTCCCTGCCCCCATTCCATCTTGTACTCAAATTCAAGACAAGAGGTCCTCCACATGCATAATAGGAATAAAAAAACCTCATCTTGGATTCAAGTCAATATGGTAAATTGTGCATATTTTTAGTGATGTAGTTTACAGAAGTAGGGAATAGTACAGCGCATTCTGAATAAAGACAGGCTGCTTAATTGGCATAAAAGACGAAAATCTTGCAAGTAAGAAACAAAGATCAAAAAGCCTAAAATGATACCAAAGACCTTGTTTATATAAAATGGAGTTTTCCTGCAGTTCTCATAAGGAGCATTCTAATAGGGATGTCTCACCATAGTATCCGAGTACTTCAGAAATGTTAACTTTTTTGACAGGATTTTTTTTTCACAGGACCTGTTCAATTCTGTGGTGGTTTTCATAAATTCAGAGATTGTAAGGCTGGAAGGAACCTCAGAAGATCATCAGGTCCAGCCCCCTGCACCAAGCAGGAAAGACAACTGGCATTAGGTGACCTCAGCAAGGTGCCCATCCAGTCTCCTCTTGAAGATTTCCAGGGTAGAAAATTGCACCACCTCTGGAGGGATCTTATGGTGTTAGACCAGTTTTACATCTGAGTCAATTAAACCCAAGACTGTTAAAAGTAAACAGCAATTTTGGGTACCCAAGCTAAGAAACAATAGGCCCCAATTCTTTCTTAGACCTCTAGCATGTCTTTAGCATCTCTGCTTCGTTTTATAGATTGCTCTCTGCCCAAAGTCCAGCTCCTACTGCTCCTCAGTTGGAGCTAAAAGTATTCAGAACTCTTTGAACTCTGGTCCCAAAACTCTCATATTGGGCATTCAGAATACATACAATTGAATCTATGAATCTATGAATCAGAACCCTGCTGTAAAAATTCTGATGTGAGGGGTTGTCTTAAGTACGTAAGAATGGCATCCCATAAGAAATCTGTTGAGAGGCAGGGACAGAAACTAATTCTTTATGGTAACATTCAGCTTTCTTAACCATAGGACTAGTATTTTTCTTTTGGCATCCACTGCCTCTTTCATTACATACCTTCCAACTTCTGGAAAGGCAGGTGTTCAACATCTACATTTACTACGTAGTCCTTGCAGAGAACCTTAATTCCGATGTTACCTAACATTTGAGCATTTGATCTGCAATCTTAATATTCTTGGAACAAAGTTATTTTGGATGTAAATTCTTAATTCTTTTTTTAAAAAAGCCCAAATACAATATTTTTCAGGCAAACACATGCTAACAACCAATTTGACCACACAGTAGGGTTAGGTCTTTAAATCCACAATAGAGGAGTTAAACTACTACTTAAGCCCACATAGCAATAACAGGCATTTGTCATCGATGTAGATGTGCATTTGCTGTTCTGTTCCACACCTATTTCCTAACAACAGAGCATTCATAGCCAGGTTCTGGAGAGGGTAGATCCTTGTATATGCTGGCCTCTGCTTCTTTTTCAGGGGTGGGCAAAGTCTGGTCCATGTCCACAGGCCAGATCATGCCCATGGTGGACCCCATTTCCCAGCATCCCCTGCCTGCATTGCTGCAGCTGATTTCCATGGAGACTCCAGGAGTGGTGAAACCATGACAGTGCGGGGCCAGGGTTTTTCATGGAGACTAGCCCCAGCCACACTGGCAGGGCATGCGGCAGGACAAAGAGCTGCTCCAGGGCTGAGATCTTGCGGCACTGACAGCATGGTCCAGGGTTGCGGCAGAGCTGTAATCCTACCTGCATACCACAGGCAGGGGCATGTGGGTAGTGAATTATAGCTGTACCTCGAATCCTGACTACATTGTCACCCCTGCAAGATCCCAGCCCCAGTGCCAGAACAGATCCCTACCCAGCTACACAGCCTGGCAGCACTGCTGGGGCTGGTCTCCATGGAAGCCCTGCTCTGCCACTCCTGGGGTCTCCATGGAAACTGGCCACAGCAATGCAGGCAGAGGCTGCTGGGAAATGGAGTCCAGCCACTGGCAAGATCCACCAATTTCCCCACCCCTGTTCTAGTCCCAAGCATCTTCTCTTCCACAACTATTAACTGCTGCAATTAATTCTGTCCTCCCACTGACTCCTCTCCCATTAAGTATTTGAATCAAGCAGCTTTCTCCTCCATGTTGATTTGATCTCCTCAGTAGGAGCAATGAGAATACAGTCAGTCTTCCTGCTATCAGGTCCTCCTTAGAACTGCAGCCACCACCAAGAGAAGCAATTCCATGGAAGGTGCTTCATAACCTTTAGAGCCTTTGTCTGGAGCATGCTCAGGACAGATGGAATCTTTAGTGAATTTAGCTGCCTGATTCTAACAACCTCTATTAGGCATGTATGACCTTAGATTTTTTTGGAGGCTTATAATTTAGACAAGTATGGGCACATTTTCATGGGATCAGCAAGAGGCACATCCTTGACAGTAAGGATCCTTCTCTCCTATCTTGCCATATTTCAGGAACTTCTTCAAAGCATGTTGTTGCTAAACCACTGAAATGACTGTAAAACATTATTTTTCACAGGGCCAAGATGCATTTTTCCATAAACTCATTCACAAATATGGCTGAACATTTTTGCTGAAACTTTCCAGGAAAAAAATCAGCAGGAAACACACATCTGGTATGGAAATGTTTAGTTTAGTTGGTTAAAGTTTGGCAAAAATCACCAGCTACTAAAAGCAAGGGCCTTCAATGGAATGAATTAGTCATTCTTAATTGTAAGCCATGGCATTAGCTTTGCCTATAATAAATTAATACTCAGTGTAAGGGCTCGAGAATCTGTCTCACAATTGTTATAATAAATTAGGTATTGAGTAGCTAGGATGAGTAACTATTACCTTAAAGCACTTTTGCCTCTTTGTTTTTGGGATGTGATATGACTGACAAAAATCCTTTTGTTAGGAATGAATAGTCATTCATTATATAAAACAGCAGCTGAGGGGTAGGTGGAGGAATAGCTGTTTGTTCCTACCCCCAGGCAAACATTCACTTTCACTTTTTTATAATTTCACATTTATTTCTGATTGCATAAAAGCCATCTATGATGGCTCTTGTGGAGTTTCTTAGTGTTAAGATTATTCCTGTTTAATCTCAGAAAGCTGATACAACCTATTCCAATTGCTTACCATATCAGTTTATTCTTTTGTAACTATTTGCTTTTCTCTTTAGTTTTCTCTTTATGTTGTTAGCTCTCACCAGAAGCAATACACTTCCTAAATGATTGACAGGAGTCATAAGACTTAAACAAAGTAAAACCAATGTCTAAATTTCTCTAGCCAAGGACAACACAAAAGATGATAAAGTATTAACACCCTTAGGAACAGGTAAAGAATATTGTCTTGTCTGAGAAAATGCTGTGTTTTGACTGTGTTGGTGTTTGACATGAACAAATTGTCACAAACTTGATTTGGAACTCATGGTTGTGATAGGGATGCCAATGGACAAGGAATGGACTTGGATGAGGAATTAATACTTTGATAGAACTTCAGGCTACCAGAGAATATGATATCATAGGGTACCTATAGACATGCTCATTCATGGTCTAATTAGAATGCTCCAACATCACCTCAGTCATGTGTATTAAGCTCTCACATTTTTCAAAATGACCATAGGGGCTCTTTATCTAAACCTTGTTGAATGTGCTCTAGATAAAGTATCTTGTGGCCTTTTTGAAATGGACTTAATATATGTGGCAGTGAGTTGTTTTAATTAGAACAGCTGTCCAGGAACCGCTGTAATTAAAACACCCCCACCCCTGAGCATGTGTATAGGCAGCCATATAGTCTGAACTCCTGTATTTCAAAAGCCACTACATTTCACTTGGGGTACATACAGATGTTACACTTAGATTGACCTAACTAGGATCAGGTTGATCTAAATGCCAATCTGTACAGACATTCAGGAAGGTTAGATTGGGGAAAAAATGGCCATCCCAAACTAATTTAATTCACCTAAGGAGGAAGTGAACTAATTTAGATTTGGGAATGGGTTAGCCTGATCTAAAGAACATCTGTGCACCTTCAGAGCACAGTCCCAGGGCTGGGAAAGCCCAGCCATTTGCCGTGGCCCCAAGGCTGTGCTTTACCTACCCCCGACCCTTACTGGACTATTTTTAGTCCCACAGCCCTTCTACCGCCATACAGACACCCCCCCACCCCAGACCCACCAACCCACCCTCCATCAATCCTCCCACCTAGAACCACAAAACTGCCTGTGGACCTGCTAGCTCTGTCAATTCCACCCACCCTCCCCCTCCCCTGACTGATTTAAATTGGGCTTTCAGTATAGCTTCTGGCACCAGTGAATGTCTACACAATCAGGACACAATCTACACAATAAGATGTCTTAAAGCAAGCTGCATGATCACAGACTGGGTCCCATGAACATGTGCACATAACCTCAGTTACTCCTGTATTAGGCCCACTGCCTTGTGTAATGGAATGCGGCTTGTCTTGGTTTTATCAGAGACTTGAGAGCTGGTGGTAGTGGTAGCATGTAAAGCCTTGCAGCTGCTATTGTGCCTCACTGAGGTTGAAGTTCTCACTGTTCTGGTTGGTGTCCTCAACTCCGGATTACTACAATATGTCTTATGTCTCTGTGTAGCAGGCTGACAGTGTTAGTTTGAAAAGCACTTCAGTGTTCAGGAAAATCAGTTAGACTCTACAGTGTCATACAGGTAAGTGACTTGTTACCACCAGGATATATAGAGGGATGAAATGGTCCTATAGAAAGAGAAGGTAGGAAGTGGACTGAAGTCTTCTGCGCTAGAATCCCTAGAACCAACTGCCTCTGGGAAAAACATGAGCTAAACTTTAATACTCATGTTAATCATTTCTTTGTTATTTAATCAAATTTTAGGATCAGCATGCATTTGGATTCATGGAAGTATTGAGATTGCTTTCTTGCAACCTACAACTGTTGCAAAATGTAACGATTCATATCTCCTGAACAGTACTAGGCCCCTATGTTTGTGTGTTGAGTAACTATAGTCTTCCAAGTGCCATTCTGAATGGCTGCATCTACACAAGTGGCGGGCTGCACAGTTGTTACTGCACCGTCCTTCAGCACTTGCTTACCCAAGTACTAACTGACTGCACAGGAATGAGGTATTACTGCGCAGCACTGTCCCTGCATGGTTATTTTTAGATGCTACTGTGCAGTAGTAACAAGCTGTTACAGTTCATGCCTGGAGACACTATGTTGCTGCAGCAATGAGCAATGTAACATCCTGTGTAGTTGTGCGCAGTGATGATTATCCGCTGGAGTCGCACAGTAAATGGCATCAGCTGGAGAAACTGCTTCTCTCATCATATCTTGTAGCGGTGAATATAGTTTACTACCCCAGTGGTTCTCAATTTTGTGAAACTCCGACCAGCCCTCAGGCTCCTGGCATTCCTCAGAAAATTCGTTGGCTGCAGAAAATAATAAAGCAAGTTTTCTGTTGCAAAGAACACTAAAAACCCACAACAGGTCAGACTGCTTCTGATGTTGTGGATTCTTATATGAAATCTCTGGGTTTATCTTGTGAATCATGTGTAGGTGTTTGTACACCGACTAACACTGCTAGTATTGTGTGGCACCCTGCATCACCCTTAAAAAGATCTCATGACATCTTGGTGGAGATCACTATGCTAAAGTATTCTAGTCAATTCTTGGGGTTGAAATCTCCCAGATTTCAAGTCATGACTGGAGGCTCTATACAGGTCTGGAAACTGCTTGTTCTAGAAGTCTGCCCGTGTCTCAGTTTGGCAACTTCAGGGATTGGAGTGGCTTTTACTAACTGCTGCATCATTGCTGCAGTACGTTACATGTACTTTGGTTGAAGAGGTATATACTTTGTTCAGCATGAGGATTATTTTCATACATTTAAGAATAAAAAGTAATACTTTTTGACTGGGGAAAACTTTGAAGATATGAATTCTCACAACTGCCCTTTAGCATTCTTACCTGCTCCTTACTTGGGCAAAATGAAAAACATCAGTCAACTGACTTGCCAAGGTCACAGAGTAAGTATCAGAGTTGGGATCCTCATGGAGGCTTATATAACAACAGTCCTTCAGTAATGTCTGAGACAGAAATAAAACAGCTTCATATTCACTTTTCTCACCTGCTCAAATTTTACATTTTACTAATAGGGTTCCTGTAGTACTGAAGTTATTTTAAGACCCCAAACAAGTTAGAATTCTTAACAACATCTTTTCCAAGTGCAAAAAAGTCCCACCAATCGAAGTATCATATATATGTGAGCTTCAAATTAGATAAAAGTAGAAAAAAACAGTAGCATACCACATATCAGTCTAGAAACAAAGAAATGAGAAGAACAACAGGCTTGGCAAGGTTCCCAAAAGCGACAAAGTAAAAAAAGGCCTCTATATTTTGTTTTAAATTCACTTCTCACCAATTGCTTATAGGAGAGGTGAAATTACTGTGACTTCAAGTCTTCAGCCTGAGAAATGAATTTTGAAATGTCCTAAAACTATGATAGTTTCTTGAACACTTTGTAAACTTTAGTGCTGGAAAAATAGAAATGCTAACAGAACCTTTTGTTGAAGTTTGCTGGTGGTAGTCTGTCACTTTGCATATTTGGGGAAACCAGCCTGTGAGTCAAATGTAACCCAGTCTTATGTGGTCACTGTAGAATCCCAAAACCCCACAATTTTTATTTTTATAACATACCTGTGAGGTAAGGGAATTGCTATTATCCACATTTAACAGATGGGGAATTGCACCAAAAGCAAAAAAAAAGGCTAATAGATTTTCCCATGGTCATATAAGAAGTTATGGCAAAGCAGGGACTTAACTCCAGGTCTTCTAAGGCTGAGGCTAGAGTTCCAACCACTAGCCTACCCTGCTTTGGAGCTGTACTTAGTTTATGCGGTTGTGCAGCTAAGACACCCACTGGTATTTTTGCAGCAGCAGTGACTAAAGGCTACAGTCAGGGTTAATGTTCCAGTGTACTGGGTATTGTAGAAAAAACATGTAAGAGATGATCTCTATCATAAGAAGTTTACAACCTAATCCCAAGGATGTGATGTTGGCATCAAACTGGAGCACTGCCTTGTGGGATAGCCATATTAAAGATGAGAATTAGATCTGTGGTAAAAATTATTCACAGCAGGTGTTCAGTAAATGTAAGAGACTTGTTCTGAACAATTAACTATTTTGTAACATTTGTTTCATTTTATTAGTTGATTTCACACATTTATCATCTACAAATAATCCAGTGTATGACAATGCCTGAATGAACCACTGCAGATAAAACAATTTGGTCTGGGCCTCCCAGTAACATTTGTGACCGCATAAGAGCTGACAAAACTGTGCTCTGAGTGATATAACTGCTGTATCTTCAAAGGATGTGAAGAGGAAAGATTGGTGGGGTGGGAAGGGGGGAACCTCCCCTTCCTGCTAGGAGAACAGAATCAGCAGAGCTGCTTCGCAGCCACAACTCAATGCAGCCAGCTCAGAGCTCTTTAGGCCCTGCATATACTGCAGCCACCTGTCATCTTGTGTATCCACGTAGGCCAGGGTCCAGCAGCTCGAGTGCAGAAACAATGGTTAGCGGCCTGCAGAACCAAAACTCTTCGGTGTGGATTTCTCCTATTTCCCACCAAGCTGTGGAATGATATTGTTTCTGCTGCACTGTCTGGAAGCCTTCTGTATTCATGGTGGGGAAATGAGATTTGTCCTATCATTTAATAGCCTCATTGTAAAGTATTCCTCAAGGACATTGACTAGGAAGTGAACTGAATTGTTTCTTAAATCTCCTGTTCAATTATTTGTTTTATATGGCAATGGTATTAGCAATATGTAAGTTTTATGCACTGTCGCTTCCTCCCACACCCACTAAAAACTAATATGAGCCAGCCTGTCAAAATAAATGTGTTAATTAAAAATTAGTTATATTGTACTTCAGATAGACCAGTTTGCAGCTCAGATGATATAGTACAGTATAATCTTACCATCTCTGTGCCTGTAAGATTGCAGGCAGGGCCTAACGTCCATTACCAACAGTCAAGAAACTAGAAAATATTCCAGAAATGTTGTAAAAACTTGCAGCAATTTACAGCTCTGTCTCTACCACTCAGGCCTCTGCTCATTGAGATCCTTGATCCAATGCTTCCCAATGAATAACGATGGACAGAAGGAAGTAATAAAGCAAAACAGAAGTAGGTAAAAAAGGAAGAAAAGAAAGGTGAAATGATGGTGAGATAGAAAAAGATACCTTAAATTCTAAGATAAACTGGTGGTAGCACAAACAGGTGAGTAAAACTGCTGTATTACAAATAGGCATATCAATGTAAAAAAAAGTGCTGCCTAAGCTACCCGTATGCAAAATACGCTACGATGTGAGAGATCTTGATGATCTATGGGATGTGAAAGATGCCTTTGTCACATGCAACCAGAGTACAGATGCTGGAGCAGAGGAGAAGCAATCAAACTTTCTCACATTTCATTTCAGAAAGAGGGTGTCTCTAAGTGAGGTGCCGGTTACAGCTTAAAAGCTACTGCACAACGTTGTCCACTGGGATAGGATAACAGAAGCTGCAGGCTCTACCACTCTAATGGGTTGTGACCTACATGTGAAGGCCAGGCCACTCATCAAGGAAATATAAAATCATAGAAAGGTTGGGTTGGAAGGGACCTCAGGATGTCATCTAGCCTAAACCCCTGCTCAAAGCAGGACAATCCCCAACTAGATCATGCCAGCCAAAGCTTTGTCTAGCCAAGTTTTGAAAACTTCCAAGGATGGAGCTTCCTTCACCTTTCTTGGTAACCTTGTTCTAGTGTTTTACTCCCCTCCTAGTGAGAAAATATTTCTTCATATCTAATCTAAACTTCCCCTGCTGCAACTTGAGACCATTATTCCTTGTTGTATCATCTGCCACCACTGAGACCAATTTAGCTTCATCCTCTTTCACACCTCCCATTACCATTCTATAAAAATCATGAACTTTGGTCTACAGCAGCGACAGTCTGGTATGCTGGAAAGCACTTACAAAGCTTATGTTTTGTTAAGACAACCTGGAAGTGGTTCAGGTAGTCAGCATTGTTTAGGGGTGTAGCATGGCCTTTCCGATTAACCCTTTAAAATCGGATTACTACAAATGATTCTTTTAATCTCAGTGAGATACATTGGTGAGGAGGGTTCTCATGCTGTTCACATAAAGCATCCTTGGAATTAAAAAACAAAAACCAAAACCCCCCCCCAAATAGGTAACAATTTCCAAACTCAAAGTGCTATAGCCGACATGGGAAGGATTCTCTATTAGAGGTCCCTGGGCACATCTACATGTGATATTAATGTGCCTGCATAAACTTGGTGCAGCTTGCACCACAGTCAGCTGCTTCTGGGAGCAGCATCTTCACGTGCATCTGGGACTGCAGCAGTTTGAGCCGGGGCAGTCCCAGCTGCATGTGAAGATGCTGTGTCAAGCAGAAGCTGATCTGGAGCAGAGGGACTGGGGAATCATCCCTAGTCTGTAATTGGCAGCATTGGGTGGTAGAGGGGCTGGCTGGGGCAAAACTAGCCAGCAGGTAGTCCCTGCATGCTAGCATCCTCATGCCCCAGCCCATGGGTGACTGGTGCCCTCTGAGTCAGCAGGGGGCACATGCCCCCCCAGTGACCAGTCAGAAACCGGGGGCCTCCCCGCATGGCCAATACTGCCAACCAGTGGGGGTTCCCTGTGGCCTATCACACTCACTTGAAAGCAACCATAGAGTTCCCCCAAGTGAACTCCAACTTCCTGGAGCACCGCAGCTGCTTCATCCAGCGCTTCATTCCAACTGGTGCTCGCAGGGGCGGGGTTACCGGTGCTCCCACCTGCCCCCCACCCATCACCTAAGTGGGGAGCGCAGCCTAACAGGGGGTGCACCAGTGCTCTCAGTGGGTGCACATGCACTCCGTGTATCCCCTACACATCACCACTGCCCCAGCCAGCTCTGGTCACAGTCTACATGTGTGTTTGAGCACACATAAATACTCCACCATAGGACAGTACTTCTGTTGGGCAGTACTATCTTACAGCAGAGTTAATTAGTTTACTAGGGCCTAATATGGGCACATGTGTACTTTACTGCAGAACTAATTAGACAACTTCACAGTAAAGTGCATGTGTCAATGTGCCCACTTTGATGGATAAGGACAAATTAATCCCAGAACTAAAAGTTAGTAGCTGCTGAAATACAAGCAATGGCAACTCCATTACTTTTCTATACATAAGCATAATATAGTTTCAGCAAACAGCATGTAGATAGCTGATGTATTAAAATGACCAGTTTCACAAACTGAAAGCAATTAGGGGATAAATCAGTTGAGAGAAAAAAAATTAAACAAAGAAGTGAGTGGGAACTGTTCAAGGATATTTCACTAGAGGCCCCAAAAGCCACAACTGAGCAAAACATCTACTCTGCTTTAAAAGAAAGAAAAAAAGCAAGATAGGAAGAAAAAGTCTAGCTTACTAGGAAAGCAAAAGTATTAACAAAATATGTAATTAAACAAATGGAGGGAAAAAAGGGAAGCTGATATGGATGGATGTGAATTAGAAGCTAGAAACAGATAATCAATAAAGCAAGCAAAGGAAAGCAAAGCAGCACAATCTATGTTTGTCAGAGTTAAGAACAACTTAAAATATGCTGGTAACAAAGAAATCGTAAAAATGCTCTGATACTAGATGGAAATGCTAGAACTGTCAACTGTTCTTCAGTTAATATATTGTATATATTAATAATGAAATAGTTTCTATTCCAACAGTAGCCAAAGCACTTACTAAAGTTGATATTTTTAAATCGAGAAGTTCAGATACCGTGCGCCAAGATTTGCAAAAGAAGATTCTGGATTATTGATGTTAATCTTTAGTAAATTGTGAAACACTAGGGAAGTTCCAGGGAACTGAAAGAAAGTTAATATTGCACCAATATTTGAACAGACTTAAGTGAGATGACCCAAGTAATTATAGTTGTGTGAGCCTCACATCTATCCCAGACAAAACAACGGAGCTGCTGATGTGGGTCCATATTAATGAAAAACTAAGAGGGTAGAAGAATTGTACATGGGTATACAAAAAAGAGTTCTAACTAAACTAACATGATATATGTTTATGCTATTACAATTTTGGTGGATTAAGGTAGTGGTGTTTAAGTGAGAGAGGTGGAGTTCTATAAGGCATTGAATTACTTGTACCACAAGGCATCTGGATAGCACACCTAGAACAATACAGCCAGGCATGTGTTACCTGGATTAAAAACTGATTAACCAGTGTCTAAAGCTGTTTGTAAACTGAGAATGCTCACTGAGTGTGTGTGTAGGTGCTATGGAGATATAGTTCTTGACTCTAAGCTTTTTAATACTTTTATGAATGACCTGAAAGAAAACAAAATCAGTGATGGAGTTTCCAGATGGAATAAAGATTGGGCCAATATCTAATGAAAAGGACAAGTCACAAAGATGGAAAGATCTGGATTGCTTTATGAGCAGAGCACAAGAAAACAGTGCATCTTTTTTCCAATGTAAAGAATGCAGCTAGAGCAGCTAGGTTCAAATATTACAGGCCAGACTTACTGGATGGAAGCTTTATCCTGGGAAGCAACACCTATGAAAAAGTATTGGGGGGTCACAGCTAATGACAGTCTTTGATTTATAAATAGGGATTATCAAGTAACATAAGAGAGGTTATATAATGTAAGTATTTGTCAATGATGTGGAAGATTGTCTATTTCTGGTGCCCAAAATGCAAGTAGGATGTTGATTAATTGGAGAGGATTCTTAGGAGATACAGGGGAATGATTAATGATTGGAAACCAAACTTCCTAGTGAAGGACTTCAGGAATTCAGTCTATTCAGTGCATCAGACAAAAGCTCAGGGGATGACCTAATCACAGTTGAAAAGTACCTACATGGAGAACAAACAGTTGACAATAGAGGGCTCCTCAATCTAGCAAATAAGGATATACAGAGATCCATGGCTGGAAGTTGAAGCTAGACAAATTCAGAGTAGAAACTAGATACAAACGTTTAAAAATAATGAATGATTGAAAGAGCTTTGAATCATAGAAAAGTCCTGGAGGTCATCTAGTCCAGCCCCTTGCTCAAGATAGGATCATCCCTGATTCAACCATTCTCATCAAGTTCATTACAAAGTTTTGCAGTTGATTCTCCATAATTTGGGATGTCAAAATCAAATGTAGGTCCTTTTTTTTTAAAGCTTCAAACTCTAAGTTCAAAAAGGAATTAATTCAGTAATGTCCTAAACCCTGTTTCTGTAGAGGAGGTCAGAACAGATCTGTACAAGTCTTTGAGTTTGAGAATGAAAACTAAATTAATTTTAAAAATGCTTTTGAATAGAGAATGGGACCCAGACTTAATTAATGGGAATGTTTTCATATAAACAACAGTTGAGGATCAACAGGGTGCTATTTGTGAATTATAAGGATAGTTCTATTCGTGTGTTATAGAATCCCAACTGGTGACCACCTCATTTTTACCCCCAAAACTGTGAATAAAATCTGTAAGGGGGTCTGTGATAAGCTTGACTAATTCCCAAGGTTCCATTGGAAATTAGCCTTCAAATCCAACTCAGTAATTTTACTGGAAGGAGTTTGTGCAAAAAGAACTGGACTGCCTAGGAAGCAAAGCTGGAGTCTCAGATTGCATGATCCTCTGGAAAATAGCATAATGGAACTTCTTCCCAAAGTACAGAACAGAAAATTTTCCTAAAAGAGGATTGTTGATCATACCATGAGCAGACTGAAAGAAGATTTTCAGCAGAATAAAAATTTATTTTTGTCTGTTCAGTTGCATGCACTCCTGAATTAGATAAAGTCCAGTAAATGGTTATTTTATATTCATAATTAATATTGATAGTTCATAGTTTTATTGTGTGTATGTGTGTGTGCAAACACACACACACAGAAAAAAAAAGAAGAAATTTCATACTGGAACAAGCATACAATGCATTTCTTTGCCTAACTTTTGTATCCAAGAGTTGTCTTCATTTAAGCCATTTGATAAGAACAAAAAGTCTTTTACTGATCACTAATAGCTGACCTGCCTAATGGTGAGCTGATGCTGATAACATCCAACTGTTTCATGTAACGTAGAATGATCAGGGAAAGAACCCTTTAGCCTCCTCTTACTTTAAGCAGACAAAATAGGGAATTGGTAGCAGCATGAAAAATAAAACTCTTTCTGGGTTTTCACCTAAAACTGGTATCAGCTGATAAGGGGCTGGCAGTGACTTGGATCTACACCAAACAGCTACTTTTTAGCAGTTATGAATGATGCCATATGTTGACATCAGAAGCAGAAGTGAGAGAAGTGCAAGGTCTTATTAGAGCAGCTAATAGTCCATTGTACAGACGGGTGAATGTTCCTTTATTTTTATTCAAGGCCAATGATTATGCTTTATATATCTTAGAAATAGGTTGATCTGTTCATGTTGGCACTCCCCAAGACCCATATATGATGGATCCCATAATACAGATAGTGGTTCATAAACTACTGTATAGGTTGGGATGGATTACTAGGTCAAAGCACAGCAAATCTACAGTGTCTTCAAAAAAATCCACAAACCTATCACTATTAAAATTGCAACTATACCATTGGAACTAGGACAATGATACAAAAATCACAAATTCTTGAGCCAAAGTCTACTTCATCCTCCTGAGCAAGAAATATATATGTTTTATCTCACACAATGCTAATGTACTTCATATATCCAAGCTAGATAAACATGCGAAGACAATCTCATGACACTTCAGCAAATAGCCTTTTTCTTTACAATTTCTGTACAACATAAAAAGGAGGCAGTTTCCTGAAACATTGAACCTTCTTCTCTCTACCTCATTTAATGGGCTGCAGTACATAAATTACTTTGTACAGTGTTGCTTTATTTTATTGCGCTGTAGTTAGTTGTAAATCTTGCACTGAGTTATTCAATAACACCTTTTTTTTTATTGTTCAAGTGAAGAAATGGAGCCTGAGGCTTGATTCTCACTACAGATATGGTACATAGGTATTTATCCTCACAGGCTTTGTCAGATCCTCGCTTGCACGTGAATACACGTATAGTAGCTGACTTGACAAGAAATGCCCCCAATTACAACTGGTGTTTGTCTGTGTGTCTGAATGACCTGTATCCAATGGAAACTGTAGAAGGACATGAATACTTAACTTTTTGTGAATTTTCTTTTTCCCCCTACCCTTCATTCCCAAGTGTAATTAGCATACTAGAATTATAGTACAAACCATTTACACTTATATCAAATTTGGTATAGCTCTTAGATTGAGAGAGTCCAGTGTATTAAAAATTCACACCTTGTAGACAGATGGACGGATGTGTGTTTGAAAACACACTTTAAGCCAGTTATATGGATTCATTTTGCTAAAATGAGCTGACCTTTCCAGAAAGGAAGTTTCTAACATAGTGCACGTTCTTAATAGTGCACATTTTAACAGTTATTTAAACTTTCTAAGAAAATTGTTGCTAGATTTTGCAAAGTCAGCAAAATGACTTCCCAGTGGAAAAAATATCACTATCTTGGGTTTGGGTTTGTATTTATTTGCTGAATATTTGTATTCAAAGGGTGAGGAGCAGACTGACCTGGAAAAGAAAGTCTCATTAGACAGCAGTGGTTTGATCAGTCACAAGAAAGATATCTGTCAAATTCAGTGGTCTTTTTTGGATCAGATCCTGTGAAAGTCTGTTTCTGAAAAAATACAAGTGGATGAAAAGTGGAACTGCTTGTTAAAATAAACTGAAACTGATACACAGAAAAAGGAACGCTGCCCTTCCCCTCACTCCCAAATCATCTTGGTTCTGTTTATCATGCAAATATATATATATTTCTCCTGGTGTTTTTAAATTTAAACTATGAGTATAGGACATTACAATGGCAATATCAGTCACACTGTCTATTTGCAGTGAAAGCGAAAGCCTGAGTGACACCCCTTAAAGAAAAAAAAAAGGGAAATTCCAGCTGAACTTTCTGAAGGAGAAGTAGGAAAATATTAAATCTTTGCATGTCTAGATTGAAAGAGTCTCTGAGATGCAGTCAGGAAGAAGTGCCAAAAGTGGGGGAGGAGGGGTAGCACAGGAGTTTCTCACAGTAAGAAGTCCCTAAGGCAGAACAGTTTCACGGAGGACAGCTGTTACATTTGGGGATGCTTAGCACCTTCCCAGAGAACAAGTTCTATTGGGACACAGCCATGCAAGAGTCACGCAGGGGAACTGCAAGGAGGAGCTGACTGGAAAATAACAGGGTCTGCTCTAGATACCGAAGCTGCAGATGGGAATCTCTCTTAGATGACAGACAAATAGGCGTAAAGTTCAAGGGTGATTGTGCATGTAAAGGGGGGTTAATCTTTAGGGTTTTATTCTATGTCCCCTAAATTGAAATGCTGGGTTTTTAATTGAAACCCACCATTTCAATCTAAGGGCTTCTGTCACTGTTATGGCAAGGGATCAGATCCTTTTTTTTTTGCCCCCCTCTCCAAGTCTGCCCATGGATGGGGGCGAGCTGCAGACAGGCCGAGTGGCCCCTGAGCTGGAGCAGTACCCAGCCCACTAGCAGCCTGCCTGGGTGGCAGCACCCATTAGAGCCACCTGGACAGGCTGCTAGTGAGCCTAGTACTGTCCAAGCTGGGAGGAAGCACCCAACGAGATCCAATTCTTCCCCAAGCCCGCGGGGGCTTTCGGCATGCCGTGCACTGTCCCCACTGCCTTCCCGCTGACTGGGCTTGCCCCTAGGGCAGTATGGGGAGGGGGCAGCAGAGCGGCTGGGTGTGCTGGCCACCAGAGAAGGTGATGGGGATGGTGCATAGGGAGCTGGAAGCCCAGGTGGGCCCAAGGAAGCTTGGGCTCAGCAGGCTGCCAACACCATCCTCACCACCTTCTATGGCTGCCAGCACACCCAGTAGCCCTCCTGCCACCTCCCTGCACTGCCCCAGGGACAAGCCAACCTGGTCCTGGGTGGTCCCAGGATGTGGGAAAGTGGCAAGGACAGTGCACGGGGTGCTGGAAGCCCCAGCAGGCTCGGGAAAGCACTGGATCAGGCTGGATGCCTCTAAGCTGGGGCAGCACCAAGCCTGCTAGCAGCCCACATGGGTGGCTCCAGGGGTGCTGCTGTGGAGAGAAGGACTGAGGACCCTCACAGCTCAGGGGCTGCTTCGCCTACTGACAGCTCAACCCACCTCCCCCCCGCCCCGACTGTGGGAGAGGCAGGCTCTATGAAAAAAAGGGGGGAGCCTCACTGCTTTTGCCTTTAATAAGTGCCTGTGGGCCACCAGGCATCTACTGAAAGGAGAAGCAGCGAGGGGTCTGATCTTTTTTTTCAGTGGAGCCTGCTTGCCTCTCCTGCAGTTGGGGGCGAACTGTCAGATGAAAGGCTGCAACGTTACACGTAGCAACGATGCAAAATAAACTACATGTGGGTGTGGTTTAATTTGCAACATTGCAAACTCATGTGAAACCCCCAACCATTACACACATGTGTAATGTGTGACACTATTAAGTCACACCAAGAAAAATTTTGTCATGTGTACATGGTGACAATCATCATGTGTACAAGCTCTCCAAAGATGTAAGGCAAAAACTACCCTGTAGATTGTTGGAGATATAAACCCCAAACAACAGGAAGAGGCACACCCTTATAATTTGAAATGTTTAGTCCTCATGATATATGATTTTTTTAAATTAGATTATGATAACATAAATACTTGATAACAAATTATCAAATATTTCCCACTTTGTGCCCTTCCTCAGCTGCATTTCAGAGACTCCAACCATCTAAGGCGATGGAAACTGTACATCTTTCTACTTCTTGAGAAAAAAATTACTTGAATTCTCTTTTTCTTTTAAGGGGGAGTCCATACTCACTATTTATCTTGCATTGCAGACAGAAAATGCCATAGACAAGGAAACTGGAATTTCTAATGCCCATAGTTTGATTTTAAAATGATTAGAAGAAAAGTCGATGCTATGATTTTCAGATATCCTATTTCAGCATTCAGCAACATGTGCCATATTGTATTGAATAGGAAAATGTAATAAAATGATATTGTCCAGCACTTAGACCTGCTTTCACATACAACTCATGCCATCCTTTACAACAGTGGGCAAAATATTTAGTATCCTTTTTTATGTCCAGGGAGACTGAAGCCTGGATAAGTTAAATGACTTGCCCAGTGCCAAACTAAGTCAGTGCATAGTCAGATCAATAACACACGGTTTTGACCGCCAATCTTCTGCTGTAATTGCTAGCTCTCTCTCTCTCTCTCTCAAACACCACACCCCTAGTGCCAGAGAGGCAGCATTTCTTGTCAAACAGAGTGAGAATACCTGTATTTCCCAGCAGGTAAAGTAAAGAATTGTTAAGGATAGAGATGGTTCCCACACCATTTAAGTTAGTGGGAAACCTGCTGAAGGCAGAAGTGGCAAGGTGCCCAATGCTTTTTTTTTTTTTGATGGAGTCTGCCCACCTCTCTGATGGCTGGTGGGCAAGCTGCCAGCAGACTGAATGGCCCCCTGAGCTGTGAAGGGGACTAGTCCTTTCCTCTGTGGTGGTGGTGCCTTCCCCGGAAAGCTGCTAGTGGTCCGGGTGCTGCGTCAACTAGGGATCGGGGAAGAGTTGGATCGGACCAGGTGCTGCCTCTGAGCTAGGGCAGTACCCAGCCCACTAGCAGCCTGCCTGGGTGGGAAGGACTGGGCCCCACCACAGCTCAGGGCCCACTTACCCTGCTGGCAACTCACCCCCTGGTTGCGGGCAGGCTCTGGCTCCGACACAAAAAAAAAGGATTGGGCCCCTCGCCGTAATGTGATGGAAAAATTGAAATGGTGGGTTTCAATTAAAAACCCACCGTTTCAATTTAGGGGGCATAGAATAAAACCCTGAGGATTAAATCCCCATCACATTATAAGCATCCTGGGAGGCCAAAGTAGGTATGGTGGCAAGGGCTTGGGCTTTGTGATAGCACTGTATCATCATCCCATCTTTAAAAATACTCTTATGGAATTATGGAGGGCTCAAAGATAATTAAAAGTAAGGAAGAAAAAAACTTTTATTACAATGGGAGATTTAAGTACTTTTTCACTTGATGCAAAAGCAGAGTATGGCACAGGATATTGATGAGGCCAAGAACATAGCAAGATTTAAGAGCAATTGGATGTTAACATGGCCAGCATGAATCTCCAGAGTTATAAGGTTAATGCTACAATTTTGAAGGGATATAAAACCCTCCTGCTCAAGGATACCAGCCAATCTCTAATTGCTAGGGACTAGGATGGCATTTTGAAGAGGCAGCTAATCCCACAGGTACATACTGGAAGGTTTCTTACACCTTTTTTTGAAGCATCTGGTGTTGGGTTCTGTCAGACATGGGGCACTGGACTAGATGGATCACATGTTTGATCCAGTATGACTCTTCCTATTATTTGCTGCCTTTCAATGTAGCCTCTGTAGGTCACAGGTGAGCCACCAGAATTTGCAATGGTTTGTTTTGCAGCATGCTCTCCACTTCCTGCACATGGTCTGTAGGTAGAGGATGACATTTGGATCTGAGAAGTCATTTGAGCAATTCCCCAGCCTTCAAATAGCTAATTGTGAAGCATCACTTCATCTTCCTAACAGATTTGGGGCACCAACCAGTATGTAACACATAACACAGGCTGCTATCATTAACTTCAGGACCTAACAGTGAAATGCAGACAGAGAGAGAACCCTGAAATGCTGGAGGGTCTAAACTGTGCTTGCTGCTCTAGGAGAAATGGGGAAGTAAAATTCACAAGTTAGACACAGATTTGCAGGATCCTCCCCATTCATTCCCAGTGACAAAGGAAGTTGGGGTCATAGAAGAGGATCATAGCCTAGCACAGCTTGTGAAGGCTGAACTACCCCGTGCCAAATTTTGGCCTAACGTTAGGAAAATTCTTCTCAATTCTATTTTGATTGCAACTGTAATTTTTGATATATTGACACCTGGTGGCTGCAGCTTGGAGTCCTTTTGGGGATTTTGCAAGACTCATACTACTCTAGTAAAGAATGACTCAAGTAGAAGGTGAGTTGACCTGGAAAAACGACAGCACTTGTTTCAATATCTTCCAGAGATTTCTCTGGAAATGCCGACACCTTTGTGCAATGGTCCCTTGCACCTTCTTGACGCACCTATGAAAGTGCGTTCCCTTTTTGCCTGCAAAAGCAGATACATTCTTCTAGATTAGGTTATTCAACATTTCGAGCACCTCACCGCAAAGGAGTTGCAAGCTGAGATGCAGGTCCCTAGCACCATACCTAGACTCCTGCCAGCCTTAGGCAAACTTTTAGAAATGGGCCCCCCTTCACCAGAGGTAATGATGATAAAATTAAAAAAAATATCATTTTCACCCTCCTTTCTGTCTAGGCCCTGGATGCCCACCTGGTTCGCCCATGCCTGTGTCCGACTCTGGCCCCTAGGATGCTGAGAACCACACCAGCACAAAAGCTCACTGCCCCTAAACTGTGGTCAGGTAACACCCCTGGACCCTCCACATCCCTTCCCCATTTGTAGTTGTAGCCCAGTGGTCACCAGCCAGTGGATCTCAATCCACCAGTAGATCTCGGAGCCTGCTGGGGTTGATCCGAGGCTGGGGTGGGGGGCTGAGCGCCTGCATGCCCCAAGCCAGCAGGCCAGTCCATGAGGGAGGGAAGGGGTGGGGGCTAGATTGAGGCCCCGCGGTGAGGGACAGTGCTGCAGAGGCAGGAGCAGGGGTAAGTTGAACGGGCCTCAGCTAGGTGGGACTTACCTGCTGGGGAGGAGCACCCCCAAATAATTTTTTCTCCCTCTGTCTCAATCTGCCTCCCCCCCCCCCACAGACGTACTTGCTGGGAGGGGGATGTGGCAGCAGTGCCCGGTGGTAGATCTTGAGTTACATTTACATTTCATAGTCATTAGGGCTGGAAGGGACCCCGGAGGATCATCCATGCAGCCCCCTGCCCCAGGGGCAGAAAGTCAGCAGGGATCATAGTGTCAAAGGTGATCTCCTACTTAAAAAGGTTGGAGACCACCGCTGTAGTCCATCACCAGGAAAACTGAGCAGGCCCAGCCCAGTTTATATTGCCTTCAAGCTGAGGGCCACAAAGCAAAATGATTTCCCTTTTCCCATTGCATCCCACTACCCCTCAAGCTTTGCTTTGCATTTTTCTGCCTTATAACACCACTCCTTTTTGCTGGTCCTGAGATTGACAGGAAGCCAAACCCAAACATTAGCAGGGAAGCCACTTGGTAAACTTGAATGTGCATCCAAAACCTGGTGTAAAAACGGAAAGGAAACTCGCTTGTGCTTGGAAGTGACTCATTCATGGCTTTCTCTGCCTAGTACAGATGGGTTTGTCCCCCCCCCCCAACACCTTTTAGGTTTCGCCTGGTGAATTAAACTAGGCCTGGAGTCAAGGGAACTCCTCCCACATCATTACACTGGGAAGCAACTGCTGTTGCTGCTGCAAATATGTGAAGCCCAGACCCAGGTTGCCTGGAAAAACTAATGGGGTGGGGGAGAGGAAAAAATAAAGAAAGAAAAGGCTTGCACTGCCCTGCCAAGAGCATACCACCCGCACAGCATTCATGCCTGCAGAGAGCTTTTATACAACAAAAGTTGGGTTTTTATTTTACAAGAGTTCCCCCCCCCCCC
>NW_017728918.1:23276229-23300239 GCF_001723895.1 Crocodylus porosus | reverse complement strand
CCCCCCCCCATCTATGTTTCCAGATCTGGCAGAAGGAAGCATCCAGGTGTCTTGGTTTTGCTGTTCCCCCCTCCTGCGTTCTTCTTCCTAGTCTTATTTTTGCCGGATGGGCGAATCGTACTAAAAAAATAAAATACGAAAGCCTCGGGGAGAGAGCAAACCCCTGCCGTGCAATGGAAACCGGAGCCCATTGATCCCTCCGTGTCCTCGCTTGCACTTTTTGTTCGGTTCCAGCACCCCCCCCCCCCAATCTCTCCTTGTGCAAAGTTGAATTAATTGTTACTATTATTATTTTTTTTTAAATCGATTTGACTGGGGGGCGAAAACCCGGCTTTTGTGCAAGTCTCTCCGAGCCGATCCTGCCTCTTCTTTTGTCGGCGCCGCTGCTGACTGCTCTGTAAGTTAAATGCTCCCTCGTTATTTTGTGTTGCATATCAGGCGAGCCCTCCGTGGCAGAGAGCAGCTCCAGACGCCATCTACAGTTAAAACGTAGGCAACTCGGGACATTATCATTACTATTTTTTTTTTTTGCCTCGTATTAAAGAGAGAGGGGACGAGCCAGTCCTGTGCGCATCCAGTGTTTTTTTTCTTTTCTCGGGGGAGGGTTGCTCGCTTCGCCCCCGTGGAGCCGGCCGCCGCATCGCTCCGGGGGGCCCGAGCCTCGGCGAGTAGTTACTTTGTTGCACTTGGCTCGAGCCGAGCCCCGAGAGGAAACAAAAGGACCCGCGGCTGCATCCTGTGCCCCGGCTCGCCTGGGCTGCGGTCCCCGGCCCCCGCCCCCCGTGGTCGCCGCACAAAGGCTGGGCTTTGCCGTCGGACCGGAGCCGGCTCTCTCCATCCTCATGAACATACAAAGGTCCACCCCTATCTCCATAGCGCGGTATGGGCGACCTCGGAGTAAAACCCAGGATTTCGAAGAGCTCTCGTCGCTGAGATCCGTCGAGCCGAGCCAGAGCTTCAGCCCCAACCTCGGCTCCCCGAGCCCGCCAGAGACTCCCAACTTGTCGCATTGCGTTTCTTGCATCGGGAAATACTTATTGTTGGAGCCTCTGGAGGGAGACCACGTTTTCCGAGCCGTGCATCTGCACAGCGGAGAGGAGCTGGTTTGCAAGGTAACGCACTTCCCTCTTTCTTGTTGCTTTCTCTTGTGGGGTGTCCCCCCAAAGCCGCGGGGGGCTGCTTGGGGCCGGACGGGACACAGCGCTGGGGTGAGACCCGGGCCCGATCCCGTCCCGGGACCCGCGCATCCCACAACTTTTCCTGCACTCAGACAATGGCCACGTTAGAGCCGTGGCCCAGAGCCAGGGCTCCCTCTGCTTGGGAAGAACCATCTTTAAACCAGGCTGCAAAGAGCTCGGGAGCAGCCTGGTTTCCTCCGACTGCTGCAGGGGGGGTCCCTTGGTCATGGTGAGGAGCTGTGCCTTGCTTTATTTGATGCTTTTGCAACTTGGGGGGGGGGGAAGGCGGGGGGTATGCAGTCAGCTTTTGTCTGGAAAGTGATTAAGAAATCCACTTGAAATGAATCGGGCTGAGCTCTGAGCCCCCTCACTACAGAGCTTGTTGGCAAACAGCATCCTCCCCCTATTGCACACTGGAGCTCGGCTACAACCTGCACACACCTACGTCTTTTTTTGAAGAGCAGACAGAATATGAAACCCACTCTTTGTAACCTGCCTGCTCTTCAACACTTCCCCCCCGTGGGCTCCTGCCATTGGAAGGTGAGCTGTGAGAAGAGGAAGCCCGCATGCTTGCGTAGTTCTCAAGGGATGTATTTCCCTTTCAGTCTGAGGGCATATTTTTCCTTTGTTCCTAAACTGCAGTGGTTATTATTTTCATTGTCTCTCATGTCCCAGCTTTACGCCCATCCATTTCGGCAGTAACCAGGACCAGCTTGGATGACTGTGTAGCAATTTGCAACCCTCAAGCACACACTTTAATCCTTGCATTGTTCCCAAAATATATAATTATGCCATTTAGCAAATGCAAATTTCTGGGGTTTGAGCTGTCTGTGAAATGAACAGTAGATGTGTTATCATTCACAATTATGCGGAGGATTGGGCGTCATTATTGGCTGTTGCATTCCTTCTGCATTTGATTCACAAGAAGTTATGGACTGGCAGGAATGCAAGGAAAAATAATTACTCTTTGCAGCTTTTTGTAATGGTTTTGGTTCAGAGGGCAACATAAATCTACCCAGTGACTGGGAGGTGGGAACCCTGATGTTAACGAAGATTTAATCCTTTACAGTTGATTATTTGAGAGAGGGCCCTATGACCTTGCAGACTGATGAGACTGGGATTACGGCTGCGGGTTAAAATGCATGCATTAGGTTGCCAAAATCAACAGAAGTTGAAATCAGATTTTTAGAATGAAAGTCTCATCTTGCAGTAATGCAGGGCCATGCACCCGTTTGCATCTTTTCAAGGGAAAAAATAATGTAAAGCTGCTTTTTTTTTGCATGAAATTACACATGAACTTGTGTTTTGAGAAGTAACTTCATTGCTGTACTTCATTTCTAGCAAGTTTTTTCCTCTCCTTCATTGCAAGGGTTAGGTGGTTGTAGGCATATTTTCATGGTACGAACTACAGCTCACAAGGATTTTTTTTTCTTCTTTTTTGTTTCCCTTTCAGCCACACACTTTTCACTTAAAAAAAAAAAAAAAAATTGAAGATCTAACCCTATCCACCACTTAAGATACGTGCTTTAAAAAGACTTGACTTAATATCTGGCTTCTAAATACTCCTCAGTTGCCCAAACTGACTAATGCAGGCTGTAAAACACCTGCTATGTCATGAATCCTATTTAATGAATTCCCTTTCTGCTAAAGGACCTCACATTTTCGCTATCTGGTATCTTACGGGTGATGGTATAGGTGGCTTCTTGGGTAAGAATCAGCTTGGATAAGAGACAAGCTGACTGCCCAGAAATATTTTCCTTTACCCACTAACTGTACAAGTGGCATTACTTGCTTCTAGGGTCTGTGGCATCCAAGTAATGGTATCTGCTCACTTCCGATTGCTAGTAAGATCTAAATCAAACTCCTGCTTATTGGACGTTAGGCTGAATTGAGTCCAGGGACACTACATACTTGGGTTACAAAGAAGCCTTTTATAAAAGAGCCTCTAGATAGTAGCAATATGATAGGGGCCTTTTTAAAACACAGTGCTTCCCTCAGCCGTAATACGTGGGTTACTTACTCAGGGTATTGAAGTTACATAAGAGGTCTGGCAGTGGTATTTCAGAAGAAGATAGTTAAAATACATGATGGAGGGCTATAAAAAAATCTTTTATTTTCATGGAACTATTTCCAACCACTTCCAAGATGGATTTAAAAAGTGTTGCAACACTAGCACAGATCCAGATGCCATTGAGTTTTCCTCCAGAATTACCTACATCTTAGGGATTTTAGCACCAAATCCCAATTTTGTTTCTGTGGTTTCTCAAGTCACCAGAATGCCTCAGTGCTAATCCTTCCTCTCCTAAAAGGAGTTGGGCCTGTTTGGCAGTCTGCCTGTCTGACTGCCCGCTGCCTGGGATGTAGTATAGCAGCACAGGTAAGTATTTTTTGACCCTTTGATCCCAGTTTCTGCCACTTTGGAATCCCTCCTGAGGAATGAATTAGTCAAAGCTGTTACAAAGCATTAAAACCTTAGTTCGTTTTCTTGTAAATTGCTATTGAATCATGTCAAGGGCATTTTGTTTGAAAAGCTTTTAAAGCTTCGGAGGAAGTGATGGACATTCTCCCCGAGTCTCAATCTAGGATATAAAGAAGATAGTATTAGTGAGAGCCTGGGTTAAGAACTGTACCAGTTTCTCTTGTACCCTTTATTTAGAAAAGCAGAAACAATACCTAGCTGCATCTGAAGCTGGTTCATGTTGTTTTTTTTAAATATAGCAAGATACCTCAGAGTGTGCTGAGCAAATAATAGCATCTCCTTGCTGGAAACATGAACAGTTCCCTTTGTTACCAAAATGTATGTGGGGCAGGTATAAATACAGTATTATTTGCTTCTTGTCAAGCCTTCTTGCACTGTCTAACTCTAGAGCACTTAATTATTCTGCATAAAGTCTTTCCTCTGCCTTAAGTTTGGGTTTTTTGTTTTTTTTTTTTTTAATTGACTCGCATACTGATTCATTTGTACTCACTGGATTATAGTAACATTTTTATATATGAATTTCTTAGCATCCTTTGTACATTCTTGCAGCTCATTCACAAACTGTTTGATCTGCTTGCTGTTCAAGAAATGCTCAGGTTTTTCAAGGGACCTTTAACTTAAATTTGAACCAAGGTTTGTTGGGTATGTTGTTGTTGTTTGTTTAAGGAATTTTTCTGCAGCCTAAACCACATTTTGTTTCCTGACATTTTAAACAACAGACATTGCAAAACTGAAAATTTGAAAGTGAAACTGGCTTGGCTGCCTTGCTCTCAGATGAAAGGGTTGGAGGAAGTAAACAATGTTGATAGTGATAGATTGGTTTTGAAACATTTGTTTTTTCCCAAGGCTTTAAGGGATTAATAAAGTAGGTAAAAAGATGGTTGGTAAAAGTGAATCTAGTCTGACAACATCTCTAAGTACAAATCTCAGCATGCTGCCTATATTTTTTTTTGAGTCCTTGGCTGGAATTCCTTAAAATAAATTCCATCACTTCTGAGGTCTACCATCTTCCTTCTATATAACTTTGACCTTCAAACCATAATTCACATTACTGGCTGAGTTTAACCACATTTTGGCTCTTCATACTTCTGGGGAACAACTTCTCTGTTTCAGTTCTGGTATTCCATTCCAGGTCAGGATGGATCAGATCTATTTTTTTGGCTTATCAACATCATGCCCAAATTCATTTTGACAGATTCCTTCTGGACAAGCACAGCTTGGAAAACAGCATACATCCCAACAACAAACGTGTGCAGTGCTCAGTGATGGCATCGGTGTGATTGTTCGATATAATCTTGGTCAATAGTATCTCTAACCCTTGCTTTACTGTTGTTATTTCTGTAGGTGTTTGATATTGGCTGCTACCAGGAGTTACTGGCGCCATGTTTTTGTCTACCTGCACACAAAAATATCAACCAAATTACTGAAATAATTCTTGGGGAAACAAAAGCTTACGTGTTTTTTGAGAGGAGCTATGGAGACATGCACTCTTTTGTTCGCACCTGCAAGAAGCTTAAAGAAGAGGAAGCAGCGAAACTGTTCTATCAAATTGCTTCTGCTGTTGCACATTGTCACGACGGTGGACTGGTATTGAGAGACCTCAAACTGCGGAAATTTATCTTCAAGGATGAAGACAGGTGAGAATCTTTCTAATGCTGTATATGAGATTTCTGTTTGAATGGGCTGTGTTCCCTCTTTCTTGATTTGTTGCAAGCAGAAAGTGTAAAAATAATGTTATAGTAGTCTGTCCCTAGTTTTTCCCTCTACTCCTGTAGCTGGTGAAGGTGAAAACACCTGGAGATCTGTGAAGGGACACTTAGAAAGAGAAATGCTATTTCCTGCAAAGTATCCGTCCGTTCTTCCTCGTGTTCTGTACAAGCTTGTCATTTGAGTTGGAACCAGGTACAGGGTGGACCCAACGTGCCATGTGCTTTCTGCCATCTTCTCTCAAACTTGGCTTTGTCAAATGTCTTTGTTTTCAGAGCTTCTTGCTATTGAACCATGTCAAAAGCTTTTAGTGTTAAAAGCTTCTAAACCTTTTATAGGAAGTCATGGGTATTGGCTCCCTGGGAACCATCACAAGTGGGTTGGGATTTTGGAGCAGTTAATCTAGATACAGGTATTTTGGTTTGCAGCCAGTCCCCTCACCTGCAGTGTGGAATTTCTTATCCTGATGGGAAGTTTGCTTCTAAAGGAAGATTTCCAACATGGGGAGTTGCTTGTGTTTCTCATATACAACCAGCATACTCCTGTATATGGGTAAGGAAGAGAGCAAGCTTCTAAAATCTGCTTCAAGTTGCTGTCTGTTCCCATGAAGGAAGAATGGACTAGTTTAATGATTAAAGCACAGTGGTGAGGGATTAGTCCTCATCTTCCTATTGCAGACTTCCTGCCTGGCCTACATTTGCAAAAGTGATTTATGATTGCTTTGTCCTTAAGGCACTTGAGGTTTGATTTTATTTTTTACTGGATCACTAAGCACCTGCTGTCTCCATTGACGTGTGTTGGAGCTGTTTCATCACAGGATTGGGCCGTGTAAGATCCAGTGCTAGGGGCTGATCCTCAGCAAGAATTGTGCCCTGTTTGAGCAGACGTTTTTAGGATTGTCTGTATCTTTTGGAGGCCCCACGTGGCAGGAACGGGTTAGTGGTAGCATTGCTTTTATGTGCATCACAAAAGCAAAAAAAGGTTAGGATGAAGTTGCTCGTTGTAGGAAAAAATGAGTTTTGGAAAACCTTTTTTTCCCCCGTCTCGAACCTCCTGTTCCGTCCTTAAAGAGGTGTTGGTGGGGAAGATGCTGGAGTGTGTGTGGCTATTGTAGTGCATTTCTGAAGCTGAATTATAATCATCTGCATGTTCAAGCCTATGAAGGTTATAGTCCCTTCCCTGTGGTAACTAGTTTTCGTTAAGTGTGTTACATCATGTACTTTGGTGATTTCAACACTGTATTGAATCTCACTGGAGTAATGTGGAGCATGAAAGAAATATTAAACTACAAGGTGACCTTCAAAAGACTTAAAAGGGAGTGGAGAGAGATATGGAGCTTTTTTTCTTCACTTTTCTTTTTTTAATGGGCATTTTTTCCCCCCCACCCATGGGATCTAGGTCCAGCAGCTGAAGCTTGACCCCATAGAGGAATGTTTTGGGAAGCTGCCCTTCAACCTCCTTTCCCAGCTGCTAATAGTCTGTCCCAGGCCTTGTTGGGGCTTCCTGTTTCAGATCCATTTCTCTCTGATTGCTTTGAAGTCCTTCAGTTCACTTCTGAGGGAGAGGAGGATCTCAGCCACTTGATAGTCAGGGTGCAGGAAGAAGCATGTCTGCTAACACCTACCCCCTCTGTCTAGATGAGTGACTCACAACCAGGGTACCACTGCATCCTGTGGTGCCACCAGATCCTTTTGAAGGGTGCCTTGAGGTTTAAGGAAATAGCTGAGGTGTGAGAACATAGGCAAAAAGGGCAGGCTCAAGCTTGTCCCTGCCAACCCCACTGCTAGACCCCTCAACAAGGAAGTAAATCCTACAGTGTATAAATTTGTTTTATGAATTGGGTGTCACTTGACTTCCAGAAGTTTTGCAGGGGTGCCTCATGTCCAAAGAAGTTAAGAACCACTGTACTAAATGCTGTGAGGATAGACACTTTTTCCCGTTCTCTACGCATGTTAAAGACCTGCGAATACCCAAGTGTCTCCATGTGTTCCTGCTGAAGCTACAGCAGAATGAAACCGGCTATTTTCATTGCTGTTTTCAGGATTTTCAGTAGCTTCAGTGAAATTTGGTCAATACTTGGACAGTGCCATGCTGTGGTTGCTTGGGAAAGTTGGGAGCAACGGCAGAGGCATTTGCTATTCATGGTCAAGCTCAGGAAGAGCTTTGCTGCACGAGTTCATATTTGGACATTAGCTCCAGTCCTTAAGGGAAAGTTGTCTAGCCCCTTTTTAAACGCAAGGGTTGAAGGGTTACCAGCAACTTAACATTTGTCAAAGTTCAGTTTTGTAAAAGAAACTTTTCAAAACCTGACATGGCTTGTCTCTAGTGTGAAGGAAATCTTTTAAATTCCAGTGTCAACAGTGGTTTAAAAACAAATGATTTGCTTTTAGCTAGTCCATTGTTCCTGCCACTGCTGCTGTACTTGAAACCCTGGGACCAAAGTGTTGAGGAAACTTGAGTCCAATCTGAGAGAAATGCAAAAGTGAAACTGGTGTATTTCACCCTTACAATTCTGTAACTTTTTAAAAATGTTGTTATTAATACTGACATTTCAGTGGGCACCCAAAGGTTTGTTTTTGTGTAGAAACTTGCATTCCACATGTGTATAAATACTCCCCCCTCCCCCGACATTTTCCCTTTTACTTTATTTTTAAAGTTTTCTTCAACCTGCATGGGGAATATAATCTTCACAACATCTGTGGTTATATATAAAGGGATAGGATTTTCAAGAGCATTAGCCATTAATTTAACTCGGCTTTCACAAAGTCATGGGAGTTGGCTTTGAGAGCAGAGTAAGGCCTGTTATAAACATTTTTGAACTTTCTCCCCTCAATGCTCCCAAGACACGATTGCATCATAAGGCACAAGGCCAAAGACCTTCAACCACCCAAGAAGTATGGGTATGTACTGTAGTTGTACTGCTTCCCTTTATGGATTTGAACATGAATAATAACTGGAAATCCCCTTCCAACCTCTACAACTGGTGATTAATAACAAATGCAATTTTTATTCAGGTGTAACTGGTTTACAAGCCTGAATGCATTATGCCATTTCTCAGCTGAACAAACTGAGATGTGGAGGTGAAATGGCAAGAGACAGGATAGAAGCAGTTACTTGTTTAGTTTTGTTTTCCTTTGGTGCCAACCATCAGTTGGTAATTGGTCATTACTTCTAACTTACTGCTGTATTTACTGTGTAAAATGTTCTTGCTGCTTCCTGGTTCATTGAATATACTGTAGAGTACATCACTACTACAGCCAAAATACTAGCATTTCAGCAAGGCTGCTAGTGTTTGTGGTGCTGCATATTAAGGAATGTTAATCACAAAACTCTACTACTTGTTGGGAATGCATGTTGTTTTGGACTCTGCAAGTTGATGTACTCTAAGAACCGGGCAGTGATTCATGGTCAAAATGTGTCTTTGGGTGAATGACTTCAACTGCTTTCCACTCCCAGCATTGTGTACTGATCTCTGCTCCTGTCATTTTCATATTTGTTTTTGTAACTTGCTTTTTACTACACCCACAACTTTTAAACTTTCTCTTGCTAGAAGTCCAGCTGACCTTTATATTTATTAACTGGCTGGGAAAACCGCATGAAGGCAATATGAAAGTGAGAACTACTATTTTAGATTCTTCATGGGGGGAGCAACAGCAAAACCAATGATCGATTCTAGGAGCTGAAGAAAAGCTGAAGATCATTGGGAAATGGTTCAGTTTAGTTAGAAGCACTGATTACAGCTCTCCTTGGTACCTACTTTTTGTTCTTTGGGCCTAATGATGTTCTAGGAAGATGTGAAGGTACAGCCCTTAAAGTTACCATGGATACATGTAGGATGGCACCTTGCCCACTTTTTTCATTCAATAAAATACAGTTATAACTTAAAAACATACATGGGCTTGATCTGACAAAGTGCTGAATGTTCCCTGAATTAAGTGGGAATTAATGCCAGGCAGCAAACACTTCATAGCCTCCAGCCCTAATTCCATTCTTAACTTTCTAGTCCTATCCCAAATGAGAGCTATATTGTGATGTTGCAGTTAGATTATATGCACATGAGCAAGCGTATTTTGGTACTCAAAACAAGAATAACTCTTAAAAGTCCCTCCCAGTAATCTGATGTTACTTCTGAATAATTCAAACCTAAAAAGGAGAGTGGTCCTTATTTTCTCCCGCATGTTTATAAATAACTTTGGAGTTCTGGGTGCCCAGCCCTTCTGTGGATCAGGCCCAAGGATCTTCTATCAACATTAATTTTGCTACCTTTGGGAACCTCTATATTTTACCATTCTTAATTGCATTCTCCAAAATATACAGGCATGTACTGTAGTCAAAGTAAAGTTCTGGAATAGTAGATCATATTAGTAGCTTAGATCTTTCAGCATCTCTTGACTTTAATATAAATAAGGGGGTGGGATAATTAATAAAATAAAGGTGTGTGTGGGGGGGAAGACTAAAAGTTTTTTTTATTTAACAATTGTCAGGGTGAGGTTAACTTTAATTATTGACTCTGAGATACTGACATTCCAGCATCAGGCATGCTTGCCGTTCATTGCATCTGACTGACCTTTAGGGTAATGATGCCTGGTTGGAAACATGCTTTTAATGCCAATTGGGTGAGTAACAGCACATCTCTTTACATAAAGATAGCAGAAAAATTGTGGCTAGCTTTTCAAAGGGGTTTAGTTTTCAGGTGGGACTTGTCCAACCTACTTGTGATATGTTGGGTAGTTTTGCAGTCTTAAAAAAAACAAACAAACTTGCCCTTATGCTTTGAGTTCCAGAACAATTGAATATTGTATGATACCAATACAGTCATAGGACCTGCAAGTTTCTTTTCGCTTACAAACAGCTGATCACTTGCTCCTATCCTAGCTTTTAAAGGCTTGTGCTAGCAATGGTCTGTCTTTGTTTGTGCCCATATCATGAGAGATTTACAATAGAAGTGCACCGACATATTGGTCTGATATTGGATTGCACTGACATAAAGAAAATTGTCTATATTGGAAATTGGCCTGATGTGGACAATAATTTGGCCGATTTAAATGGCCTGTGCATGCGCACAGTTGCAGCGCAGCATGTAGGCAGTGACGAGCACAGCTGGCAGTGTGGAGAGCTTTGTGCAGCTGGTAAGTGTGGTGGTGGAAGGGGAAGGAGAGGGGCATGGGGTGCGGACAGATCGAGGCCCCTGCAGTGAGGAGGGAGTGGTTCTGGGGCAGATGTTGCCCAGCCAGAGTGGTGGTGGGACACAGGCCAGAGCCTCAGCTTGTCCGGGGGGTGGGGGAGAGCAGCTCCTGCTGCTGCACACTGCTTGTCCAGGAGGGCACAGGGAGAGGGAAATGTGTGCAACCAGATCTGTGCAGAGTGGGTGGTGGCAGCACTGGGAAGGGGGGCTACGGGGTGGCTACACTGATTTTTAACTGGGGGGGGGGTAGGCTGCAACCTCCCCACCCCCAGTCACCGCCTGCCCAGTACTATTCCTCCCTGCAGGTGCAGCCCATCCTGCCCACACCCTGCACGCATCCTGGAGCACACAAGCCCCGCCCCCCTCCCCCAGGCTTTCTCAGGGTGCATGCAGCAGCAGGAGCCACTCCTCCCCCTCCCTGCACCCCCCACATGAACCACAGCTCTGTCCCACTCCCTGCCCAGCCCTGCCCTGCCCTACTGCCCTTCTACCACAACAGACCTGCAAGCTGTACACAGCTGTATTGGAAATTGGATCAGTATTGGCTGATGTGCCTCCTTCAAAATCGGCTATCAGTATCGGCCCCAAAAAATACCGGTGCATCCCTAATTTACAAGTGTCCTGGTATTAATTGTCTTAGCTGTTCTTATGCCTATGGGAAGAACTCATGTGCAGTTCTGCCTGCGGTGATGTCACAGCAATGGGTGTGACTTCACTGGGTTATAAAAATAGCAGAGTGCCCACTGTTGCTTTACATATATTGACGCGATTCATTGGCTAGATATAAAGCATATACTTCTAGGAAGAGCCACATCTAAAGGTTTTCAAAAGACATCAGCATTTCCATGTAGCTTCTTTGCAGTAGCTTTCCTAGCCCAAATACCATTTCCTTGTATTGGGGAATTATTAATTTCTTTAGAGCACTCTTAAGCCTTTAATTATAAAAAAATATTAGTTGTCATAATGTTTGATGCTCAAAGACCTTGCATATTAATCATTCTTGCTGAGGGGAAATTTAAACTAATTTTGGTATTCCAGATACTGTAACTTTTCCTTATTCTTCTAGTAAAAAAATATGAGAAATTGAATGCAGGTTGGAGTTAATCAAAATAAATATAACTTGACACTTAGTTGTGTGCCAAGAAAGCACAGCCAGTACTATCCACTCATTTCGAAAGCTTATTCTAGTGTAATGCACTATTTATTTGCTGTCCAGAGAATGGATCCTTTTCCTCCAGATCTTTTCAGTGACTTAGGAGTACTGTTTGGTGTTAAGGAAAACTAATTCTGTTCTTTGGGATCCTAGCAAAGCAAAACGGATCCCACGGAAACGTGGAGCATAGATGCAGCTTGTTGTGTATTGGCTACAAAGGAACCTGTTTCTTTTCTTTCATATAGGGTTAGTTTTTCTCACTCCTGCCGAATTTTATTGCAGTCTGCTGATCTACTTACAGTGTTAGTAACCCCTAACCTTGCTGAGAATACATAGTGAACAAACAGACTTGGGGAAACTAGTGAAGGGCTTTCAAAGGCAAGAGAAGTTATACAAGCAGGACTGCCTTAACACTAGTCTGAAAGATGCACTTAGCTGGATTATTTCTTAGGCTGCTCTGTTAAACTGAACTAGGAGGAAAGGTACAGCATAAAGTAGTAAAGCTTTAACTGTACAGGTTAAAAGCATCGGTAACCTTTCAACCCAAAAATTGAGGCTCTTTCTATATTTTATGGCATTTGGGAAGGTTGGGTAATGTCTCCCAGACAGGCAGTCTCTATCCAAATTCAGATGGAAAACAAAGCAATTGTATAGCTTTTGTGGGCAGTAAGGTTCATACTCCTTTTATTTTTCATGTGGTTCAGATCCTAAGCCTCTTCTTCCAGATACTCCAATGAATAATATACTTGAAATTTACTGTCCATACAGCACCTTTTCACTGGAGCACATAGGTAGATCTAGTTAGGCCTGTGGATCAGGTAAACATCATTCCCTTCTTTTTATTACGGACAGGCATGTGCAGTCATGGAGGTCGAGTGACTTCCATCAGTTATTAAACAAGAATGCCAGAAGCTGAGACTAGAAACCAGCACTAATCTGCTGCTCTAATAACAAGACTAATGCAGTTAGGTTTGGGGAGAAGAAATGGGAGCCTTGAAGTCATCAAATTGTGAGTAGCCAAAGCTGGGTCCTTCAGCGTGTCTTAAGAATCCTGTCCGACTACAGGACGGTCATGGTGGGTTTTCACCAGGTTACTGTCCCCCCCGGCCCTGCTCTTTCTTTGCTTCTGCTTCTGTAGTTGCGTATATTATCTTCTTAATTCCTATTGCACTCATTTGCTCCCTATCTCCTTAGAGCTCTGCTGAAATGTGATGATGGTGTGGCTTTCAACCTGTGGTCCTCAGACCCCTAGGAGTCTGCACACTGTCTAAGGGGTCCACAAAAGATGACCAATCAAAAGTATGTGAATACCCACACTTACAATTCAGAGGAGCCTGCATCACCATTCAGAATTTTTTAGGGGTCTGCAAATTGAGAAAGTTGAAAACTACTGGTGTAGGGCCTTCCCACTGCTTTGCTTTGAGGTATGTAACTTGAATGAAACACTACCATTTGCAGATATGTTCCTGGGCTTGGTGCTCTTACTGAAGGATTTTTCAACGAAGCAGTCAGCCAGTGGAGCATATCTTGTTTCCTGACCACACAGGACTAACCCACCAACTTCCATTACCATGTGCTTTGTGGGCAATGTTGCATCAGCAAATTCCTGAATGAACTGTAGGATTCAGACCATTGCTCATCATTTTGTTTGAGTTCATGCTAGTCACATTCTTAGCTACAAATGCTAGCTTTCTGGCATGTTGTGGTGGTGGTGGTGGTGGTGGTTAACTGTTTTGTTGGGGGGGTGGGGGTTTGTCTCCCTGTAGCCTGATACCTTTGACCTAATATTTCATCTATATCACATGGCTTACATTTTCAGATGTGACCAGTGTTTCTGGTTGTTTTGAAACACTTAAGAGGATTGCGTCCCCTCTGGATAAGTGATCCCAGAGGATAAGTGATCAACTGTTTCTGAAAATGCCGGGATATCCCTGACACCCCACAGTTTAGTCATATTTTTACAACTTGAGCTGGTTTTGTTCTGTGTAAATCAAAAATTCCCTACAACCCTAAGTGTCAGTTCAAGAATGCTCTCTGCTGTTCACCTAAATTCTCCGCCTGTGCAGAATAGTTAGGGGGGAATGGTAGCTTTAAGGCTGTATAACTGCTGTGTTTAAATTTTTTGCTTAATGTCTCAGTTAAACAACTCATTCCACGTCAGACTTGTGGAAGAAGCAGGGTTAGTTAACAGCAGCTCGGAGGGGATGATATTTTGCTTAAAACCTGTATTAAAAAGTAGGTGTTACTACTTGAAGTGTTCAACCTGGATGGCTAGCTTTAAGTGGGTGATTGGTTCATTTTATTTATTTATTTTTAAAGGTGCTGAGTACAGACTGAACCAAGTGATTTCAGTGTAAGATGCAAGTACTCAGCACCTGGGAGGATAAGCATCAGCTTATGTAGTGTCTCTCCAAAGGCACCAGCTTTGTTTTTTGCAAATCAAATATTTGTCTTTCTTCCTTGTGTGTATGTGATATAAAAAAGTCCTGGAGAACATGATGAGCACTGCAGAGGCATAAGAGTTGACACTGGTGTCTTTGAAAACAATTGACTTTTCATGTCAACTGAAAAAGGTAAATGTGAGGTCAGATAGCCACCTTGCTTCACATGCTTGGCAAATAATGGAATCCTTGTTCTTTTGTAACTGAGGCCCATCCTGAGGTGATAAGAATTGAGATAGAAAAAAGCCTGTGGACTTGGAAAAGGCAATCAGGACTTGTAGTAGGAATGATATTTTTTATTAGACCAAAAAGATTTTTGCAAAAAACCCCCAAAAAACTTTAATTGCAGGCTTTTGGGCACACACACCCTTCATCAGGTATTGGAGAAGAGATTGTAAAAGTTCTCCTAGGTAGAAATTAAGTCCTAAGGATTTAAAAACGCATTCTCCTTCCAGGCATTTTTGTGTCCTAGAACTAGTTTCCTGCCTCATGCTGGGGACTGGACCTGATGGTCTTCTGAGGTCCCTTCCGACCTTACAATCTATGAATCTATACAGACTTATTCTGAAGTACTTTGCAGGGGCCAGTTGCTTAGAATCCCATTCATGTGTCATGTAGAACAAGGTTTGGGGGTCTGTATCCCCCATTCTGCATATGGGATGATCTGTGGGCCGAGTTTGGCTAGTATCAGTTGATGTAGCTGAAATGAAGTTGGAGACATGCCAGTTTATATGAACTCTGAAGCTTTTGTCCAAAATTTCTATGGTAGGCTCGTCACCGTGGAATCTCCCTGGACTGAGACATTTCTCTAGGAATGGTTGGGTGGACTCTGACCACCTTCATCTAGGAGTGACAGTGAGGCAACATTATCTTTGTCACAGCAAAGGCTTCTTCAAAGCTGTATTGCCCTGTGTCCCACATCGGCAATCTGCCTTTGGAAACCCTGGCTTAGGCCACTTTCTCAGTACCAGGTATTGGTGACGTGTGCGGGGTGCATGAGGATGCACGTGTGCCCCTTGAGCTTGGTGCACCCCGTGCAAAAAGTGCTGCCAGCAGTGCCTGCAGGCAGTTGCTGCTTGCCACTCTTCCCTCGCTGCCAACACTGCTGGTGTTATCTGCGAATGGCCACCAACCTCTGGTCCATGCTCATCAGCGCTCCCCCCTGACCATGCCATAGCTGCCTGCGGGAGCTTGCCATGCCCCCCCTCCCCCCGCCTTTGCAGGGACGTGGCATTCATGGTACCAGGGATGAAAGTGGGTGCATTAATTGTGACAGTGTCAGTGAAAATGTTCTTGCTGGAGTCCTGGAGAGTGGGTGGTCAGATGTTTGGAAAGCTCCCAGCCAACCTTCGGTCGTCCACTGGAAACTAATCTCACAGAAAGGCTATGCAGTGTCGGAGGGGAGGAGGATTAGTATCGTATTTGTTGCATTGTTTTCCGTTCGGCCTTCAGTCCACTGCAGGGTAGTCTGTTCTCTTTCTGCCTGAATGAGAGCATGATCCTTGATCCTCAGATTAATATTTTTTAACTAATCCACAGATCATCTCTATGGACTCACTTTAGGAAATTTCTGGATTTAACTGCGAATGTAAAAGCAAGCTCATTACAAACTGCTGGCACTGTTCAGGGACAGGTCTCTTGTTGACAGTAATCAATTAGCAAAGGGAAGAGGACCCGATTTCAGCTTTCTCAGGAATCAGAGGGCCAGTTGCAGGTCATGCTTGATGTACCTTTATAAGGAAGTGCTGCTAAATTGCTGTCATTAAACTAGCTGATTAGCTGTGTGGGAGTCTAAGTGACCTTACCTGTCCATGTACCTGTCTGAGAGTCCCAAAGGCAATGCTGTCCTGTCTTCAGCCCAAAGGATGTTAAGTATGAAATGTGGTCTTGTGGGAATCTGTATTTCTGCATGGCTTAACCAAAGGACATATTTTGGGTAGTAGGGAACTTGTCTTGTAGTCAGTGGTTTGTTTGACGTTGGTTTGGCCTCTAGTGCCTTACTATACAGGTGGAATCAATGTGTAGGAGAACCTGCTTTCTGGTTTTTGGGAACAGAGGCCTACTAACAACCACTGTTGAACATTCAGTCTCTACTTTGCTTAAATAGCAACTGTATAACATACCAGTCTAATTATAATGAGAGAGGTTTCTTGTACCTTCCCTTGAAACAGCTGGTGTTGTCCACTGTCTGAGAGATGATGCTGGACTTGAGCTGTTGGTCTGCTCAGTTCCTGTGTTCCTAAACATATTAAACGTGGGTTCAGTTTGGACTTGTCCAGTAGACAGAGCTCAGGACAAATGTCAAAGAAGAACTAACAAGTTAGTGACCCGCTCCGTTGGAGCACGGGCTCCTGCGCTCTGCAACACCTCTTTGGTCAATGGAGTTCCCCCCCCCCCCCAAAAAAAAAATACTATTTCTTCTGAATGTTTTAGGACTCTTTTTTGTTCCTTTTAGTGAGCTTTAGGACCTCTGAATAAATCCACGGAATCCAGTTATGGAAATGTTGTTTGCTTTTGGAGGAGGAGTGAGGCTGGCGTGTGAATGCAGAGTTCTTGTGGCCCCCGGTGCCTGTGTCTAAAACGCACTGTAGCAATTTGCCAGTAATCCCTAAGCTCTGCAGGGAGGAATAATGTGAATCACCGTGAAAAAGTGTAGGATGTATGATAACAAAGCTGTCTGCCAGGAGCGGATGCTAGCTCAGGAGGTTACATTGAAGAGTCTTCTAGAAGATGTTTAATTGATCAGGTTTTGTTACATTACTGAAGAGCAAAGTCTGAATGCAGTCAAGTAATGAATGGCATATTGATAAGAAATTCTGAGTGGTATTGTTTTCATGGGTTTCCCTGACGGTTTCTATGGGGACAAAGACGCATTTCCCGTCTGAGTGCCACTGCTGCCCTCTGATTGCACTTCTGTGGTTTCATTCACCAGTAATGGGAAAGCATTCATGGGCAGAATAGCTTCCCCTTTTTAAATAGCCATGATTCAGGGTTGTATTTTTTTTTTTTTTAATGCATTAGACTAATGCAGTGTTTTATCAATGATCTGATGGATGCATAATGCCTTTTTTTTTTTCCAAGTACTTATTCAGTCTCTGCATTAAAACTTGAAATTATGTACTGTAATTACGTAAGCCTTGACAAAAGTCTTTGTTGCATTACAGTATTTGTAGAAAGGGATTCTCATCCGGCTTTGGCAGTAGCTTACATTTGAACTTTGGTTGCAGAGAAATTAATCCCTATTCGTATGGTAACGTTAAAATGCTGCTGCTTTTGGAGACTTTATTTCTGATGTGGGAATCTGTCACTTGAATTTTATCATTAGTGGATTTATTGTGAGAATAGAAGGGGTTTAAACATGGAATTATTTTATTCTTTTTATTGTAGTGATGCTGCATTTTGTATGGTGAAGAGTCTGGAAAGCTGATCTTGAGTTCATATTTAAATATTTGGCTTGGGAATCTCTTGCCTGCCAAGACTCAAATTTAGGGTTGTTCTTGTATTCTATAACTGGGTGAACTTCCCATCCTCCGACATGGAGGCCTACAGTTACAGAAGTGTTTAGCAATTTGGGGTATCTTTGGAGGGGCAGAGGGAGGAAGGGAAGAGATACCAAATTTGCTGCTCTTTAAAAGGAAATACATTTTATCCCCCAGAGGAATGACACTTAAGCCTTCCTGAAGTTCGTGTCTGTTAGAGGCACTTTGTTTGCAAAACTGATTCACTTGTCATGCCTTAAAAGTTGGGAATTTGAGGGAGGAAAAATAAAAATCTACACTTGGGTCCTGTTGCACAAAATGTTACTAAATGCATTCTGTGTCTAAGAGTATAGCAAGTAGACTTTTTTTAATGATGCCCTTATCTGAGAAAAGGGCCCTGAAAGGTTGTCTAACACCTCTCCCAACTATATAGTTAGTCCAGTAAAAGATACTACCAAAAAATCCTTGCTGCTTGTTTACATCCTGGACTATTGCATCTACAGTAGCTCACTAACCCTAAAAGTACAGATTGCTTTATTAGAAGATATTTTTTCCCTCTGATATTCTGTTTTTATTGTTAAAATTCTGCTTCATTATGGATTTTATATAGGATTTGTGACTCTCTTATATAAGCAGCCTAACTAAATTAGAATATTGTATGTGGAAATAGCCATGTGAATACCAAATATAAAATTAATAGCTATACCTGAAGTGTAAGAGGTTAAAGAGAAAGCTATGAGTTACTGCAAAGTGAAAAGCTTGTGTGCGTAGTTGCCACCTTTGCTGGAATACTGCCTCTATCAAGGCAACCATTTCCTTAAATGAAAAGGGCTTTGTTTTTTGTCTATATGTTTCCGCAAACCCGGTCTACTCAGCAGGATGAAAGCATCACTGTCTGTTTGCTTCATTCAGTCACATTATGATGGAGTAAGCAGATACTGGCCAGCTGTTGTTCAGTTTGTTGGCTTAAACAAAATGTGCTGTAGCATGCATATAGAATTTAATTCTGTAGCATGCAACACCTTGCAAGCAAAATCATGGTCATAGTAATATTTTCTGGTGTATGTGGGTAGGCAGTACTTGCCCTTTATAACAAAAGAAGCCTTTCTGGTCCACTGTTTTGCTTTTGTATTGCAAGCAGTTAGTCATAAACATTACAGAATTCAAATAATGTGGTTTAAAAAAACTTTCAGTGCAATGGTCCTCTCAAGTTTTGGCTCTGGCAACTACTGGAAAGTGTAAATGGGATAAAGGAGAAAATACTATCTGAGTCTCAACAGTGCAGGGAAATGCCTAGGAAAGTGTGTGGGTGGATGAATTCCCTCCCATAAGTTGTTTATAAATAAGCTGCTCCTTTGTCGCGCGCGCGTGTGTGTGTGTGTGTGCAAGACTTCCCTCGCAGGAATGAGCTGATGCTTTGCTGCTTAGCAGTTCAGTAACTTAGAAATGCACACTGAAGTAGCTGGCCTGTATGTCTTCCTGCCGCATATGTCTCTGTGCAAGAGCGGGGAGGGAGCTGGGCACTGGTGATGGAACCACAAATCCTGTCTCTGCCTTCAGCTTCATGTCTCATATTATCTGCCATCCTTTAGTCTCTCTCTGAAGGAAGGTACAGAGAGAAAGAGAGAGAGAGAGAGAGAGAGAGTGTGTGTGTGTGTGTGTGTGGTTTCCCTTCCCTTCCTTCTCCCCTGCCCTTAACAATCTCTCATCAGGAGACAGGAATAAGCCCTAAGTGAAGATCAGGAGAGGAGTCTGACAGGCATGCTTAAGTCCTGTCTCGCTTAGCCTTTCTGAGCTGCTACAGAAGGAAATTGACTGTGATCGTATAATTGCATTTAGTGTTCCTTGTAGCCAGCTTCCTGTGTGAGGTGCCACCGCATTAGATTCTTGTTTGAGTGTGAATGGTTTGCTGTCCATAGGCACAAAAAGTGCCTATAAGCTGGCAGTGTATAATTAATCAGGAAGCAGGTGTGTGGCACAAACCCATCAGCATATGCACCGGGGAAGAAAACAGTGGCCTATTTAATCATAGAACGAGCTGCCTTTACATAATGTTCTCGGGGAGCCAGGTACTCTGAATTATGACTTCCTTATCCAAGGCATGTTGCCAAAAGAGCTTTCACCTCTGCTAGTAAATGTCGCTAGCTGTCGAAAAGGTCCAAGTGCGGTTGGAGAGTTGATAGTGCAGACGTCTCTATAGCACTTTGCAGAGCAGAGCACTGTCCTTTTTGCTCCTAAACAGATAGCACTGAGTTGTTTTGGGTTCAGGTCATATGTCAGTCATGGGTCCAATTCTTGTCTTCACACGAATATGTAAGGAACAAAGCTCTCCTTATCTGTCCTCATCCTTATTAAATCAGATGTTTTGAATCAAGGCTCGTGACTTCCCGTTCCTTAGTAAATGTCTCTTAGTAAAAGTCAAACCCATCTACAAATGTATAATATTGGAAACTAGATTGTATACGAGGCCTGTGCTGTTTAAAGAGCCTAAGATGAACATAGCATGAAGTGATTAAGAAATGAGAATGGGGCAACTCTTTTATAATCCTATGTTGGATCCCTGATGTGAATTGCTTGCATTGAACAGTGCCTCAGAAAAGAAAGACAGCGATGCAGAATTTACTGTGGTTATCTGGATAAAGGGGGTTTCATGGTGCTGGACTTCATTTCACTGAAACAGTTCTTGAAACACCCACTTTCCATAGCAGATAAATGCTGTGGTGTGGCTAAAAGGGTAGGGTCTGCTCTATCTAACTACTACCACTTCCCCTCCTCCCCCTTTCTGGGGTGGGCTGGGGCCCAATCCAGGCATCATCTTGGCCATCTGAAGGAGGGAGAAGGATCCAGGCAGACTTCAGGACCTACAAATCCAGCAGGCCTGCCTGGATGGGCAGGATTTAAGACCATGCTTTGGCAGTGACTGATGAGGATGGAGGGGAGGTATCTTTCTTCTGTTTGTTTTGTTGGGGTTCTTTTGAATTAGTTCTGTGCTAGTCGGGGGACGGAGGAATAGCATGTGTATGCTTGGAGAGAGGAGTGACAACTGCAGCCCCCCTAAAGAAAGGGGGTGCAGGCTTGAAGGGGGACACTGGGAGGGTGGGGAGATCTCCCCAGGAGTGGCAGGGAAGTGGACAGGGTTCGGGGGAGGGTCCTTGTGTCTGGATGTGAGGGGTGGTGAGGATTGGTGGGATGGTTTGCTTGTGCGGTGTTGGACAAGGAGGCAATGGTTGTGGAGGGTTGTGGTGTAGTCTCAGGTTTGGAGGCAGGGAAAGACTAAATCAGAGATGCATAAGTTTTCATGAGAGCAAGCTGAGTTTATGACAAGCTTTCATGAGCATTTTGGCTTGGGCAGGGGTTAAATCTAAAAGAAAATAAATATAAATACATTAACCCGTGTACCTTATCCGTCACAAAGATCTGCTTTTTTTTCCTTTTGTTCTCAGATTGCTCTGACCTGTGTTGGTCCCTTAAATTTCATTTTTAGTGCACCTACTTTACTTCATTTTTGTTTAAAGGAGTGTTGGGATTTTGTTTTTTAGGTTTTTTCTTTGTTTGTTTTTTTGGTTGGTTTTGCATTGTTTCTTTTTTTTTTTTTTTTCCTGGCAAACCTCATTCTTCCTGTAGTATATGCTAGAGATTGTGATGAGTGGGGGCATATGTTACTCCTGCTGAATGCAGTGGGAATACTGGTACAAGCTAATGCTGACAAGGAGTGTCTGTGAGAGTTGCGGGCTTGCCCTTTAATGAGGATCTACCTTGTAAGGTGTGAGGAAAAGAGATGTGCTTTTGAAAGCAGGTTATTGCTGCCCTAGCTGCCTTTTGATTCAGAGCTTTTTTATCTCCATTTGGATATTGCTGCAGACCTGGTTTTACCAAATGCAAATGCAGGATTTTGCTTGCAACAGAGACTTTTTCTGTGGTTCTGAAGCTCTTGAGAGCGTTCCTTTACAAAATTTTAAGAAGAGCTTGTACATGGGTAGACTTGGGTTTCCATTGAAATGGGTAGCCAGGCCTTGAAAACCAGGCATAAGCACCCTAACTTGAGCAAGGAAAGCTTGATAATGAAAAGGGCAAAATCAGTACTTCAAACCTGAGAATTGTAGAAAAGCTTCTACAACTGTAGTCGCAGCATTGACCTACCAGTCTACCAGACTTAAATGTTCTGGCCACAACTGGTTAGAAAGTGTAGAGAAAGGAGATTATTGCAACAAGTTCTCATGTCGCACCCCCACCCCCAACCTGCTTGTTTTTGTTGCATTAGTAAAAACTCATTGAAAGGATACTCAAAACAATGATTCGGTTTTATCGAGAAGTTTGTAACTGCTTTTTATGCATAGCTGAGTACAGTTAACTAAAGTCTTGTATGTGTATGCCTGGAGAAAGGGAAAAGAAATGTTGCTAAGTTATTTTTGTCCCTGAGTTGGAGGGAGGAAACAATGCCATATCTCAAGAAAATCTTAGGGATAGGCATTTAAAGTGATGCATCTTTTATGGTGATTGATCTTATTAAACACTATTACCTAATGTAATTAGAACAGACTGAAATTTATCAGTGAGTCTAATGATGGGTGGCCCTCTCTCTCTCTCTCTCCCTCCCTCTCCCTACAGGACTAGAGTGAAATTGGAAAGCCTGGAAGATGCTTATATTTTAAGGGGAAATGACGACTCTCTTTCTGATAAGCATGGATGTCCGGCATATGTGAGTCCAGAGATCTTGAATACGAATGGCAGCTACTCTGGCAAGGCAGCAGACGTATGGAGTCTAGGAGTCATGCTTTACACAATGTTAGTTGGACGCTATCCTTTCCATGACATTGAGCCTAGTTCTCTCTTCAGCAAGATTCGTCGTGGGCAGTTTAACATTCCAGAGACTCTATCCCCCAAGGCAAAATGCCTTATACGTAGCATACTGCGTCGGGAGCCATCAGAAAGGCTGACTTCACAAGAAATTCTGGACCATCCTTGGTTTTCTACAGATTTTAATGTATCTAATTCAGGATACGGTGCTAAGGAAGTATCGGATCAGCTGGTGCCTGATGTCAACATGGAAGAAGATTTGGACCCATTTTTCAACTGAGCACAAAGACTGGTGTTCAGAAGGTACATGACCTAGAGATGGACACATGAAGGAGTCCTTCCTGACCATGTTAAATCACATCCTGCATCAGCCTAGCTTGGTAGCAAAAGACACTTGGAGTTCCTTGGTTTGAGAAGGAATCTCCACCAGGAGCTAATATAACAAATGTAGCATGGGGGCAGACTAGGGGGAGGGGGCCTTGCTATCAGGTTAGATTGATATGGAGGGGGGGCGGGGGGAGGGGAAGGCAGCATGGAGCAATTGTAGCTTCCCACCTTTTGGAGCCAAGGAGACTGCACATGCCAATTCCAGTGCAGCTGTGTCACTCCTGTTTCTGTTCCATTTTAAAATAGTTGCAATTCACAACAAATAGAAACTTTTTGCCTCAAAACACATCTTGGCATCGCACTGTTAGATATTTAACTTCAGTCATTATTCAGGGAAAGTACAATTGGCTATTTTTTTAATTGGATGCCTAATAGCTAATGGGATTCATTTAAGAAAAAAAATTAAGTGCACATAGATGGACATGAAAAGTGGGTGCTAAAAACAAATACAAATTCAGTTCATGTCTCTTGATAGCTATTTTCAATGCGTATTTCTTCTAAATAAACTACTTAATATTCTTGTCAGGAAATGACATTTTAATGCTTTGTTCCCTTAAGGGGAAGTAGCTGTCATTTAACAAGCTGTTCTGTTTTGTGTCAAATGGTTTGTTGCAGGAAGCTATTATAATACAAACTTCCAGATGCATTATTGCTATAATAGAAAAAGAAGAAAAACTTTTTTTTTTTTAATTTTTTTTTTTTTTTAAAAGGATTTGAAATACTGGCTTCCATGTTTGCCATGCTGCACATCTATGTCTATAGAGGGCAGAAAGCCCCTGGATCACTTTTTTTGATCTCGGAACCAATCTCCTTGTTAACTGACTGGCCCGTTGTATAGATAGAAGGCTCTATTATTGAAGACAAGCATTGCATTTTTTTTCTTTTGAATTCCTCTCATCTTAGAAAGGCAATTGTTTGTGTTATTCTGTTTGTTTTTATGCCCTGAATAAGGAGTAAAAAGGGTATTAATAAGCTGAACGTTATAATACAGATACTTCTCCCGAAATATACACAGTAATATGCACCTTTTTGTATTGTCAAGACTTATTCTATTTATTGAAGAAAATGTCACAGTAGTGATGTATTAAGCCAGTACTTCAATTACGGGTTGACTTGGGATGACATGTTACATGCTGTAGTTAACACACTTCTTTTCTGTTCAGGTATTTCTGTCCCTGAATAACTTTTTATTTAGCTTTTTTTT
>NW_017728918.1:23266527-23275802 GCF_001723895.1 Crocodylus porosus | reverse complement strand
TTTTTTTTTTTTTTTTTTTTTTTTTAACTTTTATTTTATGAGTACCTTGTAGGAGGAAAGATTGGTGATGTGCATGGTGGGGTTTTACTGCCTCTGGTGCTTTGTCATGTATTTGGTTTAATGTTTTTTGTCCTAATCTCTTCAATAAATAAAATTGTGCATATTTAACTAAATCCCGGTTGTAAAGGATTTTCTTTTTAATGTTCCCCACTGCTGCAGCAATCTTACCTGGTTGCTATTGCTTGGTTTTTATGGCCTCCAAATGCTGATAGTACTCTTTAAAAGTATGAAGTCAGGTCATTGCTTCAAATAGTTTGAGCAGTGTAAGTTGGTTTTGTTGTTGCTGGGGGTTTTTTGTGTTTTTGTTTTTTTAAGATCTAAAATGTACAGTTAAATTGAGTGAGTTTGGGTTGTCATTACTTTTTGATAAGCCTGTTCTCTCTTTGTGTATATTAGTCATTGACTGACTAGTCTATATTAAGGAAAGTTATGCTATTCACTGAGGAAAATCTAGCCTGACACTTCATTGGAAAATTTAATGTACTAGCTTGATTCATGAGTCCTAAGGAAATGTATATGATTGCCAAGGTCTCAAATCTCATGCATTATCCCTCCATTCCATTACTGGATGAATCCTGAAGAAAATACAGTCTCTGTTTAGGCCAGATTCGGATCCTCTTTCTCATGTTGAATAGCATCTTGAATCCATCTGTTGAGATCAGTGGAAGCAGTAGTGGAATTAAGCCCTATTTCTTTGAGGTAAGTCTGTCAGACTCTAGCTCAAATACCTTATGCATGAGGTGCCACAGTCCGTTCTCAGTATCTCTGCTGGTGGCACCAGTGGCATAACTACCAGGAGCAACAACAGCAACTGCCTCGGGTACCAACTTGGTGGGGGGGGGGAAGCAGCTGGCAGTAACTGATTGGCTTGTGACCCAGAAGTGACTTGCTCTTGCTTTGTCCTGGATGCCTGGCTGCATCCCTACGCTACTGGGTTGGAGGACAACAGGGAAACGAGTAACCCTTCAAAATAACGATACATTCCACCACAAGTTAGCAGAACAGACATGAATATCAGGTTAGCTAGGTCTAGGCCAGACTGGCTCATGCCTAATACTATGGGTGGTTGTATGAAAAATTCTAATTGCTGTTCATAGTGCCAACCTCAAATGTCCTGGACATGTAGAAACTCTCAGAAATTGGCTTTTAAATTATTTGCATGTCTGCAGCCAAAGTTTAAATTACTTGAAACTCTTTCAAATCAAACTCCTACAAGCAATGTGCTTTATAGGAAAAGCAGATTGTAATCAGGCACAGAAAAGAACAAAGTTTTTTGTTTTTTTTGTTTTTTGGTGGGGGAGGTAGGGAGGGTCTCTTCCTTTCTTCCTCAGCTACAATGCTTTTCCACTAAAACTTATGTGAATGGCTTCTGTTCTGTTTGGGTGGAAATAGTCCTAATTTTACAGTAAACCTGCATGCTTGCTTTTTTCACTGCCAGTAATTATATAAAAAATGTGGCTGACTAATGATTGCTCATTTGCAGTGAGTTTAATATTAAACACTAATGCATTCTTGGTGTTGCTGTGAAGTAAGCCTTTGGCACTCAAAGTCTGTTTCTTTACATAATGCTAATACCAGTTCTCTGTCCTCACAGCTTGAGCCTTGAACCTTTTAGCAGCCAGATTTTAACCTTAGAGACTGTGGTTCTCAGTTGTTAGATCTTCAGCCCTTGTCAGGGGGGAGGTGGAGAAGGATATTTTTAGAGAAGGTTTTAGTATTCAGAAAAGTTGTACTAAGTTTAAGAAGCAGGCATCCTGGAAGCTTTCCAACAGTTGTCATAATGGAGCTCCAGCCTGATTTGGATGGCAAGTGCTATGTGGTACATTTCTGAGTAAAGACGGGCAACCATGTTCAGTAAAGTGTTGTTTTTGTTACAGGGACAAATGTTTCTCTTACCAACTAGAATGAAAAGCCTGGTTCACAAACAATCATTCATAAGGATGTAACCCTATGGCAGACTTTCAGAGGCAAAAAGTACTAGTATTTTGCTTTTTGTTGTGGCTTGTTTTAATGAAGTGTATTACTTTCCTGTGACTTTTTTTTTTCTCAGCTACAGTTTCATCCCAGGAGATGCAAACTAGTCCTCCTTCAGTGCAATTACATCGTATGACCCCCATCACACTAAACTATGTAGGTGCACCCACTTTATTTGAATAAATGTGTGTCCATTAAAAATAGGTTCTCTTCTTTAAAAAGAAATAACTCATTTCTTACGTTCCTAAGAAAATTCTCCCCCAAAACCACACTTTCCTGGCAGGCAGCAAGGAAGAAGGGTATGAAATGTGATGCCAAGGGAAAATTATTGGGAAGGGGGAAAAAATAACACTCTTCACCCTGAAATGATTATGTAGAAATTTGGAAATGCATGAGTGAGCTCTGTGACTAATAGCATAATGAATACCAACGGGATTACTAATGATCGGTTCCTTACTCCTCAAGTTTTGCCTAAGGTTTCTGAGAGAGCTAATTTAATAACGGACCGTATACCCAACAGTTCAATTGTCTTGTATCTTTTGTATACTTTCAGCAAAAGAAAATGTTGGAGATTATCACTAATGTGAAACAAAAGGCAAGTGTAGGTATGGTAAATTTCCTGCCATATGTTGTTCTACCTGCAGCATGAAGAGCTACTACTGTGCAGGCTTAAGAAGCTACACACTAAAATAACACCCATCCCCTTCCCCCCAATTAAAACTTCAATTAATGTTGGTAAAACGGTCTTAATACGAGGGACAAATTCTGCTTTGGGTTGCACTGGTGTAAATCTCTAGCAATGTAGCTAAAGTAACTGACAGTGCAGCTGAATGCAGAATTTGGCTTTTAAGGGTATGTCTAAAAAGAACAATGCAGGACCGTTGCAGAGAAATCAGGGTGAGCTGAGGTACTGAGAACACATACATGCTTCAGTGTGGCATTTTGCCTGGGTTAGTGAGCCCTGCTGAAGAGAATCAAAGCATGTTGGCCCAGATCCGGGGCCTTGCCACTGTGGCTTTGCTGCTGCTGGTGCTGAAGGTAGCTTGTTCGGAGCTAGCTCAGGTGTCTAAACGGCACAGACTGGTGCCCTGTAGATAACTGTATGACAGGGGTACCAAACTTACTTGCCTCCTTGCTTACATCTGGCCCACAGGGGTTCTTGTGGTTTGAACGGGGCACCTCCAACAGCACAGCAAGCAGCAGAAGCAGTGTTAAACCCCTGTGGGTCAGTGGTACCAAGGCTGGGCTTGGCAAGTGCAGATACACTACTTGCCCCACTGCCAAATGGCGTGTGGGGCTGGAAATGTTTGGCACCCCTGTTCTAAGACCTAAATGGGTCTAACATGTGCTGAAAAAACAGACTGAAGCATTATACTTTTCAAATTCACTTAGATTCTCCTCTGAATTGGGCTTGGTGTGGTCTGGTACTGTGATGGATCATCTGATCTTGGCAACAGTGTTTCCTTAGCACAGCATCCATAGTCTGCAGAGGAAAAAATAAAATAATTGTGGTGTAACAGCTGGTGGAGTGCCATAGGTCAATCAGAGGAACTACTTCTGCTTGCACTGTTAAATGTATTTGCAACATTGGGTGTTGGCATTTATACTAAGCCCAAAATAAAACTCGAGTGAGTTGCACGATGCATGACAAGGTGTTTATTTCATTTGATTTAAGTTAGCAAGATACGGTCTACAACACCATCATCTGAGGCAGGGAATAGCTGCGGCTTCTTGTGGGCTTCTGAACAGAGCAGTCGCTTATGGGAAGGCCTTAATGTTTCAAGGGCTTAGCCAAATTAAGGGTAGCTACTGCAGGGCCAAATTCATGCCCCATCTATGTCTCCAAACATTACTCCACACACTACCTTTAATACTTGACCATTTGATTGTCTTTTATCCCAAGTTCTTATGCATTTTGCCTTTTTCTGACATTGAATCCAGGGGAAAAATGGAAAAGGCAGATTCTAGATCAGCCTTTTTACATTAGAGGCACCACTCAGTGGGCTCAAGGCACCCTTGGAAAGAGCCAGCTCTTAGTTTTCACTCATTTTTTGACTATAGTAAGAGAATAGCAAAGAATTCAAAGGTACAGAGCCGGATGTTTTAACAGCGTTGATTCCTGTTTGAAATCCCCAGGGTCATCTTATGAATCATGTTTGTACACCTATCAGTGCTAATGTTGTGTAGCATCCCAAGGCACCCTTCAAAGGATCTCAAGGCACTTCTGGGTGCTACCACACTGGTCGAGAATCACAGCTCTGTATCTTGCTGCAACATGTAAATGCTCTCTTTTCATGATTCAACCCACATCTTTTCTTTGTAGGTTGTACTCTTGTTTTTAAAGTAAGCATAAGATGAGGAAAGGGGAATCTAGAGGAAGCTCAGAAGGCAACATGCACAAAGCAATGGAGAATTGTTAGGTGCGTTTTCTTGGCTTTTCTTTCTAGATACTGCCATTAATATATGTGAGTGAAAAAGGTCACCTCCATCTGTACCTATTCAGAGCATCACTAGAAGATGTGACATTTTACATAGACTCTTTACACAAGGCACTTCCAGATAGCTTGAAATCCCCAGGAAATGCTAATGACTTCCTTTTGCATGCCAATACCCAGCATTTGTTCACTATAGTTCCAGTCCTGAGCCCACTGGAATGAATGAAAAAGTCAAAAAGGGCTTTGGGTCAGGCTTCTTAACTGTGGAAATGCTATAAAAAATAATAGGTTAGTATTTCTTTTAAATAGAAATGTACTCTTAGGCCCTAATTCAGTAAGTGCACACACAAACTTTCCACTGCGTGGATAGTCTTAAGCATACAGTTAGGATGATGGCACCATCAATCTTTACAGAGCATGATGTATGTGCCGATGAGTTCTTTAATGGCTGCTGAGTCCAGTGCCTGAGCGACAGGTGGGCACACCCACACACTCACAATGCTCTGAATCCAAGTAGCAGATTCTTGCCGCCTCTGATGCTGGTCATCACAAAACCTGATCCAGTCCTCCTCGCAGCTCCTTGCTCCATCTGCAAATTGACTCTGCCAGCCAAAGCAGCCTTCTGCACTCCTTTTCCAATCATCCACAGAAATTCCAAAGGATGCTAAGCCATCTTTGCAAGCATCCCAAAATTTGTGTAGCAGTCTGCCTCTTTCTAGACCCTTCACAAGCTTTAGAGTACATCATGTTCTTTGGGATCCTGTGATCTGGCATTCACTTGATATGACCGAGCAACCTGGAACTTTTCTTACTAATTAATGTTTCCATGAATGATATACCAGCATTATTGAACACTTCCACATGTGTCACCCTGCCTTGCCATCTTATTCAAAGAATTTTATGCAGGCATCTGATATGAAAGCTGTTTAGTCTTTTGCTATGTTTGATGTAGGTCGTACATGTTTCTGAGCCATATAGAAGAGTGGATACAACACATCTCAAATACAGATTTTCACTTTAGTTGACAGTTTTTTTTATTGTTCCAGGCTTTGTCTTGCATGGTGCTCAATCCACCTCTCCAGTTGCTTCCCCTTATCGGTTATATTATCATCCAGGTCTTTGTACTCTTTCCAAAACTATTGACTGCTGCATTTACATACTTATCTTTGGGACTTCCCATGCAGCTGATGCAGTTTCTTTCATTTTGGCTGACTCTGCTACTTCTTCATTGAAAAGCCATTTCTTGACAGGGTCGTTGAGTTGTGTCAAATCAGTGCGAGGTTGTCTGGCAGGTTTATTGCAGTGGACCTTCTTAGCTTAAAATTTCACTTTGCAGCAGATGCTTGGTCTGTGTTGCAGTCTGTGCTTTGAAAGAGTCATGTATGCAGGATATCTTTCAAGTGTGTACATCTTACCAGTTCCAAGTCCAGCTGATGCCAGTACTTGGACCTCGGATATCTTCATGATGTTCTTCTGATATTACCAGCAAAGGTGGTGTTGGTCACTGATAAGCCTTGATTGGCACAGAGCTCAAGAACTCTCTAACCATTGTTGTTCATACGTTCAATAGTATGAACCCCAGGCCAGATCTCAATACTACGAACCCCGGAATCGCAGACCAGATCTCAGCATTGGACACAACTCTTGCATTGAAGTCTCCAAGTACTAGGACGGGTTCCTTCGGTGGAATCCTGGCGATCGGTTCTTTCTGCTGTTGATAGAAGTTGTCCTTCTCCCCATTAGCCTACAGAGTGGGAGCAGAGACACTGGCAAGGCTGATGAGGTCCCTTAGCCTTTCTTCAACCAAGAAGTGTCCACAAGGCAGTGGAAGATGCAGTTTAAGGCCATGCCCAAGACCAATACACTTAGATGCTTTCCTTAACTTGATTCTCAAACATAGTTCAGAACTTCTCTGCAAGTACCTAATCTTCATGCCTTTGCATACTTGTAACTCCCATTATTATGAAAGGGTGGCAAGCTTCATGCCCTAAACAGTCCTTACTTAACTAGGGTGTTCCAGGTTTTATTGCAAACCCTTTTTTTCTCTGACGTAGTTATTTTGAATTTGTCTCCTCCATCACAAAAGGACTTGACCCTATATTTTGAAAACCAGAACAATGAATGTCTTAATCCTAAATATAAAGTTGGCCTCTTCTAGGCTCAGATCAAGTTTAATACTGCATATTGTAAACACTGATTTTAAAAGTTCAGCATAAGATCTGTTTGGCTTTAAGGGACAGTAAGAAATAAATTTTATGGGACACAAACTAGCTACTCATTCCTGTGTGTTAGTTGCATATGGACTTTCATAGACTGTGGTTGCATATTGCCAGTCAATCCCTTTCCCCACCTCCCAACTGTTGATAAAAACAATTGGCTGGATTGTATGAATTAATAGATCCTTTTGTAAGAGATATTATGACACATGGAATGTACTTGTGAATGAATATTCCAACTACTGTTTGTATCCAGTACAACTCTAAGAGTTGTTGTATTGCTTTTTGATTACAAATAGGTAAAACATATATTTTATTAATAAAACCATATGCCACAAAGGTACTAATTATATTACCTATGTCCACCACTTTGGTAACTGAAAGCCACTCAAGTCAACAAACTAAGGTAAGAGTATGTCTACGCATTTTGGCAATGTCATTTCTTTTATATTATTTGATTAGTGTAAATTGCAGCAGAGACTTTATAGCAGAGAAGTAAAAAGCAGGACTTTTTTTTTTTAAATGACATGGGATGTTGACAAATCCATTTTGTTGAGGTGAAAATGAATTCTTATGTCTATTTGAGGAACAGCTAACATGAATAGCCAATGATCTCATGTAACTTCAGGATGGTGGTGAGATTTGTCGGAAAGTTAGAAATGTGCTATCTTCCATTTCAAAAAGGAATGTCAGACAGCATGAAATGCATGATACTGAGAAAGTCACTGACAACCTGATACTTGCTGTAGCTGATGAAACTGGAGTACCCAAATTAATCTACAAAACGATCTTCACCAACTGATCAGTCTATCGACATAATCAGGGCTTTTCTGCAGGGTGAAACTCAGCCATATTCAGGTAGCCAGGACAAGGTCCCATCCAAGTCTCATTTAAGTACCAAAACCAGGGCTTAAATGGAACCCAGATGGGGCATAGGTCTTGCATAGTCCTCTATGACATTTATCTCGTTATGTTTAAAATGTCCTTATTAGTGATATTGGATCCACAGATGTCTGTGCAATTAAAGTCTGAAGACAGAGGGGTAAGTAAGTGTAAAGGGGGGGAAAAAAACTTATGCAGAACCTCTTCCTACAGCAAAAATCTATGTATAGTTGACCTTGAATACCTGGTCAAATACCAGTTTGTGTAGATTATCAGGGTGCTGAGACCCATTGTTGCCCTTCTGCTAGCCATCTTTCAAAATATCTCCATATGTAGACCAAAAGGTAATGGTGACATTCCCTTCAAGGCACTATTGCTAGGGTTTTCAGGATGATGCTGATGGGAGAGACACTAGCCTGTAAGACAGTGGGTTTTAGTCTATTCCAGACTGCAAGCCATTCCTGGCTCTGCCACTGATTTGCTGAATGACCATAGGCAAGTCATTTTACCTCTCTGAGGGTGCATCCACACAAGACATTTACTGCACAGTTGACTAATTAGCCACACAGTAAATGTCTTGGCATCTACACATGTTCCCCTATTAGGCTGGAGTAAACTAATTTACTCCACAGCAGGATAGTACTTATAAAAATTTTATTCTGTGGATTAAAAAATTCTGCAGCAATTCAGATGTAGATGCTGATGGGGCTGGCTTGGGTAGCATGGGGCCTGGTTCCTGGCTACCCTTACACTGTGCCCTAGTCAGCCCCTCCACAGCGCATTGAGCCAAGGGAAACATCCCTGGGCTGGCAGGCCAGCTCCCTAGGCACCCTACCAGCCAGGGCTGCTCTGCCTCAGCTCCACATGCTGTACATGAATAAACTGTAGACCTTATTGCTTCAGAGTTAATTGCTCCCAGGCTCATGTTCAAATGGTGCTCCCAGGATCAATAAACTCCAGAGCAGTAAGTTCCGCAGTTCATTCAGGTGCTATAATTGTATGTGTAGATGTGCTCTGAGTCTGTTTTCCATTTGCAAATGGGGATAATGACTTTCAGTTCCCTTGGAAATTGCTTTGAGTTCTGTTGATCGAAAGCAACATATAAACAACCTTTTTTATAACTATAAACCTTATAAGTACAGAGGAGAATGGAGGTTATGATAGTAGATTCCTTACGTTAATAACTGTTCAGTTTTGAACATAGGAGTCTTGAGGAGGAAATAATCTATTACACAAAGGTTATGGAAGAAAGATCTATATCTTTTAGAAGGAAGTCATGGTTCTTCATTCTTTTTCCAACTAGCAGTACTGTCCTTTGTTTATAAATCCAGTCCTTCTATGCTTTGAAACATGCTCTTTTCTGGGGAAGGACCATCGCACTCTACTTGCTGGAGAGAGGAAATACAACAGGCAAGTGTTAATTTTGTTTACTCCACTTCATAGGCAACTCAGGGAGGGGCACGGGGTGGGGGCACGTGCCCCCCTGAGAGTGCTGGTGCTCCCCTGACAGAGAACACTTTGGCTGGTAGGGGGGCACAGAGTGTCCTCCCTGAAATTGGCTCCGCCAGCGGCCCGCTCCCTCCGGTCACTGGCTGGCCACTGGGGGACCGCCCCCAGTCATGCCCCACTGATGCCGCCCCAGAATAGGGAGGCACCAGTCATCCATGCTCCACTTGAAGACCTTTTGGTGGTTTTATGTTTGGTTGTT
>NW_017728918.1:23264487-23266172 GCF_001723895.1 Crocodylus porosus | reverse complement strand
CAGTGTCCAGCCACTGGGAGTACACTTATTAATAAAGGATGAAACCCCTGCCTTAGGACACACATCCTTGGGTTGTCTCAGAGTATATTCAGATGCCATGGTGATGAGCACAATATAAAAACCAAAAAAGAAGATACATAATTTCTGACCTAAAGCTAACTCAGAAGTATCAGTCTCAGCAAAAGGGCAAAAGGTTTGCATTCTCCTTTTCAAATGGGATTCAGGGTATCTTCAGTAAGGTATCTTTAGTAACTTTACTAGTGCCATTTGTCAACCAGCCAATTTGTAATTTAGCAGCTCCTGGATGCTAATTGTTCAAAGAAGTGGAAAGAATGTCTAAAACATCATCTTTGACTACACCTAAGTGCCAGCATCTATGGTTATGTGGTTACAATCAGTTTAATCCCTACTATGAAACTATACCTAACTGCATGTTTTAGGGTATTATAATCCAAGCTCAGAATAGCAGGCTTTCTTGCAGATTTAGATATGAGATTATGACATCTACGGGAAACACAAATTTAATTTAGGCCATGTCCTCACTACAACATTTTATCATTTCAGAACATGACACCGGAGCGTCAACAGAATTTTGAAGTCAGTGCAGACAAGGACAAGTTATATTCTGCTTCGTGTCATGATTAAACTCAGGTCCTTGCAGAACGGCAGATAGGTATAACAATAGCTAAAATTAATAGAGGTAGAATGTCCAGTCTTACCTGACAGAATGCGTTACCAGTTATCACCATCTGTATTATCATACTGTCCATGGGCCCAGGTGGTGTTATAGCTTCACTATACGAAGTGCACAAATGTTCACAGAAATGTTCAGGCATTGCCCATGCAAAAGAGCTTGCAATCCAAATAAAACAAGACATTGTAAAAGAGAGAGAGGCAGTATTCATATTCCTTTTTTTACAGATGGGGAATGAGACAGTGAATTTGACTGACTTGCCCAGAGAGCAACAAGGAGTCTAGGGCAGAGTTGGAAATTGAATCGTGTAAATTCCTTACAAGGAACTTCCTTACAAGTGCCTTACCAATCAAAGCATTCTCCCTTTTTATGCAAACTTTACCTAGGGATGATGGCCAAAACTTCTGAAGAATATTCAGTAATTTTGTGTGCTGGACTTTGGGTACCCGCACTGAGATATGTTATTATACTATCCCTTTCCAATATCCAGTAATCTTTCAAACTATTTTAAAGTGGTATACTCAAAATCTTGGTCACTCAGCATCAGAGCACCATAGAAAAGTAGGGATGAAGTGGACCCCAGAGGTGCACCCACATAGGCGTGCATGTGCCTCTTGCCCCACCTCAAACCCCTTTAACGTGGGGCAACAGGCATGTGCAGGAACAAAAAAATGTTCCCCACACTGCAAGTTTGCAGCGGGGGGAGAAAATTAGACTCCTGGATATCCAGGGGTCTAAAAAAAGCGAAGTTTAAAAAAGCAGGACAGGGCACAGTCCTCAATCGTGCCCTATGGCAACTGGAGGCTGGGTCCTGCATAAAGATGCTCTGGCTGCTACAGCATCTCTATGGTTGCCCCTTGCCCTGCTGCTGAAACACGCAGTCAGCCAGGCCACGTGTTTCAGCACCAGGCCTTCAGTGCCAGTGAGTAAGGGGTCTGGGGGGGCTGAAGGAGGAGGGAAGGGACTGTGGGGCCCTGCCCACTTCCCCAGC
>NW_017728918.1:23235345-23264387 GCF_001723895.1 Crocodylus porosus | reverse complement strand
AAAAAAAACAAAAACAAAAACCCCGCACTTACCCTCAGCTGAAGCTGCTGTGTGGCTGCCTGGGGCCCTGCCCGCACAGTGCGGGGCAGGGTGACAGCCCCAGTGGCCCCAACCCAGGCCCTCCTGCCGCTGCACTGTCCTGTGCTGCCCGGGGGGCTCTGCCAGGAGGCCCCGGAGCCCCCCCACCCCTGCTTCTCAGGTAAGCAGAGGCTTTTTTCCCCCATTTTTTTTCTGTTCTTTTTCTGGGTTTTTTTTTTTAAGTGATTGTGCCTGGGGTTGTGGGGGTAGCCTTGGGGGCCTGGGAGTGCAAGCTGGGGGGTGAGGCTGGATGGGGAAACTATTGGAGAGGTCTGGATGAGTGGGGGGTAGGGCTGGGTGGAGCAGCCATTGCGGGGGTTGCAACAACTGGTGGGGGATGGGGCCAGGTGGGGCAGCAATCAGGGAGCAGAGTGGAGCATGTGGGTCTTGCACAGGGGGTGGGCCAAACCCCCTGTAGGGGTCTAAACCCCTTTTGGGGAGCTGAACCCCCTTTTGGGGGGCCAAAACCTTTGTGTGGGGGGACGAATCCCCTGTTGGGGGGCTGAAAGCCCTGTTGGTGGGGTGTAGCCCTTGTGTAGGGGCTGAGCCCTCTCTTGGGGGCCTGAATCCCCTGTTGGGGGGCTGTAGCCCTTGTGTGGGGGCCATCACCCTGTGGGAGGGCAGCAAAATTCATGAAACCTGTATTTAGAGTTCATTTTATTATTATAAGAGACTTGCTTTAATACTGTAGATATATCAGTAAAACATTGTCCAACTGATCGTCTCACTTTCTCTTTATAGTGGTCTTTTGTTTTACTTGTGGAGGAACATGGATTTGGGGGTATTTTAGAGGGTGATCTGGGGATTTTTTTATCAGGGATTTTTCAGTTTTCCAATAGGGAACACCAGAATTCTTGCTAGGGAGGCCACTGGCAGGACCCTGGCTGCTCAGAGCTGGCACCTTGGACCCATCTGGCTGTGGCTGACCTCCTGGCCAAATGGGGCTTTGACAGTTTGAAGTAGGCCACCACACTGAGAACATCTTCCAGGTGATAGCTGCCCAGATGGCTGGGCAGGGGGCACAAATGGCAGTAATGCTGCACAAAGGCCAACCCTGGAACCGCAGTCCACTGGCAGCTAGCCCAGAGGGGCAGATGCCTCTACTGGCTCTGCAGTCCCCATCTGGGTCTGGCAGGTGCACAGCAGGTCACAGGCAGGCAACAGCCCCCACTGCCAGACTGCAGCAGTGGGTAGAGGGTGCAAGGAACTCTCACGGCTGCATCAGCAATCCAGCTGGCACAAGGGGCAGTGTCCCCAGGTACCAATTGGCTGGGCCTCAGAAGCTCCTGAGAATGAGTAGCCCTGAAGCTACTTGCCAGGACCGCTTTTGTACTGATGGAGCCAGGACAGGGCAGCTTTTTATACTGCTGGGGACAGCACAGGTGCTGGCTCCCAGCTCTAGCTCCCCCTGGCTGAAATTCAGGGAGGAGTCAAGCCGGGTTATTTTGACAGTAGTGGCACAATTTGCTCCACAACAAAGTGCATGTCTAAGCATGTGCACTGAGGCAAAAAACCCTGGCTCAAATTTGCACTGCTTCTATTTGAGCTGCTGCAAGCACACATGCTTGCATGTGTGGACACACCCCAGGTCATCTAGTTCCACCCCTTGCTCAAAGCAGGATCTGCCATATTTAAGCTATCCCAATGAAGCTTGTCTAACCTGCTCTTAAAACCTCCCACATACAAAAGAGTTTTGTTCTTAGGCTCTCAATGTACTGCTTTGTGTGAATCCTAAATGTATTTAAGAAATAAAAAAGTAACTCTTATCAACTATTCTTTTTTTTATTTCCTATGGGGGTGGGGGAATTAGAACAGTTCACTGGTCACTTTTGAAAATCTTGGCCTAGGTTGGTGAAAAAATTGTACAGCTAATCTATTTCTTCCTCATTTAAATCTCTCCTCCTTTCTGTTAGGCCCACAGAGATCAATACATAAACTGGAGTCTAGCTAGGAGATTTAGAGTTAAGACTATCATGGACATTTATAATACAAGTGGTCTGATCCTTAATGTTCTGTCTCATTTGAATTATGACATCTTTCACAATAGAGAACTAACACCAAGACAGAGACTGGATTTACTTTGCAAGATTAATAATATGGTATGACCCACTTGAAAGAACATTAGACTTGTGGTCAGGAAGCCTGAGTTCACTCCCTAACTTTATCACTATCTGGCTAGTTTATAGCTATGGCTTGGGACAGCAGTTACACATAAACCAGCTTAAATGACCAGAAACTGGTTTAAACCTGTAACAGAACAGAAGTTCAGTGCACATAAACTAGTTTCAAAATGGCTGAAACTAGTTCAAGATAAACTGGTTGAATGTAGTATCAGACTTAACTGATTTGGGCCAAACAGGCTTATGAAATTTCTGTCCCAGACCCCTTCCTGGTTCAAGTTAAATCATAGTTCTCCAACATCCCACCATGCTTTCCAGCCCTGGGCTGGGCTGGGCTGGGCTGTCTGCCTCAGAGAACAGAACTAGCTGGAGCAGAGGGCTGGCTAACAAGGCACAGTGGGAGTGGGGGGGAGCAGCTTGGCTGGGGTTGCTGCCCAGTCTGCAGGGGAGGACTACCCCCCCCCTCCCAAAAAAGTAGGCTGGGATCTGGGACCAGGGAGGGGACTTAAACACCCCTTCACCCACTCAAACTTACTGCTGACTGCATCTGTGGACTACAAATCCCAGAGGCATTTGGAAGCAGGAAGAGGAAGTGATGAGCAACCCTGCAGAATCCTGCTGTTGTGACTGTGGAGTGCAAATCCCAGAGACACCAGCAGGAAAAGAAGGTGAACACACAGCCACAGAGTCATGCTCTAGTGCCCCCTAGGTTTTGCCACTTAAGGCACATGGCTGTATTTCCTGAATCAAAGGTAAATATCTGTTCACTTCTGTTTCAATTTAATCTGCAGCTTAGACTAACCTGCAAAGATTTAATCAATTCAGCCTCAGGCCTTTTGACCGTCTGCACCTAGCCTAGCTGACTGCTTCAGTTGTCTGGGAATTCTACCATGAAACTAGCACAAACACTGATACTAACCACCTACTTTAAACCCCACGTATATTATCCCCCAATTGCAATGAAACCCCATTTCTGGAAGCTCTTGTGAGCATCAGGGCCTATATTACAGGGCCTTTCCTGGGCCTATATCTCCATGCCTCACCAACCCTGAAACAAATTGACACCAATGTTTGCTTGTTATAATAAGTAACTGTTATTTTATTTCCCCTTTTATTGCTTCTCATTCTAATGTGCACCTAATGAAACTGACAATTTCAGGCTGTCACAGAGATATATAAAATGCTTGAAAGAGCAATTTCTGCTCTTTTTCCCTGGTATTATCCACCAGAAGAAATGTTCTCTGGTTGCAGAAGTAGCCAGGATAACAAAGAGATATTTCATGTAATGTGCGTCATGTTCCTTTCTTGAAGATACACAGTACCTTAACCTATTTTCCCTTAGCTGTTTTTCATGATTCCTCACACAACAAGTAACTATTTCAGAGAGAAATTTACATGCTCTGAAAGGGAGAGATTCAAATCAGGCACACACAATAGGCATCCCAGTTGCAAATCTATTTGGTTTTAAGCAGCATGGAAACGAGTTCTTACTAACTCTTTGCTAACACTTTTCCAGACAAGTGTGTTCATTACACAATGTTGATTTTTTTTTAAAGCCAGGCTATGGTATACGGCTGCCTTATGCTCAACAGTTGCTCACTAAGTAAAAAATCCTATGGCAACCAAGAAATGAAAGCCAAAAAAATGTTGCAATATTATTATAGAAGATTCATCTGCTTATTTTTACAGTTAGCCTTGTATAACCTTCCTTATTTTTGGATACTGACTTGTGTAGAATATGTATTTTTTTAAACTTTCCATGTATTTCCATTGCATGCTGCACATTAGGATAACTCACTTATAAATGAGTCACAAATAGTTTCCTTTTATGATGTTATTCTGCCCTCCTGGAACCCAGTTACATATTCTTTTTACTAATATTTATTTGCTGTTTCAGCTTTACAAATGTTCTCACACTTGTCCTTAAGTATATGCAAGGCAGTGTTAAAATAATGTTATTAATATTTCAAAATACATTTTCCTTGCTGATATTTAAATATGTGGGCATTAATTTTGAAAAAAATATGTGTGGTGTTTTTTTTCCCTTTTTTTCTTTATGGCTAAGTATCATATTAGGTGTTTGTATTCTGAGTCATCACATTTGCTTTGAAATATGTGCCTTTTTTTCTTTCAGCCCTTGCAGATGAAATGTGAATTTGTAAACAGTCAAGAAATAATTATATAATAGCAGGGATATACCAAAATTCCACTGAGGGCATGTCCAGATGAGTGTGCATGTGCGGTTTGTTCTGCCTCAAAGCTCTTTGTGGTGCACATGCATCTGTTTGTTGTGCTGCTAATTTGCAGCGTGATCCCAAAATTTGACACCAGAAGATCCCAATGTCAAAAAAAAAAATCACCACTAAAAAGGGCATGGCACGTGTGGCAGTAGTGTGTGCTGCCAAAAATGGAGCCTGGCCAGCGCCATACTCTAGCTCCTGGGCAGGCTCTGTGCAGCTGGATTGGTACTGCTGCTACCCCAGGAAGCCTTCAGTACTCCAGATACATCTGCTGGGGCTAGAAAATGTGCTGGCCCCAGCCTCCCCCATCCCACCCAGGTCAATTTGCTGTGTGCTGGAGCGTACATGCTGGGGCATGAATGATATGTGCCCCTAGTGGCTGCGGGGGCACAGCTGTGCTGGTGGTGGCGGGAACACGGCAGTGGTGGTGGGAGTGCAACAGTGGTAAGCATGGAGTTACTGCAGATGCCACCAGCGCTGTCAATGGCAGGAGGGGGGAAGGTGGCAAGTGCCGACCAGGGGTCAGTGACCACCTGGCAGCACTGCCGGCAGCATTGGTGGCAACCAGCAGCAATCGTGGACCACCCACATGTCACTGCTATATGTGCCACAGGAAATAGGCATCCCTGCACATGTGCATTCACCTGGACATACCCTTAGACTCTATATCAGGGGTGGGTAAAGTTCAGCCCCCAGGCTGGATTGGGCCCATGGCAGACTCCATTTCCCAGCACCCTCCGCCCACATCGCTGTGGCCAGTTTCCATCCCAGCAGTGACAAGGCCATGACAGCATTGGGCCAGGGTTTCCATGGAGACTGGCCTCAGCAGTGTTGGCAGGACATGTAGTGGGCGGGGAGCTGGTCTGGGGCTAGGATCTTGTGGTGGTGACAACATGGTCTGGAGTTGCGGCAGAGCTGTGATCTGCTGCTCGCATGCCCCAGGCTGGAACATGCAGGCAGTGGATTGCAGGTCTATTGCAGCTCTGGATCATGCTGTTGCCACTGCAGGGTCGCAGCCCCAGAGCAGCTCCCTGCCCAGCTGTGTGCCATGCCATGCTGCTTAGGCCAGTCTCCATGGAAACCCTGGTCCCTTGCTGTCACAGTGCCACCACTACTGGGGTCTCCATGGAAACCAGCCACAGTGACATTTACAGGGGTTGCTGGGAAATGGAGTCCGGCCATCATCTGGATCCGGCATTTCGCCCGTTCCTGGTCCGTATCATTTCAAATATATCCATGACTGATGAAACCAGGTATCAGCATCAAATAGCTTCATCGAAGAACATCAAAACTCATGTCTGAGAAATGATTGTGACAAAGAGGGCATGTCTAAATGTGTGCATTTACTGTGCAGTAACTGAAATTACTGCACAGTATGGGCACATGTCTACATGGGCACACCCACACTGCACAATGAATATGGCAAGTTATGCCTACTTGAGTGTATATTTGATGCCTGCATCATGCAGGTATCAAATTTACGCCCGATAAGTTCCTGTGCAGTAACACACATGTAAAACGCCTTACTGCACCGTAACACCATGTGTGTACAGATTGACTTGGGACTAAAGTTAGTGCACTAACTTTAGTCCCTAGTCAGTCCACATACAGTGTTAATGTGTGTGGGCTGTACATGTAGATGCCAGCCTATTCCCTCTTATTACTCAGTAATTTACTGAGCAGTAAATTTAAGCCAGCATAAATGCACATATAGACATAGACTCCCAGACATAACAGACATAGCAATGCAATATGATTTCTTTCCAAACCTTTGACAGAAGCCTAACAGTGTATTTATTGTTAACAAATTAAATTCCAGCATACACACTTCTCTGAGTAAAATATGTGAAGATTGGTTGTTTTGTGCCTGATGTTGCAATGCCATTACCCATGATGAATTATGCATATAACTGTTGCGAAATTAAACTAAATAAATAAAATGCCTGAAACATTTTCTGTCTTTCTTGAGCAATCAGAATCTTACATAAACTTGAAGAAGAAAAGAGAGTTTGTGCCTGCGTAGGTGCATGTTAGTTTTTCTAATTGAAACCTTGTGTTGGCCTTAGAATATGTAAAGAACAGCACAGGAACCATTGAGGCAAAATCTCCAGTTCTTCAAAGTTCTTTATTTTGATCCCAAGTCCACAAAAATCAATCAGATTCTCCTCTATTGGAAAGCCCATAGTTGATTCTAATAAGCTTTGAACCTGGCACTTAGGTATAACTTAATTCACACAAATAATCCCATTAATATCTTTACTTAGATTGTATCCTCATCTTGTTTTTATGCAACACCTAATACAAAAGGATTCTGGTCTAGGACTAGGACTTGTAGGCTGTATCACAATACAAATAATAAATAATATTGCTTAAATATTTGCAAGATCAAGGTTCAAATTTGGCCAGAGGGGTCACTTATTTAATAATGTCATTTCCATTTACTCCCAACACGAATGCATCTATTTTATTCTAACATAGTACACTTTTGTGCACTAAAAGCATGTTTTATATTTTTACTTGAGTTTGTCCCAAAATTGCAAAATCTCTCTCTCACAGAATGTAAGCAGGATTTAGCTCAGCTCTGCAAAAGGAAAACAAAATTTATAAATCTATTTCAATACTACAGCAACTGTATTAGGTGGAGAATCTAAGAGTAAATGAAAATGATGGAATGGTTTTATTTTTATGATTTTACACTGAGAGGGTCAAGCTAAACTTTCCAGAAGCATGGTTTTCATTTGTCACATCAGATTCTCTTAAAGTAGCAGTGTGAAAAAATATTCTCCAATGTATTTTGTCAAGGTCTTTTAGAACAATTGTATTTCAGTTTTATCCTACAATATACTAAAGTACTCATTAGCAAGCAAAGAGTCATGTTGGATTTACTATCAAATTGAAATAGCAAAGAAAGTTTTGGGAGGTTTAGCTGCTTCTAATTTAAACAAATTAATAAGGAAAGAGGTTAAACAGATTTATAAAGACAACTAATCAACCAATCCAATAAAAATCCAGGATTCAGAATCACATTCAAATTGATTTTTTGAGGTTCTGAATTTTTCTTCATTCCCAGTTCTGATTAGAAATGATAAAATATCAGGGAAAGGACTTTTGTAATGGTATTTTGTTTAGGAGATTGCTTCATGAGATTTGCAGAGTAAGGCTGCAATCCTGAAATTGCATCTATGTGGGTGGCAATGGGGCTCTGTGCTGACGCAAGGGTCTGTCCATATTCATATAGCTGCAGGATCAAGATGTAAGCTCGCATAATCTAGTGGTTTGGATAAACATCAGAACCATCCCTCCACTACCATTTAAATGCTAATGTAGTGGTTTTTGCTGTAGGAAATGGTATTGCAAAGAGACATTATGTTGTACATGCCTCTTACTCTGTCTAGGATCTAGATATTATGGGGTTGTTATTCTACAAATACCTTAAACAGGTTTGCCTGATACCAATCATCATAGTAAACTACTTATTATACATGTGAATTGTTCAGGGTCAACAGGTATTTTGCTCATCTATTTTTACAATAATGAGGGACCTTCATAAAGGAGCTGTTAAGATTCAAGTGAAACATTTATTGTCAAAAATAAAATTAGAATTTTAATTAAAAAGAGAAATTAGATTTAAAGTATTGCAGAGCAATCTGGTCTGCCTTGCTCACATCAACTTTTTAAAAACATTTCAATCATAGGAGGAAAACCCTGGAAACCAGAGATTAATTTCAATTCGTCTGTTAATACTTAGGAAGCCAACAAAGCAAAATTGTAATCTGTTGGCTTTAGCATCCTTGGTTAATAGCTTTTCTAAAATAGCTAACTTCCAGCTGTCCATGCTCCATTAGTCCTGATTTTCAAGCATCACCTGGCTCAGTGCCATGCAATCTATGGTTGTCACAGCAGTTTCATTGCTGTAGTCAATCCCTTGTATGGCCATAAGTGCAAGGCTGGGTCACATTGTCTTTTATTCCCTTTTGCGCTGTTGCCCACCGTAATGGTTTTACAGCATGGTTCTGATATTCAAGGCTGTCTTAAATTGTTAGCTTCTGGAGTCATGTGATTATGTGAGAATCTCAACTTCTATTTTTGTTATAAGTATCTCAGTGTCTGCCCTCCGTGGTTATAGAGGAAAACAATAGCGTAACTAAGGAAGGGGGAGTGACTGGGCAGCAGTCCCAGAGACCCGCTTGTGGGGTGAGGAGTACTGACCTAGCGCTGAATCATGCTGCTGCTACCCATTAATATCTTTACTTAGATTGTATCCTCATCTTGTTTTTATGCAACACCTAACACCAAAAGATTATGGTCCAGGACTGGGACTTGTAGGTCCTATCACAATACAAATAATAAATAATAGTGCTTAAATATTTGCAAGAACAAGGTCCATATTTGGCAATAGAGGTCACTTATTTAATAATGTCATTTCTATTTACTCCCCAAATGAATGTATCTATTTTCTTTTAATATAGTACACTCTTGTGCACTAAAAGCAGATTGTATATTTCTATTTATATTTCTTTGAAAGAAAACTCAAGTGCCACCAAAAATAGCCCAAATACAGTATTTAAAAAAAAAAAAAACTTGTGATTTTTATGGCAAGTTTATGAATTTTTGAATGCTGGAGCTAATTACAAAAAGTGCTGTTGCATACAATTCTTTGACTGGCACTAAATGTAACCTTATCAATCCCAGCTGCTAGGGAGATTCCTGGGAGAGTTGCTTTCCTACCTTGGATGACTGCTGTGTTTTTCAAAGATGGGAAGTGTAATCTTGAATGGGTCTCTTTTTCCTTAAGAGATCCTGCTAATTTGTCTGGCATTTAATAATGTCATTTCATCCTGCAGTTGCCACCACTGTTGTGATTAAAGCAGGGAGGCATATCTGGAATTTTTTTAGCAGCCTGGCAAAATGCTGGGGGTCTATTCCATCCTGCAGTTACCCCTTCTCTCCTGTGGGCAAAGCACAGCTGAGCTCATAGCCCTCTTTCCATGATGATCTTGGGTAAATGCCCCAGCACATTCCCCAGACGGGAGACCCTGGTCTGTAGAAGTCATGGAGGGGCAGAGGGGGAGCAGTGGCAGCTCAACTCCTTCTGGGATTAAGAGGAGTCAAGTGGCAGAGATCTGCAGTTACTCCTCCATAAACCAGCATGACCCCATTCAGGGGAAGGTGTTGAAGGCAGCTTCAGTTCATCTCCTCTTGGTCCCTGGAAGGAGACAAGCAGTGAGGAAATGCCCCTGTGATGGTGTGTGGAAGATGCAGAAAAAGCATACAGCTGTTCAACTTGTCCCAGGGGAAGAGAGATCTTCCTGCTTGGAAATACTGTTTTTCTCCCCAGAAGATTCAATGTGTCTTCCACAAAAATACCCTTGAATGACTGTACACTCTCTTTTTCTGCCAGACAAAAAAGTATTTCTTCTGGTACAAATGTAACGTATGTTTATATCCTGAACCTTCCTCTCAGTCCTAGACCTCCAGAGATGGGGCCCTGTCATGGCAGTGTTTTAAAGAATTTGTATGTGTGTAGTGGTGATGCCTTGCAATTTTCTTACATCTTTGAAAAAATACGCCAGATGTCAGCATTGAAAGGCAGGACAAAATGGGCATAGATTGTCCTGCCAAAAATGGTTAAGGGCCCCTTGGAGGCAAGAGGCAGAAAGAAAAGAACTAGCATTATTTAGCTTGGAAAAGAGACGGCTGAGGCAGGATTTGATAACAGTCTTTTTTAATACCTGAAGGGTGATTATGCAGAGGATGGAAATGGGCTTTTCTCTGCAGCTGTAGGGAACAGGACTAGTGGTTGGAAACTTTCAAAAGCAGGTTAGACAGACAGGTGCCTGGGATGATCCTGCCTTGAGCAGGGTGCTGGTTTAGATGACCTTGTAAGGTCCCTTCCCTACTGTCCCATGATCCTACGTGAAGAGAACTTCCCTTGCCATTGCTTGCACCTTCGTGAATAAATAGCTGCCTGATCTCAATTTCCAAAGCTGACAATTTTACTCTTTGCATATGATGTACTGCATAGATATATCTTTCAGATTCTTAGCTTTGGAGAGACTGCTTCATAATAATGCTTTCACAATAATGTTGGGCAGCTCCTGGAGCTCTTAACACCTGGATGGTCTGCTTGAAATTTTAATACCCGAAACAGGTTTTAAGCACTTATTAGGTGGCTCAAAGTTACAGCGCCCCAGGGCAAGATTAACTCTGATCTGTGCTACACAGCTTGTATTACACTAAGGCACTGCCACTTCAGGCTACACTTTAATGTAAACACCTCACCTGCCCTCCTTCCTCCACTGGCCCGGATCCGGTAGATCAGTGTAGGGCAAACAATGGTCAACCCGCCTGCCCTGCCACTGCTACCTGTCTGCTCTCCGGGGACAGACAGCAAGCAATGCACCGAACAGGAGTGTGGGGAATGCTTACCTTTCAGTCCTCCAGCCCCTGATGGCTTGTAGCATTATAGCTCCAAGCTCAAGCTACCACTATCCCCCATCAGCATTTGTGGGGTTCACAGCATAAGGTGTAACAAGGCCCTGAGTCTCAATGCTTTCATTTTAGGAGTTACCAGTCAGCTATGATATGATGTCCAAAATTGTCACAACCCCCCCCACTGCCATGCCAAAAAACCCCAAAAAACCCCAGTCCAAAATTGTCACAACCCCCCCTACCACCCGGCCAAAAAAAAAAAAAAAACCAACCAAAAAAACCCCAAACAAAAACAAGGCATATGAGCTACAGCCCCCTTTGAAATATTTCCTCACATTTAGTTGGATGAGACTGAATACATTCCTACCCTAGGATGCAAGAAATGGGAGAGTTTCATTGAGCATGCTCCTTGCCGTTTGCTTTCATGCATGTCAAGCTGACTGTAGTCATGTATTAACAGCTGAGGAAGGAGCAGGTGTTAAATGCCTTAATATACAGCTACAGGTAATTGAGGGTTTCCACTTTCAGACACTGAAGAGTCTGTGGTTGAACAGCTCAGGAGATTAATGTAACATTTTTGCCAATGACAATAGAGGTTAAGTTTTGGATGGACTAGATGCAGCAGATTACCAGAAAAGCCTTCACCCTACATAGGTATACTACAATTTATGGCCTACACTCCAACAAATTACCCATCTGGATTTCAATATGCCACATTTTTTCTTTCAAATATTTTCACTAGTTTGATTTAAACATAATGTTTTTTTTTCTCTTTTTAGGCTCACTGACAGACTGCAAGGGGTGTGTTTGACTGAGGTTTACTGAAACAGGAAATAAGTAAGGCAGTGTGCTGGGTGAGCAAATAATTGTTATTTAATAGCTACCAAGGCACAACATGTTATGATGCAATGCAACAGAGAGAACAGAATTCCTTTGCTGGAAAGTCTGTAATCTTAAAGGCACAAACCATTAGTCCTTCTTCCCACAATCACTACAAATGTGTATTTTTTGTACAGAAATTGAAGCAAGACAAAAATTTTCTCTGTGTCAGGTGCAATATATTCATGCTGAATATTCGCAACTCTACATACCTTCAACAGGAATTAAAAGTACTCAATTCTCTCTAGCAATAATTCAGTATTTTGTAGGACTGAGACCCTAATCATTATGGACTTTAATGTACAGATTAACAACATGTCTAGCAGGGAGAGAGTAATTTTATTTTGCTTTGGTTTCTTTCTGTCTACTGGACAATTAGACTTTTTTGTCTAGCTTGCAGGGACTAGTGTACTGCTGTCATTTGTTCACTAAAAAGAAGCTAGTTCTAATGCCTGTCTTATTATTATTTACTAATAATTTAATAATAAGTGATCATACCCAGGTCTCAGTGGCAATAGGTGAGCTAGTACAGGTAATGTAAGAATCAATTCAAGCTACTCAGTAGAGAACTTTTTGAAAGATCAAAATACTTTAGGGGTCTTTCCCCATTTATTTTTCCATACCAGCTTACTTTCAGTTTCCAGCTAGAAGTGCTAGAGTAGAAGTGCAAAATGTTGCTCAAAAGAGCATTCTTACAGTGTTTTCACCCTGATCAGAAGCCCGGAAGTATTAGAAATCTGGCAGAAGAGTATGTTCTCATATTTCCTATCCAAATATGTAGACTCAAAGTTTGGTTATAAATGGACTTTTTGAATGCTTTTCTAAGTTTAAACCTTTTTTTCGTCATCATTTACAAATCTCCATCAGAAAAGAATGTAAATGAATGATCACATATAAATAGGGGGATTCTGTGCAGTTATGAAAGTTGAACTTTCCCTTTGGTATCTTGGCTTTCTCCAACTTCTGCTTTATTTCTTCAAGATGCTCTGGACCCTACAAGGATGTTGGACCACAGTGTCTAAAGAAGAGGTTTCCATGGCCAACTTGCAGCATATGTGCCACAAATGGCACCAGCAGCCTTTGTGTGTGACACATGGCAGGTGGGAAGAGAACTAGCGTATAGGGCAGGAAGCGGAAGCAGAGCAGTACATCAGACAGGGGAAGGGTATTGGAGTGCACTCAGGTCAATATGTGACAGGCCTGCCCCAAAAGGTTGCCCCCCCCGGCTGGTTTAAAGGAACACAGACTTTGGCACACTTGTTTGTTTGTTTGTTTGAAACCAGAAATCACCGAAAGTCAAGATGCCCCAGATGTTCTAATTTCAAATCAGGCTTACTGTTTTTTCTGCTGAGCCTCCTTTCTGACTCTATTATTGGTATTATGTTTTATATACAGTGCTATGATGTTCACAGAAAGCTGCTTGCTAAAATAAAGCACCTGCAGATTTCTCTTTTCTTCCTAACTCTGCCTGGAAAAGTAACTTTACAGAAACTGAAGTTTGCCTTGGTTCTGAGGATGAAGTGGATATCCCCAGGCATTAGATGGGGCTGGCATAAAATACAGTTTCTCTTACTGATGCCACATAGACTTAGGTAAAGTTCTAGGTTTGAATTTCTGGTCCCACTGAAAGCAATATGTGTTTTGTTGTTGACCTCAAGGAGGCCAAGATTTTACCTTAGCCATTTTATTAGCTACAAAAAGTTTTGGTTTCCTTAATCCCTAAGTAAAGCTTTTATTTAAAGTAGAACAAAGTACACACACATACACATTCTTCATACTTCAAGGTCACAGTCACAATGCTCTGTTTCAGACCTTGCTACCCTGTTTATAAAAAGGAGATAATTGCACTTTTTGCAAACTAATACAGAGGAGAAATTCATAATATTCATAGCTAAAGGGTAAGAGAGTAGATAAAAGCATAATGATACATCTACTTTTTGCCTTTTATCTGGCTTTTCCTGCATAGTCCTTACTGGAAGTAGTCACATATGTAAAATTAGGCACTTGCTCAAATGCCTCAAGGTGCCTCTCTGGAAGAGTATTTTCAGTGTAACTAACTAGTGTTATGCAAATATCTATTCATATCCTGACATGAGTAGAAATATTTATTCTAAATTTTCCCTTTGCTTACAATAACCCAATATTTTTAATTATACTCTCTGGGGAAAACTCCTGGTATCAAGGTCATTGCATTCTTGGGCATATACCTATGTATTAAAATGAAAATAGAGACAAACAAAGAAATGTTCTGGATGGCCCATTTTATGGGTGCCCCTCAGATTATCCTTAGCAGACCAAAAGTACATGAGCTTTCTTACTATCATAGGACTTGCAAACTCTTTTTCATATAAACAGTCCTGATGCACCTAAGTATTTCTATTAATATCAAAGAGCAAATTCAGTGAATGAGAAAAGCTTGCTTAATAATGTCCTCCTGTATAAATGCACTTGCCACTAGCGTCAGGAAAGCCTTACATGTCATTTGAAAAAAATGTGAATGTGGTAAATCAATCTGTGAAACAGGTAATTGTTATTCATGTTATCACAAAAAAGCAGGGAATGGCATGGTTCAAGATACACAATACTTAAACATGTATAGAAAGCTTAAAATTGGATCTGTCTCGTAATTAACATTGCATCTAATGTTAATCTCATCTATCTTTTGAAGCAAATAAAGTGAAGAAAAAATCTTCCTTTTTATCTGTGAAGCAAACCTGAAACTATGACAGACAGACAGACATGACAAGATTGACAATAGCAGCATAGTCAAAAGGAGCAGGAGGAAGAGAGAGGCTTCAAAGTAAAAGCATGTCTTTAAAGCTGAATCTAATTTTACAAGAAAAGGGAATTCAGTGCTTCTCTCTCTTACAGCGAGATGACTACTACTAATTAATAGTAATGTATTCATTACATTCATTAGTAACAGTGACTAATAACTAGTATTGATTAATAACTGGCAACAATAGATTTTATTTATGACACCTACCAACCAAAATATTTTGGGTGCTTCAAGAAAAATACAACTGAACTAAAGAACAGATAAAAATCAGATTCAGTGTGGTTTTAAGCAATACGTGTTCCTTTGTATAATCCAGCTGGTTTCAGTACTGACAAATTATCAGGAATGAGTGATGGATACATGGGTGGAGTTCAGTGTGTTGGCTTTGGAACTTGCCATCTTGAGCGATCGTCATTCTCTTGCTGACATGGTACCTCACAGGCCTCTCATTGCAAGGAACGCCTCTTCCACAGCCCTCAAAGGCACTCAGCAACATCCTCCACTCTTTGAGTCGGCTTGCAGCCGCTTTCAGTCTCTCTTGCTGGATATGCTCAGCAGTGCCCCAGCTGTCTGCCTGCTGCCTCGTCACAACCCTCCCTTTCCTACCCTAGGGATTAAACAGGGTGGCCGAGACATGGATATGCCTCTGCTGAAAGAAACCCGCAAAGAAGGGGTGTGCAAAGTGGGCCGTATTTGATTCGGAATAGGCCTGATTTAGGGACAGTGATTTGATTCATTGATTCAAAACATTATCCCGATTCGGCTCAGCCAAATCTGAATCTGAAGATTCAATGCTGATTCGGAGAATCGGCAATTCAGCCATAGACGCAGCTTTAAGTGTTTTTTCTACATACCTCAAGGTACCAGGTGGCTCATGAATGTGGCAATTCTGGGGCAGATGGGGTGTCCTACAGAAGCTCGGAGGGAGGGCGGGGGGGACCGTATGTGCTCAGTGGCAGACCTGGAAGTGGACCAGAAGTACTTCCGGTCCACTTCCAGGTCTGCTGCCAAGTGCAAGGGGGACATCCCCCCCCATGTGACCCGAGCTGTGCGATTGGCCATGGGGGGATTCCGGGTGCCCCCCCAGACCCAGGAGGCACCACTTGCTGAGGTGGGGGGTGGAAGGGATCCCTCACGCACTCCGCGGCAGACCCAGAAGTGGACTGGAAGTTCTTCTGGTCCACTTCCAGGTCTGCTGCTGCGCACACTGAGAACCCCACCATGCTCCCGTGGGACACTTCATCCACCCCAGCATCTCAGCATTCATGGGCTGCCTGGTACCTTGAGGTATGTAGAAAAAACATTTAAAGCTGGGTCTATGTCCAAACCATCAAATCTCTCTGAATTGATTTGGAGGTTTTCGATTCAATTGAGGGAAATCAGGGTTTCCTGATTCTATTCAGATTTGGAGATTTGGCCACTGTGTTAAGCCAGGTCTCCACCTAATTGAATCGGCAACCAAAGCTTCACACAGCCCTACTGCAACGTTGTGTTGCTTTGGGATGTATCTAAATGTACGGTAGCAAGGCAGGGTGCATCATAATTTCACAGCAAGCACCGTAGGTAGCATCCATGGTGAGTCCTGTAAACAGTACAAGATACTCTGAGGGGATGACAGGATTGCTTTTCTTTAACAGTACCACACAAAAGGGGATGGCAGACCAGAGGACTCCTGATCCTGACTATAGTGATAGTTCAAAAAAGAGGTGTACAGGCAAAGTTTTGTTCTAATTTCTCTGCATCATCCTCTGGTCCATGGGATGATCTCCTGTATTCTTATGCTACCTTTACTGCTTGTCTCCTACAAGTAAGAGGTATCTCTCTGCTCAGAATACAGTTTTTCTTTAGCAGTACACTCAGGCTGCCGGCTATTTGCCTTTCCTTCCACAGCTTGTAGCTCACACACAGCCCCTGCCTGTTCCAAGCTCAAGCTCTTTGAACTCAGAACGGTGCTTCCTGTTCCTATATGTTAAGGTTTATAGATCTTTTTATTGGCTAGATGTTAAACTAAGAAACCCAGCCCACCACAAGCCAGGTTCTTTTCCTCCAGCTCAGCTTGGCTGGAAGGAAGGAATCTCAGATTGATACAGAAGTACACTACGTCTCCAAAATTCAAATAAAAGAATACAAAATAAAGACAAAAATCAGTTCAGTAATTCTGTTTTTCTAGCGTAGACAACAATTAGAGCAAGGGGAGTTTGTGTGAAGGATAAGTACACTGAGATTAAACAGAAGGGTGTCTTGAATGGGGGTCCACTTGACAGGGCTATACAATCAGTGGAGCTGTGAATTTGCGAGAGAAGAAAACCAGACACCCCCCCGCCACAAGCTTAATGTGACATCTCCTTGTCCTGTCAACTTTAACTTGGGTTTCTTCATAAGAATATATTTCTTGTTCTGGAAGATGAAACTCACTATTTCTATCTCATTACATCCTGCTTAAAAAAAAAAGTTGATAACAGTTTTCTGTCTCTCCGTAATTTTAGTTCAAAACAAGATGTTTCAGTCTTTTTAAAATAAAAGCTCCAATAGAATAATCATCGTTGCCACAAGGGAACCTGTGAATAATTCCACTGGCAACTTGATTATTAAAAAAAGCACAATCTCAAAGTCTTTCAAACATTGCTGGCTCCAGTCCTTTCCTATGACCCAGCTTGTTTATATTTTTCCTCAGTAAACATGTGATAATTAAATGCAAATATACCATATTTTTCAAATGAATTCCCAGCCCTGGATGATGATAATCTGGCCTAATATAATGCACAACTTTCCTCCTGTGCAAGTGGAATCAAAGTTTCCTGAAGCAGAACAGTCTTAACAGTCAGCAGCAGCCGGCACTTAGCAACTCCCCCAAAAAACCAGAATAGACACCTCATTTAAAATGTGTAGCCCTGAGCCATGTTATATTTACTGTACACACATAACATTAATTGAAAATACTGTACTCCATTTATAAGATGTTCTCAGATCACCCATTCCTATAAATTATTGGGTACGTTGAAGAAATGCCTGAAGTGGACAACAGTTCTTCTGTGCCTTCCCCATTGTGCGTGATCTCCGATGGCTCCAGATGAATACCCTTCCTTGCAACAAGAGCCCCCTCCCCACCCAAAGCAATCAACTTCCCCCTCTTAGGTTTTCTTCCTGAAGAAAAGGAAGTTTCACTTTTTTGTTCACCCTGTTCCAAGGCCTTTAACGTGCTGCACTCAGATTTGTGATAGTAAAGTAGAAGTGATGTCCTGTATTTCTAAATGGAGAGGCATTAAGCCTAGGTTTTGATTCCTCTACACCCCTTTCTGAGAGGGATTCTTCCCTCATCTGACAAAAGGGGAGACATCTGAGGAAACCCCTTTCCAATAAACTAAAAAGAGATTTTGAAGGGAATTGTGTCCTTACATGACTGCAACAGGATATTGAAAGCCTAAGGTTTCTCTAGAGAACCCCATAACTCCCTGTCATCCTGACTATATACACCACTGCAACAGTTTCTTTCAGAGATGTGCCTATGTTCTACTAGCTCTTCCCAGTATAAGCTACTTTTTACATTACCATTTTCTCACCTGATATCTGTGGAAGGGACAGCAGCTGTGGAGAGAAGAAAATCAGAAAGGAGGACCTGAAAGGATATTGCTGTTGTTAAATTGGTCTTGTATTGCTAACTGCAGAGATGGACCAATAAAACTGAAGCTAGAGTTAGCTACCAGCAGAATGATGCCAACTAGGATTTGAGGGCCAGACTTTTATTTTTGCTATCAAGTGAAGGCATTTAAATAGTCACTGGAAGATACTGCTAATTTCACTCCAGTTTAGTGCAGAGAGCTGAAAAATACAAATGACTCACAATACATAGGAGCCCACACAGTACATTAGATATCCTTTCCAAAGATAATAATCATCTTCTGTTCATGTTGAGATAGAGGAAAGTGTATGCTTAAGGACATGGAGGTGTGATACATTAATCATGCTTTTATTCCATGAGTACCTTGGTATAGACACAATAACGGTCTCTGTGGAAATCCATACAGAAAGAATGCAGCAGTAATTTAGCCATCACTTTTCCTAAAAAGATGTGAGAGAGAATTAAGGAGCAAATTTAGCTCCTTTTCCATACCTGTGGAGTACTGTTTTGTAAAAGAACCACTGCAGTTCCTTTGCATAGCAATTTCAGCAGATGGGGGACAGGGGACCTGGTAGATTCTTTGTTTCAAAGAGGGGATGTAAAGGACCTAGGCAGGCTGGGACTATTCCTGCAGCATAACGGTAGTTTAGAGGGGAGATTGTCTACCTCCGTGTCCTCCATGTTTTCCATAATATCAGGTTGAGCTACTCAAGTCAGGTGGGATGGACTGGATTTGCCCTGAGTTAATTCTGCTGACCAATTGTATGGTATGTTTTGTTCTCTGAAAGCAACCGGGAACAATGAATGCCATCTTAAATTTAGGATTTAAAAAATAAAGTCCTGGGTTTGATTTTATGTAATCCTTTCTGAAACATCCCAAGAAGAATTGAGTTCTTAACCTAGACCTCAATGAAGAAGTCCAGGAAAAAAAAAAGGCCTGGAAGAAGCGAGACATTGCTTTTAGGTTTGGCAGAATTTAATTTTTATTTTTTAACCATTTTGATGGCTATAATGGATGTTTATCTTTAACCATTTCTTTCAATTTTGACCAACTTACATTTTCAGGGTTGTGCAAAATTAGGGGTGTGGGGGGCAGACAATTAAGTAATGATCATGCAAAGGCCAGACTGGGCTTGCTGGCAGACTGGGCTTGCTGGCCCCTGCCCCGATCATGCAGGGGCTGGGCCAGGCTCACTGGGAGTTTGGTACCCGATCTTTGGGTGGCACTGGGCTCCTGGCTGCCAAGAGCTCTGCCCCTTGTCCCTCCCAGCGTAGCCCTACCAGCACCACCCCCAACTTTTGCAGAGGCTGCCCCAGCCTCTGCCAGAGGAGGTGTGCATGGGTGGCACAGCCAAGGCTCACATGTGTGTACACGTGTGTGCGTGTGTATTCACGTGGCTCCCCTTGTCCTGGATTTCCTTACCCCCATCCAGGATTTTTATTTTACATCCCCTTTCTATAAACTCAGATGATTACCCACAGAAATACTTTTCTGTTGGTCTGTGAGTGTCAGGTGAAATCAAGGTTCATCAATAAAAATGGAATCCTGCCAAGACTAATACTTTTCCCTGACATCTTGATTAAGCTGGCCATAACTAAAAACTCTCATTGACTAAAACCTATTTAAAACAGACTGGGCTTTCCTGCCCAGGAATGCATTTTCTGACCCTGGCCACTGGCCAGCCCCTCAAAATGTGCAGCAGTCTCTCTAGCCATACCTGGTTAAGGGAGCCATAGGCAAAAAAAAATTGCCAAATCTCCATAGCTATATTAGTGTTGGCTTAGGAATTCAATTGCTGAAATTGGAATGTGAAGGGGTTAGACATGTTTTGCTGGTTATTTGAGGGTTTTAATTATTCTGAAAGCACTAAACCAACTGAATGGGTCCCTATTATGATTAAATTAAATACAAAAGGTATAAATTGTTCATATGTTCTTCTTAACACCTGCTGTTCTCTTTAATTGGAATTGTGGATGCTTGGCATTTTTGCAACTTTGGCCCTAAGCGAACAATGTTTAGAAGAGCACTGAATTTGAAATGAAATCCCCAAAACAAGGAAATTGAGAGAAATAGGCTCCAGTTACTTGAAATTCCACTTCTTATACCTAGCAGAACTCAACTTAGTTTCAGCAATAGACCACTTTATACGCCTCAATGAATTTTTCACATTATTTTATATGTATCGCACATTCAAGATTAATGTAATGAAAAATGAATATTTATGTATTTGCCTATGTACCCTTGCAAAAATATGACAGCAAAACCAGTCTAAACTTTGAGATATATCCGATTGACTTGTCATATACTATTGCTTGTGTCACCTTATTTCTGGTTGCAATTTCATGCTAGGACATTTAGGAGATGAACTCTTAGTTCCACATTGGTTTCTTTTCACTCACAAGCTTACCAAGAGTGGATGAGGGGGGGCGGGAGTTGGGGTGGTTATGGGTGAAGTGTTGTAATTGCACCCTCTTCTCCTTTGATTTCTGCAGTGGCAGCAGCATTTCTATTCAGGCAGCAGTGAGGGTGTCACTTGACTTCATGGCCCTTTCCACAGGTGTTTATGACCCTCTGTCTCAATTTTATGAATGGTTTTAATGGGCATCTTTACATGTCCTCCAGGGTGTGTGGGGGGGTGTGTTTTAATTAGAGTGGTTTGTTTGATGAGATTTAGTTAAAGTGTCTCACCACCACTTTGAAGCATGGGGACACTGAATACATGTGATGCCGAGGCTGCTGGAGTGTGCTAATTAGCATGCTCCATCAGACTTAATTAATCAAATCTGCTCCAATGTGCTCCGATTAGAGCACATTGAAGCAGACATTAGACACATGTATAGGTGCCCAATGTCCCTCTAATCAAGCTATCCTTTCTTCTGCTATTCAGCTGTTTGTTAGCTTCTCCTGGTAATGCAGCTCTTATTTCAAAGTCCTGCAAACTGTTTTTAACTTTAGCTAAAAACATTGACTCAGAGGAGGAATGCTTTCACTAAAGCATTGGATACACTGTCAAGATGTTCAAGAATACTTGATTCTGTTTTTTGAATCTGTAATGGCTACAAAGCTAAAGAAACAACAATAATCTGTTGATTACTTTGCTGTGTTTTTAATTTGTTGTGCTTTTTAATCCATATTATATTATAGTATATGATACAGCAAATTAATGTTCATTTCAATACAGTTCTATTTGTTTTTGCTTTGTTCTTGAACTGAACGATATAACAGTAGGCCTTTAGCATATTAGTAAAGCCTTTAGTTTCTTTTTACCTAGAGAAAAATGTGTGGTGTTATATGAGATGAGGCACCAGATCACCTACACAACCTTTTTTAAATCCTAAATCTTCCCATGGAGCCTACCACTTGTCAGCAGTTTCCACTACAGGTAAAAAGATCTTGCATATATGTGCAAAGCTTTTTTCCTTAGACTACAAAAGGCTCACTATCACACCTAGGTCTATTCAAGTAAACTTAGGCAAAACCTCAGGTAAAACCGTTCATCCACCCACAGTGGATTTTTCTTGTTTTAGGGTATGCTGCAGGAACCCGTTCCTCTCCTACAGGTTTTTGTATCCCCTGTTTATCCCCTATTTGTATCCCAGTCCTTTACAGGGAGCATTAGTCACTTCTCAGCTGGTCCTGATCATTATACAAGGCTGGTTGGACTTGGCATTCTAGCACTTGAATAATAGAATGATGCAGTATGTCAACCTATTACACAGAAAAGAAAAATAGTTTAATTATTTTAATGTCATGATTTTTTGGGTTAATCTTATGATATTTTGGAATCTGACTTATAATTTTTGAACATGTAGATCTGGCTGTTATTTTTATCAGCAAACCTAGGAGAGAGTTTGGAAGAGCCTGGGATGTGAAGCTGAGGAGGTATGTTACAACTGTGCCACTAAATATGAAAAGGGCTTCTTTAGGATGATGATATACCCATTATTTAGAGGTTAGACTTTTTTTTGCACAACACTTGCCGAAGGCCTTTAAAGTCAAGTCTGAATCTATTTTTCACTGAATATTGGACAGGCTAAGTTAAACTTAACACTGTATATGATGAGAAAAGAGGATTGTTGTTATTTTTTTTGTTTGAAGTTTGTACAATGATCATAATAGTCTTACGCACACATGCCTCAGAGCTGATTCAGTCACCCAAAAGGGCAAATTCCTATAAACTGACAAGAATAAAAGCCCCATCTTGTAAATCATACATTCAGCTGAATACATATAAGAATCATTACTTTGAATGTTCTTCATATGGTATGATTGCTATCTGAAATATTTCTTATGTATGTAAAATTCTGGTGTTCTTATTGAAGAAAAATCTCTTTAGTAAGGATCCCCTGAATTGTCCAATGTAAAATGCCCTAGCATTTAATGGGGATGAAACCAATAGTGTATTACAGAAATTACTCTATAACTTACAAAACTCAGAAAGTCATATCAATGTCATAGAATTACATAAATCAAATATAAAATTCTATGAAAGGAATACTATTTCCTACTAAATTTTGTAGAATTTTTTCATAAGGAGTGCGTAGTTAGAACTCTTGGATGCTTGTATATGTGATGGTCATCCCAATATACAAATAACAAAGATGTCATTTGTGTGGCTTAATGGTGTCACACATTACATGTGTGCCAGTTTTGGGGGGGTTAGGTGAGTTTGCCTTGTTACAAGCTAAACTGGATCTGGATGTAGCAATGTTGCATACTGCAACGATGAAGCTTCCAGCTCATCCCCCAGGTCATGGGAGAGGTGGGCAGGCTCCGCAGAAAGAAAGAGTTGGGCCCCTTGCTGCTTGTGCCTTCAGCAGGCAGCTTTGGAAGGCAGAAACAGCGAGGGGCCCAATCCTTTTTTGGTTTTTTTTTGAGGAAGCCTGCCTCCCTCTTCTGTGACCAAGGGGTGAGCTGCTGCTGGGTCAAATGGTCCCTGAGCTGCAAAAGACCCCGGTCCCTCCCTCCATAGTGGCAGCAGCCCTGGGGCCAGCCATGCAGGCTGCTAGTGGGCTGGCAGCACCCAGCCAATCCAACTGTTCTCTGAGTCCACCCGCTGGAAGCCTGCTGGGTGCTGCTTGCTGGGCAAGCTCAGGGAACAATTAGATTGGGTGCTGCCTCAGAGCTGGTGAGAGTGCCGCAACCATAAAGGGAAGGAGGAGGGCACCCCGCAGCTCAGGGGCCACTCAGCCCACTGGTAGCTCATCCCCCAACCACGGAAGAGGTAGGGAGATCAGAAAATAATTTTAGAAAAACAGTCAGACCTCTCGCCGTAATGTGACAGAAAAATTGAAATGATGCATTTCAATTAAAAACCTCTTATTTTAATTTAGGAGGCCTAAATCCTGAGGACTAAACCCGCATCACAGGTACAAGTGCCCCTTTATTCTGTATTCTATTCTCATTATAGTTTTAATGCTTTCCTACACACTAACTGCATTGTGTAATTTCTGGGCATAAATATACTAATTTAGGCCCAAATCTTGCATTTGGATATGCTAGGGTCCTTGGCTTTGTGTACAGTATGCAAGCTTTTGCTTTCAATGCAACTGCACCAGCTGTGGGGGTCAGCAATAACATATGCAGTTGCAGACTTGAGGTCACAATCAGAAGCATCATAAAACATTGGATGATTGTGTCATTTAAATACTATAGTCTCTAGGCACTGAGGTTAAATATTAAAATGACAAAAACATCTTTTTATAGGTACAAGATAAGTGGGAATGTATAAAGTAGGTATAAGCAATATTTGTGTAGGTTCTGGATGTATAAAATATTTGGCTTTAATACTGCTAACGCATTTTGGAAAATGTGTTCCCTGTTCAACCATTTAACTTGATTTCATGAGTAATAAATGTTATTTTCTCCTATTAGTTTGCATTGCCTTTCTTTGCTTTTAAACTCTTACATGTTATTTAACACTGAAAAAGTCAATGAAATACTTTGCCTTAAAAATATATAGGCTTACAAAGAAATGCAAGGTTCTGTATTTAAAAATGCAGGTAGCTTTATGGCCCTTCTTTATATTCTTGTGGAAGAAATATCTGAGTATGGAGAAAGGCTGTTGCAGGATGTAATGTAAATGTATGGATGCCATTTATACATATTTTATACCATATTCCTTCATATTCCCGATATTGAGGAAAATGAGACCCAAAGTACATAAGTACAAGGCTAAATGAAATGGTTGCACACATAATATAGGCATTACAGTCTCAGATTTCAGAGGCAGCAGATAGTAGATTTGCATTAGAAGACCCATTACTGCTGCAATGCTGCCATCCCCTACCTTTTTCCTATTCCTAGCAGTACAAATCTTAGGTCTGCCAGTCTGTGGTTGGATGTTAAATTCTTCTTTTGGTGTGTGTGTATTGGGGATGTGCAGTGTCAAAGAAGTAGCTCCATTTTTTATCCCCTTGTAATCTGATAACCTTCAGTTATGTACAGAACATAGAGCAGAAGCCATATAAATGCAAGCTCCTTTGCCAGTGTACTTCTACCATAACCTGAAGGAACCATCTAGAGGTAAGATAATGTTTCAGTCTTTATGCCAGTTCTATCAATGGTCCATTTGCTGAGAATGCTAACTAGGGCCACAGTCCTACCAACTGTTATGCATTGACTGTGTCCATACACAGCTTTATTTAGGAATCAGGGAACTAGTTAGTTTCAAACATGGTAATTCCCGTGGTGTGAAAACCTGTCAGCTAGAAAATGTCCTCAGTTTAAACAACGCAAGAAAAGGATCCACAGCTTCACTGCAGACAGCTCACAAAAGACTTCTGCTTAATCTACAGTTGTGATTAAAAAATCAAAGATGTTTGATTGTGTAAGAAATGGGATGGTGAATTGTATGGAAAACAATTATATGAATCAGTGATGTAGCCACATCTGGTATAGTATTTAAGAGTCTGAGAAATATCATATGAATAGCAATTGAAAATATCGGGATTGTTTACCTTAAAAAGGAGTGAAATATGACTCTTCTTGTATGGAAATGCAGATCAAATAATGAATGGCTTAGAAAAAGCAGATCAGGGGCTCCTGTTCTTATGTTGCATAGCACAATAGCAAGAGGACTCGATGATATTGAAGGATGGTATATTCCAAATGGATGAAAGAAATGTCAACTTCACACAATGTGTAATTAAAATGTAGAATGTATCACTGCATCATGAATATCCAGAGATATCATAAGTCTAACAGTTCAGAAGAGCTGGCTGTACTTTAAAGAAACTTTGCTGAGGATGCAGGAACAGACCATTCCGATGTGCAGGAAGAATAGCAAGTATGGCAGAAAACCAGCTTGGCTTAGCAGAGAACTCTTCAGTAAGCTAAAGCACAAAAAGGAAGCTTATAAGAAGTTGAAACTTGCACAAACAACTAGGGAGGAGTATAAGAGTATTGCTCAGGCATGCAGAGATGAAATCAGGAAGGTAAAAATGCAACTGGAGTTACAGCTAGCAAAGGATGTGAAGGATAACAATAAGGGTTTCTGTAAGTATGTCAGCAACAAGAGCAGGATCAGGGAAAGTGTGGGTCCTTTACTAGATGGGAGAGGCAACCTAATGACAAAGGATGCAGAAAAGGCTGAAGTACTCCATGTCTCCTTCACCTCAGCCTTCACAGGCAAGGTCAGCTCCCAAACTAATGTAACTGGCTGTACAGTTTGGGGAGGAGGTGAGCAGCCAACATACATGAAAAAACAGGTTAGTGACTATTTAGAAAAGCTGGATGTGTCCAAGTTCATGGGGCCAGACAGGATGCACCTGAGGGTGCCCAGGGAGTTGGCCAGTGTAACTGAAGAGCCACTGGCCATCATCTTTGAAAACTCATGGCAATTTGGAGATGTCCCAGAAGATCGGAAAAAGGCAAATATAGTTCCCACCTTGAAAAAAGGGAAAAACAAGGATCCAGAATTCAGCCTCTAAAAAAATCATGAAGCAGGTCCTCAAGGAATCCATTTCTAAGTACTTAGAGAACAAGTTGATTAGGAACAGTCAGCGTGGATTCACCAAGGGCAAGTCATGCCTGAACAAACTGATTGCCTTCTATGATGAAACGATTGGCTTTGTGGGGGCGGGGACAGCAGTGGACGTGATTAGCTTTTGATGTGGTCTCCCACAACATTCTCACAAGCAAGCTAAGGAAGTACAGGTTGGATGGGTGGACTGTAAGGTAGATAGAAAACTGGCTGGATCATTGGGTCAGAGGGTAGCATTCATTGGCTTGATGTTTAGTTGGCAACCAGTATGAAGTGGAGTGCCCCAGGGGTTGGTCCTGGGACCAATTTTTGTTCAGTCTCTTAATCAGTGACCTGGAATATGTGATAGAGTGCACTTTCAGAAAGTCTGAAGATGCCACCAAGCTGGGGAGGGAGGGGGGTAGTAGGTACGCAGCAAGGTTGGGCTGGGATTCAGAGAGACCTTGACAAATTGAAGAAAAAACCAAAATAAATGAGGTTCAATAAGGACAGGTGCAAAGTCCTGCCCTTAGGACAGAACAATCCCAAAATGTGCAGGCTTTGAACTGACTGGCTAAGCAGCCGCTATGCAGAAAATGATCTGGGGGTTACAGTGGGCAAGAAGCAATGGTCTCAAGTTGCAACAAGGTAAGTTTAGGTAAGCTATTAGGAAAACCTCATTAGGAAGGTAGTAAAACACTGGAACAGGTTACCCAGAAAGGTTGTGGAATCTCCATCCTTGGAGTTTTTTAAGACCTGGGTGCACAAATCCTTGGCTGGGATGATCTAGTTGGGGATAATTCTGCTTTGACTAGGGGGTTGGACTAGATGACCTCCTGAGGTCCCTTCCAAACCTAATTTTCTATGATTCTGTGATTTGGTAGAAGAGATATGGAACTTCAGGACTCAAGCCAATCTTTAATTATGCAGTACCAGGATGAAACTTATCATATAGGGAAGATTACCCCCGATTTAGCCACTGCAGTATTTTTACTGATTCCTTAAAGCATATACGATCATATTCTGTTTCTATCTGTAGCAAGGGCTAATTCCACTCATCTTCTTCACCGAAGCAGTCAAACATTTATCAGAAGGCAATAATTTCAGTTACTCACTATGCTGCGTTAAAATTTAATATAAATATTTATTATTACTGCTCCTTTAATTAATCTTTTTATAGGGGATTACATTTTTCCAGAAGGCATGAACACTTGACAGGAAATAGCCCTGAGGTAGACTTCAGTGTATAAATGATGATCCTATGAGAATAACAAAGGTGCTGTTATGATATCAAGAAGTTGAGCCAACAAGGTGCTGGGTGGTCTGTATATATGGAAGACTGGTACTATAAGGACTTGCACAAATGCTCAAACATACAGTCATAAACACCAGATGGTCACCAGATGGGAGACAAATCTCTCTATTTCTGAGAATATTCATCTCTTGTATAATATCTTAATCACTATCAGCCTCTGTAAACTTTATTCTAAAGGTCTGATGTGCTGACTGAGTTTAGCACTGTACTTCAGTTTAAGCACAACTGGAAAGTTTTTCAAAGGTGATCAGTATACATATATTTATATCTAAATGAACTACTGTAACTATGAATGCAAAACAAACTTACAGGGATAAAATTCATCTCTGTTCCACACTCTGTATGCAGTGATATGATATGATACAAGTCTCTGAAACATTTGAATTTGATAATATTTTATCAGGGGTTATTCTATCCTTTCTTATCATGGAAAATTACTTAATACTTCCTTTACTTCTTAAATAACTCAGTGGCTAACAAATTAGGAAAAACAAAGTAATCAAAAATTGGGTGGTGCAATCCCTAAAGTAAAATAAAGCCCACAATGGTGTATGAATAAGTCATGTGATGGAAACACGAAAGGTTAGTAACGTTTTTTACAAATAGATGGAAATTAGCTTGGTGAGACTTGTCTTGATGGCCAAAGAGATTTGAAACTGTATTCATTGTAGAAGTTTAGGAATAGCCAGATGGTATAAATTAACTAGATGACTTCATACAAGAAAGCAGATTTGGTGCCATTTCAGGCGAGGTCTAGCTTCATTAACTTCGTTAGGATTTGATCTGGTTTATACCAATGATAGTTTTGATTAAAGCCAACCAAATATGAAAATATGGAAGGATCTTATCTGATAATGAGGATGTGAGCATGAGGGTGAAGTAGTAGCTGCAAGCTCCTGACCTTTCCCTATGTCATCGCAACCTGGAGGGATCAGGTTGCCTTTATTTAATTAAAATACCTTGAGCAACTGTAAACCACAGAAGATGGAAAACAAAAGAGTGGAGTATATAAAAGTATGGGCTCCATTACTTTCTCCAGGTCTGCTTATGGAGAAATTATTGGTGGTACTTTTTATAGTGGTGTGAACAGGATAGTACAGCCACCTCTCCGACCAAATCTCTTCATCCTTTAGACTCCAGAGACACTTCTGCACAGGGACTACCAACCACAATCTGTCTGGGGTATGTGCTTTGTCTTTTCTTTGTCCCTGATGGGAATCTGCCTTGAGTGTGCCCTTCCTTGCACTTTATGAGGCTTCTACCTTCAGGAGAACTCCTGTGAACAGATTATATCTATTCTGGCTTGTGCTGACAAGAAGGTAGGCCCCTTAAAAGCACAGGGCTTCTTTACACATGCTCGGGGGGAAGGGTGGCGGAGCAGGGGACCTTTAATTAAAGCAGCTCTCCTGAGCTGCTCTAATTAAAGCACCTGCAGCATTTCCTATATTCAGCATCCTGCACTTCAAAACGGTGGTGGGGGCACTTTATCCAGCTTTAGTTAAAGTGCTCCCGCTGCCATTTTGAAATGTGGGGATGCTAAATACATGAGATGCTGAGGTTGCTGGAGCGTGCTGATTAACATGCTGCAGCAGACTTGATTAATCAAGTCTACTGTG
>NW_017728918.1:23222829-23234355 GCF_001723895.1 Crocodylus porosus | reverse complement strand
AGTGTGACATAAGTGAGTCAGGAGTGGTGTTTGTCTGCAAAAATTGTACTGATCATCCCTTGAGCAGTGCAATCAGCACAATTTCAAAAGCTTTGCTGTCTCAGAGTTTGCACTCTTGTGTTACTAACTCTATTAAAATCATTAGGCAATTGGAGTTGGTGATGCCCAGCATCCCCATGGACTGGATCTTCATGGGGCCAGACTTGGTAAAATAGGGTCATTTTTAATCTTTAAGTTGTTTCAGGCCTCATGTTCTAACTCAGTCCATGCCGTTCTAAGCTAAATTTAACTAAACAGAAAAAATCTACAAACCAATATAATAACATATCTTTCCTCTCTCTGCCTCCCGCCCCCAGTCTTTTAGGGATAAATAAACATGAGGAAATATAAAGTGCCTGAAAAAATTGGTCCTCCATCTTATCCATGTACATGGAAAATCCCATTAATTTAATTGGCAAAGAACTGGGCCTCAAATTTTAACCTGTACAGTTATACTGATGTATACCTAGTTGAAATCCTTGCCAACCAATCAGATTGTTTCCTCAGGACAGGCTGCTTTGTAAAAGTCTAAAATAACTACTGTGCTTTGCTTAGCACTGAGCTGCGGAGTTGACAATAAAATTCATTGCTCTCCTAGGCATCCAATCTCATACTTGAACAGCATTAAAAGAAGTCATTTAATTCTATCGTAATGTTCTAGTCCAAACCACATGGGATTGAGACACCACCGCTGTGAACAACACCTTGGTAACATCATAGTGAAGATTCCATGTTCACAAAAAGCCATTAACTACTTAACAAACCAATAACGCTGAAAGGAATCCCTTAATCTTGCAGGCTCAAAGTTAACTCAAGATACAAAAAAAAATAAGCGCTAAATAATTCTGTAACTTGTGCTTCCAAATTGCCTCTCTCTTTACAGACCATATACAGTACCATGTGTTAGACAGATGTTGTACTGAATCTGATAAATTTGCAGATGGTACCAATGGTTTGTAGATCATCGGAAAATTCTTGGATTTATTTAACCAGATAGGTCCAAGTAATATCTCTGAATATTCAGTAAGTGTAATTCAGAACTGATGCAACATATGTGATTTGAACAATAATATTCTGTCTTTGGGCCCAATATGTAGAATGTCAACAAGTAATAATTAGTTCGTGTGTTTCATTTCAGATGTCTCATTAAGTTGTACTGATTAAATCCTATTTTCAACAACTTTTTTAATGGCACAGTTGAAAAAGCAGTTTAAAAATATTGTAGCAAATCTTTGTTTTTGAAAGGCTAGTCTAATATCAGAGCTGTTTCTACTGTTGGGTATTTTATTTATTTTATAGTTGATGTGTCGTTATACTTCTATTTTAGAAATATGTGAACCCTAACACAAAAAAGATCCCTTTCCAGTTACCTTCTGGAAGATGACACAGCAACACTTAAAGCTGCAGTTGTCTAGGAACAAACTTTTACAAGAAATCTCTTACTATATTAATCAGTGGAGTGTCACTTTAAAATGCCTTTCAGCCTGAACTGTAGAAGGCAGTATAAGAAAGGCCAGCCTGGTGGATTATGTCATGTATGGATTTGATTCATCTCCACATGGAGCAATTCTAACAAATTTTCCAGTATGTCTCAGTTTTGATTTAACACAAAACATGTGATAATAGTTAGCACATTTTAACATTGTTTTGAAGATTTTTTCCCCTTTGGTTGTGCAAAGGTCAGCAAAAATGCCTTGCTTTTATCAAATACCATATTTTATCATATTATTTCACATGCTTGGTGCAGCACAATATGAAGAGTAATCTAGGAGTATAAAGGCAGTTTTCCTGTTGTGTTATGCTTCTCATTTGGAAAGGGCAGTCTTAACGTATACAGCTGAATTCCTTGATCAGACAAAGCTATTCTGGAAGAGCAGTGATACAAAGTGGGATAAATACTGTGCATCTGTCTATTGAAAGTACTGAGATCAGAGCTCATCACAATCTTAAACATCGCACTACTGTTACCCCTACTTCCGAGGTACAAAGGTGAGGCACAGGATGACTAAGCACCAGATCCTCAAAGGTATTTAGGTGCCTAGTTCCCACTGGCATCCTATTAAGAAGATTTTGACATTGGCATAACTAGGAATTTTAGAGCAGGGGAAGGTGCTGGGTATTGGGGGAGAAGAGGGGATGGCTACCAATGGACTGTCTTACCTTCCCTCATGCTCTGCTTCTGCTATTAATACAGCTGCTGTGGCACTCAGCCCACTAATGAATTTTGAAATATCTATTGAAGTTCTGGGCCTAAATGACTCACCCAAGCTAAAATAAGAGGTGTATAGCTGAATTCCAGTCTGACTTTCAAGCAGGTCCCATAGCCTCAGGACAGCCTTTCGGTGTTTGCATGTGCACACGCGCATGTGGTCAGCAATACAGCCAGGCACTGGGGGGAGAACAGCTTCCCCAGCTGCCTGCAGGTAGGTCTATGGGAGGAAGGGAGCATACTGGAGGCAGTGGGAGCAGATTGAGGCCCCAGTGGTGAGGGAGAGAATGATGTAGGGTTGGCAGCTAGCGCTGGGGGTGCTGCCTAGCCAGGGCAGTGCATGGGCCCTGGAGCCCCGGCCTGGGGTGGGAATGCATGGCCACAGAGCCTGGCTAGGGGAGCCATGGGTGGCTCATTTGGAGGCCAGTGCAGGGGTTGGCTCTCTACTTTTGTGTGCACTTCCAGGGATTGGGTCTGGTGGGGGATGTGCCCTCCCCAGATATATGTGTAGAGTGGGGGTGGATGCAGGCTGCCTGCTACAGGGCCCAGGGCTCTCCATAGAGCTGCCCTCCTGCTGAGGCATCTGAGACCCAGTGGGCAGGACCCAGCATGGGAGGCCAGAGTGGGGCTGGGAGGCTTTGTGCTGCTGCCAGCACCAGGAACCCTGTATCAGCTGTGCCACCATGGCAAGGTGCCGCTTGCCCACCTGCCAGCAGTGGGGGCAACAACTTTGCTCAGTTGCCACCATCTCACCCCCTACCCTACTGCTGTTGGGCAGAGAGGGAGCATCTTACTATGGCAATGTGGCTGGCATGGGGCTTCTGGCGGTGGTAGCAGCAAAAGAGTCTCTACTGTCACACGCTGGGTCCCACCCACAGATGCCCCTGAGGGAGAGGTCAGCAGGATAGGAACCCCTGAGGCTTGCAGTGGGCATCCCCGTAACCTGCCCCATCCTCCATGGGTTCCACTCAGCTCTGCTTCAGCCATGCCACCCATTGGAGGTAGTGTGGGGATGGAGGGTGGGCATGTATCCTGCCTTTGCTTTTTCAAAAAGGTGGTCCACCCTAGTGTGTGTGTGCGTGTGCATGTGCATATGCACACACATGTGTGTTGAGGTAAAAGGTACCACAGCTCATACCACACTGCACCAGTGGTCCTCAATCCTTTTGGCTCAAGACACCCCTCTATATGCTCAGGGCGCCTCCCCTAGAAAATGCCAGTGCTTAGTTTTCACTCATTTGTTTTACTGCAGAAAAATAGTACAGCAGTTCTTTTATTGCAATGAATAAATGATGAATTCCTATATTAAATCTCTGGGTTTATTTTGTGAGTGATGTTTGTATACTGAACAGTGGTAACATTATGTAGAGTTCCATGGCACCCTTAATAGGATCCTAAAACACCCCAGGGTGCCACCATACCCTGGTTCAGAATCACTGCTCCCTGAGGCACTATGACTTTTTCTAGTTCATTAGGCAACCTCCAATTAAATAGTATGATCTCACCCTCTTCTTTAACCACAGCAAAATTAAGAGCAATTGAACACCTTGTTTCGATTTGATCTTTTTCTGACTTTATTTTTAACATTCTAATATAATAAAAGCTTTAGTATGTCTGTCTGTCTGCCAGACTTTATTCACGCTCTGCCTGGTTGTCTCGGCAGCCAATTACAATGCTGACTGAAACAACCAATCAGAGTGCTCTGCACAGACAGACACACAAGGCAAAGTGCTGCCATGACAGTGGGAACTGAGGGGTGGAAGCAGGGGACAAGGCCGGCAGCTTCTTGGAGGCAGAGGGGGATGGCAGGGATGGACTGTGATGGTGGAGCACTGCAATGACGGTGGGGACAGAGGAAATGGAGTGGGGGGGGGCGAGGCCAGAGGTTCTGGTCTCATCCTCTGCCCCCCGCCACCCTGCTCCTTGGAGGCAGACAGTGGGGATGGAGCAGGGGGGCCCACTGCTTGTGCTTTGGTGCATGGGGCCAGATGCAGGGACTGTAGGGTGGACACACTGGACTGGAGGTGGAGAGGTGGCAGTGCGGGATGCTGGTGGCATTGCTTCATCCCCCCCCATCTGTCATGATGGGCAGCAGCAGGGATGAACTGGGACAGCGGAGCACCACCTTGATGGCAGAAATGGAGAGGACGGAGTGGAGAGGCAAGGTCAGTGGCCCTGGCCTCCCCTTCCCCCCCGCTCCTTGGAGGTGGCAACATGGGGCGCTGGCAGCACAGCACTGGCCTTGCCCCACTGCTGCAGCCTCACCGCTGCCTCTGCACCGCCCTGACAAACACTGGCAGAGAGGGGGAGGTGGCAGGCATGAGGGCGGGAGAAAAGCGGGAAGGGGAGTGGGAGGAACAGTGGCTGTACCTTTCCACCACTACTAGGCCCTGAGAACAGCCAGGAGGGAGGGAGGGCAGCCAAGGTGGGGAGCAGGGAATGGGATGCACACAGCTGGATGCACAGCGGTGGCAGTGCGGTGTGCTGGGTGGCAGCTTCAGCTCCTGCATGCAAATTCCCTCCCTCCCCTGTGCCTGGGCAGTGGTGATGCTGTGGGATGGAGTGGCAAGGTGTGAGGGGAGGTGCATGGGGCCAGGGGCAGAGTGGCAGCAGCATGGGGCGGTAGATGACAGCGCTCCATCCCCATTTGCTGCCTTCCCTCCGGTCATTCTTGATGGGCAATTGGTAATATGTTATAGATTTGAGAAGAAATTCATGGTTCAAATAATTTTGAAGTTTGCATTCAAAATCTGAGCTGTGTTAATTAATTGTGGCTGGTTATATATAGTGATGTGTAATTTCAGGATTTAGAAAGAAATATGGATAGAACCAAAGAAACAGTGGAGGGAAATCAGTGGGAAATAAATCTCTCAGGGATGGTGGCTGAAAAGAAGAAAAATGGGCTCTTAAAAATTTTTAGTTGTATGTTTTTTCTGGATGACATGGACTTTTCCTGAAACAATTCCTAAAATACTTAGACTGTTGAAAATTTCTAGTGGCAGGTACAGAAACTAACTTTAATTTTCTCTAGTCACCCTCCTGTAAAGCAACTATATTTGCATGTAAGACCCTAACTGCGTAGGATGCAGTCAGATCCTCTACTAACTGTAATTGCCTTTGTGCTAGGACTCTGGCAGGGAGTTGGAGAAGCAACTGGTTTCCTGGTATATAAAAAAACACATGTTCCATGTAAAATATTAATTTATCTCCAAATGTATAAGCTTCAAATTTATGTTTCCATGAGATTTTATGTAGGTAAGAATCAAATGTTCATGTAAAATGAAATGCACTGTGGGTGTAAATGCATCTGAGACAAATTCATTTTTATATTTGTGCAACTACTTATGGAACTTTGCTTGTGGTATTTTCTCATTTCTATATTTTCCTTACTGGATGAACAATTGGCTTGCATGTTGCTGCCTTTAACTTACCATTTGAGGCCAAATTATTTTTAGCAAGCATGAATCTTTTATGTAACTAAATTTTTTACTAGACTAAATACAAAATATTTATGTTCCATTACATATTTACAACCCATTCATGAAAAAATAATGGTCATCTTAAAGCAGTAATTCCCTGGGAATTATTGAAAAAGAATGTTTCACTGTAGTTTGCTCTTTCCCACAGTGAATGAAGCCACTTCCTTGTGTTGACTAGTCTTTCTAGTGCAGTTGGTGAGGAGGGCACACTTGTCACCTCTGAAGACCTGCTTTCAAATCCTGGCTCAATCCAAAATGGATACAGTGCTGGATAAATCCAATCTGTTATTCTAAATACAAAATTACTTTTTTCTGTCCTTTACCAAAACACAGAGAATAAAAAAACAGTTACTAGCAAAACTTGCCATACTGTTGCTGTGAAACTGGTGTTGTATTCTATGCAGTATTGCATTGGATCTCAGAGCAAAACTCATCTATGGAGTAATACTCATGAAATCATAGTCCTCGAGCCAGCAAAGAGCATAAGCAAGAGTTTAGGTTTAAGCAGGGCAAGTAAACAGTCCTATGACTTCAGTAGGACTATTTGCAAGCTTCAACTTAAATCTGTACTTCAGTGTTTTGCTAGATAAGGGATATAGTGGACAGTGAGCCACAGTGTCTAAATGTCTGATCTAAGCCAAATGAAGTAAATGGAAAAACTCTCAATAAATTCATCAGGCTTTGAATGAGGCTCAAATAATCAAGCAGCCAGTGGAGTATAGCAGAGATGTCAAATGCATCACCTAGAAACAAAAATGGTACCAAAACTATATAAGCTGCCTTTATCTCATTGTCTCACAGGACAGTTCTTCTTGACTTGCTATCCTGACTTGTTACTTCTCCTATCCAACCTACCAGATAGCGAGATATTAAGTTAATTAATCTTAGTGGTCTCACTTTAGTTTTTTATCCACTTCATGAAACGTAGTCTTAGACTTTTCCCTTTTTTCCCTATTTTTGGGGATGTAGCTGGAAATGGGGGAGGCATGCCGCACCTCCCCCCTCACTGCCGCAATGTTTCTGCTCTTTTACTGTATACACCTATGCCTCTAATGACTACTTTTATGGCTACATTTTCTAATAATATTTGTGTAATTAATCTAAGAAATGTACTTCACCAAACAAATTGTTTTCTGTTTCAAATTAGAGCCTCAGGACTGAAAACTAAAGAGATGTTTGTTATTGGTTAGGATTGAGAGAGAAAGATTGGATTGAGTATATTCTGTGGCAAACTTCCCAAAATGTTTTTACATGAGTTTACAGAAAAGTTTTTCCCAGATATTTCTGGTCTTCTTTGCATGTCATTGTAATACAATATAAAATATTGTGCTGATACAATATATCAAGAGCATGCACATAAGGAAGTATTCAGAGCTTCACAGCAATATAATACTAGATGTTCTCTTAACTCAAGCATTGGCAAAAAGCCCCTGAGAATTCACTTAATCAGACTGGAACTGGAACCACATAAACCATTCACCTGAGAGATTTGCAATGAAGGTATAATCCTTTCTCTCTGAATTCAGGGAAAAATGCTTCCAAGCTGCTCTTATTTGGAGCCTGCTGCAAACACAGGAAGTTGAGTCACTTTTGTTTCAAACTGGAGAACTAGAGGTCATGCCTTTGTGCTCTCAGTGGTATCCATATGATTTTGATTTTTGATAGTATACTAATAAGACTGGAAAAAAGTTAGTGTTGATTCTTTTGTGATAGGATAGTTTTTGCAAACTAAACATAATCCTAAGAGGCCAAATTTAGCCTATTACGTTTCCAAGCAGTTAAAAAAAATCCCAAACCCTTTAGATTTCCTAATTTCCCTTATACTGTTCGTATTTGCCAGAGCTCTAATAGAGTGGTATGGTTCATTAAAGGAGTATCAGGAATCAGGGCTACCCTATTTTCCGGTTGCCCCTTCAAGTAAAATGGCCAGGAAAGATATTGTAGAATTGAGCTTTGGGTGGTAAATCAGATCAAAACTTCCTGAGTAGGTTTCCATAAGAAGGAAAAAAAAAGGAAAGAAAAAACAGCTGTTTTCTGGCTATAGAAAACTTTGGGTTAGAAGCTGTGATTTCAAGGAATGGCACGTCAGGTCTGTTCAAGTGTTCTACTCAAAGTACTCTCCCTAGCTGACACTGGCTGCATCCAGATGAGCGTGGCTGTGTGGTATGTGGTGTCGCAGACACATCTGCGGCACCATGTACTGGATGTTTTGCTGTTCTCTGTGCTGCAAGGGAGCAGTGTGGGTTTTTTTTTTTTTGACCTGTGCTACCTGGGCTAAGGATTATGAGCCAGCAGAAAAAACTTAGTAGGTGTGACCTTTAATAAACTCAGACTCAGGAAGGGAATGCTGCCATAAATATTCTAGGCTTTAAGTTATTGGAAGAACATAGAGGGAAATGAGAGTAGGATGTGGTGTTCAGTAAACACTTACAGAGAAAAGGAGCCTGACAGAAGACTGCTTCATTCAGTGTCCAAGTTCAAACCAATAAGAATTGTGTATCAGGGGCCTCTGCACAGCACAACACAGTAGTGCTGTAAACTCGATGTGGACTGTCAAAGCAATAAAAGCCGAAATCTACACAGAAAATATCAGCTTTTACTCTGAGTACACAACAAGGATAGATTTGTTGTGACATAAGGTGATCTTCTGTGTCATTTTTTCAGATTAAATTTCTGCTTTAAAAGAACAGAGAGAACCTTGAGGAGGTGGTTCAGACTGACATTTAGGCTTTAAGTAACTTTGAAATAAAGCCTGTGCTGAGAAGTCAAGAGAAGCCTAAATTCAAAACTTCCAACCAATGTAATATAATTACCTAATCTTAAAGCCTCCTATAGAACCCACCCATCACCATTGCATTTCTTTGAAATTTCATTTTGAGAATCTCAGTTCCTTTCTTTGTTAGCATACCCCACAGAAGCCCCAGACTTCTAATAAGAGAAAGACACACATTGTATTGGTGATGAGGTCCTGGCTGGGAAGAAAGGAGTAACCAGGAGGAACCCACCTGGATTTCTGAACAATAAAAATGGAATGGACTCATGCATATCCAGCAAAATACAAGTGCTTAGAGGCTATGCCAAAACTCAGAGATGCAAAACTCATGGCTGAGTAACAAGGAAGATGAAATTCAGTCCTACGCAGACAGGAACAATATGAAGAACTTCTATGATGCTCTAAGGACAATCTACAGGTCACAGCCATCAGGAACATCTCCAATACTGAGTGCTGATGGCACCACACTGCTCAGTGATAAAGGAAAGATACTGTAGACATGATAAGAACATTTCAGCAATCAACAATCAACAATCATCTATTAGTGAAGAGGCAGTTGATTGACTGCCCCAGGTAGACATTAACATATCACTTGCTGATACTCCACCAGTGACTGAGACCGAGAAAGCAATTAATCTGATGTCAAATGGTAAAGCACCTGCCTGATGTCAAATGGTAAACCACCTGGAGCAGATGCTATACCAACAGAGGTCTACAAGGCCAGAGGTTTGCACATCACTGAACTCTTCCAGTCAATGTGGACTCGAGGTCCTATATCCCAGGAGTACAAAGATGTATCCATTGTCCACTTGTACAAGCAGAAAGGCAATAGACAATCCTGCAACAAAAAATTGGGGCATCTCCTTGCTGTCAATAGTAAGTAAAATCCCAACTTGAATTCTGTTGAATTGCCTTGTGCAACACATTGAACAAAAGACTCTTGCTGGAGAGTCAATGTGGTTTCAGGAAAGGACACGGGACCATAGACATGATGTTTGCAGCTCATCAACTTGAGGAGAAATGCCAGGAACAGAACTCCAACATGTACATGACTTTCATTGATCTTACAAAAGCATTTGACACAGTCAGTTGGAGGGGTTTTTGGAAGATCATAGCAAAATTAGATTGCCTGGAGAAATTCATTACAATGGTTCAGCAATTCCATGATGGCACGCTTGCTCATGCTGTGGATGATGGGGCTATGTTTTTCCCGACCTGCTGCTCACAAACAGGGATGAACTGGTGGGGAATGTAGTAGTGAATGGCACCTTGGGCAGCAGTGATCATGAGATGGTTGAGTTGAGGATCCTGGGGAAAGGAAGGATGGAGAGTAGTAGAGTAAGGACCCTGGGGCTTCAGAAAAGCAGATTGTGATTTGTTCAGGGAACTCTTGGGCAGCATCCCCTGGAAAGCCAGACTGAGCGGGGAGAGGGGTCCAAGAGAGCTGGCTGTCCTTTAAAGAAGCCTTAGTGGAAGTGCAGGAACAAACCATCCTGATGAGCAGGAAGACTAGCAAGTATAGCAGAAGAACAGCTTGGTTTAGCAAGGATGTCTTCAGTAAACTAAATCAGAAAAAGGAAGCTTATAAGTGGAAACTTGGACAAATAACTAGGGAACAATATAAGAGCATTCTTGGGTATAAAGTCAAGAAGACTAATATACAATTGGAGTTGCAGCTAGCAGGGGTTGTGAAAGGTAACAAGAAGGGTTCCTACAAGTATGGCAGTAGCAAGAGAAGAATCAGGGAAAGTGTAGGTCCCTTATTGAATTGGGGAGGCAACCTTGTGACAGAGGATGAAGAAAAGGCTGAAGTGCTCAATGCCTTTTTTGCCTCAGTCTTCACATGTAAGGTCATCTCCAAAACTACTGCACCTGGCAGCACAATTTGGGGAGGAGGTGAGCAGTCAACAGTGGCAAAGAACAGGTTAGAAAGGCTGCATATATACAAGTTCATAGGGCAGGATAGGATGCACTTAAGAGTGCTGAGGGAGTTGGCTGAAGTGCAGAGCCACTAGCCATCATCTTTGAAAACTCATGGAAATCAGGAGAGGTCCCAGATGATTGGAAACATAGGAGCAAACGTAGTGCACGTATTTAAGAAAGGGAAAAAAGACAATCCAGGGAACTACAGACTAGTCAGCCTCACCTCAGTTCGTGGAAAATCATGGAGAAGATCCTGAAGGAATACATTTCTAAGCACTTGGAGGAGAAAAAGGAGTTTAGGAACAGTCAGCATGGATTTACCAGGGGAAAGTCATGTCTGACTAACCTGATTGCCTTCTATGATGAGATTATTGGCTCTGTGGATGGGAAGAGACTGGTGGATGTGCTGTACCTTGATTTTAGCAAGGCTTTTGATATGACTTCCCACAATATTCTCGCAGGCAAGCTAAGGAAGTTTGGGCTGAATGAATGGACTGTAAGCTGGATAGAAAACTGGCTGGAGGATCAGGCTCAGAGAGTAGTAATCAATGGCTTAATGTGTATTTGCCATCTTGTATAAAGTGGACTACCCCAGGGGTCGGTCCTGGGGCCAATTTTGTTCAATGTCTTCATCAGTGACCTGGAAAATGGCATAGTGCACCCTCAGCAAATTTTCAGATGACACCAAGCTGAGGGGAGTAGTAGTTATGCTGCAGGGAATGGCGGGGATCAAGAGTGCCTTAGACAAATTGGAGGACTGGGTCAAAAGGAATCTCATGAGATCTAGCAAGGACAACTGCAAAGTCCTGCACTTAGGACACAACAATCCTATGGACTGGTACAGGCTGGACTGGCTGGGCAGCAAAGGACCTGGGGGTTACTGTGGACAATAAGCTGAATATGAGCCATCAATAGTTTCACAGTTTCGTAGTTTCTAGGGTCGGAAGGGACCTGAGCAAATCATCGAGTCTGAACCCCTGCCATGGCAGGAAAGAGTACTGGGGTCAAATGACCCCATCAAGGTGTACATCTAGCCACCTTTTAAAGACCCCCAGGGTAGGAGCCAGAACCACTTCAGTTGGAAGTTGGTTCCAGATCCTAGC
>NW_017728918.1:23210140-23216809 GCF_001723895.1 Crocodylus porosus | reverse complement strand
TCCCCCCACTACAAAAACAATGTGGACAAACTGGAAAGAGTCTAGTAGAGGGCAACAAAAATGGTGAGGGGATTGGGGCAAATTACTTATGAGGAGAGCCTGAGGGACCTGAGCTTATTTAGTCCATTCAAGAGAAGACTGAAAGGGGATTTAATAGCAGCCTTCAACTAGGTGAAGCAGGGTTCAAAAGAGGATGGAGATGGACTGTTCTTAGTGGTGGCAGATGGCAGAACAAAGACCAATGGTCTAAAGTTGCAGGAAGGGAAGTTTAGGTTAGATATTAGGAAGAATTTGTGCACCAGGTGGGTTTCAAGACCTGGCTAGACAAAACTTTGGCCGGGATGATCTAGTTGGGGATGGCTGTGCTTTGAGCAGGGGTTGGACTAGATGACCTCCTGAGGTCCCTTCCAACCCTAATTTTCTATGGTTTCTATCTGAACCATTCCCAGTCACCAGTAGAATCTAATAGGGCTGTATGTTGGCCTCAGCTCTCTTTAGTATGATCTTGTCTGCCATGTTTACAGATGACTTTTATAACGGAGACACTGGGATTGATATCAAATACTAGAGTGATGGAAAGCTCTTCATTTGGAGGAGACTACAGATGAAGATGAAGTTACAGGAAGTGACTGTTCATGATCTTCTGTTTGCTGATGACTGTCCCAGATCTGAGTCTGAGTCTGGCACACAGTGATGTATGGACCATGTCTCTTCAGCTTGTGACAACTTTGGTCTCACAATCAGTGATGCACCAGCCTGCACCAGGATAGCCTTACATAGAGCTGAAGGTCTATAAAGCCATTCTGTTGCCAATCCTGACGTATGCATGCAAAACCTGGGTAGTGTATAGAAGCCATGCTTTGAAACTGACTAGCTTTCACATGGGCTGTCTGAGGAACCTGATGAGGATAAGATGGCAAGACAAGGTCTCAGTCACTGCGGTTCTTACTTGGGCAGGCATTCCAAGCATCCACACTCTGTTGATGAAATCACAGATGAGATGGGCAGGCCATGTCACCAGGATGTCAGACGAGTGACTTCCAAAGAGGATCTTTTGCAGTGAGTTAAAGGAGGGAATGCGCTTTCAGGGAAGCCAAAAAAAATGCTTCAAGGACTCCATTATGTCATCCTTGAAACATTTCAACATTGACACAAAATCTTGAGAAGAAAGAAATGCTTCAAGGACTTCCTTAAGCTATCCTTGAAACTTTTCAACATTGATTTGAAGTCTTGAGAAGACGGTGCTCATGATTGTTCCACCTGGTGAAGCCCCATTCCTACTGGAGCTACTATCTATGAGTGGAGAAGAACTGCTGAGGCAGAGCAGAAGCACAAACACCATAAATATTGCAACAGCAGCACATTTGCTGTGGATCAAACAACCCAAAGTGGCACTCTTGCTCAATGTGCCATAGACAGTTCAAAGCACAAATTGGCCTGATCAGCCATTCGCATGTTTACAGGAACCAAATCAACCACTGATGTCATGGTCATCTTTGAATTTGAAGGATGAACAACTACAACAACAGTGGGTTCTACATGATGAGCCATAGTATTAAAGGGTACCTTTTCTGGAAGTGCCTTCTTTCAAACTTTAATCCTGTATCATGCCCTGTCACAGTGCACTCAGGTGCCCTGAGCTTGAAAGCGGATACGGCTCAGGAGAGACCCCTAGTGGCAGGAAGGGGGAGGCTTAGCTGCCAGTCACCAGGGCTGCACAGGCAGCCAGTAAAACCAGGTGACAGGAAGGGGCACGGCTTAGCCCTTCTTAAGCCCAGGTAGGAGGCCAGGAGAGCAGTTCCTCTCCTGTGGCTGTGGGAGTAGGAACTCAGCTAGGACAGGCAGAAGGGAGCCCTCCCTCCCTCTCTCCCTCACTCTTTAGTAGGGAGTGAATCTGGTTTGACCGGACGGTCTAGTTTTATGTTGTAGCTCAGGGGCTTTGTGTTTTTATGTTCATTTTTGACCAGAGGACCAGGTGAGGCTATGGGGGGTTGGAGGAGGCCTCATAGGGACTCCCCAGTAGTGGGGGGGGTTCCTGGCACCAGAGAGGGCACAGCATTTGCGGGGTGCATTGGCTCCAGCCCCAGAGTGAGAGGGGGGCAGCGAGGAGCCCCAGGAGTAAAGAGGAGGGCTAAGACATAACAGGGCCCAGGTCAAACCACGTCAACACCATCTGCAAGGCTTGGGCGGTGTAGGGGAGGAAAAGGAGCCGCAGGTAGCGCCCCCTGTCACCGGGGCACGGAAAATGGGCAGCCTTCTGCTGATTACAACAATCTACTAATCAAGTAAGATCAAGGCGTGGCAGGAGAGTAAGCAGGCGGTTGACCCATTACAGGAGGGCGGAGCCACCCCCAGAAAGGCTCCGATATTGATACTCCTGTCACATGCCCTAAAATCAGTACTAAATTTTTATTAATTATAACAGTTGGGATGTTCATTAAATTAGTAAAAAGGTCTTACACAATTCATAAGGCTCTTTTCTTTAGAGACTATTATATGTTAGGTGAAAAGTCAGAGGAAGCTGTAAGAGGTTTCAGGGTAAGTATCTTTGGCATAACCCATTCATACCTGCTACTTCTAACTTCCCTTTTCAGATAAACTATGTGTATAAAAACCTGATCATTATATTCTAATGGAGAGATAGAGTTTAAAATTGCATTTTAAAAATTGTTTATTGAATTGTCTTCAAAAAACCATGCACTTAAGGAAATGAACATTGCCCTGTTTAAAACAGCAAGTGAAGACAAATAATCAAGCTATTTTCTAAAGGGCAGCACTGTTGCAGTCACAGTATCATTATGGTGGCTCTTGGTTTTCTCATAATACAGGTGTTTAAAGGCTTATAGTGTACATCTAAAAAGAATATTGACTTAACATAATGCACAATCTTGTTATACCAAAAGGATTTTAATCCATTTAGAGGTCGTTATGTCTAAAAATATATTTTTCAGTGTATTTTAAGGTCAATATTCTATTCTACCTATTAGACACATAAATGTCATTCCTTTTCTTCCTGCTTGAGTCCCTGAAAAACTTCAAAAGCAAAAGGAGGGTGGGTCTTACCCCTCTTCCTCCTGTTTGCTGCTTTATAGTAGATTGAATCTTAGGGCTTAGATTTATTTACGTATTTGATTTGTAGGCTCCCCTTCCCAACAGACACCCAGGGCAATTTACAATAGAAGAGAATAATGTGTACAAGAGGAGAAATTCATATGAAATGGGGGAAAACATAAAACAAAAGATTTCCAAGTTTGAGTTCTGGTGGACCTCAAAAGTTCCAGTGCTGAGGGGTAGCTTCTGAGAATGACCTCCCACGTTTTTGCCAAATGGACTTGGTGCACAGAGTGTACCTGAAGGAGGTATTCTCAGCTGACTTTAAGGTTCATGATTGTTTAAAAGGTCTTATGTGGGGCCTGCATGGTTTAGGGCCATACAGGTCAAAACAACCCCCTCCATCAGCAGCCACAGTCTCCCTCAGTTGGCTTTTACATCCTAGGATAGACACAGGTCCACTTCACAAGTAGCATGCCCTGATATCCTCAAACACATCCTTAGCATCAGGGGGCAAGAGCCATTTTAAAATGATCCATATAAATGGGACAGGACCAAGCTTCCTCAATCTCAGACTCTGACTACAGCAGAAGTGGTAGTTCCCAAGCCATGCCAGATATGGACAATTTTTTTCCTGCAAAGTATCTGCTAAATTCATCATAGAGAACTGAAAAAGACTCAGTTTCTAGGCAGGGACAATCCAAATTATTCAAATCATTCACCACATGGAACAGTCTTGCTGGACAATGATTTGAAGATGCAATGGCAATGGAGAAGAAAAGCTTCTTCAGTGCCACCACTTTCACTCCACAGCTTTTAAAGAAACATCTATGCTGCAATCTGTCAGCTTCAGATGACGGCATGTTACAAAAGTAGATGCCTTAATGGATTTTCAGGGACTTAAACAGAGTGAAATAGAATCATACTCTGGTGCCTAAATCCAAATAAGTGCCTAATAGGTGAGAAAGGATCTGGCTTTAGGACATTTCTGTTGTTTTGAATGAACTTTACATACATATAATGTTAAAATGATTGCACTATTATTGAAATATAATGAATATTAACAAGGCCCAGAAAAGTTGGTAATGAGATTAATTTTTATTGAGAAGAATATTAACCAAGAGCATGACCTTGGTATAAATGTTCCTCAAAACTTGAGCAAGAGGAATACAATAGTTGCTTATTACTAAGTTGAATTTGCTCACTGGGAGTTACAGAATATTTTGAAAATCTGGCCACTTAATGTAAGTTCTCAAACAGAACAATCCTTTCAAATAAAAAAAATCTCCTTTTATTACTAATTTGGTTCTTTTTTTTTAAAGATGATTACTGTCATTATAAATGACAAATGTTTCTGCGACCCTTTGACCTCCTTGGAATCTGAGTTGGAAATGAACAAATAATTGCTATGATATTCAATAATAGTAAGAAAAGAATATTGTTAATTTAATAAATGTAAGAGAGAAAAAATCCCAAACAGTACTTAGCAAGAGGGGTAAAATCCTGGCCCCACCAAAGCCAGTGGCAAAAATCTGGCTGGTTGCATTTTGGTCAAGATATCTTTCTGTGAGTTGCAAAATGCTTCCAACTTGTGTTGAAATAAATAGATTTTGATATTGGTGATTTCCTTGCAGTGTTGGGCCCAAAGTTGTAAATTTTTTCTTGGAATTTGAAAACACATAATTTTATCATGCATATGCTTCAGATCTAGGCTGTGATCCAGTGAAACTTTTGAACACAGATACACTGTGGCCAATTTACGTTACTTTTGTGTTGTCACATTTTGTCTCTTCATTGAAGTCCTAATTTCTGAAGTCATCTCTGTAGGTAAGAATCTCTGTTGTAATTGTATTTGTTTGAAAGACCTTTCTAGTCTCATGGTTGCAGAAAAAAGCTGGAAAACTTGAACCTAGCTCAAGAACAATAACAATAACAATAATAATAATACGTTGCTTTTTTAAAAAACTGGAAAATTCTTGAGCCAGTTTATAGAGTTGGTAGTAATATGCATGTACATCAAGGAGGCATGTGGGTTGTTCTGTTTAAATTCTGTGTGACTACTGAGTGAGGGAGAAGTGTTGAAGTAAGCTGAGTTTACATTTCTGGGGCATTTGGAAGTCATTTACATTGTGTTTGCACCATGTGAGTAGAGGAAGGGGCTGGAGCAGCATAGGAAATCTGCTCTTGTTAAAAGAAAATCATAAACAGTATTAGTTCCCTAAGTCTCTGTAAACTGCTGGTAGCAGAAGTTGGATGAAGACCATAAAAATTTTAAAAATATTTCTTAGTTGAAAACATAAGCTAATCTAATCTTTTGGTAGGAACAGATAAATCCAAGTAATTTAGCTATCATATTGGATATGTAATTATTGGCATCAGACTCTAGTTGTGTAATTAGATTAGGACTTTGCTTCCTGTGTCATCACAATATTTGGTAATGAAGCTAAAAGATGGTCTTTGACTTCCTCCCATTATACAGAAGACAGGCAAGTCAACTTGTGATTAACCGTTTTTGTAGGAAATGGAAAAGGGTGTTGTTAATCAGCTCATATATCAATTAATCTTTTGCATTTTTCCTCTGGTTTTATTTTTCTTTTTTAGTTTTTTGTGTTTTACTTCATTAATTCAAACCTGCTTATAATACTATAGTTTGCTAGTTTCCAGGTGTAGTAAAACAATAAATAAGTAGCTGGTATCGTGACTTTGGGGGGCGGGGGTTGGAACTTTTTTTTGGACACATTTTCAGTGTACAAGTTGATATCTACATCAACATGTCTTGCAAGGCTTTGGAACTGGACAAATGAGAATTTCCCCAGCATGGGCAAATTATGTCTGTGCCAGCATAACCAGATTCTGACCCCGGCATTAGGGCTAGTGACAGATGTTCAAAAAGCCTGAGCCTGAATTGATTCAGTCTTTGCATGTTCACCTAACCTGGCTAGACTGAACTGGTTTGAAACCAGACAGACATTCTGGACTGAGGAAATACAGGCACATGCATGCAGTGGCTCAGGCTAGAAGCCAGGGCACACTAGAGCACCCCTCCCATCCCTTCTCCGGGGAGCTGAGCTGAGGGGGATGTGGCCAGGCCCCACAGAACTCTCTCTTTAAGGAGGTCTGCCTTCATGGTCCATGGCTTTTCACTGCTGGTTGCTCAAGGGGTGGGAGTATTGCCAGCCCCAACCCTGGGCTAGCGCTCTGAGACAAGGGGGAGGAGGTTCAGCGCATGCATCTGTTGATGATATGGAGCTTTTCAATCTCCTTCCCTGCTTCGTCATCCTGTCTGAAGCAAACTGACAGGCAAGCAAGCCAGCAGGGGGCTAATAATGATAACACTTTCTCACCTGATTACAAAACAGTGGCCTGTCTCCATTACTTCAAACTCGTTAAACAGCTTACTAGGACTGTGCGAAACTTTAGTAGCTGATTGGATTCAGAGGAGATTTAGCTTTATTTGGAGACTGAATCTCTGACTCCAAATCAAATTGGGAGACCAAGTAAAAGCATCTGAATTGATTGGGAAAAACTTTGGAAAAGATAAGGCTGATTTGGAGATTTGGCCATAGATTAAGCAGGTAGCTGACAGTTGCCTCCAGCTGGTAAGTCTGTTGGGGTTGG
>NW_017728918.1:23157624-23209460 GCF_001723895.1 Crocodylus porosus | reverse complement strand
GGTGGAGGGGTAGGGCAGGAGGAAGCCAGTCTCTGCTGGAGCCTTACACAGCATTAGCTAGCATGCCACATGCTGTCTATGGCCTGTGCTGTGTCAGAGAGGAGGAAGGGATCCCTGCTTAAACAGTGAGTGGTGGGAGGGTGGCAGGAAGGGGGCATGGGGAAGCCAGGCAGATCCTGCTGTGCCTGCAAGTTTTTGCCAGATTTAACTTAAACCAGCTAGGGGTCTGGGACAGACATTGCATAAACCAGTTTGACTCAACTCAGTTAAGCCTGATACTACATTCAACCGGGTTTATCTCAAACTTGTTTCAGCCATTTTCAAACTGGTTTATGTGCACTGAACATCTATTTTGTTACAGGTTTAAACCAGTTTCTGATCACTTAAACTGGTTTATGTGCAATGTCTTTCCCTAGCCTAGGAGGCAGGTTGGTATGGTTAGTGGGAACAGTGAAGCCATATTATGCTCCAGTATATTCAGTTGGTGTATGATTCCTCATAGATTGCTGCCAGCTGGCATAAGTCTGAGCAGACTTAAGACTGCACAAAAGAGCCAAAATGTACCCAAGAGTACTCTGCATCTTCTTCTTTACATCTGGCTATAAATACAGGCTGTGTATTATTAACTAAGGCACTTAGGGAGATAGAGTCATCCTTGGCAATCCCACACAGTTGTGGATGATTATTTTCTATGCTTATCTTATCTGTGGGTCTGAAGATGGCTGATGAGGCCTATCTGAGATCAACAGACTCTGTTGTAGCTCAGGCACATGTTTCCTTGTGGTGTGGGTGGCTCTGGGTTCTTGATTTGGTCCACAATATGCTCCAGCTTTTTTGTCTCCTGTTGTCCTCATAAAGTTTCAAAGTACTGAGATCCTTGCAGCAGACTTCCTCCATTTGGGGCAGTCCTGGGCCATAGTTTCCCATGAGTTGATGTTGATGTTGCATTTTTTTCAAGTTCACCTTGAGGACATCAATGAAGTACTTTCTCTGCCCTCCTCTTGAGCTTATGCCTTGACTGAGCTGGGAGAATCTGATGGCATGGCTGGCCCAGTGAAGTTGATGTCATATGATCACCTCGATGCTCATGGTGTTTTTTTGTGAGAGGACGCTAATGTTGGTGCATCTGTCCTTCCCAGTGGATTTGAAAGATCACCTGCAGGCAGCATTGATGTTACTTCTGCAGCAGTTTGAGATGTTCCTGTGCATTGTTCACATCATAGTTTATTATAGTAAGATGGGGATGACTTCTTGATAAACCATGATCTTAGTTTTGGATTTGATGTTATAATCTTTGGACGTCCATTTCCTTAGGCATCCAAAGGCTGCACTTGTACGTTTGAAGTGATGCTGAATTTCTTTATTGCTGATAAATGATTGGTAGAACTGGCTTTGAGCTTAGTCTTAAAGTTGACAGCTTTATTTTGTTGCTGCTGACTTCCTGCTATCTGCTACATTTATGTACACCGTGTTGCAGACATGGAAAGAAACTGCTCCAGTATGGAGCTTTCACACATGTACAGCGAAATCACTATGACATTAGACTCTTCAGTTTAGAGATTGGTAGGTACTGCAATTTCTGTATCCCTAATTTAACTTTGGAATGGGAAGGAACTGACTGTTTGAAATTTCACAGATGCATCAATCAAAGAGCAGCTTGCTCAGCCTATTGGCCCCATTGCTGGCCATAGCCTCTTATTGTAAGCAATGAGAATTTCTTTAAAACTAGACTGGACTAAGACATGGGGTGCCTGAAATCTGATTCTGCGTGAAAAGCAAGTAAGTGGGTGGGGTCCAACTCTCAGCCATGATTATGGGCTTGTCAGGGAGGGAGGTGGTATAGAGATAATTTAAACCTCTGAGGAGCTGTCATCTCTAGTTACTGGGTAGAACAGCTGCCCTATTCTGTGGCTGAATTTCTCCATCTGTAAAACAGGTAAGGAAAGATCATTTCTGAAGCACGTCAGAGCGCTAAAGCTGAAAAATATTATATAGGAGGTGGATATTGTTAATATTAAAAGCTGTGGCTCACTAGGTTTGAGCTTACCTCTACTCAGAAACTAGTAGCCATCACAGCCCTAGTCACCACTGTTGCTGAGGGTGCAAAACTTTCTGCTTACACCTTTGTCTACTTATAGAAAGTATTCCCGATTGGAGGAGATAGACACTAGAATCATTAAATGAGTCTTTATCATTTGGATCCTCTGAATTATTTTGTGGGAATTAATACACTTCACTTCTAGCTCTCATGGCATATTTACTAATATGTTTTACCTAGGTTAGTGCAAGACACTTTTTTCTGTTCTGGAAAGCTTTGCACAGTTTGCTGTATTGTCTAAATATATGTCAGTATTAACTGCTGCTAGCAAATTCTTACAAATATCTGTACTTCTGAAAGCCTGTACCAAATATACTGCATGTGAAGTTTTATGATGCAGTAGCTAAAGGTATGTCAGTGTAAAACAATTATTACCCCATTGTTGATGTACTTTGCCATAGCCATTTACTGATAGCTGAAGCAGAGAACCAAGAGAGTAGCAATTAAAATGACCCATCCTTGTAATTTAAAGCTTCCTGAGTAAGGAAGTGGAGGAGCATTATTGTCTCCAGATTTAGGTCTGCTGAAGACTTTCAGATTGTGAATGCAGGAACCTGAGGGAGGGTAGAAAATTTGAGTAAGCACATTACCACTTCCTCTGGAGGAGTTGGTTGCTGTTCCAGTGGTATTGCAGTCACTAAATGTCACAGTGGGTCCATCAGAGTATAACTCCGCAAGCTCATCTGTTTACGGTCTCTGACTCAGCTTTGTGAATTGCTGGTGTCCCTTTTTGAACGCGGTAGGAAATTCAGCTATATAGTAAAGTGAGTATAAATAACTCTCCACCCTCTCTGCAACTGACACAAAAGAGGATTTTTGGTAATTTACAACTATTGCATCATTGTGTTAAAAAAATGGCTCTGAACAAATGTAAAAAAGATATTTTTTTTCAATCCATGAAAACTTTCTGCAAGTCCATGAAACAGGCTTTGTTTCTTAATCTACTCTCTTGTTCACCACAACTAAACAGATCAATTTGTATATGTTTCAGTGAGGAGCATATAATTGTGACTTAGGATCAGTTTGGACAGCAGGGATATTTTTGGGTGCTTGGTACAGGCATTTGATAGACAGTTTACTCTGGAAATCTTTTTGCTGTGGTTTCTTGTAGGAAAATGTAAGATTGCATAATGTTAAGCATATTCTCTGATTCATAGTTTTATTTCAAGCAATCCTTAGCAATATTTTGGTCATGTCTTGGCCTCTGTATTTGCTACCATATTATGTGATAATGGTGAATGGGTTTTCTTCTCTGAAAGATAAAAGAGTGAGAAAGATGGTGTTGTCTTATGGGTGAGGATCTGGAGCTGGAATCATAAACCTCTGGTGAAATTCTACTCCATTTGGAAATCTCCTGCTGATTTCAGTAGATCAAGGATTACACCTTTGGGCACTGTTTTCAACTCTGCTGTCTGATATTGAACAAATCATTTAATCTGTGGCTCAATTTTTCCTGTCTGAAAAAGGGGGATGACCATTATTATATACCATTTAGATGTTTTAAGATTTATACATGAAAACCACAAAGCACTCTTATTAAACAACAAGCAAACAAAAAAGTCAGTGTTCTTTTGTGAACAAATCAACTAACTTCACCCCACCTTCCCCCTACCCCTCCAGCCCATGTCTTTATTTGTTTCACAGGAGATATCTATATAAATGATGGCATGGCACATGGAAGTTTGGACAAAGACATGACCAATGACACAGCTCCATTATTTCAGACAATATTGGTTTAGTATAAGAAAACAGAAACACTGTTTTGTTTGTTTTTTTCATGTTTGTTATTTTAAATGCAGATATTCTTTAAAAAAAGCTGGGGGAGTGAGAGGAAGTCTTGGAGTTTGGAATGCTTAGTGTAGAAAAGAGAACAACCGTTTCATCTTTTTGCTCTGTGTGTCTGCCCTCCCACTCAGGGGTCTTACTGAATGCTGAAACAGTTATTTTTTCCAGGATGTCAAATGCATTAAGGACACTCCTTCCTTCCCTTCTCCCACTAGTGGCTCCCGCCTTTTGCTAATGGTAATTACAGGGAGCAGCCACTGAAAGTAATAAAATTAGGGAATGAAGACAATTTAGTTCAGTGGGCGTAGTCTTTTTAGTCCTTTTCTGTTTAAGAATTCGCATTTGCTTTGCACATGCCCCTACCCTTTAAAGCATGAAAAAGCACTAGCAGTCCCCATTGACCTCTGCGACATTATAAACTGAAACTGTCACACTCTTTGCTCAAAGTTTCTGTTTTAATCTGCCCACATAACTGTGTGGGACAGACCGGAAGGAAGATATTACAGTAAACTTTTTTTATATTATACACTTTGTAATACCTCTGACTTAATTAATTAAGAAAATTATTTACATAACTGAATAGGAAGCCTAGGGCTGAAGAAGTAGAGTGTATGTCCCTGTGGCAGAAGAGTATAAGCATACTCTTAAAGCATATGTATAATCCCACTGAAGGCAGTGGGCATTTATGAATGCTTTCACAGTCTTCAGTGCAACTACTCACTTATTTAAATGTCCGCACATGCTTATGCACTGTATAACACCTTGGCCTATAATCCTTGAGAGATGATTAGAGCACGTAATTGGCTAGCAAGTCAGAACACATCAGCTGCTGCACTTTTTCCTTCTCTAACTATAGTGCACACAGCAATTTTCGCTTTTCACCTTACACTCTTTCCTCAGTCCCTCAGCAGTCTGAACGATGCACCCCTCCTTTAACCTTACTTCCGTTTCAACTCAGCAGGCACCACATCTTTTTCTTGGCTCCCAGTATCTCATCTAATCAGACACCATGCTTTTAAGCTGGCTCCCTGCATCTGCACTAGGTATTTTGTTAGACTATCAGGCAGAACTAAAAGCTTCCAGCTTTTCTACTTTCTCTTGTCTGCCAAATTGGCTTTCTTGGAGAACGAGGGGAGGGGGAAAGCCCTGACTGTGAGTCATCTGTAACTTCAGTCCTTCCCTTACTCCTATAGAAGTGTTACTTGTATCTTTACTGTGCATGAAAATTCAATGCTTTGCCTTGCACAGCAAGAATTCCCAGACTCTTTGGTAATACCCTATACTAAAATAGCAGATGTGCCTTCCTGATGAAGTACAGGCAATACAAAACAAAACAAAACAAAAAAGACTGTACTCTATCTCGCCAGACTGTATATATATAGCTTGTGTAGTTTATATCAGAAAGATGGTGCAACTGCAACTGCATGTGTAAAACAACTTCCTATGTTAGTAAGGTAGTCTGGTGAAGTAATTCTGAAGGAAAGTATCACAAATTTTAGCTGCATTGTTGTTTCACCTTTTGCTAGTGTATGCTTTGTTTTCATTATTATTGATAGCAGCAACAAAGGATTTTGCATGAAACTATTTATATACTTTACTGCATTCTGAATGGAACAGAACAACTCAAGAAAGAAATCAGGGCATCGCTGTGCAGTCAATGAAAACTGTGCTTAATGAGTAGCCTTAGTGAGAAAAACTAAATGGGATGCTAAGTTATATAGGGAAGGAGATGGAGAATAATATTGAAAATGTTTCCTTGCGGTAGAGTGAGTCGTATGACTTATTAGAAAATTAGGTTTAATTCCAATCATTGTGACTTTAAAGACATGTTCCCACATGCTAGGAGTGGGGAAATGGCAGTTTTCCCGAAGTGCACATTTAGGGTCATGCACTTCCAGTGGCAAAAAAAGTAATGGAACAAATTTGTCCAGGTACTTTTTGCCGCTTTGGGGAACTGTCACTTCCCTGCTCCTGCCAGCTCCTGGTGCGCTGGAGGAGCTGGGGTCGAATTAGAGGAGGGGAGACACTGGCTGGCAGCCAGAGCATCTCCCAGGAGGATGGAGCCTCCGTATCTGATGGGCATGTGGTGTGTGCCATGCCGCTTTTTTTCACAGCCTTTTTTTTTTTTTTGCTACCAGGGTTTTATGGGATTTTCATAAACTATCATTAAGGTCAAGAGTTTAGCTGGATTAAAACAACTGGACCTATGTAGATAACAATATCCAAAGGTACATTAGTAAGCATGAAATATTTGCAAAGGTTAGCAGATAATTTAATTTTTGCTGTTGACATATCACATTATTTAAACTAAAGCTTATACTGTCCATAATTCAAAGAATCCCCAGATCAAAGCAAGATGCAGCTCACAGTTATACCAGAAAAAATCTGAAACTAGTTAGCATACAAATACGGCATTAAATACAAATATGGGATTAAATACCATTTCGTGTCATTTCACCTGTGCCTCAGTTTTCCTGATGTGCTTAGGATAATACAGTCTTATAGCACAATTTCAGATATATTGTCCTTTAGGCTTTCCTTTTGCCTTTAGATAAACAAACCAAAAAGCAAATTCCCTAAATCAAATCTACTATAAACCAACCAAAGCATATGGAACAATAGCACATCTAATGTTACATGATTCCCTCAACCTCTGCTAGTCCTTCTTTGTGGTTCATAATAAAGTTAACTTCAACGTGCTTATGTGGTTGGATAATAATATAGAACTCTTCACCTAAATTAATCAGACAGCAAGGTGGATAGCACCTGATAAAACCACAAATATTACCACAAAGAAAGCAACTGTCATTTTCTATTTCCCTTTTTTGTTTTATTTCAGTTGGCAGTCATCACTATTTCCATTTTATGTGGCAGGATTATCTTTAGCAGCTTGTTTTTCTCTTGCATTATTTTTATAAAAGCGTAATTTAACCTTCATTCCTAGGTCTTGAGTGTAGAACTGCAATTGATCCTTTTAGAATCAATGCTGCTCAAGAAAGATTTTGTATCTGAATATATAAATTAATGGTATCACCCATATTCTTTGTTCCCAAATCTATTATCTTGCATGAAAACATATTTTGTTGAATTAGGACTTTTCAGCTGCAGTACTGTTCTTCCCCTATAAGAATTACAATACTTCATATGCTTTAATTTTTGTTATCTCTTCTGTGACTTTAATTAGACTCCTACACTCTGGGTGCATCTACATGTGATGGTACATTGCCATAGTGATGCACTCCCTCCTTATAGTTCATCGCTACGGCGATGTAGTGCCTAAAAATAACTGTGAACGGCATGCATGGTGCAGTACAGGCTTTTAGTACTTGCAAAAGGAAGTCCTAAATGATGGTGCAGTAACAACAGTGCTCTAGCAGCTCATGTAGAAGTGCCTTCTGTGTCAAATGGGCCCTGATTCATAACTTGAGCTACTTCACTGGAGTTAGTGAGCCTGATTCTTCTCTCTCAAATTCTTGGGTAAATGAGGAATATTTGACCTTAAACTCTCTGAAAGGACTAACCCTGGCTTATCATCAGCCTCCCAAATGTGTTTAACATTTGTCCTTTTTCCATTTATTTCTTACTTCTTAATGTCACACTTGTATTTCCATGTTTTGCTCTTTCTTTTCAGTCTGTTTCACTTAGTTTGTGAGTGCCTACATTTCCCTTTCATACTTCATTTCACAAGGCTAGCACTACACGCTATTAAAGTGTTTAGCTAGCTTCCTCATCATGCTGCAGTGCAGTTTTCTAAAGGCTCTCTGTCTGGCCTGATTCTTCTGTTCATCTTTTCATGCACTGCTGTCTCATGTATATTGGTCCAACTGGACAAAGTCCATCCTTTTTAAATTCTCTTTTTATCCTCCACTGTGATTTGTCCTATTGTTCCACTTATGGTCAGCATTATGGGCTATGCTAGAGGCATGATAACCCCATTGCAATTTACATCCTATTTTGTACACCAGCAGGTGCATCTACATGTGGACTTTACTGTGGAGTAGGCTGATTTGCTCCCCAGTAAAGAGTCACTGTCTACGTGTGCACCGGTATTAGGGTGCAGTATGTTAATTAACTCTTCTGTAAGATAGTACTGTCCCTGACAGTACTAAAATAAAAAATAATAATAAAAAAGGAATCAAGCTATCATTTATACCAAAACAATGCCTGCTGGGAACCAGTCTTAGAACATCAGCTTCTGTCACAGAGATCACCAAACATCTGCCCAATAGCAAGAACTTCCAGTCTTACCAGCAGAACAGATTTCATTAATATTCATTTTCAGTACTAAGGTCCAGCTTAAAGTACATTCATCAGTTAAGTTCTGAATAAACTCTGCTTTGAATTTTGATGAAGCCAGTTATTAATTCCTATGAGCCATGAAATTCCCTGCCTATAACTTCCTTTACAGCAGCTTAAAGCATATTTTTGTTTCTCAGTGAAGTTATAAGTGCTGAAATTATACTATAACTCCACCTTGCCCTCAGGCCTAAGTTTTCAGTTTCTGATGTTTTTATTCAGAAAATTATAATGGAAATCCCCTGCCTTGAAGATGACCTAATATTCAAGCAAATCACATTACACATATTGTAGGTTTGGTCTCGGTCGGGCTTTGACGGCTACTATTACTATATGAATCATATTATTTTATGCAATTTAAGAAAAAAACCCAGCACTTTATTCATATCAATGGAGTGGACATGTTTTAACATGCCCAGTGAATCACCCTCCTTCATAAGTCAGGCAAGTATTGCTCAGTGTAAAACTTCAGCTTTTCCTGAAATCAAAATACCTTTCAAAGTGACTGGGAAACAAAACAAGGCTTGCACTTTGGGGGAATCCAGATGTTTGATTTCCAGTGACTCAACTCCCTTTCCAACATGCCTTTCTATTAAAAAGCTTTTAAAACTAATTGCAAGTTACTGTTGCATGTGTGGGTAGATCATCAGCTTTTAGCTCAACAGGAAAAATAAAGCAAATGCAAATCAAGGGAAGATATTTTTATTTTTAGTAAACAGGGGACCAAAAACCACTCATTCAAAATGAGTGGAGTTTAAATTGTCTGAGTTACAGTTGGGAACTTTAATACTGTTTCCTTGGTCTGAGGATTTGCTTGTTAACTTTAACGTGAATATTCCAGAAGGCAGTTACTGAAAAAAGCAAGGTTTTTATCATCCTATTAAAAAGGGGGCTTTCAATATTTTATAGTTTAATTATAATTACCCTTTCTTTGCAACAAACAAGGAAAACACTTGCTTCCAGCAATATTTTAGTATCAGGGAAAGTGATTATATAATCACAAAACTTTGCTTTTTTGCTTATCTTTATTTACCAGTTAAACAAATTAAATTGCATTATTAGCAAAAATGCAATAAACTATATTTGTCTTAGTGAAAATTTCCTACTAAAAAGAAATCAAGTTTTCATAAATTTGCTAAATAATATTCTGTTTTAAGAATGTGATTAACCCATACATTATTTAGCTCTAATATGATCCTTATGTATAAGAATCAGGGAAAAATAGGGTTCGGGAGGGATCTCAAGTGATCATGTAGTCTTGAGCCCTCTGCTCAAGGCAAAATCCTATTTGTCTAAATGTTTGTCTAACCTGCCTTTAAACCGCAATGATGGAGACTCCACAACCTCTCTAGGTAACAGTAAACTGTTCCAGTGTTTAACTGTCTTCCAGGTCCAAAAATTCTTCTTAATATCTAACCTAAAACTCCCTTGTTGCAATTTAAGCCCATTGGTTCTTGCTCTCCCCTTTCTACCTCTCCTGTTTCTCTTCCAAATCACACCAATCTCCACCAAACTTCTTCATCTTACTGAGACAGGAGGCATGTAGAGGAAGTGCCCTGAGGGAATCCTTGGGAGATTTCCCTTTTAAGTTTGGGTATTCCTTCCTACCTTTTAACAGCTCTGTCTCATATTTCTGTCAGGAAAAAGGCATTCATAAAAACTATATATGGTCTGCTTATACTGGGACCAGTTTACAGACCAACAGGGAACCAGCACAATTAGTGGTGCACTGAAGGTACGCCATAATGGTAGCCTTTGCTATTTTCAAATGCAGCTGGCTGCATGCCCTACAAACTGCATTTGCATCCATGGTGAGGTTACTCCAGCAGAGTAATTTGAAGGTGATCAAGACTTGGTTGACAGTAGTAAGGTCCAGATTTACAGAGATCAAAGGGCAGACACCTCATCATGTTGAAAGTGCAGAATGTAGCTCTCATCCTTGTTACTGTTGGCAGTCCTGAAACTCTGCTCATTTACCTGATTGTAAATGAGTAGAGTACCATTACTTTTAAGGGAGTTATTCCTGTTTCACTGTAGTGTGAATGATTAGGGTGAGGTGTTGTGCATTTATTAGTCATGAAGACTACTTTGACTCTGAACTAATTTAACCATCAACTGAGAGAATACAGATAATGTTTTGTCTTTGCAAGGCTCCTTCCTGTGTTTTGCTCCTCCTGTTATCATTATTTTGGTTTAAATCTGAGCCAGTTACTCTTCATCTATCTGAGATCTTCTTTTTCTTCCTTCCTTCCTTCCTCTTTTCCTATAAACATCACTGTACAAAAGCAAAAGAAACAAATGATATATCTCATCTTCACTTTGAATTTTTTAAAATGCTTCTTAGTTTAAGATGCTTTCATGGGCGGTTTTACAGTTACATTCTTTCTTCTTTTCTTTCTTTCTTTTGAAAAATGAATATCTTGAAGATCAGGCAAGCCATGTCAATATAAAAGTATAGCTGCGTTTCATCATTTGGCTAGTTCAACAAATTGGTTGGGCATTTTTGTTGGAAAATGTCAATTTTTCTAAAACAAAACCATTTAGTTTTAAAAGGGTTGGCTGGGATGGGTGTTCCAAGTAAATTGGAAAAGTTTTTGAAATTGTTAACCCATTCAAATTGTTATCCCATTATTAGATTTTGAAGACTAAAAGATTCTTTGTCTCAGTTTGAAATGACTTCCCATTTGGAAATGTTGAATATTTATTAAAAGAATGGTTTAAAATTATAATAAAAATGGAAATGACAGATTCTGAAATGCTTCTAACAAAACATTCCGAATGACCCAATCTCATTTTTCTTTCAGAAAAACAGTTTAAAAACATTTTTGAAATTTCAACTTTTTGTTCTTTTTTAGGTTGGGACAAAACTTTGAAATCTCAAAATCTCTCCTGGGATAAGAAAGTCTTTCCCAGCCAGATATAATATTCATTGCTGTTAGTTCCTTGGAGAGAAAAGCATGCCTCTTCCACCCTTGATTGGTTAAGGCATTAGGGACTTCATTCATGAATTCTTGTGTTATAGCGATGTAGGAATAAGGTTAGATGGAAGGGTAGTTGAATCAAAACGTTCTACTATGAAGATTTCTTCCTTTTTCCAGAACAGATAATTTCTGCCTCTAAGCCTTGGAAATGAAGACTCATCATCCTTTTTCCCTTCTTCTCTGCTGCTCTTAACATGTACTCTTCCTTTATAGAGATTTTCACTGGTAAACTTAGTTTCTCAGGGCAGGTATTCTTGCCCCTTGAGAGGTGTTCCTTGGTTACATCAGGATTTCCCCACCCCCCTTTTTGTGTATTCTTCTGCCCTTTTCAAGACCCCTTTACATGGCTCACTGTATGTGTTTTTGCAGTCATTTTCTGCTGTGCTTATCTGATTTGGGTTTACTCTGAGCTATTTGTAGACAGCACAAAAAAGATCAGATTAAAATCAATGTAGACATTGTGTTCCCACACATGCCCTGTATTTCTAGGTATTAGAAATGGGAATGAGTCATCCAGAAATATAGTTAAGTACTGACAAATGGTTGTCTGAAGCTCTGATAAGTAACTTCTCTTTGACTTATTGCATACTTTCTGTCTCCACATACTGCTGGCATAAAGCTTAAGACAGAAGGACTCTTTTACTTGTTGCCTCCAAAAGGATAAAGCCTGTAGTCCTTGCTCAGGCATGCATTCTACTGAAGCCCGTGGGAGCTGTTGGGGCTGGATAATTGGCCTTCAAACTACATTTTGGGGTAGGAAAAATGAAATTGTCTTCTAACATGGCCCGTAAGAGTGAAAATATTTGAATGTTTTTGCTTTGCTCTCTAGGTGCAATGATATTGTTAAAGCCAGGTGCCTGGTATTGTATCTTCTTTAGAACTCATGTTGTGCCTCATCTTCTAAATCATTCTTAGTGAACATATTTTTAGCCATTAAATCTGAACAATAAGACACAGAAATGTGACACTTGCAGTGGAACAGATAATAAAATATCACCTGAAGAAAACAGAAAGTGCTACCTTTCTTAAGACACACATCTTGGGAATTGGGGTAATTTACCTAAAAGGTCTTAGTTCAAATCTCTTTTTATAGGTCATGTATAGTTAACAATAAAACCAGAAAGATAATATAATCCCATTTATGACTTTATGACCGATGTATGATTTAATACTGAATTTTGCATTCAAAATTCTGTTGGGCATACAAGTTTGTTTAGAGGAAAGAAAACATTTTGTTTAAAAGTCAAATAATGAACCTTGAACATGTTCCTATTCAAGTCAATAACAAATTTCTTATAGACTAAATTGGGAATAAGATAGGATGCTGTTATGAATGTCTGGCTAAGTGTTAAAGACTGCTAGTGACTGACCAGCAAAGAGGATTTTGCTGTATAATTTGAGTGGCAGCAGTGTGTGTGTGTGTGTGTGTGTGTGTGCATGCATATGCATGTAGTGCGTTCATTGCAGAAATATTTTTGATCCATTTTCAGATACAGAAATTTTTATTTTTCCTTTATAATATTTGTATGAGAAAGGAAGTGTTACTGATGTTTTGAGTCAAGCACCGGTATGAGAGTAGACAGCAAATTTGTAAACTCCACCTTGCAGCTCTGCCAAAGCAACTCACTGCAACAACCTTGTTGTTCTAGCACTGGGATATTCTCAGACAAAACAGCAGAGTGTGCAATAGTTTTGACGTAAATACACAGAGATTAGGATGAGACCAAAAAGCTCTTTTCCCTTGCAACACAAGACAGCATTTGAATTGGGTCCATCAAAGGTGAAAATGCAGACCTTGAATCCTCCTCACTCATGTGAGTTACCATAAATCTCATTGATCTATTTCAGCGCTCCCCATTAGGTGTCCAGCCTCCTCCCTTTACCTATTCCTGGGTAAAATTCTCCCATTTTTATTGTTTTTGGCAAGACACATTTCCTTGTCCTTCTATGACATATAGCGACAGGTATTTATATAGCATTAAAATGATTTCCAAAACAAAATGCATCACTGAATACACTTCTCACCATAGAGAGGAGAAGGGAAAAATAAAAACATGACAGATGTTAGTCATGTTCCCCAATGCACTGCTGGAAAGGACTCAGATGCTATTATGATAAATGCAATATGAAGAAATTATACAGAGTAGAATAGGGTAAGGAGTTGGCAGAATTCGTCTACATGTATTGCATATTTTTAGAACCCTTCACTGGAATTGGAATTTGGAGGGCCTGAGAAAAGATCAGGGAAAAAATATCTATAAACATACATGCGTTTTTTCTCCCCAAGCATCTTGTATAGGTTGTGCTAGAGTAAGGATGTATTATTGCTTCAAGGACTCTGTTTTGCATTTTTTAAATTTGATTAGTGATTGTTTTACAGACTCCCAGTCTGTGTAGCATACCATCCCCTGTATGTAATGCACTTTGCTTCCCAACCATTCATATCCAGGATTCAGAAAATGGAAACGGTCAAATGAAATTGACCCTTGGTTACTAAAATAGTGTAAGTTGCAAGTTCAGTCTCCAGAAATCTGGTTTTGGAACAATGCTCAGTGGAGGCCTTAGATTTTAAAGGCTTTATTTCTTCATCTAATGAAAACCTGCAAAGGGTCAGATCTTCTCATCATCTTCTGCAGCTTACATTTTCCTATTTGCTGCCTCCCTTCTTTTATTTTTTCTCTTGGCACTGTTTTGTCTGAATAAAGTCTACACTTGGAGGGGAGTTTCCATGTATGAAACTCCTTTTTTCAATGCTGTATTGCCTTTGCTTCTTAGCCTGAAGAAGGATGTTCTTTCTATATGGTCAACCAGAGAGGAAAATGGTCAACCAGCAGAGAGTCAAGTGAGGACACATTACTTTTTCCCACACAGGCCCAATGAATATTTAAGTATTTGTGAACAAAGAATGAAGAGATTTACGGAGTCCAATTCTAGAATAGCCTAGTAGGTAGACAGAAGTAGGCTTTAAGCCTTTAATAGCCACAATACTAAAGACAAGTGACGTATCAATATTATTAAATTGTAGATAGTCATAATCTCCTGTATATCTACCTGCAGAAACCCATAAGTTATGTCTACATTGAATAATGCAGTGTTATGCTATAAACAAACTATCTGTATGCAAGAAAAAGTATGCCTGGATTAGTGTTGCAATCTACCTGAAGTAGACCTAGCTAAAGTACCTTTGTGTAGCACTGCTGCCATACCCTTGCCCTTTAGCCCAGGAAGGAGGACTCGCCTCTAGGAGAGAGCAGTCCTTTATTCTGGTTCTTGTCCCTGGGAAAACTTATGCAATTGAGTTCTGGACCCTGCAGTTTAGGCATTTTATTTAAGAGTCCCACCAGAGGGGCATGACTTCTTTTTCCTTATTTGCTGGACTACAGACTTTAGGTTTTTTATCTGTTGTCTTTGGCTCCATGAGTATTACATTATTTTTTGCACAGTTGCAGAGAGAACCAGAAGGGATGGAGAATTCCCACAACTCAGTCTTGCCTGTACCCTGTATCCTGATACTTAAGCCACACTTTTGGGATGTGGAAGATATAGGTTTGAACCCTCTGAGACTGACTCACCATTTTCTGGGTGACTGATCCAACCACTGCACCTTATGCAAATGGTAGGCACCAGCCTGCCCCCCTGACCCACTTAGGCACCTATCTTTAGGTGTGGGTGGGGCTTCAAACAGTGAATCCCAGTCCCGTTAGTGCACTTCTCTCTTCAACATTTGCTATTGGACTACAATTCCTCCATTCAGCAGGCTGAGTGTCACAAATCTCAATCCTAGCCTCCTAAACTGTCTCTGGTAATAGCATACTTAGATAGCACTGACACTTAAAGTGAGTTTATGGACTGTGAGTTTATGGACACCCAGTGTTGCACAACAGGGTATATACAGATATTCAGGGAGTGTAGGGGGAGGTTACATTGTATTAAATATGGCCACCCAATTTAACTTAGTTTGCCCGGGTGTTAGTTAGGTGGATCTAAATGCAACCTGTACAGAAGTTCCTGGAAGGTTATGTAAAAATGGCTGACCACCCTCAGCCCATAACTCCTCCCCCAAGTGGACCTCCCCACCAAAACCAGCCAGACCACCAAACCCCCTATCCTCCAAGTAAGTTGAAATGGGCAGAGGAGAGGGATGGGGGGAGGGTAAGTTTGCCAGGGGGAAGGAGGCCTAAAAATAGCCCATTATCCAAGGGGGTGGGGGGAAAGAACCCCACATCCCCCAACCCCCCCAGATGCCGTTTGATCCCCTGATCCCCTCAGTCTTTTCATGGACCCAGTCTGCTCCCCATTGATGTGGAAATTCAGGCAGAATTACTGTTTGGCTCTCAGAAGCGCTTTATTTTGCATGGCCATGGGAGAAAAAGCGAGGGGCAGCTAATTCTCAATAAAAGCAAAGCACAGACTTCTTTATATACTGATAAGTCACATAAGGATCTGCCTGCCCTGTAACATACTCTTGGCAGTCTGACAGTGACTCATCCTGGTGTCTTGCTGAACCAGGTGCATTTTCTCAAGCTGTTTCCTGATATGCTTATCCTGAAGGCCACCGTGTTGTTCCCGCTCGGCCTTCACCCACATCTCCCATCTTGTCCCAATACGTATACACTCCTTTCACTACTTTTCCATTCCTCATCACCATCCCCCCAGGGAATTCCTGATTCCCCCTGAGCCTCCTTGCCTCCCCCCCCGAATCCCTCAACCCAAACCCTTGCTAGCCCATTTCATCTCAACTTACCTTAGATCAGGTGACCGTTTTTAACCAATCTAACCTCCCCCTAACCTTCCTGAATGTCCGTACCCAGCTCAAGTCCATTTTGGATCTGGCCCTTAGCCTTTCTGTGACATTAGAGACAGGTCCTGTCAGACCAACCTGGTGGCCTTCTATGACCAGGTCACAAAATCCTTGGACGCAGGTGTCATGGTGGATATAGTCTTTCTGGACTTTAGGAAGGCTTTGACACTGTCTCTCACCCGATTCTCTTTAAAAAATTAGGAGATTGTGGTGTCGATGCCTACGTAGTCAGATGGTTCGCCAATTGCCTGGAGGGCTGCACCCAGAGAGTGGTGGTGGATGAGTCATTTTCGACCTGGAGAGATGTGAGCAGTGGGGTCCCCCAGGGCTCGGTCCTCAGGCCTGGACTGTTCAACATCTTCATCAGCAATTTGGACGAGGGGGTGAAAAGCGCCTTGTTCAAATTCGCAGATGACACTAAGATGTGGGGAGAAGTAGGCACACAGAGGCATATCTACAGGCTGGGGAACTACTTTCTCATTAGCACAGAGGCAGAGAAGGATCTTGGAATCACTGTTGATTCCTGTCAGAGAAATTTGCTCTGAGTATGCTGCCAAGACAGAAGCTGCCAGGCATGCGCCATGTCGACGGGCCTTGCAGGTGTCCTTTGCGTGATCTCTCGGCCTGTCAATCAGGGCTGACCTAGTTTTTCTCTGGCGCAGACTCAGTTGCCTCAGAGAGCTGGCGGTTGGGCATGCTCAGAGAACAACTGAAGTGAGGTCATCCTTCTAGAAAATTCATTCAGTCAAGCAGCCTGATTGGCCACAGGACTGCTTTATAAGTTAGTCAGCCCCTCCCTTGGGGGAGACCCGGGAGCTCTGTGGCAGAGACTGGCTTGCCAGATACTGTACCAGAGACGACCTGCATAGCTAGAGTCAGTGACTGCTTGTCACAGCACTGTCTTTTAGCTAGACACTTAGGTCTTTTGGTCTCTTCCTCGATTGCCTCTCGGTTCGTTTTGACTTTGCTTTTCAGTTCTGATCTACTGGCATTCGACCTTTGGCTCATTCAACTCGACTACTATTTCAGACCACCCTTGGAACTCTCATTATACCTCAACTGGCTCTTCGACCTCAGCATCCGTTCATCAATCATCCAATTGTCCACCCTGGACTGGCGTCATGACCGTGTGTTACAGTTTACGTCCTGTTCATTTTATCCTAGTTTATGAGCTGTTGACCAGCCCTGGGACTAGGTCTTCGGACTGAACCCCGTGGGCCAACAGACCCCCTTTGTTGTATTCATGTTATACAACTGTAACTGAAGACATCAATACCTACGCCTTCAAAGCGTAAGTCAATAAATCTACTTTATTTGCAACCGTTACGCCTTCGTGCCTCAGACTCCATCGCACCATACTCCCACCTGTCTGTGCCAATAGCCACCACCCGGGCGTACCACCATGACTGCGACCCCGAGCTTGGCTTGCCAGCTCTGCCAGGTTATTCGCGACAATTCCAAGATGAACATGGGCCACCAATGTGGGGATGCAGTCAGGAAGGCTAACCTTAGCTTGTCATGCATCCACAGATGCATCACAAGCAGTTCCAAGGAGGTGATCCTCCCTATGTGACACTGGTCAGGCTGCAGTTGGAGTAATGCGTCCAGTTCTGGGCGCTGCACTTCAGGAGGGATATGGCCAGCCTGGAGAGAGTACAGAAGAGGGCCACCCATTTGGTGAGAGGGCAGCAGGGCAGGCCCTATGAGGAGAGGTTACGAGACCTGAACCTGTTCAACCTCCATAAGAGAAGGCTGAGAGGGGATCTGGTGACTGTCTATAAATTGGCCAAGGGAGACCAGCAGGCAATGGGAGAGTCTCTGTTCCTCTGAGCACTACTGGGAATTACAAGGAATAATGGAGAGTAGATTCAGGATAGATATCAGGAGGCACTACTTCACAGTCAGGGTGGCTAGGAGCTGGAACCAACTTCCAAGGGAAGTGGTGCTCGCTCCTACCCTGGGGGTCTTCAAAAGGAAACTAGACAGACACCTAGCCAGGGTCATTTGACCCCAGCATTCTTTCCTACCCATGGCAGGGGGTTGGACTTGATGATCTGCTCAGGTCCCTTCTGACCCTACCAGCTAGGTAGATACAGGCATATTAGTTTTGGCCATGAAAATAAAATTGTGTGTTTTTCCTTCTTTTCATAAGTATCTTCCCTCTGATATGTTAGTTAGCAAAATCCCAGGATTTTCTGGATGGTCTTTGCAGAAAGAGACATCTATGAAATGTAGTTATATTCTAAGTGTTACTTATTTTATTCGCACCAATGTACTTCAGTCCTGTAAGGAGAAGAGCAAATAATATGCAAGAGATTCTTCCTCTCCAAAATCTCAGCCCAACATGAATGTCCAGAGAGCAACTTTTTTCAAGAGTTGACTTTTGTGACTAAACAAAGTGTAAAATATCATGCTGTTTCCTCTCTAGACCCTTCCATTACCCAAATTAGCAGCAACACAGCTTGCCCTTCCAAGACTAAAAACTTACTCCCACATACTAAGAAAAAAGACTTGGAAGACTCTGTGAATCAGTACTGCTTGCTGTCAACTGCCATAACAGTAGTTTCAGAATAGATGTCTAATGGATTAAATGAGAATTCCTTGTGGTGAATGAATCCCTTGTGTTTATAGAGATATTACAGGTCACTTGCTTCCATTGATTATAATTTTGCTTCTAAGTGGAATTTGATGCTAGACTACTTGCCGCTGTCTATCAAAATTGCTCCCATAAAAAGCTACAGCCCTGAGGGTTTCTTTCATGCTATTCTTTCTTTGAACAAAACATTTTTGGATCATCACTGTGGGTGGACACCCCAGCATACTGCTCTGTCTGTGATGCCAGTCTTTGATGCCCAGCTTATCTGGTTATTTCATCTTTAGTCACTCTTTCCATGATGTCCCTTATATATGTATCACCATCTAGTTCTCCATCTGTTATGCTGATATTGTCTTCTTATTCACATCTCTACTTGGATATGGACAAGAAGTGGGCCAGCAATTAGTTTTTGAGCAAGACAACAAAAATGCTTTAATTGGTCCATCAAATGTTGTGTTTGTCTAAATGAGTAACACTGTTGCTATAACGCATGTTATTGTAACCATTTCCTTTTCTGGTGCTTGCTAACTTCACTCATCTTGTTTTATCTAATATTGGATTGTAATCTCTTTTTCAAAAGTACCTTGCATACATTTGAAGGTTGTAAAAACAACTGATAAACACAAAACTTGGCGAGCAAATTGTTGTTCTTGATTTGCTTCTTCCCCACTGCTTTTCACTGAAGAATCCAACAATGTCATTTCTTTTTCTTCATCATTTTTCAAGCATACTAAAACATCATCTTCTACCTCATTTCTTCTAAGCCTATGGTCCCTAACCAATGGCATATGGGCATCATATTACCCACAAGGCATTTGGCATTACTCCCACAGGAAATTAAAAAAATTAAAACTGAAGTTGACAAGGAGAACAAAATATGATGTCACCCACAGCATGCTGCTGACTCCCTATTGTTGTCTAACAGAGAAGGCCACTTTTTTAAGCTGGCTGTAGGATTTCACTGCTTTGCTATGTTCACCACAGTGATGAAGTTAGCAGCCTCTGGATGGAATCTAAAGAATAAGGATGTTGTTCAATAAGAATGTAAATCCTACTGGGCTGGTTGCTGCAAGGCTCACTCCCCCCCGCCCCCCAAACACCCCATCCCCCACTATATTTATTCACATTCCACATATTCCTAAATAAGACACATACCTTGTTTGAGGAAAGCAAAATGAAGAAAAAAAGACTAAAAATAGAGAACAGTAGTGAGAGGCCAGCAGAGTCTTACTTGTCATATAATGTTTACCTAGTCATGGCTGGGGATGTATCTTATTTAGGGGGAGAGGGGCAGGGAAGTGCTCCCTCAGCCTTATTCACCAATAGAGTTGGGGTTAACTTTCCTGCAGCCACCTCCAAATTGTATGTAGAACAGTGGTATCCAACCTTTTTAAGTAGGAGATCACTTTTGGCATTTAAAAGGCAACCCAAGATCTACTGTGTGCCACCACCACCATCCATTCCTCCCCTGCCCAGCAATTAAGTCTGTAGGGAGGGAGGGGGGGCAGATCAAAGCAGAGGGAGAGAAAATTATTTGGGGGTGGACCTCCCCAGCTGGCCAGGGTCCCACTCAACTTACCCCTGTTCCTGCCTCTGCGTCACTTCCCCTCACCATGGGGGCCTCAATCTAGCCCCTGCCCCCTTCCCTCCCCCACGGACTGACCTGCTGGGTTGGGGCATGCGCATGCATGCACATGGGCACTCAGCCTCCCACCCCAGCCTCAGATTGACTCTAAGAGGCTCCGAGATCTATTGCCCTGAGATCTACTGGTGGATTGAGATCCACTGGATCAGTATCAGGCAATTGTTTCAGGCAGAGGGCTGCTTACTGAGTTTTGGCAAGCCATTGAGGGCTGCATGACAGGCAGCTAGGGGCAGATAAATGTTAATTTTCTAAATTTTTTAGGGGCCCTGAGGGATGGACAGAATGACCTGGTGGACCGTATCCAGCCCACAGACCACATTTTGCCCACCCCTGCAGTGGATGGTGACCACTGATGTAGATTGAAACTGTAAAAGACTATTACAGGGTTAACCAGCTCTTAGGGAGGTAGACATCCCATGCAGCAGCAGTAGGGGCTGACAAAGGGACTCTGCAGGATCAGAGTCTCCAGAACAGAAACAAGTTGTCTGGAGTTTCCTTGTTGAAGGCACATGCCCTAATTTTCAATCACTAAGCTCTGGGGAAAAGATGCATGTGGTATGCAAATAAATACAGGGCATCCTTTAGTCATTCATTGTTATGGTTATTCCTCATACTGAGTCATTGCACACCCCTAGAAAAGAAGTTCTCAGTCCTGGGGTCAGGGACAAATGCAGCATTTTTTCAACCACTCTGACCTTATATTGCTAAATGGCTAGTGGAGTCATTGGTAAATGTAGGGAAAGACTCTAAGGCATTCTATAATCTTTTTGCAAAAAAGATTAAAAACTATTGCATTAGGGAACTGAAGAATGCTTATTACTCAAAGACCATCAGATCATGAAATACAAATCACAGCATCAGTATACATTTGGATGACTCCAGATGTGAACAGTTCAAGATTCAAGGAAAGTTATGATTTGGAGCTGTATTTTCTGATATAGTTCCATGTCCAATTAATATGAGCTATTACTAAAATGTCTATATGTGACATAGAGGATTGACTATGTGTCTGTGTGGGCAAGAAAATCATCCTTCTGTACAGATGCTGGCATAGATAGAAATTGCCTACATGTAGAGTTTAAGCTAAGTTCCTCTTTGAGAAAGAGTGAAGTGTCTTTGTGGTATTATGTTTTAATGGGGGTGAGGCACTGTGGGTGTTTTTGCTTTGGCTCACTGAAATATTTTTGCATTAAGTGGTCACTACAAACATTAATTTTAACATTTTGAGTTACCCACACTGACCATGAAATCTCTTATTTACATTTCAATAAATAAACATCTCATCTATGTAATTCTCAAAGTATAAAATGACCAGAGGATTCATGTTATTGTTCAGAGGGGTAGAAAGCTTAGTATCCCTGGAGTAGAGTAGACTGAGAAAAATATTTCTAACACATGAAAGCTGTTTCACCCTTACTATGAAGAAGTTTTTCCTGATATCTAGCCTAAATCTGCTCCCTGTCAGTTTGTGAACTCTTGTTACCCCAAGAGGTGCCACAGTGAACAGAGCATCTCCAATCCCTTGCTGCATCCCCTTCATGAATTTGTAGGCAGCCACAAGATCACTTCTCAGCCTTCTCTTGAGCTGGTTGAAGAGGTCCAGGTCCCTCAGTCTCCCTTCATAGAACTTGTCCTGTAAGCCCCTAACCATAAGAGTGGCCCTCCTCTGGACCCTCTCGAGTTTATCAACTTCGAGTTTATCAGAACATCCAAAACTGGACGCAGTACACCAACTGTGGTCTGAACAATGCTGCATAGAGGAGAAGTATCACCTCCTTAGATCTATTTGTCATGCATCTGCTGATGCATGATAAAGTGCAGTTAGCTTTCCTGATGATTTTGTCACACTGATGACTCATATTCATCTTGGAGTCCACTGTGACTTCAAGATCCCTTTCCGCTTCTGTGCTGCTGAGAGGGTCACTTCCCAGTCAGTAAGTGTGCTGGATATTTTTGTGCCCTAGGTACAGCACTCTGCACTTCTCCTTGTTGTACTGCATCCTATTGTGTACTATCCAATTTTCTAACGTGTCCAGGTCTGCCTGCAATCATTCCCTACCCTCCAGAGTATGCACTTCACCCCACAATTTAGTATCATCCACAAACTTGGATAGAGTACACTTCACACCCACAACCAAGTCACTGATGAAGATATTGAAAAGTACAGGTACAAGGACTGAAACCTTCAGGACCCCACTAACCACATCCTTCCAGGCTGATAATGACCCATCTACTGCCACTCTCTGGGTGCAACTGCTAAGCCAATTTGCCACCCACCAGACTGTGTAAACATCTGTGTCACAGCCTCTTAATTTATTTATGAGAATGGGATGAGATATTGTAGCGGAGGCCTTGCTAAAATCCAAGAAAATGACATCCACCGCTACTCCTGCATCTAAGCATTTCGTGACCCTGTCATAAAATGAAACCAGATTGGTCAGGCATGATCTACCTGCTACGAATCCATACTGGTTTCCCTGCTGCATTATTTTTCCTGCTGGACTCCCACAAATATGATCCTTGATAATCTTTTAAAAGACCTTACCAAGGATGGAGCTGAGACAGACTGGCCTATAATTACTTGGATCCTCCTTCCTCCCCTTCTTGAAAATAATGACCACATTGGCCCTTTTCCAGTCCTCCAGGACCTGACCTGAGCTCCACAAGCGTTCAAACAGTGGTTCTTCTATGACACAGTCAATTCCTTCAGTACTCTCGGATGCAGCTCATCCGGGCCTGCTGACTTGAACACATCCAGTCCATCCAAGTGACTCTGCACCAAGTCAGCATCAATAGTTGGTGGGCTTGTGCCTCTGATGCCTGTCTAAGAACCCATTAGAAGACTTATCTTGAGCCCTGTTCAGGAACACCGAGGCAAAAACTCATTGCATAGCTCAGCCTTGTCCCTCCTGTCTGTCACTAATTGCCCCTGCTTGTTCAGTAGGGGTCCTATGCTGCCCTGCACCTTCCTTGTACTCCCTACATACCTAAAAAAAGATCTTTTGTTGTCTTTAATTTGTGTTGCTAGCCTCAGCTCTGTAGTTGCTTTGGCTTTTCTAACCGTCCTCTGCAAGTGCTGGCCAAGTAGGTATACTCCTTGGTAGGTTCCCCTTGCTTCCACTGCCTGTATGCCTTATTTTTTCTCTTAGGCTCCCCTAGATTTCCCTGTTTAGCCAAGGATGGTTTTTGGCTCCTTTCTCCCTTGTCCCTCATACTGGGATAGTCTTCTTCTGTGCCCAAAGGATCGCTTCCTTTAGGAACGACCACCCTTCCTGGACTTCCATCTTGCCAATACTCTTATCCTGCAGTGCATCATTGACTAGACTCCTAAGTACAGTAAAGTTATCCTATGGTTTATTGCCCATAACCACCAGCTGGCAGATCCAACAGCTGTCCATAGCAAAGCAGCATTCATTATGTACAGGGAAGGAATTTAATGTTATTTTAATGGGCCAGAGGTTTAGCTGGTAAATTCAGCACAGCGTAACAGACCCAAATGAAGCTATGCTGATTTACACCTTCTGGGACACTGACACATGGTGTACAAGTAACTTACCTATCCTATCCAAATTAATTTTAATTTTTAGATTTATTTTTAATTAATAGAATCTTTGTTTTTTTTTAAATAATGGTCTATTTTTCACGTGCTTGTCCACACAGATTCCAGGAATGGCACACGTGATCCAAGTGCATGAAATCATATTCTTTTGACTAGCAGGATACATTGTATTAATGCTAGCAACCCTCATGCCCCAAGGCTCCCACAGTTAATGGTACAATGACCACAGCCATCATTTCTTTCTTTACTGCCTGTGGTATGATAGCAGTGATGCTATGTTCCTGCAACCCAAATTTTCCTTCACCTTTTTTACTCTGGCCCTTGTGTTTTTATTGTTGTTTCATAGCTCATTCTTTTGCCTTTATTGTGTTTGTTTGACAAAAAATGTTACAGATTGGAGGGTGGGGGGAGAGGGGAGGAGCACCTGCAGTCTCTTATTTTGCCATCAAGGTAGACTCCAAGCTTCCTAGATTCAAGACCAGACTATTTTGTGACTCTTCGGTGCTGAGTAGTCATTGGCAATTGTAATGCCTTATCATTGGCAATTGTAACACCTTATCTGCCTGGGAGATGGTCACATAAAAGGGACTAAATAAAATCATAGGTTAAAAGGGACCTCAGGAGGTCATTTAGACCAGCCCCCTGTTCAAAGCAGATTGTCTCCAACTATATCATCCTATCCAAGGCTTTGTCTAGCCTGGTCTTAAAAACCTGTGAGGATGGAGATTCCAGAGCCTGTCTGGGTAACCTGTTCCAGTGCTTTCCTACCCTCCTAGTGAAAAAGTTTTTCCTAATATCTAACTGAAACTTCCCTTCCTGCAACTTGGGACCATTGCACCTTGTTCTGTCATCTGCCACCATTAAGAATAGTCTAGCTCCATCCTCTTTGGAACCACCCTCCAGGTATTTGAAAATTGCTATTAAACCCCCTCTGAGTGGGTGCATCTAGATGTGCACTTTAATGAGCAGTACCTATTTTACTGTGCATTAAAGCACTATATAAAAAACTATGAGATTATGCTAATACACAGTAAAATAGGCTACTGCATATTAAGCGTCACTTAAAAACTATGAGCATTCATTACTGTGCAGTAAGACAGCTTAATGCAGATTTATTTAGTATTGGAGGTACTAAATTTAATGTGCATTAGAAAAAGCACTTTAATGCACACGTAGTCTTCCCTTCTCTAGACTAAATAAGTCCAGTTGCCTCAGCCTTTCCTCATAAGTCACGTGCCCCAGCCCCCTAATAATTTTCGTTGTCCTCCGCTGGACTCTTTCCAATTTGTATACATCCTTTCTGTAGTGGGGGGAGGAAGGGAGCAAAACTGGATGCAGTACTCCAGGTGTGGCCTCACTAGTGACAAACAGAGGTGAATAATTACTGCCCTCAATCTACTGGTAATGCTCCTTTTAATACAGCCCAGTATGCCATTAGCCTTCTTGGAAACAAGGGCACACTGTTAGCTCGTATTCAGCTTATTGTCCACTGTAACCCCCCAGTCTTTTGCTGCAGAAATGTTGTTTAGCTGGTCACTCCCTTTTCTGTACTGCTGCATGGGATTGTTTTGTCCTAAGTGGAGGACTTTTCATTTGTCCTGATTGAACCTCTTGAGATTTCTTTTGGTCCAATCCTCCAATTTCTCAAGGTGTCTCTGAATCCTAGCCCTACTCTTTAGCGTATCTACAAATCTCCCCAGTTTGGTGTCATGTGCAAACTTGCTGAGGGTGTACTCCATCCCATCTTCCAGGTCACTGATGAAGATATTAAACAAAACTGGCTCCTGGGGCACTTCACTTGAGACTTGCTGCCAGCTAGATATCAAGCCATGAATTCCTACCCATTGCGGCTGATAATCCTGCCAGTTTTCTATCCACCTTACCGTCCATTCATCCAGCCCACGCTTCCTTAGCTTGTTTGCAAGAATATTGTGGAAGACTATCAAAAGCTTTGCTAATGTCAAGGTATATCGCATCCACTTGTCTCCCTGCATCCACAGAGCCAGTCATATCATCATAAAAGGCAGTCATATTGGTCAGACATGTCTTTGCCTTTTGTGAATGCTTGCTGACTTTTCCTAATCCCCTGTTCTCCTCCAAGTGCTTAGAAATAGATTCCTTGAGGACCTGCTCCATTATTTTTCCAGGGACTGAGGTGAGACTGTCTGTAGTTCCCTGGATTCTCCTCTTTCCCTTTCTTCAACATGGGCACTATATTTGCCCTTTTCCAGTCTTCTGGGACCTCTCCCAATTGCCACGAGTTTTCAAAGATAATGGCCAGAGTCTCTTCAGTCCCATCTACCAACTCCCTCAGCACCCTTGCATGCATTGCATCTGGCCCCATGGACACGTACACATCCAACTTTTCTAAATAGTCCCTAACCTGTTCTTTCACCATGGAGGACTGCTCAGCTCCTCCCTAAACTTTGCTGCCTAGTGCAGTAGTCTGGGAGTTGACCTTGCCTATTTCTGAAAAGGGCATTGAGCACTTCAGCCTTTTCTGCATCACTTGTCATGTGGTTGCCTCGCCCACCCAGTAAGGGACTCACACTTTCCCTGACCTTCCTCTTGTTGCTAACAGACTTGTAGAAACCCTTCTTGTTACTCCTCACATTCCTTGTTGGCTGAAACTCCATTTGCACTTTGTTGTTTCTGATTTCATTCCTGCATGCCTCAGCAGTACTCTAATACTCCTCCCTAGTCTTTTGTCCAAGTTTCCACTTCTTGTAAGCTTTCTTTTTGTGTCTTAGCTTATTGAAAATTTCCCCGCTGAACCAAGCTGGTCTTCTGCTATGCTTGCTAGTCCATTTTTGGATGGTCTGTTCCTATGTGCTCAGTATGCTTTTTTTTGGGGGGGGGGTTGTGTTTTTTTAATATAACTAGCTCTCCTGGACTCCTTTCCTCCCCAGATTGGCCTCCCAGGGGATCTTGCCCATCAGTTCCCTGAGAGAGTAAAATTCTGCTTTTCTGTAGTCCAGGGTCCTTCCTGTGTTTCTCTCCTTCCTTCCTTTCCTCAGGATCCTGAACTCAGTCATCTCATAGTCACAGCTGCCCGAGTTGCCATCCACTTCTTCATTCCCCACCAATTCTTCCCTGTTTGTGAGCAACAGATAAAGAACAGAATGGTCCCTAGTTGGGCTCTCTGGCACCTACATCAGGAAGTTGTCCTCAGCATGTTCCAAAAACTTCCTGAATTTCCTGTGCACTGCTGTATTGCCCTCCCAGGAGGTGTCAGGGTGACCAAAGTCCCCCATAAGAACCAGAGCCTTTGACTGGGAAACTTCTGCTAGCTGTTCGAAGAAAGCCTCATCTACCTCACCCTCCTTGTCTGGTGGTCTATAGCAGACACAATATCATCTTTGTTGCTCTTCCCTCTGACCCTAACAAGAGACTTTCAGCAGGCCTATTTCCATACTGGATCTCTGAGAAATCATACATAACTCTTTTACATAAAGTGCAACTCCTCCTCTTCTTCTCCTCTGCCTGTCCTTCCTAAATAGTTTATTATGTGTCCATGACTCCAGTACTCCAGTTTTATCGGCTGTCCCACAAACTATCTTTTATTCTAGCCACATCATAATTCTGTGACTGTGTGAGGATTTCCAATTCTTCCTGCTTGTTTTTGAGGCTCTGCATTCATGTACAGGCACCTGCGGTAACTAGGCAATTGCCCTACTTTCTCAGGAAGAATGAGAAGGGCTCCCCTATTGCCCATTCCTGCTCATGTTTTCTCCGGGTCACCTGCTTCCACACTAACTTCAGTCCTTTGGTCTCCATCCCCTGGTGAACCTAGTTTAAAGCCCTCCTCAACAGGTTAGTAATCCTGTCTGCAAAGATGATATTCACTCTCTTTGGTAGGTGGGTCCCATTTCATCCTAGCAATCTTTCTTCTTTGAACAACGTTCTATGGTCAAAGAAGTCAAATCCCTGCTGGTCACAGCATCTGTGCAGCCATACATTGATCTTCAGGATGCACCTTCTCCTGGGTCCTTCCCTTTAATCAGAAAGATTGAGGAGAACACCACAGGAGCCCTGTCCCCTTCACCCTTGCACCCAGAGCCCTATAGTCACTTTTCATCTACTCAGGGTCACCCCTGCCAGTATTATTATTCTCCTTATGGATGAACAGCATGGGATAATAGTCAAAGGGCAGGATGGGTTTCAGTAATCATTCTGTGATATCCCAAGTTCCAGGCTTCAGGCAAGGAGCAGACCTCCTGAGACAACAGGCTCGGCTGAGAGGTGGAGTCTCTAACAACTACCACCACCCATCACTTCATCTTTTTGGCAGTGGTCTCGATCCTTTCAACCTTGGAGATGCCTGGCCTGACCTGTTCAACTAAAGGACCATGTTTCTCTTCTTCTGTTCCTAGGGCTCCATATCTGTTGTTTAGGCCAACTGCTGCAGGTGAAGATGAAGACTGCTGGTTACTGCCAGAGGCCACAATATTCCAACTTGCACGTTCCTGAAAGTCTACATCCTCTTCTTTCTCTCTTTCATGCTGCCTCTGGAAGTTCCTTCCTCCACAGCTCTGGAGGTTTCCTCCTGCATCTAACTGATGACCTACTCATGGCAGAGGATGCTTCAGAGCCTTGCCATCTCCTCCTTTAGCTCTCTTGCCTGCTTCATGAGGGACACCACCAGGAGGCACCACTCAGATAGCAGGTACTCTTCCACCAGGCTGTCACTGGAAGGAACCTGCAAGCTGTAGTTTCTACAGTGCCAAACCAGGACTTCGGTGGAAGCCTACCTGGACAGAACCTCACAGGTGCTAGCAGAGGAAGAGCTGGCAGTGTCGGTGGTCTGGCATTGCAACATCCTCCAGCCATTTCTCTGTTTCTCTTAATCTACCTCCTCTTTCTTCCTGTCCATCTTTCCAAGCAGACCTTCCCTAGCAAACTCCCCTGCAAACTAGCCTGCTCACTGCTCCTTGGTCCCAAAAGGTTCTCTTTTCCCTGATAACCTGCTTCCACTCACCAAGCTTACAGTGCAGGAAGGTGCGAGAGAGTTTCTGTGCAAACTCCCTAGCGAACTTCCCCTCACCCTGGACTCTAGTTAAACAAGGGGCTTAAGTATTGGTCTAACTGCGGTGGTTTGTCTAAATATACTACATATATGTAGGTTAGTTACTTTTAATTTAAGAAAGAACTTACCTTAAAGGTTCCTTTTCAAAGAGGGAGGGGTGGCAAACTGACTTGTGAACTGGCCCGTGAACTGCTTGCAAACTGCCCTGTTTGCGTCTCCTGTTTACTTGCTTCCTGGTCACTTGGGGAGCCTTCTTTTATAACCCCCCTGGGCATGGACTAGTGCTGCCCCTTTGTTATGGTTGTTGTCAGACACAAGCAGCAACCATGCAGCAATCACTCAACTATCAGTGCACCCAGCTGCCCAAACACACAGCCCACCAAACAAACACTCAGCAAGGCAAACATACAGGACACAGGCAGAAGTGAAGCTGACCACTGTAACAGAGAATGCTTTGCAGGAAGTGTTATGAGTTACAATGACCCCCTGGACCAAACAGAAGTTAACTATTGGTTCAGGGGGGAGGAGAACCTAGCTTCCAGCTGTGAGCCTGCAGCCAGTTTCCTCTAGCAATGGCCCCTCCTCCCTGAAAGGCTGCAAAATTTTCAGAATGGGAGGGTGACAGGGAGCCAAGAGAGATCATTCTAGGGGTTTCCCAGCCAGAGCTGGAGTGGGCTGGGTGAAGTGAAGCCCCTCCCCACCTCAGGGGGTTCCAAAATACCTGCCTCACCCTCCAGCAGGGGCTGAAAAAACCCCAGACAGAACTCCCTCTACTCCCTTTCCCCACCTCCCATTCTGAATACAACTTGAGGCCTAGAGGCAACACAGACAGAAGTTACAGAAGATGCTCTGTTTTGAAATGTTTTCATCTAACCCCTCATGCAATGTGAGTTCAGAGATTCACTCAATCAGCCATTTTTAAAGCAGTCTGCAGCTGTGAATTTGTGTTTGGTCATGGTTATAGATCACGTTCTGTGGCCAGATCTGGTAAAAATTGTCACTTCTGTCTGTGCCCACAGGAGCCCTGGCTTTCCTAGAACAGGATCTGATGCCTGTTGCCTGGGTCCTCTTCCTCTTCCCCTTCTTTCTCTTGCTCCCAATGAACTGCTCACAAACTTCCTTTTTGCTCTCCCTGATTGCTCACTGAAATTATGTTAGTTCTTTCATCCTTTCCTCATAAGTCATGTTTCTCAAACAAATCATTTTTGTTGGTCTCTGCTGGACTCGTTTTAATTTACCCATGTCTTATTTGAAGTGAGAGGCTCAAAATTGGACACAGTACTCCAGGTGAGGCCTGCTCTGATATGCTCTGACTCTGATTGTAGGTTGAGCAAGGTGGTTAAGACATTAAATTATATTATTACGTTTTTGGTGTGCATGGGATTTATCCATACACGCAAATCACTAGTGAAAATTGCTGAGCTGTGTTTGTCTACGTCTGTTTGTATATTTTTTGTTGACGGTTTTTCAGTTGGAATTGCCATTCTTACATCCCTGCAATGTGCTATGGGTTCTTATTGCAGCTACCAGATAGAAACAAAAAGAATAAATCATTCTTCAAACAGAGGAAGTTAGCAACTGGCCTGTATTATTATGGAATTATGTTATGATTCTGGTCTGAATCTTCAAAGTCTTTGTCTTGAGCTATTTCTGGGACTGTCTCTCCTTCCATAACCAGTGACCACTAATTTTACTGTTTTCTGAACAAAATGCACACATTATTTCTTTTGATTTATGTTTCTCAGAATAAATAAATAAATAACTTTTAAAAAGAACATATGGGGAAGGAGAAGGAAAGAGAAACCTTAGATCTAACATTAAAACATGTTAAAAAGTCAACATTAGTGACAAGTTCTATGTCTCTTGGATAAAGTGGCAATGTCCCTAATATGAGACTTTAGGATGAAATTCAAACCTTCAGAGGTATAGCATCCATTGACACCGTCTGTGAATCTGATCCCTAGCATTTTACTAATAAACAAAGAGTCAATTTCTGTCCTCCTTTACCCAGATAAAACCCCAATGGCTGGTGTGGAACAGAATGAGGCTGCCATTCTAAATAGATACATTTTAATGTGCTGAACCACTGCTCCTTTGTAGCACCCGTTCTATGTTTAAGTCTCCTTTCTAGTGTTCATATCCTGAAAAGTGCAGAGATGCATCAGCTTTGTTAGGCTTTATTTATTTATCTCTTATAACTTATTAATGATACCCAATGTACGTAGATGTCATTTAGACTCCTGGTTTTATCCTTCATATTTTGAAATTATGTAATGAAGTCTCATCAGGCTCACTACTTAGGCGGTTTCTGTTCTGGGTTTGCTTTGCTCCCAGAAACTCAATGGGGTTCTGTCATTAACTCATTTCAACAGAATCACGTTCTAGATAATAACTGTCATCCAATTCTCTGTTTCTTCCTACAGCCTCTTTCATGACAGTATTTACTCTTTTGTCAAGCATAGCTTTTTATTCAGTGCTTAAACATTACATCATATACCACCACTGCCCCCAGTAGCCCCAGGATAGTGTGAATATTTTAATTACATTATGTATGAAACCTCAAGAGTTTCTGAATATAAGAGATGTGTATTCTTAACTTGAAGACCTTCAGAGAAACAGAGCAGATACTGTACATCTTAAAAATCCATATACTGCAGTTTCTATGGCAGCAGACATGACCCAATTAACATTGTCATATTTAAAACCTATGAACCACACTTCTGCTCTGTTATGCCCATGCAATCCAAATGACATTCCTAAATTTTCAAGCCAAGTTTAAATAAGTGACTCTATTCTCTGAACATCAACAGCTCTCAGTGATTTGAATAGCACTTCTGAAAATCAGGCCAACTTCCTTAGGTTCTTAAATATAGATTTGATGACCTGATTTTCAGATCTGCTGAACACAACCAAATATCAGTCAATGGAAGCTGCAAGTGCTTATTGACTTTAAATATTAGGCTATTAGCTGCCTAAAATTAGACAGCTCAGTTTGAAAATATTGGCCAAAATCCCCAGCGGGCTGCATGGAGATGACCAAATGTAGAAATAAGTCTGCAGGGTTTGTTCAACTTATTGATGCTTGGGGTTGTTTCATATACTGCTATATAAGCCCCAGTGATGTTGGTGAGCTTTAACAACGTCTATCTCCTCCACATAAGAGCAAGAAACAGACCTACTAGGCTAAGCACAGACATTCAAAAAGCCTGAACCTGATTCAATTCAATCTTTGCAGGTTAGTCTACCCTGTGTTGACTGAACTGGCAAACAAGTGCATAGAGATTCACTTTTGATGTTGGAAATGCAGCCACATGGCTGCAGAGGCTCAGGCCAGAAGCCAGGGGGTGCTACAGTGAGCCCTCAGCTGGAGGAAGCTGAGCTGAGGGGGGACATGGTAGCTCCTGCCAGGCATTTCCCACCCCCACCCTCACTGCTTGAGGGATGTGGCCAGCCCTGGCAGCAGCCTAAAGCAAATGGGGGGTTCACTTCAGGCTGCTGCTAGGGCTGGCCACGTCACCCCCCACTTGAGTGGCAAGCGGGGCAAAATGCCTGACGGAGGCTGCTGCAACCCAGGCTGGGGGGAAGGGTCTTCCAGGCAGGGACAGGGGAAATTAAACCCTCCTCCATCTCCCTGTTTGCTTCAGGCTGCTGCTGGGGCTGGCCATGCCTTCTGCTGCCTGAGTGGTGAGGTGCGGGGGGGAATGCCTGACAGAGGCTGCTATACCCCATCCAGGCAGACTGGACTGGGGAGTAAACCACCTCTCTGCTCCTTTCACCTTAGAGGGCCATGCCAGGCTGACGTTTGGCCACACCGCCTGCCCATGCTCCGGCTGAAGAGCAGAGAGGTGAGGCCAGCCCTGCTCACTGGAGCAGAGAGCCCAGCTCATGGCTGCAAAGCATGCTGGGGAACTCTGATTTAACTTAAACCATAAAGGGGGTCTGGGACAGAAGTTCCATAAACCGGTTTGACCCAAATCAGTTAAGTCTGATATTACATTCAACCAGGTTTATCTTGGGCATTTTGAAACTGGTTTCACAGAAATCATAGAAAGTTAGGGTTGGAAGGGAACTCAAGAGGTCGTCTAGTCCAACCCCCTGCTCAAGGCAGGATCATCCCCAACTAGATCATCTCAGCCAAAGATTTGTCTACCCAGGTCTTAATAAACTCCAAGGATGGAGATTCCACAGCCTCCTGGGTAACCTGTTCTAGTGTCACTTAAACCAGTTTATGTGTAACTTCTGTCCCTAGAGATTTCCTTTTAACCTTTTATTTAATGTTAATGTGCAATAACATTTTTTTTCAGGGAGCAATGACACATCATGTACCAGAACAGATATGAATACTGACATCAGTGGAGAAAGATCTTTGTTCATCTGCTCTGAAAACAAATATCTATTTTTTTATCCTATTGCTGGAAAAACAATTCTGTGCTCCATTACATCCACAGTATATGAGGGAATGGATTTGGCTTGGAAGGCAAAACTAAGTTTCCACATGGTGCTCCAAAAGTTGGAAAGACCGAGTAAGAGTCCATCCCTAGTCTATGTATGAATCCCAACTGGTTTATCTATAGTTTTAATCCCAAATGTCTGGAGCCTGTCTGGCAAAATTGAGTTGTCACCAGGATGAAAGAACTGATAAGGGGAATGGTTAATTTCATTCTCCCTCCAACCGTGACTTTAGGAACAGAATGAAAAATAAGTATATTAAGGCTTCTCTTTCTCTGAATGTTATTCTTTTTTCCTGGAGACATAAAAACACTGCACTCTCATTCTTTTTTATGGGAATAAAGGCCAGACTTTGGGTCTCAGTTCAAAAAGGTGACTGTTTTTCCTTAGCATTTTAGAATATTTATTTTGTTTATCCCTCATGATTATTTCATTATATTGCTGAAACTGACAGAGCTCAAAGTTGGAAAATCTTTTTCATTAACATTTTTGTTTTATGTAAGGTGCTCCACCCGGGGAGAAACAACCCACAACATGCGTACAGGCTCGGCAGTGCTACACTTACTAGCACCACAGTCAAAGAGACCTGGGGGGCTTGATAGACGATAGAACGCACACGAGCCACCAATGCAATGTCATAGCCAGCAAAGCAAAGAGAACACTGGCATGCATCTACCAGTGCATCTCAAACAAGACTAAGGATGTCATCCTCCCACTTTACACAGTCTTGGTGAGGCCACAGCTGAAGTACTGCATCCAGTCTGGCCACCACACTTCAGGAAGGATGTGAAAAGGCTTGAGAGAGTCCAAAGGAAGGTTACACATATGGTTAGAGGTATGAGGACTAGGCTGTAGGATGAGAGGTATGGAGATGCGTCTGTTCATCATGGAGAAGAGAAGACTCAGAGGGGACCTGGTGGCAGCCTATAAGTATATAAGGAGAACACATCATGGACTGGGAAAACCATGCACCAGGCCTCCCAAGGGGACAACTAGGACTAATGTTCATAAATTGCTAGAAGACCATTTTAGATTAGACATAAGGGAAAAAGTTCTTTACAACCTGAGTGTCTGAGGTCTGGAATAGAGTCCTCTCAGAGGTGGTAAAATCACCTACTCTGGCTATCTTCAAAAGTCTGGACACTCACCTTGTTGCGGTCATCTGACCCCAGCAGTCTTTCCTGCCCAAGCACAGGGGGGCTGGACCTGATGATATTGAGAGGTCCCTTCCAGCCCCTAACATCTATGAATGCCACTTAGTTGTTATTTTGTTGGACTGTGCTCTCCTAAATGGTTGTAAGTGTGGCATTTTTCACTCTAGCATCCAGCTAAATTGTTAGCAAAATTTTAAAATGTGAAAGAGAAAGGTGAGGCTGGGATGTTTTTGCATAACCTCTACAAGATTAAATATTTTTATGGCCCTTTCCCTGCTTTTAAAAAATTTAAATCCAGTTTGAAGTTTTTGGGTTTTTTTATTGTTAATGCATGAAGATGGTTGCTGTCACTATTTTAAGACAGCTTTCTATGCAGTCCAAACTGGTATGATGTTCATTCAGTTCTGCTTTTACTATTTTGGACTTTGGCAGCCTGGACGTCACATTCAGTATCAAGCAATACAGAAGTGACATCTATTTTCTGCATAATGCTAAGCAATGGTCCTTTTTGCATGTTGCATTATGTATTCCTTAACGTAGCATAGTGAGGGTGGTCTCAGAGAAGATATACATGACATATTAGAGACTGTTCATGTTTTAAGAGTTCTACGACTTGACATTAGTTTTATTTTTAAAATATTATTAGAATCAAAATAGATGTTACCCAAGTAATCCAAAATTAGGGGTTGATCCAAAGGCTTTGTTATAATTCGGAACTTTTTTCATTGACTTCATTGGTCTATGGAGTAAGCATTAGGTGGCCATGTAAATTAGAGATAGGACACAAGTTTGAGATACACCTGGCAGGAACCTGCATTATGCTTATGGAATATTATGTATGACTTATTTACTTGGTTCGTCTTGTATTTTTTGTTACTTGAGCTCCTGGGGTTTTCTTTCTGGAGACATTCACTGGAGAGAAGACTGTGATAAATGGATTAATTTCAATACTATGTACCTGTATCTGGCACAGGAGACAGATCACCTCATGAGGCTAATCAAGGGAGCCATCTAACAGAGAGGTCTGGAAAAAGGAAGCTTCTTTTAATTGTAATTTTAAGGAGTGGTAGAACACTAAATGCACAGGTCAATGAGACTTCAAGTTCTGTGTGAAGTGAAAAAAGAAATATCTTAAGTCTTTAGATGATTCTGACCAAATAACATATTCTCAAGAATGGGAAAGAAGCTGAAGCAGGTGCATAGGTAATTACAGTGTTTTATATAGGTCTGTGTGTTTCAGATGCTATAAAAGAATAAGTTTTTCTTGAAGAGAGAATGAAAAATTATTCTGAAAATCTTTTGGCAAAATCTCAGTCTGGTTTACCTGCCATGTGTCCTCAAAGAGGTAAATTGTAAATAAGAAAGCTCACAAACTCATTACTGCAAGCCCCAGTGGCCTAATGACTAAGGCCTCCTAAGCTAGGGATTGTGTGTTCAAGTCCCACCTGGGGTGAAATGTGCTTTCAGCTTCCTTTTTTCAGGTCAAGTCTTCTCATACTTTGTGAGGAAATCAAGCTAATCAACTAGTTACCTCAGGTGCCTCTACACAAATGCACTGGGCCTGGTTAACAAGCAAGAAGAATTGGAAGTCATTGCACTATGAAGTAATTAGAATAACAGAGACTTGGTGGAATAGCTTGCATTATTGGACCATTGTCATGGATGCATGCAAAATGTTGAGGAGGAGGTTTACTTTATGTAGAAGAGCCATATGTTTGCACAGAGCTCTAGTATGGAACTGGAGATAAGCCTGTTGAAAGTCTCTGGGTTAAGGTTAGATGGGAGAGCAGACCAGGAGGAAATGGTGGATGACACTTTTTCAAACAGCTAGTCCAACTTTCTACCTGGCTGGGGTCATATGCCCCCAGCAGTCTTTCCTGTCCCGAGCAGGGGTCAGACTTGATATTCTATTGAGGTCCCTTCTGATCCTCACAACTATAAGGTTGGAGATCTAAGAAAGACCATACTTACCAGCCTGATCTGGTAGACGTGTTCAGTCCATGTCTTACATACAGTGATAGCATTAGATTCAGCCCCCAAAACAAAAAAAGGCACTTTCATTCAAACATGTGGTGTGGGAGGGACTGTGGTACCCATCTCTTGTATAAGTTACACAGTAAAGCACATAACCAGGAAGTGGGAGACTTGAGTTTATTGGTCTACCTCAGCCTGAGGGGATTTCAACCACATCTCCCATGGAGAGTTCCCAGATCACCAGGCTATAGACAAGGATGCCACAGAAGGGAGCATATACCTTTCTCCTCTTGAAGCCAGGAAACACTTGAAGGGGGGAACACAGCCTGTTCCTATGGCATGAAGATAGTCAGGGTTTAAGGCATTCACCTGGGAGGACATTCAGCAATGCTTGGTTTTGGTTGTTCCTTTCATCAGAACTGATATAATCTACATTAAATGGACACAGGATGAAGAACAGAAATAACCCTGTGAGTTTACAGCCATGAATCACACATGAATACTGAAGGGCAAACATGATTCCATAGATTTCATAGACATTGGGGCTGGAAGGGACCTCGAGAGATCATTGGGTCCAGCCCTGCCCCCTGTCCCCCTCCCCCCCCGACGGCCATAGGCAGGAAGTCAGCTGGGATCAAGTGACCCCAGCAAGATATATATCCACCTGTTTTTTGAAGGAATCCAGAGTAGATGTTTGCACCACCTCTGGGGGAGAGTTTGTTCCAGACCCTGGACACATGCAACGTAAAGAACTTTTTTCTTATATCTAGTCTAAATCGGCCCTCCTGGAGTTTATGGCTGTTAGACATTGTTATCCCTTGGGGAGCTCTGGTGAACAGGTGTTCTCCCAAGTCCTGATGTACACCTTTTATGTAATTATAGGCTGGAACAAAGTCCCCCCTCAGCCTTCTTTTCTCCAGACTGAAGAGTCCCAAGTCCCTCAGTTTCTCCTCGCAGGCAATTTAAAACATTACTTTTTCGGGTAAAAAAAAATTGCCAACCCCTCCAAAACTGTGGGGTTGAAAGGTTGAGGACCACTGTTTGAAGATTAGCCAACTGAATTATCATGGTTTAAAAGTAACTAAAAACTGTTAGTGAATAAATATAGAATCATTATTTCTTTATTTTATCTAATGACCGGAAATCAGACAAGTTGTATAAAACAAGTGCATAAGCAGCCTTGGGCCAGTACTTATAACCCAGAACCCCCTATTCCCTGGTGAATGTCCTTATCACTGAGGTATAGTCACGATCTGTTTTGGAGACTGTCTTTACTGTATTGTGTAAAGGAGTATAGCATGCCCCCTAGCCTTTGTCCCAACTTGACCCAGGCTGGTGGTAAGGGCACTCTTATAAGAGATGGGAGATGTGGGTGTCTGAAGGTCACACTTCTTGATAAGTGCCCTAACCCCTGATGACAGGCAAAGCCCAGATGCAGTGTCTTGCAAACACTACAGTATATCTTGTTTGAGAGGTTGTATGCATGAGATACTTTACAGTGCATTAGACTACCCAGTAAAGACTCATTATCTACATGTGCTCACCAATTATTATGTAATGAATTAGGCTAATCGATGGCTTGCCAATACCAAGAAATACAGGTACTAGATTAACTTCACATCAGCTACTGCAGAGTAGTGCACGTGTAGACGCTGACCGGGAGCAAATCTGTTCCCAGTCAGCCACACCAGCAGGGAGCTAGCCTCTTGCTTGAGGTAGAGCCATGTGGCTGGGAGTTTCTCTAGCATCATGGCAGGTATGTCTCCGTAGCTGGCCCAGGTTGGTCTCCAGATTCCTGGGGCCTGTGCCAGCTTTGCCTGCCCCTAGGCACTGGACCCCTCTGCTGTGGGCACAGACTGGCTTCAGCAGTACCAAAGACTATGGCTGTGCTCCCTGGGACCCATGCCTCCATCTGCCTTGCCCCCAGACACTGTACCCCTCTACTGGGGGCAAGCCCTAACACCACCCTACATGGTAAGCCCTAACACCACCCAGAGTCCCTCCCTGAGCCTCTGAGGCCTCTGGCAGCACCTGTGATGGCAGAGTCCCCAACACTGGAGACATCAGTCTGGGGTCCCAACTGGACTGAGCAAGACCAATGACCTCAGAGTGTTATGTGGCAAGGCCAATATGAAGAGGCAATTTGGCTGGGCCACATGGTCTAATGTCCATATATATGAGGAGATGGTGGCCTGCATATGGAAGCATCAGCGGTCTGGACAGCAATGCTGCATCAAGGTCATGTACCTGTAGAATCAGTGTGTCAGGAACCACAACTGCCAGTCTGGGGCTGCCTGTAGGACCATGCCCTCCATGCAGTAACTGAACCATATCTTGGCTGCAAGGGACCCTGGTGAGGGCCACCATGTGTACTTGATCACAGGCAGGCTGCCAGAGTCTGTGCTGTGGGCCAGTGCTGATGAAGAATATCTGGGGAATAACTTCAAACTTTCACAAAGAGATTCTCTGTCCTTGATCTGCAGATCCAGCAGCTACGTGCAGGGGAGAAACATAAGTCACTGGTCGGGATGTGCATGCAAAGATGGAGCCACCATCAGCTGGTGCCCTCTCCATACAATGCCTTTGTCAGTGGAGGACATAAGACTGGATCCTGCTGCTGGAGCTGCTGGTCACAGCACAGAGGACTGGGTCATAGACTCATGGGCCTGGTGAGCCCAGGACCTGGAGCAGGAGAGGAACCTGGAGGACCACGCCTTCCAGGAAAGGCTCCTTGCCATTGAGGAGAAGTAGGTTGCTCTCCTCAATAGGATACACAAGGTTTAGGAGCAGCTGGCCCAAACATTGCAGGCCAATGAGGGAGACTGCTGGGTGCTGGACACCATCCTGGCCCCAGCAATCAGCTTCATGGCACCCAGTGCCCAGCCCCCAGCCCTGGCCCCACCTGGACCCTGGCAGCCACCCCCAGCCTAGCACAAATCTCCCCACAGGGCTTGGGATGAGGTCCAGCACTGCCAACAGTGGCCAGGGACCTCAGCTGGGTCCCCCAGTGGCCTGGCTCCTTGCCTGGACTGAGACCCCCTGCTCACTCAGCTTCCATGCAGCCCCTGAGTGGAAGCTGTCTGCAGCTGAGCCATCTCTGCACATGGGTCCTGCTAGCCCTAGCCCCATGGTGGAGGATGGGGAGCAGGTGGAGCAGGCTGGACAGGTCCACCTTCAGCTGTGGTCAAGCCTCCAGGCTACCAGCCTTGCTACAGTGTCCATACTCACAGTGGTGCCACCAGAGGCTGGGATGCCAGGTGCCTCTCCCCAGATCTGCACCATGGGCACCTCCACCTCATTGTTCCCTCCACTTCCAGTTCAGAAAGCACATTAAACATAGTTGAATGGGAAGCAGGACCTTTATTGTTGGTGCGGATTGGGGCTAGGGAGGGGTGTAATGCTGGGAGGGAGGGAGAGAAGAAAGAAGTGTGCTGTTGGGGAAGGAGCAGGTCTGTTGTTGCATGAGGGAGGGTGGGGAGGTCTGTTGTTGTGCTGTGGGGGGAAGTTTGGTGTTCGTTACAAACTGTCTGCAGTGTATGTGGTCTTAGGGTTGGAATTCATGGGCAGCTGCCCAGGGACCCTACTGCAGGGCATGGAGAAGGAGGTGGTCCATGAGTACCTTGTGGACATGGAGCCTGTTGGCTGCTGCCAGGTGTGGGGCAGGGAGCCTGGCCACAGGCTCCCAGGACAGCACTCCCTGCCAGGCTGTCTGCCCCCACTGGAGCCTCTGGCCAGTCTGAGCCTGTGTCTGAAGCCCCCTGCCAGACTGAGTTTGCCTCCAGACCCCCCTCCCAGCCTGAGGCTGCCCTTAGAGCCCACTGCCAGGCTGAGCCTGCCCCCAGAGTCCCTTGGCACCCAGGCAACTGCAGCCGGAGTCTGAAGCTCTCCCTGGCTGCTGCAGGGGGCTAGAGCAGGGCAGGAGCACCCTGTACCTGACTGGGTGCAAATCTGTGCCTGTCAGGGTGCATGTGTAGATGCATTTCCGGCCTCATCTTACTATGCCTTATTTTACTATGCAATAACCTTAAAGCAAATTAATTGCACATGTAGATGTGCCCCCTGCCCCCCACAGCGTAGCATGGTTATGACACATGTCAGCTTAGTGCCATTTGGCATGTTAACTTGGCACTAGAGACATGCCCTTAGACACCAAATATAGGGTTGTAAATTCAATTCCTGTCACATTTAGCCCTAAATGTCTTATTCCAGGCCTCACACAATGTCTATTCAGTCTGGGAAGGCCACAATTTTCCTACCCGGACCGACCATCAGTTAATTAGAGAATGCATTTTGCAGTATGTTTTAGTCAGGGAACATTGATCTTAATACCAAGCTTTGAATATTTTTCCTGTTCAAAGGGAAGATATGTCTGGAGTTTGAAGAAACACACACACACACACTTTTTATTCCAAAATCTGTTTGTCCCTACAGCTTCAGAATAACTTGCATTTTTTTTGATGATGGGCTAGAAATAGTCACTCCCAAGCAAAGCTGTCAATAAACCAAAATTTTGCCAGTTTCTTTTTGGAAGTAAAACAACAACAACAACAAACCCTCAACAGCCCCCTCCCCCCCTCCCCCCCCATTCACACAGTTCTATTTCTAGCCAAACTTTTTAAGCCTTGAGTACTTCAAAGGAAAACACTGAATAAGTCTGCTAATAGGTTATCTCAGTGAAGAAAAGAGCCTCATAATGAGCAACCTTTCTCTCTTTCTTTTGGCTTAGAACATTCTAATTGTGTTCCAATTATTTCAACATATTTGATATACTTTCAATATGTATTTGTACAGGGTGCAGTAAAATGATTTTCCAAGCCATTATACAATACAGTGAGTCATAAATGAGTGCTGCTTCTGCTCCCCACCACCCAAGGATGAGTCATAACATGATAGTCTATCATGCTACAGTGCAGGGTGACTTTCCCCTGGTTTCAGGAGACCACTATAAAGCTGACCACTGTAAAGCTCACTTCATGCAACACTTTTCCGAGTGGTCATGAGGTTGCTTACTTCTGTAGAAATGTCTGCATTGCAGGCCAATGTGGAGGGCAATCTTATCCTGATCCATTATGTTTAGTATACCATGCAAGTATAATGGAGAGGAGGTGTCTGTAGTTCCAGCCCAGCACTACTTCTTGGTCCTGGATTAGGGGGAGTTGATTTTACGTTCTGAGCAACTATAGTAGAATCTAAATACTGGGCATTTGCAGGCAGAGTGGATTTCAGTTTCAGTGAATAAATGTTTGCTTCAGAATCACTCTCCTTTTCATTTAAAATATTATGGGAAACATTCTGCAATGGTTTAGTTTGCATTGGGGTTCAGTTACATGAGAGGAGTTGCTCTGGTGTGAGGTTTTGGCCCATTATTTATAGTAGTGCATGTACAAGGCTTCTATTCTGTTCCCCACACATCTGCTACTTGAATTAAATCTGATTTAAATTGGATACCTCAAGGAGTTTGGTAACTATTATTTCATTCCTTCCCAAAGTAAAACAGTTTTTATTTTCAAAGGAAGAATATACTCATATCTCATTATGTAGTATAGATAAACATCTTGTGCCTTTGAAATGTCTCTCCAGTGGCCATTGTAACCAGTCAATACAAAAATCTACAAGAGCATGAGACTAGTAAATCCATAGATTACAATCATATTGTTTAACAGATTAATCTCATGATAAATTTATTTGTCTCCAAACATACCTGATATAAATTTCTGTGGTTAAGATGCCTGCATAATCTCACAAGAAAAAAGTAGTTTTATTGGTTGTTGAAAATGTAGGGGGAAAAGAAAAAAGATTTTAAAAATGTTATACAGAAAATAGAAAAATAGAAAAAAATCCTATATTTTTCAGTTTTGAAAATCAGGACCAGCTCTGAATTGGTTTTTTTTTTTTAAATTTAGAATAAAGTTTTATCAATGAGATTTGCCAAACATGAAATCCAACAAGACTTGCACAAGCTACAATGATATAAAAGGGCAAAGCAGATGGTAGCAAATGGTACTTCTGCGCATACTTTTACAATTTAATCATGGTTGTCTGTTCCCTTAACCGTCTACAGTAGGCTGCTGCTCCTGCTATTATTTTAAATTTGTATTATGGTAGTTTCTGGAGGTATGACCATTCAAGGATCAAGAACTTCTCTTCTAAATACTGCTCAAACACAATATACAGCAAAACAGTTCTTGCCCTAACAAAGTCTATAATTTAAGGCCCATATCATGCAAACACTTCTGACCACGCATAACTTTCCTTATATGAGTAATCCCATTGACTTTAGTATGACCACTCGTGCACTTAGTTACATGTGTACAATTTTGACCTACTTATTACATTGCTGCCTTTTTCTTAAAGACCACTAGGGATAATCAACAAAATGGCTTGTTAAAAAATGGAGTGCAAAACAAAGGAAAAGACATCTTCACCTTGTCCCTTACTAAAATCAAAGGAACTAAAACAGAACTATTTTCTATGAATGCTTTTATAGATAAGCTGTAAGAATGATAATAGTAAAATGGAAAATAATAATAGTGAAGCAACAAACATATGAAAAGAGTAGAAGGAAATTCAGGAGAGTTCACACAAGGGACAAAACCTATAAAGCTTCCAGTCATTGCAGCAATCACTGTCAAGATGCCACAGGCATATGCTTTTAAGAAGAATGAAATGGTGAGCTGTTGGTATTGCACCATACCAATCTGCATGCCAGTGTTTGTTGTATATGTACCTGGGATGAACTCCTGGCTATATTGCAGTCAGTGGAAAACTCCCTTTGGCTTCAGTTGGACTGTGATTTCATCCTGTCTTCTGTACTGGCTGCTTTAGGGAAAGGGAAGCAATATTTGCGCTTAGGGCAAGTTTAAACCACAGACATATTATACAAGGCAGCAGTGTCTTTAAACAGTGTCCTACTGCCTGGCATGGTAAATCTGTGGTTGAGAAATGCTCTTAGTTTCACAAGTGTGAATTCAAAATAACTCCATCAATTTTTGGTGTAACTGAGAGTCGTATATAATGTGGGAAAACATTTACATTGTGGGTGCCTTTATACATGCACATTTACTGTGCAGTAAGTATGGCAACTTATGTCGACTCGGGCGTAAGTCGGCCTGATTAGTTACTGCACAGTAATGCACATGTAGACAATGTACTGCACAGTAACACTGTGTGTGTGGACTGACTTGGGATTAACTTTATTCCCAAATCAGTCTACACACAGTGTTAATGCATTTTAATGCCTGCACATGTAGATGCTGGCCTATTGCTGCTGAATGTATAGTTGCAACTTCAAGCCAATGTAAATGCACATGTAGACATGCCTTGAGAAGAGGAAAACTGAGACTGGGCTTTATGATACCAATACAAAATATGTCATTATTGTAATTATTCAGACCTCAGCCAGTAGCATGTTGGGTACTTCTTTGAGAAACAGAAAGAATTTGTAGGTCAGGGTCATCCACTTGTCTCAATGTCTGGAAGACTTCAGATTTGTCATGTTCTGAACCAGCTGTTATGACTCGAGAAAGAAACCTTGGCGTCATTGTAGGTAGTTCTCTGAAAACAACAACTCAATGTACAGCAGCAGCCAAAAAGCCAATAAAATGTTGGGAATCATCAACATTATCATGCCACTACACAAATTCATAGTGCACCCTATTCTTGAATAGTGTGTGCAATTTTGGTCTCTATATCTCAAAACGGATGTAGTAGAATTAGAAAGGTACAAATAAAGGCATCCAAAATAAGCAGAGGTTGGGAGCAGTTGCCATACTAGGAGAGAGTAAAAAGGCCAGGACTCTTCAGTTTGAAAAGGAAAAGGCTAAGGGAGGATATGAAAGAGGTCTATAAAACCATGAAGAGATGTGGACAAAGTGAGCAGGGAACCATACTTCACCAAATCCCAGAATACGAGAGCTAGGGGCACACACTGAAATTACTAGGAGGTAGGTTTAAAACCTCCAAGAGAAAGCAACTGTTTAGATCGTTATACAGGTAATTTGCAGAACGCAGTGCCACAGGAAGTTTAATGGAAGATAGGTTGTCCAGGTTCAATAAGAGACCAAATTCATGGATGACAGATGTATTAATGACAGTTAAACAGAATTTGGAGATGTTTCCTCTGGAATCCTGAAACCAATGATAGTGGATGTCAGGGAAAGTAATGAATAGGAGATAGATCACTCTAGATATACCTGATTCAATGATCTCCATCTAAAGCATTCATTCCTTGGAAAGAGGATACTGGGCCAGATGGAAAATGTTGTTAGTTTATAAGGTGCAAATCTAACCTTCCTTCTACCTGATTTCAGACTAACACAGCTATCTATGTCTGTCTGCACATTTGTGTGGCCCAGTAAGGCACTTCTTGTGCTCTTATGTTCTTCTGTCATATGATTCAAACTCATCGGTATTCTGGAGTGCTCCATCTCATGTTTTTGTGACCAGAGCTAGACCAAACATGAAGGAGTGAAGTTTCCCCCCCCCCCCCAGCATTGATGCTATTTGTTATATGTCTATCAGAAGTGGGGGTGGGGGATGGAGGATGGAGGATGGGTTTTTTCATGCAACTGAGGTACTTTGACAAAATATAATATTCCACGGCCAACAGAACTACAAATATATAAATACAAGTATATTTTACTACAACAAATGTAAGTATTTTCAATCCTGTTCTCCACAAAGTGAATGGTAAGACTCTGATAGGATATGATCAGGCTCATAGTGAATTTTCCCGCTGGTCCTAAATTTTTCAAAGCTGAATATGTTCAAGAAAGACAATCATGAGCTAGCTTTTTGCTTTGAAATGTATTAAATGTAATTGATCAAATGTATTAACATTTCCAAACTCCCAAACTCTCTCATTTCTTTTAAGTAAAATTATATAATTCTTCTTTCTGGCAGAGTCTAAATGTAAATGTTGGTGTTTGTCAAGATGGGAAATGTACATCATCCCTTACTTCATTTGTGGAGCTTGATCATACCATTGAAAAACTATCAAACACTATTAGGCATGTAGGTGGAGGCACTGTAGCACAGCTGAATATTTTTTCTTCTGCTCAGACTGCATTAAATTTGCCTCCCTTCCTCAAAAAAAAACAACAACACTTTTGACTTCTCGTAGAGTTAATTGTCAGGTCTTCAATGGAATATCTGCTAGTTATTCCTGTGTCACTAGTTCCAGTTAGTCCACCTTGAGTCATGCTATTTTCTGCTTCTAAGAGAGACTGGAGCTTTCCTCTGAGAGGTTGAGAATACTGTGGAAAGAGACACACACACACATGCACATATACACATTACCATTATTTCTGCTTTACTCTGGACTTAAAGTTAGAAAGTTATTTGAGAGACAGGATGACTTCTGGTGGTTAAGATACTAGTATGGAGATTTGGGAAGCATAGGATCAATTATTTACTGTGCTTCTGTGTAGTCTTGTGAATGCATTTGTCTACATAGCACAGTGCAGTGCCATGAAGAGATAGCTGGTTTATCTCTAAGTGCAGTGTTCCTTGCAGGCTATTTAAATAAGATGGAGTATCGCAGACATGCCCTCTATGCTTTAATTCCTTATGTGTAAAATTGAGATACCAGTGCTTCCCTTTTTCACCAGCATGTTCAGGATTAATTCAATAATATTGTAAGGTACTCCCATATAATGGTGAAGGGATTCATACAAGTACTGTAAATATCTGTCAATATGTACAGGTGAAAACATCAAACTACTATTTTTTAAAATTCATTTTCCTGGGCTTTCCAAACGCTGCTTTTGTAAAACTCTTTTTCAAAGAATTTTTTCTAAGAATTTTCCCACTGTGAGAGAACTATGTGGGCATAGGCTGATTACTTATTTCTCATATGAATAGTGCATTTTTTCGAGCAATTTTATTACAATTAATAGCATTTCCATAAAGAAAATAAGTAGAACTGGGTGATTGTTTCAGATAAGGCTGGTAAAAATCCTGGGAGGATAAATATCTTGGATATTCCAAATTCAAAAGAAGCCTGTTCCTTTATGTGGCATAGTTTCTGTGAAATTTCCCCCTTTCCCTGTAGAATTGTTAACTTTCCAGATTAAAAACAAATCTTTAAAAATTGGAGTATTTCAAGTTGAAATATGAAAAATCCAGTTTTTAAATTCACTGATTTTGTAAAATCCCACTTCAGTCACAATCTGCGAAAATTTATATATGTCTTCAAACAAAGTCCCACTTAAATCAGTGCAGCATATGTAACCATACATTTAAATGAAAAGTTTTATGGTGTCTGGGGCTGGGGTGGGGGGACTGAAAAAATGAAGCAGAAAACAAACAAAAAAGACTCTAAAACATTTTTTTCAGAAGAATCAATGGATTTAATTATTTTTGTTTAAAGCTCATATTGAAGTATTTTAAAGCTTTGAATTTCTTGTGAATTTTGCATTGTTCATGTGAATATTTTTTTCCAAACAGATCACACATATAATGATATTTTGTGTCTATATTTGACTACCAAATAGCCTATTTGAATATACATTTACTTTCTGAATATCTGCTTGTTTGGAAAGGAAAGCTTACAAAACTCTTATAACTATTCTTCAACCCCCTGTTGGTTTACATCTACTTTGGTTAGTCTAGAAGGTGCAAATCTACCTTTTCATGCCTTTTACATGAATATTTGTCTGTCTATACAGTATAACTTAAAATATCTATAGATATGTCTCTATATTGATATCAAGAGTTCTGTCTATGCATTTAACAATATACTGTAAATAAATATTCAGCACAAGGAAATCTATGCTACTGTCCTATCTATAAAACACCAGTAAGGAAATGATTAGGGGTTTTACAACTGATTTTCATGTACTTCTCTCACTGTAAATTTGTTCTCTTGTTACATAATGGAAGCTTAATACATAGAATAATAAATTTATTTTTGTTTGATAAAAATGTTCACCCCCGCCTTGGGAGAATCCGTGCAGATGTCTCTAGTAATTATCTACCCTATGTTTACATTCATAATGTAAAAGTCAGTCCAGCACAAGTAAGTAACAGAGCCAGTATAATTTAACATTAAACACAACTGCAGCACTGTGGCATTTGTCGCTTGTCTGTATAATTAATCATTTTGCGATTAAGGGTGTTGAGATCTTCATGACAGCAAATTTTATCTTTTGTCATTGATTATGTCACCAGTTCTTCCACTTCGAATGTTGCACATAGATTAAACCTACAGCCCAAATGCTGCCACAGGAGTTGGATACATTACTGATGCAAACTTGTCACAAGTTCTTCTAAAATACATCATTGTTCATCCACTTCATGTTCCTGAAATTTGTTGAGTAAAGTCTGCTTTACTGAAGTAGATACTCATAAGCTGCAAAGTGTACTTGCCATCAAGTTATCAAAGCTGAAAGCAACTGACAAAGAAAGCTGGTGTTATGGCTTCTTTTAGTATCTGACTTGTTATGTACTCATAGATTTTCACCTCTGGAGCCTTGAGAAATCCCTAGGAGCATTCTATGTCCTCACCATCCCAACAGAAGCATCTTGCTTTAATCTCTAAATTCACTGAGCATGCCTTTTAAAATGATTGTCTAAGTTTCCTCTCTTTTAATCCCAGCTGAGGTTCTGTCCAATCCATGCTGCATGCTCGCAATCAAAGCTTCATCAAAGTCTTGACCAGCCTGGAATTTGGGGTCAGATTCTGTTCCATCTATTAATGCAAATGTGAATTTAGCCACCTAAGTGTAATTCTCGTCTACAAGAAATCTTGTTCTTTAAAGGTTTATATGACTATCCTATCTTGGTTCTCTTACTATATTTCTAATCCACCTTCAGCATATGCTTTGGAGGATTTTCCTCGGCACCCTTCTGATTTTTTGTGGGGCTACCACAGACGTAATTCTTCATTGATCCATACCAAATTTTATTGGTTGCATCTATATGTACAAGTAATGCTTTAAAGGCAAACTGTGAGATACAATATTGCACAGTAATCTTTCCTGGGGAGCATGTCTACATGTGCTGCCTGTTGAGAACAAATTTGCTCTCAACAGGAGTAGTCTGATTCAGGGCTGCTCCAGTCCTGCTATGGCCCCCTGCAGCTGCTAGGGGGAGCTCCATGTTCTCTGGGTATTAGCCCAGGGCCTGCTAATGAGCACGGACCTAGTCCCCACATGCACTGGGCTAGGAAACCTCTGCCAAAAGCAGTGGCAGCTGTCTCCTGGCCTTGTGCACATCCTGCTTTGCAGGGGACCTGGGAGACAGCTGCCACTGCAGAGCTCTCTTGGCCCCCTGCACATAGGGACAGGCCCCATGCCCAGAGGACCTTCCCTGAGTAGCCTGGAGCTGGCTGGGACCTGCCCCAGAATGGACAGTTCCTGGTCAGCCCCAGGCTGCCCAGGGAAGTCCTTGCACAGCCTGGAGCTGGCTGGGAGCTGCCCTTGAAGTGGGACAGTTCCTAGCCAGCCCCAGAGGCTCCTGTGGGGATCTAGGAGCTGAGAAGCACTGGGACAGGAGCGGGGCAGAAAGCTACTCTATCCCTGTGTTGCTGGGTTGCCAGCTTCTGTGGATAGATGGGAGGTAAGTAGCACTAGGACTGGGGGAGTTCCCTGTCCCCTGTGTTGGTGCTGACCAGGAGCAAATTTGCTCCCTATCAGTGTCTGCACATGCAGTACCCCACAGTATTTACTGTACAGTTAGTTTACCACCTGTATTTACAGATAATAGCTAACTGCACAGTAGACTAATTTACTGCACAGTAAATGTGCACACGTGTAGACAGTGATGCTTAACTATGTAGTAGATCAGTCTACTGAACAATAAAGTGTCTCATGTAGACAAACCCAGTTTGTTTTTTTGTTTTTTGGTAGCTCTTCATGTATTTCCAGCCATGACCACAAAGCCAGCATAGCTAAATCGTAGCTCTTAATTACATCCCCAAAGCTGTCTCTGCTACTTTCTTCTTTGATCAAAATGGACAATATACTACCCTGCTTGTCCTCAGACCTGAAACAATGGCATGGACTTTAACTCTGTCCTCACTCTATGTTCTCATGTCCAGGCTATATTTAAATGTTGCTGATTTTTTCCGACATAAGAGGTCTGTGATATGGTTACCCGCCATTTAGTCTTTCAACTAAATCCCTTGCCCAAGCTTCTGTCATCTCCTGTCCTGATTTCTGAAACATTGTTTTCTGTGGTGGTGACAAATGCAATCTTATCCCATGTCTGTCCATTCACACTGCTTCTGAAAAGGCCATTTTTCTTAACTTGTCACTTTGACTATGTCACCCTTCCTTTACACCCTTCCACTGGCTCTTCCTTCTCTATTGTATCAAACCAAAACAACATGTCTTGATTTTCAAGGCCCTTCATGACCTATCCTCTTCCTTCCTCTCATTCAGAATTAAGAAATTGGTCCCACATCCTAACAAGCCAGGGTGCCAGAGCCTCTTACATAATTGTTAAATTTTTAAACCCTTGTTTTTTGCTTTTTCCCATTCTGCCTCCCATTCTTACATACACTCCCCCCCATCCCCAAAATCCCCATAGCTCTTGCATTATTTTTGCTTCAAATCTCTCCCTAAAATTCTCCTTTGGCAGGGTGCCTTCAATACTCTGACAATGGCTAGGATGTTTTTGCTTGGCATGCTGACCAATATTATCTCCTGGTACCCTCCCATCCATCTGTTTCTGCCTGTTGTCTCTTGTCATACTATTAGACAGTAAGTGCTTTTGGTCAGGGATCATCTTCTTCTTCCATGTTTGTACAGAGCCCAGCATAATAATAATACAGGAGATATTATAGTCTCTCTGAGCACCTGCTACAGGGTGAAAGGTCTTACAAGTTAAGATTGGAAGCTGAGGACAGAAATGTGAAAAGCTGGAAAGGTGCCATTAGAGAACGTTATCTTTGAGTAAGAAGAAATGTATTTTTAATTTGCAAAAGGTTAATATTCCTACAACATAAAACTTTGTGAAGTCTTGTTTTTCTTTGTGTCCCAGAGAAGAGGAGAGAGGTGGAAAATGAATGTCTTTTACATTGCTTGTCTCTCATGGCCAGAAACAAATTAAACTGGCTTCCCTAATCCCATAGATACCAATAGGGTAGTTTCCCAAACAAGAAAACCACCTAAATCACACAAATTGCCTCTCTGATCAAATGTTTCCATTCTTGCTGGTTTGGATAAGTAGGAATTTCAATTGCATTTAATATGATTCATCCAAAGTAGATGGAAGGGCAGAAAAACTGTGGAGAGTTTCCCATCATGCCAGTGATTGCTAGACTGTCACATTCTGAAACATGTGAATTGTATTTGAACTATTCAGCACATATCTGATTTTAAGAAATAGTCCTGGTCTTGTGGGACAGGGCATTCACTATATGGTCTGGTTTACTTTGTAGCTGCATTAAATAACTTAGGTTTTAATCCTGCAAGCTGTTGAGTGTGCTGGCTCAGACCCAGCAATACTTTAGCTCACTTCATCAGAACTGATCATTTGCTTAAAGTTAAGCGCATAGTTAAGTGTTTTGCTGGATTAAGACTAGAATATTTGGCAGTTTGTGGAACTGATCCCTAAATTAATCTATCCAGTCTTTTGTTGTTGTTGTTTAATTAAAAAGGAAAACCAACAAACCTATTCTACTTCATAGGAAAGTCATTTTGTTCTGATTTTTGTTGAGGGACAAGCTCAAAACAAATTTCATTTCAAAGTGGCAAGTAAAGTTTTAAAATAGGTGGAAATTATTTTGGGGTTTTGCCAGTTTCTGTGTGTAGAAACACACAAAACACACCCAGGGCTGTTTCTTTTTCTGAGAGACTTGTAGTAACAACACTATGGTATAAAAAGCATAATTTATAGCAAGAGAGATTGGTAACATTTGTAACCCAAGCCAAAATCAGCAGTTTAAGAAGAAAAATCAGGAATTTAAGTACACCAACAGATCTGTGAAGGAAAAATTGTGTAGCCGCTCCTTGTGGTATAACTGGGTTTTTATTGGCCTCCTTTGTTTCCTTGTCCTTGCCCACACCTATGAGAATGGGCTAAGCTATTTTATACAACAGCAGTTAAAATAAAAGTTGTACATGTGATTGTAAATTAGCATGTATAAATATTAATACACACCTGTTATAAGGAGGGTTTTAACATTGAAAATCTTACATTCAAAATTAATACAGTATGAGGGTTTCATTACCTATGCATCAAATTCAGAATATTCAGTTACTCGGTAGTAAAATATCAGTCTGTTGGATTACTATGTTTATAGCTTTTCTGAGCAGATGTGTCCTTGATATGAATATTATGTACCCATAACCACTTCTTAGGCTAAGTACAGACATTTGGGGAGGTTAAAATGGCTACCCAATTTAAACTTAGCTTGTCCTGGTGCCAACCTTACACTTATAGACCCAGTCTCAGTGACTGGCAATAAGTTTAAACCTGTAACTGTACAGAAGTTCCATGCATACAAACCAGTCTAAAAATTGCAGAA